>NC_054476.1:112834945-113493873 GCF_017639515.1 Carcharodon carcharias | reverse complement strand
CTCAGGGAGAGCAGATGAATTGCTGAATTTTTCTTTTTAAATCGAGGCTCAGTATGAGCTTAAGGGATCCTTGTGAAGGATTAAGGTATAGAAGAGGTGGGGTTGGTTTAAGTGGTTTCATTCTTGTCATTCGATGCCGAGGCCAATAATCTAGAGACAGGAACTCAAACCCTGCCGCGTGAGAATTTCAATTAATTTTTTTTAATCTAGAAAAGAAAATGTAAGAGTGACCATGCATCTGTCAGATTGTCATAAAAACCCAACTAGTTCACCAATCTCCTAAGGAAAGAAAACCTACCGTCCTTACCTACACGTAACTCCAGTCCCACAACAATGTGGTTGACTCTTAACTGCCCTCTGGCCTAGCAAATCTCTGAGCATCTGGGGATGGAGATTAAATGGAAAAGAGGGAGAGGGTGCGATGCCAACTCAGCCAATCATCCTTTGACACTCATCCGCCAAGTACTACCACTCATATCATAATGGTCCTGGGGGTCAGCTGTGCTTGAGGCAGTGGGTCAGAATCATGTGGTCAAAGGGATGGTGATTGAGCTTCCCGCTTAGAGTGAGCAGCATGGCAAGACTGGCATTCATTGTTCATGTTTAATTGCCTTTTTTAAAATTGGGTCTTCTTGAATCACTGCAGGTTGATACATCTGGATGGAGTTGGCTAGCCCCATTTCCAAGGGCAGTTAAGAATCATCCTTGGCCTGCTGCAATGTTCCAGTGAAGCTCAATGCAAACTGGAGGAACAGCATCTCATCTTCCAACTAGGCACTTTACAGCCTTCTGGACTGAATATTGAGTTCAACAATTTTAGATCATGAACTCTCTCCTCCATCCCCATCCCTTTTCCAATCCCCCTTTTTCCAATAATTTATATATATTTTTCTTTTCCCACCTACTTCCATTATTCCTTCCCCCCACCCTACCCCCTCTAGGGCTATCTGTGCCTTGCTTGTCCTGCTTTCTACCCTTAATGTCATCATTAGCACATTCTTTAGATAATATCACCACCGTCAACACCTCTTTGTCCTTTTGTCTATGACATCTTTTGGCAATCTCCACCTATCACTGGCCCTCTATCCAGCTCTACCTGTCCCATCCCCCTTAAACCAGCTTATATTTCACATCTTTTCTATTTTTCCTTGGTTCTGATGAAGAGTCATTCGGACTCGAAACGTTAACTGTGTTCCTCTCCGCAAATGCTGTCAGACCTGCTGAGTTTTTCCAGGTATTTTTGTTTCTGTTTTGAATTTCCAGCATCCACAGTTTTTTGCTTTTATATAAAAATCATCTACGTTGGCCCTGGAACGGAGTCACGTATATGGGTAACAACAGCAGGCTTACATTAAGGGCATTAGTCAACAAGTTGGGTTTTTTGTCCAGGCCTCTGGGTTACTAGTCTAGTCAGAAAACTGTTACATTATCCCTTAGTTCTGGTTAACTTAATGAGAAGTGGTGGGCAGTCTTACCTGTCCTTTGAGCTGTTGGATGTATGGACAGGGGAGCCATCCAAACCCCGTGCACGGAGCAGGAAGATGGGTGCCCAGAATCCCAGGGCACCAGTTGTGAATGTGACAGCTGTGGTGCCCAACGATGACAACACGAAACTCCAGCTGAAAGCCCAGATCAAGAGGAACAAATGAGTTTTATTGAGAGGTACTGATGGCATTTAAATCAGGCCACCCTCCCACCCAGCAAGCATTGCTGTAAACGTTAGACATTCCCACATCTCTTTGATCATTCACAGGCCCATCAAGCACAGTAACTCTGCAAGTCACAACCCTGTCAGTTATACCCAGACCAGTCTTACCCATGTCATCCAATGGCAAGGACACTGGGCTGGATTTCACAGCCCCTGCCCCCACCCCCACCCCTGCCAGGCTTGTTTTCATTGGGGGGGGGAGGGGGGACACATAAACTATGATGGATGGCTAGCACTCCACCTTCTGCTCAACCTGACCCATTCCCCATAATACAGTAGCTGGACAAGTGCCAAAATCAGCAGCCCCCCTACTATTTTCTTTTAAATAATTAATGGGCAATTGAGCATGTTAACAAGCCAGCTAACCAGAATGTTACACTGTGCATACCGTAAAATGGTGGGTGTAGGCAGGCAGGTGAGGGTCAGGTGGCCGTTTTCTAAATTACTTTGTTGAAAAGGCAAGGAAAGAAGGGGGAAACATCATTTTTGGGGGCCATTGGTGCTTCTGGACAACCCTTCCCCAAGATCTTACCTCCCTCTTTGTTCCTCCCTGCCTGGCCTCCAAAACCCACTCTCCCCCCACCCCAACTCCTTCTCTCAACCCCTTCCTTAGGCTCCCTGATTTCCCCCCCACTCCCCATCTAAAACCCCAGATTTATTTGGGTCCAGACGCCATGGCCTACTTCATCCCAGGGCCTACTTACAATCCCAGAAGCACCCAATAGTCACTTCTGGCACTGCTGGGATTGCTAGATTTGCCGGCCAAACAGATTAGCCAGCAGCTCTCGAGGGCGGGATGTCCTCCCAATGAGGAAGTCCAACTTTCACCTCCTCAAGGCCCTCCCGGAGCAAGTTATGGCCGTGGGGCAGCCATGTTGGACTTTGGTCGGTGTGGCACCGAAATTTCTTCTGGGGATGGGGAGTGGGGGGCGGGGTGCACCGCAGGTCCGCCCCCTCCCCCTGTTAAATCTCGTCCAGTGACCTCACCTGCACAGGGCAGGTGGACATGAGATCGACTGGCTGCCCAATTTAGTCAGAAACTCTGCCACTCCCCCCTAGGAGGAGGGGTTTGTATTCCTGGCTATCCTGTATCACTGGTTTTGGTGCGCGAAGTCCAAGATCAGGTCAGGCTGAGGCTCCCAGTTTAGAATCGTCACCGTCAAATGGAAGCTGGACCCAAAGCAGAGTCCAAGGAGATCGTGAGAGAGATTGGGCCTGTTAAAGGAAACATCAGCCGGGCAGTGTGACCTCACCTTGTTCAGTGCAAGGGGATTCTGGCTATGGTTTCACTTTGAATATCAGAGAGTTATAGAATCATTACTAGTTACAGGGAAGATATTGGAACATTACACCATTACTATCAGTTACATATAGGCTATCAGTGAGCTAATGTATCACTGTTGATGGTGTGTTACCACTTTACTATTAGTTATCAGTGTAATGTCAGTGAGTTACCAGTGAGTTACTGGTGGAACGGAAGTTCCTCGCACCTCTGGTTTCCCCTCTGTGAATCACTCCCACACCTTCAGAATCCTCCCTCTCGTCTCCTCACTATATCCTCATGGCACCTCCTCCCTCCCCCATCTAAAAGGTCCACTTTCACCCACCTGGAGGCTGGTGAGCCTCAACTTAACCCGTCAACCAAACTTCACATCTCAACTCGTATACTTTGACTCTATCTATGTACCACTATTCCCTCTGTGTGCCAGAATGCATGGTGAGTACCAAGATTGACTGGGTGTCTCAGCCTTCCTGCATATACCAGGTTCAAGTGGAGCAGGAACTCTTGAGGTCAGAGGTTGCTGATCCTAACTCCGCCCTCCGATGACATTTACCTCTGAAGGGTTAGCTGGAGGATACGCCCCTTTACAGAAAATACCAGAAACTCCCCACAGTAGTGACCTAACACAGCCAGGGGTTTGCAGGGGTGGTGCTCCTCTGGTCTCCCAACGCAGCACAGGATTTGGGGCTCCAGTTGCTAACAGCTATTTTACATATTTTTGCCAGATGTCCTGTGGCATTGCCCCGGGTGTTTGTGGATGCAGTGCTCCATGTGGCTGACAGTGAGGCACGGTGTATTATTCTGCTGCTAAGCTGCAGTTGTATTAAGCAGGACACCCTGCCCCCCACCCCCGTCCCTGTTCCACCCCTGTCCCTGCCCCCCACAGGTCACAAATTCTTATTCCTGCAAATAAAAGATCCTGAGGATGTTTAGAGGCCAGTGCTGTTGTCAAAGTAAATTGGCTTATAAACCTCCAGTGCTCAGAAGAAATTGTTAACAACTTGTGATTTATATTAGCAGAAATGAGGGTTTCTGCAGCCCACTGACTGAGGCAGGAGCAGAGATGATGCTGATTATTGTAAAGGGTTAACTCTAACGATAGCTACTGCACATGTGCCTAAGGAGCTGTGGCATAGCGATATCACTCACTGAGAGAAGGTGAGTGAGAAGCACCTTAGAGAGGATCTGTAATGATGTCCTGATGTTCTATAACATTGTAAATAGTGATGTCAATAAAGATATTTTGAATGAAAGACCATTGCCTCCAGCAAGACCTCTTCCAGAGTAAAAAGCCAAAGAGTCCCAAGAATAAGCCCGCAAAAGCAGAATTATCACTAGGTCGAACTCCCTGCTCTTCCCCTAGAGCACCAGAAATGTTTCCCTCCCAAGTCTTTCTCCAGTTGTCTTTTGAAAGTTATTTTTGAATCTGCTTCAAACTGCATAAAAATCATTCTCATCTATCCTCTGGTTACCAACCCTCCATTTTCTCCTGTTCAACTCTATTACTGTACCTAGATTGCAACTTCAAAACTACAGCGTTGGCTATGAAGCTCTTAGGGGGTAACATGTTAGCATGGATGGAGGATATGGTATCATCCATATAGGACATGTGTGATCAAGTCAGGAGGACGAATAGCAACAGGATCAAAATGGGAAAGAAATTAAATGTGTTATGCAGATGAAAAGTGGATGTTTAGTGCCCTCTGCTGGACAGAGCTTTCCCAAAGATGGGAGCAGGTTTTCGGCTTTATTGGAGGACAAGGCCCAGGCTCCGATGATGCCACCTTCAAAAACAGTTCCTCTGACATGTCCTCTTTCTTCCTTAACCGAGGTTTTCCACCCATGGTCGTTGACAAGGCCCTCAACCGTGTCCGGCCCATCTCCCGCGCATCCGCCCTCACGACTTCTCCTCCCTCCCAGAAACATGATAGGGTCCCCCTTGTCCTCACTTATCACCCCATCAGCCTCCACATTCAAAGGATCATCCTCCGCCATTTCCGCCAACTCCAGCATGATGCCACCACCAAACACATCTTCCCTTCACCCATCCTGGTGGCATTCCGTAGGGATCATTCCCTCCGGGACACCCGGGTCCACTCCTCCATCACCCCCTACTCCTCAACCCCCACCTATGGCACCTCCCCATGCAAATGCAAAATATGCAACACCTGCCCCTTCACTTCCTCTCTCCTCACCGTTCAAGGGCCCAAACACTCCTTTCAAGTGAAGCAGTATTTCACTTGCATTTCCCCCAACTTAGTCTACTGCATTCGTTCCTCCCAGTGCGGTCTCCTCTACATTGGAGAGACCAAACGCAGACTGGGCGATCGCTTTGCAGAACACCTGCGGTCTGTCCGCAAGAATGACCCAAACCTCCGTGTCGTTTGCCATTTTAACACTCCACCCTGTTCTCTTGCCCACATATCGGTCCTTGGCTTGCTGCATTGTTCCAGTGAAGCTCAACACAAACTGGAGGAACAGGACCTCATCTTCCGACTAGGCACTTTACAGCCTTCTCGACTGAATACTTAATTGTTCTGTTGAAGGGTCATGAGGACTCGAAATGTCAACTTTGTTCTTCTCCGCCGATGCTGCCAGACCTGCTGAGTTTTTCCAGGTATTTCTGTTTTTGTTTTGGATTTCCAACATCTGCAGTTTTCTGTTTTCACCAATTTATAAAGGCTGGGTTTGCTGTGGTTGAGTATTTTCTGAATGGGCCAGTGTCGGTAGGTGTTCCAAGAACCAGAGGCCTCCAGTGAGCAGGTGAAGGGGGACAGATAGAGGGTGGGAGAAAGAGGGGAGACTGAGCTGGGTGGAGAGGGGAGGCTGAGGTGAGGAGGGGGTGGGGGAAGACAAGGGGTTGGGAGGAAAGGCTGAAAACGAGGCAGATGACACCAAGTTGCAAGACCAGCGGCTGAGAACAGGGCATACTAGGGATAGGGGATACGTAGGCAATTCAGCCTCTCAAGCCTGCCCCACCAATATGATCATGGCTGATCTCATTTCGGCCTCAACTCCAATTTCCTGCCCTCTCCCCATAACCTTTCAACACGTCACTAATTAAAAATCTGTCTACCTCCTCCTTAAATTTATTCAGCGTCCCAGCATCCATTGCACTCTGAGCTTGTAAATTCCACAGATTCACGACCCTTTGAGAAAAGTAATTCCTCCTCATCTCTGATTTAAATCTACCACTCCTTAGCCTAAAACTATGGCCTCTTGTTCTAGAATGCCCCACAAGGGGAATCTTCTGCTCCATGTCTACTTTGTCCATCCCCTTTAGCATCTTATATACCTCAATTAGATCTCCTTTCATCCTTCTAAACTCTAATGAGTATAGGCCAAAACTGCTCAATCTCTCCTCGTGAGACAAGCCCCGCATCTCTGGAATCAATCTAGTAAACCTCCTCCGTACCGCCTCCAGTGCAATTACATCCTTCCTTAAGTAAGGGGACCAAAACTGTGCACAGTACTCCAGGTGCAGTCTCACCAATGCCTTGTACAGTTGCAACAACACCTCCCTATTTTTATACTCTATTCCTTTAGCAATAAATGCCAAAATTCCATTTGCCTTCCTTATTACCTGCTGTACCTGTATACTAGCTTTCAGCGATTCATGCACAAGGACACCCAGATCCCTCTGTACTGAAGCATTCTGAAGTTTCTCTCCATTTAAATAATCAGTCTCCTTTTTATTCTTCCAACCAAAATGGATAACCTCACACTTATCCACGTTAAACTCCACCTGCCAAATTTTGGCCCATTCACCTAACCTGTCCATATACATTTGTAAATTTCTTATTTCTTCATTGCAACTTACTTTCCCACCTATTTTGGTGTCATCTGCAAATTTAGCTATAGTACCTTCGATCCCTGAATCGAAGTCATTAATATAGATTGTAAATAGTTGGGACCCAAGGACTGAACCCTGTGGCATTCCACTAGTTACAGCTTGCCATCCAGAAAAAGACCCATTTATCCCAACTCTCTGCTTTCTGTTGGCTAGCCAATCCTCTATCCAAGCTAATATATTACCCCTAACTCCGTGTGATCTTATCGTGTATTAATCTTTTATGCAGTACATTATCAAAGGCCTTCTGGAAGTCCAGATATACTACATCTATAGGATCCCCATTATCCACTTTGCTTGTCACATCTTCAAAGAACTCTAGCAAATTAGTCAAACATGATTATTTTCTTCACAAAACCATGCTGACTCTGATGGATTGCAGTGTGACTTTCCAAATGCCCCATTACTACTTCCTTAATAATGGATTCCAACAATTTCCCAACGACAGACGATAAACAACTGGTCTATAGTTCCCTACTTTCTGCCTCCTCCCATTTTTGAATAAGTGAATATTTTTGAATATTAGCATTTTTCCAATCCACTGGAATCCAGGATCCAGGGAATTTTGGAATATTATAGCCAATGCATCCAGTATCTCTGCTGCCACTTCCTTTAAGACCCTGGGATGTAGGCCATCAGGTCTTGGGGACTTGTCACCCTTTAATCCAAATTGTTTGCACAGTACTTTTTCTCTAGTGATGGTGATTGTTCTAAGTTCCTCCTTCTCTATACTTTCTGCACTACCTCTTACTATTGGGGTGGTACTAGTGTTCTCCACCATGAAAACTGAGGCAAAATATTGATTAAGCATCTCTGCCATTTCTGCATTCCCCACTATTAACTCCCCAGTCTCGTCCTCCAAGGGACCAACGTTCACTTTAGCTACTCTCTTTCCTTTAATATACTTGTAGAAGCCTTTGCTATCAGTTTTTATATTTTGCATTAGTTTTCTTTCATAATTTACCTTTGCTCTTTTTATTATTTTTTTAGTAACCCTTTGTTGATCTCTAAAAGTTTCCCAATCTTCCAGCCTGCCACTGACCTTTACAACAAAAACAAAAATAGCTGGAAAAACTCAGCAAGTCTGACAGGGAGAGGGATACAGTTAATGTTTCGAGTCCATATGACTCTTCATCAGAACTAAGGAAATATAGGAATGAGGTGAAATATAAGTTGGTTGAGGGGGGGTGGGACAAGTAGAGCTGGATAGAGGGCCAGTGATACGTGGTGGCAAAGAAGACATTGCCAAAGATGTCATAGACAAAAGGACAAAGGGGTGTTGACAGTGGTGATATTACCCAAGGATATATGTGCTAATGGTGACCTTAAGGGTAGAAAGCAGGACAAGCAAGGTACAGATAGCCCTAGTGGGGGTGGGATTGGGGGAAGGGATCGAAATAGGCTAAAAGGTAGAGAGAAAACAATGGATGGAAATACATTTAAAAATAATGGAAATAGGTGGGAAAAGAAAAATATTTTTTTTTTAAATTATAAATTATTGGAAAAAGGGGGATCAGAATGGGGGTGGGGATGGAGGAGAGAGTTCATGATCTGATGTTGTTGAACTCAATGTTAATTCTGGAAGGCTGTAAAGTGCCTAGTCGGAAGATGAGGTGCTGTTCCTCCAGTTTGCGTTGGGCTTCACTGGAACAATGCAGCAGGCCAAGGACGGACATGTGGGCATGAGAGCAGGGTGGGGTGTTGAAATGACAAGCGACAGGAAGATCTGGGTCATTCTTGCGGACAGACCGAGGGTGTTCTGCAAAGCGGTCACCCAGTTTGCGTTTGGTCTCTCCAATGTAGAGGAGACCGCATTGGGAGCAGCAAATGCGGTAGACTAAATTGAGGGAAGTGCAGGTGAAGTGCTGCTTCCCTTGAAAGGAGTGTTTGGACCCTTGGACGGTGAAGAGAGGGGAAGTAAAAGGGGAGTTGATGAACCTTCTGCGGTTGCATGGGAAGGTGCTGTGGAAAGGGGTTGAGGTGTAGGGGGTGATGGAGGAGTGTACCAGGGTGTCCCAGAGGGAACAATCCCTGTGGAATGCTGCCTGAGGGGTGAAGGGAAGATGTATTTGATGGTGGCATCATGCTGGAGTGGGCGGAAATGGCAGAGGATGATCCTTTGAATGCGGAGGCTGGTGGGGTGAAAAGTGAGGGCAAGGGGGACCATGTCATGCTTCTGGGAGGGAGAGGAAGGTGTGAGGGCAGAGGCGCGGGAGATGGGCCGGACACGGTTGAGGGCCCTGTCAACAACCGTGGGTGGAAAACCTCGGTTAAGGAAGAAGGAGGACATGTCAGAGGAACTGTTTTGGAAAGTGGCAGCATCAGAACAGATGCGGCAGAGGTGAAGGAACGGAGAGAATGGGATGGAGTCCTTACAGGAAGCGGGGTGTGAGGAGCTGTAGTTGAGGTAGCTGTGGGAGTTGGTGGGCTTGTAATAAATATTGATGGACAGTCTATCACCAGGAATTGAGACAGAGAGGTCAAGGAAGGGAAGGGAAGTGTCAGCGATGGACCATGTGAAAATAAGACATAAGACCATAAGACATAGGAGCAGAAATTAGGCCATTCAGCCCATTGAGTCTGTTCCTCCATTCAATCATGGCTGATAAGTTTCTCAACCCCATTCTCCCGCCTTCTCCCTGTAACCTTTGATCCCCTTACCAATCAAGAACCTATCTATCACAGTCTTAAATACACTCAATGACCTGGCCTCCACAGCCTTCTGTGGCAATGAATTCTATAGGCTCACCACTCTCTGGCTAAAGAAGTTTCTCCTCATCTCTGTTCTAAAAGATCTTCCCTTTACTCTGAGGCTATGTCCTCAGGTCCTAGTCTCTCCTACTAATGGAAACATCTCCCCCACTTCCACTCTATCCAGGCCTTTCAGTATTCTGTAAGTTTCAATCAGATCCCCCCTCATCCTTCTAAACTCCATCAAGTATAGACCCAGAGTCCTCAAACGTTCCTCATATGCTAAGCCTTTCATTCCTGGGATCGTTCTCATGAACCTCCTCTGGACTCGCTCCAGGGCCAGAACATCCTGAAATACGGGGCCCAAAATTGCTCACAATAATCTAAGTGTGGTCTGACCAGAGCCTTATAAAGCCTCAGCAGCACATCCCTGCTTTTATATTCTGGTCCTCTCAAAATAAATGCCAACATTGCATTTGGCTTCCTAACTATCGACTCAACCTGCAAGTTAACCTTAAGAGAATCCTGGACTAGGACTCCCAAGTCCCTTTGCACTCCAGATTTCTGAATTCTCTCCCCATTTAGAAAATAGTCTATGCCTTTATTCTTCCTACCAAAGTGCATAACCTCATACTGCTCCACGTTGTATTCCATCTGCCACTTCTTTGCCCATTCCCCTAACCTGTTCAAATCCTTCTGCAGCCTCCCTGCCTCCTCAATACTACCTGTCCCTCCACCTATCTTTGTATCATCTGCAAACTTAGCTAGGTTGCCCTCAGTTCCTTCATCTAGATCATTAATGTATAAAGTGAAAAGTTGTGGTCCCAACACTGACCCCTGCGGAACTCCACTAGTCACTGGCTGCCATCCTGAGAAGGACTCCCTTATCCCCACTCTCTGCCTCCTGCCAGACAGCCAATCTTCTATCCATGCTAGTACCTTGCCTCTAACACCATGGGCTCTTATCTTACCGAGCAGCCTCCTGTGCGGCACCTTGTCAAAGGCCTTCTGGAAGTCCAAGTAGATAACATCCATTGGCTCTCTGTCTAACCTCCTTGTTACCTCCTCAAAGAATTGTAACAGATTTGTCAGGCATGACCTTCCCTTGATGAAACCATGCTGACTTTGCACTATTTTACCATGCACTTCCAAGCATTCTGAAATCTCATCCTTGACGATGGACTCTAAAATCTTACCAACGACCGAGGTCAGGCTAATCAGCCTGTAATTTCTCGTCTTTTGCCTCACTCCCTTCTTAAACAGAGGGGTTACATTAGCGATTTTTCAGTCCTCTGGAACCCTCCCTGACTCCAGTGATTCCTGAAAGATCACCACTAACGCCTCCACTATCTCTTCAGCTATCTCCTTCAGAACTCTGGGGTGTAATCCATCTGGTCCAGGTGATTTATCCACCTTCAGACCTTTCAGTTTTTCTAGCATCTTCTCCTTGGTAATGGCCACCATACTCACCTCTGCCCCCTGACTCTCTTGAACTTTGGGGATGTTACTTGTGTCTTCCACCGTGAAGACTGACGCAAAGTACCTATTCAGTTCCTCTGCCATTTCTTTGTTCCCCACTACTGCTTCTCCAACGTCATTTTCCAGCGGCCCAATGTCCACTTTTGCCTCTCTCTTACCCTTTATTTATCTAAAAAAACTCTTGCAATCTTCATTTATATTACTGGCTAGTTTACCCTCATATTTAATCTTCTCCCTTCTAATTTCTTTTTTAGTTGTTCTCTGTTGGTCTTTGTAGGCTTCCCAATCCCCTGGTTTCCCACTGGTCTTCGCCGCATTGTATGCTTTCTCTTTAGCTTTTATGCTGTCCCTGACTTCCCTTGTCAGCCATGGTTGCCTCGTCCTCCCTTTAGTATGCTTCTTCTTCCTAGGGATGCATTTTTGCTGTGTCTCCCAAATTACTCCCAGAAACTCCTGCCATTGCTGTTCCACTGTCTTTCCTGCTAGGTTCATCTCCCAGTCAATTCTGGCCAGCTCCTCCCTCATGACTCTGTAGTTGCCTTTATTCAAATGATGGAGGTGTGTAAATCGGAAGCAAAATTAATAAATTTTTCCAGGTGCAGATGAGAGCATGAAGTGGCACCGAAGCAGTCATCAATGTACCGGAGAAAGAATTGTGGGAGGGGGCCTGAGTTGGACTGGAACAAGGAATGTTCCACATACCCCATAAACAGACAGGCATAGCTGGGGCCCATGCAGGTATCCATAGCCATACCTTTTATTTGGAGAAAGTGAGACGAGTTAAGGAGAAATTGTCCAGTGAGAGAACAAGTTCAGCCAGATGGAAGAGAGTAGTGGTGGATGGGGATTGTTTGGGCCTCTGTTCAAGGAAGAAGCAGAGAGCCCTCAGACCATCTCGGTGGGGGATGGAGGTGTAGAGGAGTTGGATGTCTGTGATGAAGAGGAGGCGATTGGGGCCAAGGAACTGAAAATTGTTGATATGATGTAGGGCATCAGAGGAATCGCGGATGTAGTTGGGAAGAGACTGGACAAGGGGAGAGAGAATGGAGTCAAGACAGCAAGAAATGAGTTCCTGACCTTTGCAATTTGGTATGCCTTAGTTTTTGCCTTTAAGTTATCTTTAACTTCCTTGCTTAGCCATAGATGCTTTTTCCCCCTCTTACCATCTTTCTTCCTCATTGGGAGACATTTTACTTGGGAGGAATTGAATATCTCCTTAAATATCTGCCACTGTTCATCAACTGTCCTACTTTGTAGTCTTCCTGCCCAGTCCATGAGCGCCAAATCTGCCCTCATACCTATGTAGTTTGTTTAGTTCCAGAACACTAGTGTGGGACTCAAGTTTCTCGCTCTCAAACTGAACTTGAAATTCTATCATGCTATGATCACTCTTCTCCAGAGGATCCTTTACTATGAGATCACTAATTAATCCCATCTCATTACACAAAACCAAATCCAGAATAGCCTGCTCCCTGATTGGTTCCACAACATATTGCTCCTAGAAACAATCTCTAAAACACTCTATGAAATCTCCCTCGAGGCTAGTCTTGCCAATTTGATTAGTCTAGTCTATATGCATATTAAAATTACCCCTGATTATTGCCGTGCCTTTCTTACGTGCTCCCAATATTTCCTGGTTTATGCTGTGCCCTATTGCTGAAGTACTGTTTGGGGACCTATAGATTACTCCCACCAGGGACTCCTATCCCTTGCTATTTCTTATTTCTACCCAGACTGACTCTACGTCTTGCTCTGCAGTGCCTATATCATTCCCCACTATAGCCCTGATCTCTTCCTTTACTAACAAACCACCACCTTTTCTTTCCTGCCTATCCCAACAAGTTGGGGGAGAGGAGACCAAGTGGAATCTGAAGGTGGGGGGAATGGCTCAAAGAGGAGAAACTAGAAAGGAGCTTTGATTCCACTGGTAACTTGCGGTTACTCACTGAAATCACACCATTTACTAATAGCAAACTGGTAAAACTCAGATTCCCCTCATCATCAACAGTAACTCACTGATAGTAACACTTTAATATCCTTGCTGTAACTCATAATGAACCTATAACCCATTCATACTCACCCTGAAACATGGCTAGAATCCCCCACCCCGGTACTGGACGAGGTGAGGTCAGACTGCCCGGTCAATGTTTCCTTTAACAGGCCCAATCTCTCTCCCGATACCTTGGACTCTGCTTTGGGCTCGGGTTCTATGTGAAGGTAACAACTCTGGAAGCTTCAGCCCGAGCGGATCATGAGCACCAAAACCAGCGATACAGACTGATCTGAACCAACCCAAGAGATCACACAAAGGGCAGTGGGCTCAGTATTTGGGTCATTTCTCACAGGGCACATCGTTCTAAACTCAGCTCAGTACCAACCATCCTTAGAACACAAACTCAAGAAAGAGTTTTCACAAAATGATAGCAATTCGACACAGGAGGCCATTCAGCCCCTTGTGCTGGTACTCTCTCCTGTAACCCGCTATATCTTTACAAATATATATCCATTCACTTCTCCACACTTTAAGAACTTTCCTCCTCCCTTCCCCCTTTTTCCTCCAATCAGAATCCTTGTTTTCCATCCCCTAGTTCCCCATTCACCCACCAGTGGAAACAATCTTTCATTGTTTACTCACAGTAAGGTCTCTGGGTTTCACTCAGTCCTTTATTGGCTGCTCCTCTCTCAGTGCTACTCCCACCCGCCACCTTCCTCCTGCTGCGGCTGTTCCCAGGTGGGGAGGGGGGAGGTAATGCTAGGTCCCACACACACCCCAGACTCCAATCCCCTTCTCTTCCCCTCACCTTCCCATCCCCTAAAGCCCCATCACATCTCCTCCAAAACCTGAACCTCCAATCCCCAGTCTCAAGCCCTGGCCCTGCCCCAGTTTCAGAACTTCCCTAAACACTGACTCTCCCCCGATTCCCACTTCTTCCCTCCCCTCCCCCTCCTGACTGTACACCACACAGTTCCAACTCCCAACGGCGAGGGTCAGGTGGTGTCACAGGACAGCGAGTAGTGGTGTGGATTTGGGGTGTAGTTTGGTAAGAAACTAATATTTTTGATCTAGGCTATTGGAGAAAGTGCACGGGGAGGAACCCCCTGAATCTGGGAAACTCCGGGTCATTCCAGGAGGGTTCAGAACCCCAGGGCATCAGCTCAGCCCCAATCAGAGTTACTGTTACCCAACAGGGCAGAGCGTAGGTTTTTTGCACATACAGGCAGCAGCCAGTGGCCATGACATGATGAGTGGGCTGACCCAGGAGAACTGGCTGCAAAGAAATGAGCCGAGGAAAACACGAGAGGGAGTGTGAGAGTGAGCATGAGAGAGAGCAAAGGAGACCACATGAAAGAGAGGGAGCGCAGGCGAGAGAGAGGGAGTGTGTGAGCGAGAGAGAGAAAGAGAGCATGTAAGAGAGGGAAAGCAGGAGCATGTGAGATAGAGGAGCGCACGAGAGAGAGGGGGGAACAAGAGAGAGGGAGCATGCAAGAGAGGGAAAGGAGGAGAGTGTGAGAGAGGGGAGAGCAGGTGGGAGAGAGGGAGAGCACATGTGAATGAGGGGGAGCATGTGAGAGAAAGGGAGAGAACAGATTCAAGAGTGATTGGGAGCAATTAGGAGAGAGAAAGTACACCAGTGATCAGAAAACAGACTCCTGAATGAAGACAATCAGAACAAAAAGGAGAAAAGCTGACTGCACCTGGTATTCCCAAGCAGTAAACCACAACCAAGCCTGAGCCGTTATCAGGTGGAATGGGATAAGATGAGCAGAGTGAGTCAGTGGATGATAGCCTGCTCGGGTTCTCTTTACTGAAAGACTTACTGCCATGAGCTTGTTCTTACGGTATCTCATCTCATTCTACTTTTCTTCTCCGCCTCAACACCAAACCCTCCTTCTTGCCTTTATATAGCAGGAGGAGAATGTGCAGCAAAGAGATGGTGAGAGGAAAGTGAGAGAGACAGTGTGTGTGCAGGAGTGAGCAGCTAAAAGGATGTTTGATGCTTGATGAATGGCAGTGAGAGGGAGCAGTGGGAGTGAGTGAATGATTGGCAGCAAAAGCCTACTTCTCCTTATTTAAAGGCTTATATACCACACATTCATTATTTTTAGCAGTTTATAAAATTATTTTGCTTTTAAACATTTACATTTTCATTTTTATTTTCCTTTCTTCCCCACTTTACTCTCTTTCTCTCTCACACATTGCAAGCCCTGCCCACACCTTCATTGCCTTCCTTCAGCTTCAAAAGTACCTTTAATCTCACCAGATACTCACTCATTCACTCACCCGCTCACTCACTTACACACTCACATTCACTCACTCGCTCACTCACTCGCTCACACACACTCACTTACTCACTCTCACTCTCATACACACTCACACTCACTCACTCTTGCTCACTCACACACACATTCACACACTCACTCTCGCTCAATCATTCACTCACTCCCACACTCACTCACTCACACACTCACTCACACCCACTCTCTCACACACACATACTCACACACTCACTCGCTCACTGACTTGCTCGCTCACTCACATACTCACGAGCTCCCTCAGTCACTCACTCATTCACTCGTTCACTTGTTTGCTCACTCGCTCACACACACTCACTCACACACACATTCGCTCACTCATTCGCTCACTCACACTCACTCATACACTCACTCACACACTCACTCATACACTCACTCACACACTCACTCACACACTCACTCATACACTCACATTCACTCACCCGCTCACTCACTTGCTCAAGCACACTCACTTACTCACTCTCACTCTCATATACACTCACACTCACTCACTCTCGCTCACTCATATACACATTCACACACTCACTCTCGCTCAATCATTCACTCACTCCCACATTCATTCACTCACCCGCTCACTCACGCACTTACTTACACACTCACTCACACACTCATATACTCACTCACTCGCTCACTCACACACATACACACATTCACACACTTGCTCACTCACTCATATTCCAACACTCACGCACTCACTCACCCGCTCACTCACACACATTCACTTATTCACACACACACTCACTCACTCACACCCACTCTCTCACACACACATACTCACACACTCACTCGCTCACTCACTGACTCGCTCGCTCACTCACATACTCACGAGCTCCCTCACTTGCTTATTCACTCATTCACTCATTCACTTGCTCGCTCACTCATACACACACACTCAATCACTCATTCGCTCACTCACACACTCACACACTGACATACTCACTCACTTGAGCACTCTCTCACACAGGCTCACACTAACTCACTGGCTCACTCGCACACTCACTCACACACACTCACTCACTCACTTATTCACTTACACTCATTCATTCACTCACTCACTCACACAAAAACACTGCTCTCTCATCCCTCAAAATACAAATGCTCAGGGAGTAGTCTTTTCTCCCAGCTACTCTTCCCAACTCTGCTTGCAGGCAATCTTGGATTCTCATCACATGGGATATCTATTTCTCATCACGTGATATATGTTCATTTGACTTCTACAAATGTTGTTACCGTCTATTCAGGAATGTTCTTTTCCCATTTCCCTAAGGAAAGATATACTGGCCTTAAAGGGAGAGCAACAAAGGTTCACCAGACTAATCCCTGGGAAGGCGGGATTGTCCAAAGAGGTGACATTGAGGAAACCGGGCCTGTATTCTCTAGACTTTCGAAGAATGAGAGCTGATCTCATTGAAGCACTCAAAATTCTTACAGGGCCCGACAGGGTAGATGCAGAAAGGATGTTTTCCCTGGCTGGGAGGTCTAGAACCAGGGGACACAGCCTTAGAAATGGCAGCCCATTTAGGACTGAGATGAGGAGGAATTTCTTCAGTCAGAGGATGGTGAACCTTTGGAATTCCCTACCCCAGAGGGCTGTGGAGGCTCAGTATGTTCAAAGCAGAGGTTAATAGATTGACACAAGGGATACAAGGATAGTGTAGGAAGATAGCATTGAGGGAGAGGATCAGTCATGATCTAGTTCAATGGAGAGAACAGGCTCGAGGGGCCAAATGGCCTAATCCTGTTCTTATGTTCCTATTCCTGCCCACCTTTCAGCCAGGCATCCATTACAGCCACCAGACCATAAGTTCATGTAGCAACGTTGTCAACCTTATTTTAACACACTTCACACACATTCTAACAACATGCTAGTTAATGTTGCTTTTCTCCTCCATCTAACTGCAGTTTATTGGCAGGAGAATGGGCACCAGCTTATAGCAGTAGAAAAAAGGTATAAAGTGCATAGTGCAGTTTGTTGGATGGTACTAGATAAGGGAATAATTCCATACTGTATTGGATCGAAGCAGATTCAAAAGGACCATGCGAATGCAAACACAGGATTACAAAGCACGTGTTTATGCAAACACAAAAAGTGTGGTGGGTACGGTTGATGAGCTACAAGCACCAATAGCCGTCTGGGAGTGTGATAGAGTGGCAATAATGGGAACATGGCTGAAAAATGGTTCGGAAGAGATAGGGAAGGAAAAAGGGAGGTGAGGTGGCAATACTGACCAGGGAAAACATTATAGTATAGGAAAGAGGCGACATTCTTGAAGGGGCAAGGATAGAATCCATTTCGTAGAGTTGAGAAGTGATAAGAGTTTGATCATTCTACTGGGGCGCTTTCTACAGCTCTCCAAACAGTCCGAGAGAAATACAGAGCAAATCTGCAGGGAAAGCTGTGATTTGGGGGACTTTAATTACCCAAATATTGGTTGGGATAATGTTAAAGGGTAAGGATGGGGAGGAATTTCAGGAAAATGTCCTTGATCAGTCTGTTCTCAGCTCATCTAGAAAGGGGGCATTGCTGGAACTGAGGTGGGCCAAGTGGACCTCATATCTGTCGGGGAACACTTAGGTAACAGTGATCATTGCATCATATAGTTTAGATTAGTAATGGAGAAGAGTAAGAGACAATCTAAAGTAGTATGTCTAAATTAGAAAACAACTAATTTAATTGGGGTAAGAAGGGATCGAGCCAGAGTAAAAAGGAAACAAAGACTGAAAGGAAAAACTGTAATGGGACAGTGATTGATCTTTAAGGAGAGGTGCTTCAGGTACCAGCTAGAAACATTCCAACAAGGGTGAAAGGTAGGTGAACCAAAGCCAGGATTCCCTGGATGATGAGGGGCATAGAGAATATAACAAAACAAAAATAGGTGTATGATCCCTGTGAGGTTAGGGTTAGAATTCTTCAAACAAGAACTAAGTCAAATAAAATAAGCTGAGGGGATAAATGGAGAGGAAAATGAGACTGGCAAGGAGAGAACAGGAAGGCAGCTAATATGAGAGGGAACCCAGAAATTTTCTACTGGCATAAAAATAGTGAGCAGGTAATAAGAGGTAAAGTGGGGCCTATTATGGACAGAGAGAGTGATATATGCTGAGAGGCACAGGGCAGACTAATTAATGAGCTCTTTGTAATGGTGGTTTCTGGGGAAGAGGAATCTGACAAAATAACAGTAGAAGTACAGCTGGTAGAGGCAATGAACGGAGTGAAAATTGAAAGGGAGTTGTAGGAAAAGCTGGCTATGCTTAGAGCAGATAACTCAGCTGGTCCCGATGGTTTATATCCCAGGTTGCGAAATGAAACTGGGGTGGAAATGAAGTGGAGAACATTGAGTGGAAGGAATTGCCTTAATCTTCCAACTCTCCCTCGGTCTGGGGGTATTGCCAGAGGATTGCAGGGTGCCAAATATGACACATGTAAGGACAGTCTTATCAACTACAAGTTAGTTAATTTAACATCAGTGCCGACTAAGATTTTAGGAACAACAATCAGGGGAAAAACAAGTAGGCATTTGGAGAGGTTTGTGTTAATTAAGGATAACCACCATGGATTTGTAAAAGGTAAAAGGATTGTGCTAATCTAATTGAACTTTTTGATGAAGTAACAGAGAGGTTTGATGAAGTTAAAGCAGTGGACGTTGTCTAGATGGATTTTTAGAAAGTGCTTGACAAATTACCACAAAAAAGCTGGTTAATAAAACTGAGGTTCATGGAATAGGGGGCCCAATGTCTAATTGAATAAAAACAAATTAGCTTAAGGACAGAAAGCAGCGAGCCACAGTAACTGGTCATTTTTCATACTGGAGGATGGTAGACAGTCTTGTTCCCCAAGGGTCAATGCTGGGACCTCTGCTTTTTTGCTCTATATAAATGGCTTCGATATTGGAATACAGAGTAAAATTTCAAAATTTACCATTGATACCAAACCTGGAAGGGTGGCTAATAGTATGGATGATACCATGAGGGGCATGGGCAGGGTGGATAGGGAGCAGCTGTTCCCCTTAGTGGAAGGGTTAGTCACAAGGGGGCATAAATTCGTGAGGGGCAGGAGGTTTAGGGGGGATGTGAGGAAAATCTTTTTTACCCAGAGGGTGGTGACGGTCTGGAATGCGCTGCCTGAGAGGGTGGTGGAGGGCGGTTGCCTCACATCCTTTAAAAAGTAAAAACATAAAAACTGCGGATGCTGGAAATCCAAAACAAAAACAGAATTACCTGGAAAAACTCAGCAGGTCTGGCAGCATCGGCGG
Source organism: Carcharodon carcharias (assembly GCF_017639515.1). Lineage (NCBI taxonomy): Eukaryota > Metazoa > Chordata > Chondrichthyes > Lamniformes > Lamnidae > Carcharodon > Carcharodon carcharias. Next base: position 113,474,296 of record NC_054476.1, on the reverse strand, counting down.
AGAAGAAAAGAGTTGACGTTTCGAGTCCTCATGACCCTTCGACAGAACTAAAAAAAGTACCTGGATGAGAACTTGGCACGTCATAACATTCAAGGCTATGGGCCAAGTGCTGGTAAATGGCATTAGGTAGGTAGGTCAAGTTTTTCTCATGTGTTGATGCAGACTCGCTGGGCCAAAGGGCATCTTCTGCACTGTGATTCTGTGATTCGCTGATAATCAACTGTAACAGCACATAGATAGTCCAGGAGGACAAGTGGCAGATGGAATTTAATACTGAGAGGTGTGAGGTGATGCATTTTGGCAGATTGGATAGGGAGGGGGCAGTATAGGCTTAATGGTACAATTCTAAAGTGAGACCTGGGGCTCATGTGCATTGATCCCTCAAGACATCAGGACAGATTGAGAGAGTTGCGAGCAAAACAAATGGAGTCGTGGGCTTCATAAATATTGAGTACAAAAGCAGGGAAGTTACGCTGAACGTTTATAAAGCTCTGGTTAGGCCCCAACTAGAGTATTGGGTCCAGTGTGGTCACCAAACTTTACAGAGGATGTGAGGGTCCTTGAGAGGGTGAAGAGAGAGATTTGCCAGAATGATTCCAGAGATGAGGGATGTTAGCCACAAGGTTACGTTGTTCTTCAAGGAAGATTTGATAGAGGTGTACAAGATTGTGACAGGTTTAAACAAGGAAGAAACTGTTTCCATTAGCTGATGTTACAAGGACCAGTGAACACAGATTTACAGTTTTGAGCAAGAGATGCAGAGGGAGATATGAAGAAGAAATTTGAAACAGTGAGTGATAATGACCTGCAACTCATGAGGATGGTGGATGTGAAGACAAAGATTTCAAAGGGAAATTGTATGGATACCTAAAACAAATAAACATGTCGGGCTACAGGGATAGAGAGGGAGAATGGGACTGACTGGATTGTTCCATGGAGAGCTGGCATGCACTCGATGGGCCAAATGGCCTCCTTCTGTGCTGTAATGACTCTATGACTGTTCTCTGTTCTGCTGCTGTTTGCCCCTCCTTGTTTTCTATGCATCTCATCTCTCCTCACGGCTGCTGAGTCCGGGTCCCCCTCACCCAGTCTCTCTTTTATCTTCTCTGATTTTCATCTCCTGCTTTCCCTCGCTCTGTCTCATCCTCTTCTCTACATGTAGCAGAAGGAAAATGTGCAGCAAAGAAATAATCACAGGAGTAAAAATAGAAAATGCTGGAAAAACTCAGCAGGTCTGGCAGCATCCGTGAAGAAAGAAACAGAGTTAACGTTTTGAGTTTTGAGAAAACTGCAGCTGTGAGGAGAGGTTGGATAGGCTGGGGTTGTTTTCCTTAGAACAGAGGAGGCTGAGGAGGACCTGATTGAGGTGTACAAAATTATGAGGGGCCTAGATAGAGTCGACAGGAAAGACTTGTTTCCCCTAGAGGAGGGGTCAATTATCAGGAGGCACAGATTTAAGGTGATTGGTGGAAGGATTAGAGGGAACATGAGGAAAAATTTCTTCACCCAGAGGGTGGTGGGTGTCTGGAATTCACTGCCTGCTTTGGTGGTTGAGGCTGAGACACTCAACTCATTTAAAAGGCACCTGGATCTGCATCTGAAGTGCTGTAACCTGCAAGACTATGGACCAACTGCTGGAAAGTGGGATTAGAATAAGCGGCTAAACTCTTTTTTCTCTTCTTGGCCGGCGCAGAGACGATGGGTTGAATGGCCTCCTTCTGCACCCTAAATTTGTATGTTTCTATGGAGTCCGTATGATTCTTCTTCAGCGCTAAAGAGTAGAAATGTGATGGATTTTATATTGTTTAAAAGGGAATAATCACAGGAAAGTAAGAGAGAGACAGTGTGTGTGTGCAGGAGTGAGCAGCTAAAAGGATGTTTGTTGCTTGATGAATGGCAGTGTGAGGGTGCAGAGGTTTGAGCAGCCTCTGGTGGCAGCAAAAGCCTACTGCACCTGGTATTCCCAGGCAGTCTCCCATCCAAGTACTAACCAGGCCTGAGTCTGCTTAGCTTCCGAGATCAGACGAGATCGGGCGTTTTCAGACTAGTATGGCCGTAGGCATTTGCTTCCTCAATTTCTCCTTATTTAAAGGCATGTACACCACATATTCATTCTTTTTAGCAGTTTGTAAAATTATTTTGCTTTTAAACATTTACATTTTCATTTTTATTTTCCTTTCTTCCCCACTTTACTCTCTTTCTCTCTCACACATTGCAAGCCTTGCCCACACCTTCATTGCCTTCCTTCAGCTTCAAAAGTACCTTTAATCTCACCAGATACTCACTCACTCACTTGCTCACTCACTCACTCGCTCACTCACTCACTCATGCTCACTCACTCACTCACCCTCACACACTCACACATTCACACATTCACTCACTCACACTCACTCTCATACACACACTCACTCAAACTCACTCTCATACATATTCACACACTCATTCTCGCTCACTCATTCACTCACATTCACTCGCACACTCACTCACTGTCACTCTCATACACACTCACACTGACTCACACACACACATATTTGCACACTCATTCACTCTCACACACTCACTCACTCACCTGCTCACTCACTCACACACACACATTTGCACACTCACCCATTCACTCACTCACACACACTCATAAACACTCACTCACACCCACTCTCACACATTCACCACTCCCTCCTTCACTTGCACACTCACATTTGCTCATTCACTCACTCACTTGCTCACGCACAAGCTCACTCACGCTCACACACTGACGCAATCGCACACTTGAACACTCACACAGAATCACACTAGCTCACTCACACAAAACCACTACTCTCTCATCCCTCAAGATACAGGGTGGTGAATCTTTGGAATTCTCTACCCCAGAGGGCTGTGGAGGCTCAATATGCTCAAAGCAGAGGTTAACAGATTGACACAAGGGATACAAGAATAGTGCAGGAAGATAGCATTGAGGGAGAGGATCAGTCATGATCTAGTTCAATGGGGGGACAGGCTCGAGGGACCAAATGGCCTAATCCTGTTCCTATTCCTGCCCATCTTTCAGCCAGGCATCCATTATAGCCACCAGACCATAAGATCATGTGGCAACGTGTGCATATGCAAGTTGTCAACCTTATTTTAACACACTTCGCAGTTCACACATACACACACACACATTCTAACAACAAGCCAGTTAATGTTGCTTTTCTCCTCCATCTAACTGCTGCTTATTGGCAGGGGAATGGGCACCAGCTTATAGCAGTAGAAAAGAGCTATAAGGTGCATAGAGCAGTGTGTTGGATGGTACTAGATAAGGGAATAGTTCCATACTGTATTGGATCGAAGCAGATTCAGAAGGACGGATGCAAACACAGGATTACAAAGCACGTGTGTATGCAAACACACAAAGTGTGGTGAGTACGGTTGATGAGCTACAAGCACCAATAGCCATCTGGGAATGTGATAGAGTGGCAATAATGGGAACATGGCTGAAAAATGGTTCGGAAGAGATAGAGAAGGAAAAAGGGAGGTGAGGTGGCAGTACTGACCAGTGAAAACATTGTAGTATAGGAAAGAGGGGACATTCTTGAATGGGCAAGAATAGAATCCATTTTGTAGAGTTGAGAAGTGATAAGAGTTTGATCATACTACTGGGGCGCTTTCTACAGCTCTCCAAACAGTCTGAGAGAGATACAGGAGCAAATCTGCAGGGAAAGCTGTGATATGGGGGACTTTAATTACCCAAATATTGGTTGGGATAATGTTAAAGGGTAAGGATGGGGAGGAATTTCAGGAAAATGTCCTTGATCAGTCTGTTCTCAGCTCATCTAGAAAGGGGGCATTGCTGGAACTGAGGTGGGCCAAGTGGACCTCATATCTGTGGGGGAACACTTAGGTAACAGTGATCATTGCATCATAAAGTTTAGATTAGCAATGGAGAAGAGCGAGGGACAATCTAAAGTAGAATGTCTGAATTGGAAAAAGCTAATTTAATTGGGGTAAGAAGGGATTGAGCCACAGTAAAAAGGAAACAAAGACTGAAAGGAAAAACTGTTTGATGGGACAGTGATTGATCTTTAAGGAGAGGTGCTTCAGGTACCAGCTAGGAACATTCCAACAAGGGTGAAAGGTAGGTGAACCAAAGCCAGGATTCCCTAGATGATGAGGGGGATGGAGAATATAACGAAACAAAAATAGGTGTATGATACCTGTGAGGTTAGTGTTAGAATTATTCAAACAAGAACTAAGTCAAATAAAATAAGTTGATGGGGTAAGTGGAGAGGAAAATGAGACTGGCAAGGAGAGAACAGAAAGGCAGCTAATATGAGAGGGAAATTGATGGGAGGTTTGATAGAGGTGCACAAGATTATGACAGGTTTAAATGGGAAGAAACTGTTTCCATTAGCTGATGTTACAAGGACCAGTGAACACAGATTTACAGTTTTGAGCAAGAGATGCAGAGGGGGATATGAAGAAGAAATTTGAAACAGTGAGTGGTAATGACCTGCAACTCATGAGGATGGTGAATGCGGAGACAAAGATTTCAAAGGGAAATTGTATGGACACCTGAAACAAATAAACATGTCGGGCTACAGGGTTAGAGAGGAAGAATGGGACTGACTGGATTGTTCCATGGAGAGCTGGCATGCACTCGATGGGCCAAATGGCCTCCTTCTGTGCTGTAATGACTCTATGACTGTTCTCTGTTCTGCTGCTGTTTGCCCCTCCTTGTTTTCTATGCATCTCATCTCTCCTCACGGCTGCTGAGTCCGGGTCCCCCTCACCCAGTCTCTCTTTTATCTTCTCTGATTTTCATCTCCTGCTTTCCCTCGCTCTGTCTCATCCTCTTCTCTACATGTAGCAGAAGGAAAATGTGCAGCAAAGAAATAATCACAGGAGTAAAAATAGAAAATGCTGGAAAAACTCAGCAGGTCTGGCAGCAACCGTGAAGAGAGAAACAGAGTTAACGTTTTGAGTTTTGAGAAAACTGCAGCTGTGAGGAGAGGTTGGATAGGCTGGGGTTGTTTTCCTTAAAACAGAGGAGGCTGAGGAGGACCTGATTGAGGTGTACAAAATTATGAGGGGCCTAGATAGAGTCGACAGGAAAGACTTGTTTCCCCTAGAGGAGGGATCAATTACCAGGAGGCACAGATTTAAGCTGATTGGTGGAAGGATTAGAGGGAACATGAGGAAAAATTTCTTCACCCAGAGGGTGATGGGTGTCTGGAATTCACTGCCTGCTTTGGTGGTTGAGGCTGAGACACTCAACTCATTTAAAAGGCACCTGGATCTGCATCTGAAGTGCTGTAACCTGCAAGGCTATGGACCAACTGCTGGAAAGTGGGATTAGAATAAGCGGCTAAATTCTTTTTTCTCTTCTTGGCCGGCACAGAGACGATGGGCTGAATGACCTCCTTCTGCACTGTAAATTTGCATGTTTCTATGGAGTCCATATGACTCTTCTTCAGAGCTAAAGAGTAGAAATGTGATGGACTTTATATTCTTTAAAAGGGAATAATCACAGGAAAGTGAGAGAAAGACTGTGTGTGTGCAGGAGTGAGCAGCTACAAGATGTCTGTTGCTTGATGAATGGCAGTGAGAGGGTGCAGAGGTTTGAGCAGCCTCTGGTGGCAGCAAAAGCCTACTGCACCTGGTATTCCCAGGCAGTCTCCCATCCAAGTACTAACCAGGCCTGAGTTTGCTTAGCTTCCAAGATCAGACGTTTTCAGACTAGTATGGCCATAGGCATGTGCTGCCTGGCTTTCTGGTTACTTAAAGACACACAACTCTGACAATAATTCTGGTCAATGTTTTCTTCTCACTTTGATTAATGGTAAACTGCAGACTTGAATAGAGGGTGAAATTACAGAACACTTGGACCTAATCAGCGCCATTCACATTCAATTTCTAAAGGTCACACTTGAGTAATGTTGTAGAATTTTTGAAGAAACATGGAAAATAGAACAAGGAAATGAACTGATCTGGTTTGTACTCACTCAAAAAGCATTTGAAAAGATACCACACAGGACTGATGGCAAACGTCTTAACTCATAAAATATGCTGATATATGGATGCAGAGATATTTGCAGCAAGTGATGGGAATAAAAGCCAATTTCTCAGAAGGAACAGTGAGTGGAATTTGCAAAAAACTTGAATGTTTTATTTTACTGCCTCCCACTGACATTTTAGGCAGGGAGGGATTATAACATGCAGCGCGTAGCCTGCACGGCCTCCTTCCCACCCATTCATGACCTATCTCCCATTTTACGAGGGACAATGGGGGGCAGCCTACTATCCCTTCGGCTAATCAATGTCTACTTCAGTGCCTTGTCCCACCCTCGCCGCCATTTTTCCCCTGGCAAGGGGAGGCCCATTCAAAGTGGGTAGCCAGGCGGCTTTTACTGCCTGGTGTCAGGCAAGGGGAGAGGGGAATCCTCCTTTGCAGATCCCCTGATCCCATTGGAGGCATGCTCCCCACCCCCCTCATGGTCATACCACTCCCCGTCCCACTCCCCCCCAAATGCTCCTCCCCAGCCTTGCAAACCCAGCCCCTGCCCCCATCACCCCCCTCACTATGACCTGCCAACCTGGCTCCAACGATACTCTGGAATTACCTTGAGTCCAGCCTCCATTAGCTCCTCTTCTTCAGGGCCTGTCTGTAGTCCCAGAAGTGGCCACCCATCGAACCTGGCACTGATGGGAATACAGAGCTGCTGATCTATCTGACTGGACAGCAGATCTCTAAGGCCAAACATCCTCCCCAGATTGAGGCGGGAATGTCGCCCTGAGCCAATTAACACTTCTGCCGCACATAAAATGGCTGCGGGGTAGTTAACTTTTTCATGGGCGAGCTCTGAACCAACTTTTCAGCCAGGGTTGTGGTGGTGGGTGGGTTGGGGGGGGTTACAGGAACAGAGCACCCCTCAAAATCCAGCCCAAAGTAACTCTGACCTACTTTGGTCTGGTAGCTTTAAATTCAACATTCTTCATCAGAACCTCCCCAGAGCCTCTTCCAACTCCTCCACTGTTGCTAAATTATCAGATTGCTTATCTGGCATCCAGTACTGAGTGATCAGAAATTTCCTCTAATTAATTATTGGGAAGACTGAGGCCTTCATCTTTGGTCCTCGTTCCAAACTCCATCCCTAGCTACAGACTCCATCCCTCTCCCTGGTAAAAATCTGAGGTTAAGCCAGTCTGTTCACAACTTTGGTGTCACATTTGATCCTGAGATGAACTTTGACCTCAAATTCGCACCATCAGTAAGACTACCTGTTTTCAACTCCATAACCTTGGTCAACGTCATGCCTTTGTATCTCTACTTGACAATTCCAACGCATTCCTGGCTGCGCTCCCACATTCTACTCCTCTTAAACTTGAGGTCATCAAAAGCTCTGCTGCTGGTGTCTTAACTCACACCTAATCCTGTTCCCCTATGACCCTGTGCTCACTGACCTAAATTGGCTCCCAGTCAAGCAACATCTTGAATTTAAATTTCCCACCCTTGTTTTCAAATCCCTCCAGGGTCTTCCCTCTCCCCTTCTCTGTAATCTTCTCCAACCCAACAACCCTCTGAGATATCTGCACTCCTCTAATTCTGGTATTCATACATTCAACTCATGCATTCCCGATTATAATCACTCCACCAATGGTTACGTGCCTTAAATTGCCTAAGCTCTTAGCCGTGGAATTCCCTCCCTACACCTCTCTACCTCACTTTCCACTTTTAAGACATTCCTTAAAACCACCTCTTTGACCAAGCTTTTGGTCACCTGACCTAATATCTCCTCATGTGTTTTGGTGTCATCCTTTGTTTTCTAATGTTCCTGTGAAGAATCTTGAGACGTTTCATTACTTTAAAAGTACTATAGATACTATATTAGTTGCTGTTGAGAGTTTACAAAACTCCCTATATAGGTTCAGTCTGTATCATTCCATAGATTGAGATTTGTTATTGATGACAATCCTGTTACAAGTGAGGCAATCAGTCAAACATACAAGATCAGCCTATTTAGACTTTGCAACTAACTAATTTATGCCTGTGTTATGGATGAGGCCTTCAGTTATTAATTTCTAACATGCTGTGGCAGCCTGATGAGGAATATCAAAAGAGACAAATCTGGGAAGAATTTTTTGAATGGAGTTGAATCAGACAAACTGAAATCTTTCCTTTGAAGGCAGGCAGATTTTAACTGACCTCCATAGCTTGGAAGAGAAAAAGCAGGAAGTAGACTGAGCAGACAGGTGGCAAATGATTTTTGTACCTAGAGATGTAGAATGGAAATGCAAGTAAGTAATTCTCAACTTGTACAGGACTTTGCTTAGATGACAGGTGGGCCTCCCATTATAGGAAAGAGATAAAGCAATGGGAAATAGTCAGTGTAGACTCACCGAAATGTGATGGCGGTTTACAATTACAAATACTTGAAAAGTTAGAGCTTTTCAATGGATCTGAGAGGGTTAAGGGGTGACCTCATGGAGGTTTTCAAGATTATGAAGAATCCTAACAAGGTAATTAGTAACAAATTGCTTCCAATTCTGAAATACTAATAAACATGCACAGATTTAAGATCATAGAAAAACATAGAAAAATAGGAGCAGGAGTAGGCCATTCGGCCCTTCGCGCCTGCTCCACCATTCAATATGATCATGGCTGATCCTCTATCTCAATGCCATACTCCTGCTCTCTCCCCATACCTCTTGACGCCTTTAGAGTCTAGAAATCTATTTCCTTCTTAAATATATTCAGTGACTTGGCCTCCACAGCCTTCTGTGGTAGAGAATTCCACAGGTTCACCACCCTCTGAGTGAAGAAGTTTCTCCTCATCGCAGTCCTAAATGGCCTATCCGTATCCTGAGACTTTGACCCCTTGTTCTAGAACCCTCAGCCAGAGGAATCATCATCCCTGTATCCAGTCTGTCCAACCCTGTCAGAATTTTATGTGTTTCCATGAGATACCCTCTCATTTTTCTAAACTCCAGTGAATACGGGTCTGGTCGGCCCAACCTCTCCTCATATGATAATCCTGCCATTCCAGGAATCAGTCTGGTAAACCTTTGCTGCACTCCTTCTATGGTAAGTGTAACCTTTCTTAGGTAAGGAGATCAAAACCACACACAATACTCCAGGTGTGGTCTCACCAAAGCCCTGTATAGCTGCAGAAAGGCATCCTTGTTCCTATACTCAAGTCCTCTCACAATGAAGGCCAACATACCATTTGCCTTCCTAACTGCTTGCTGCAGCTGCATGCTTACTTTCAGTGACTGGTGTACAAGGACACCCAGGTCCCAATCTATCATTTTTTAATAATACTCCGCCATTCTGTTTTTCCTACCAAAGTGGATAACTTCACACTTATCCACATTGTATTGTATCTGCCATGTATTTGCCCACTCACTCAACCTGTCTAAATCACCTTGAAGCCTCTCAACATCCTTCTCACCACTCACATTCCCAATTAGTTTTGTGTCATTAGCAAACTTGGAAACACTACATTTGGTTCCCTCATCCAAATTATTGATGTATGTTGTGAATAGCTGAGGCCCAAACACTGATCCCTGCCGTAACCCCTAGTCACTGCCTGCATTCTGAAAAAGACCCATTTTTTCCACCTCTCTGTTTCCTGTATGCTAACCAATTCTCAATCCATGCCAATACATTACCCCCAATCCCATGTGTTTTAATTTTACACACTAACCTCTTATGTGGGACTTCATCAAAAGCTTTCTGAAAATCTCAAAATTTAAAAAGATTAGAACACTTCTTTATACAGAGGGTAGCTAGATTGTTGAATTCTTTAATTGACACAGGGTCAATAAATATTTTTAAAAAGGGAATTAGATTTAAAAGGGAAAAAGAGGAGTATTAAAGGATACGGGGAGAGCAGGAAAGTGGGATAGAAAAGAGTATTAAAGGAGAGTGAGTTTAAAAAGAGAAGCTTTAAAGAGTGCAAGGGGTGAGCAGGAGAGTGGTATTAGATTAAATGGCTCATGTGGAGGAAAAGACTTGAAGAGATGGAAAAACTGGAATGTGCTGGAACATTCTATGATTCCAAGTTTGGCACCAAGCAGGGTGTCAAATGACAGCCAGAGTTTGTTGAATCCTGATCTAGCATAAGCAACAGCTGACTCCACCTATTCCAATTCCTAGTCACTCACAGCAGCAGCAGCAACAACTTGCATTCATATAGCGCCTTTCGCAGGGCAACAAAAACATCCAAGTCACCGACAGAAGCAGACATCAAAAACCTACTTTGTGCACAGGTATTTGAGATCCTCCAACCAGGAGGTTCTAGATTCGGATGAGTCCGTGCGATTTTCTGAGGCTCCTCGGGGAGGGTTCGGAACAATGAAGATGAGGAAGAGAAAGATCACGAGTCCCAAACATGGGGTCACCTGTGGAATTGAGCAAATCGAGTGTGTTGCTGACTTAAATATTGAAAGGGCAATCGGTGTCAATTGTTATTTTTCTACATTTACAGGTGGGTGATGATGTTCCTGCGAAAAGTCTAAAGTCAAACCCGTTGGACAAATATCAAAGTATTCCAAGGAGCTGCCTCAATTTACTGCTCATCTGGTGACTTGGCAGAGCGCAGTTCACTGTACAGCAGCTATCACTAGACGGAGCAGCACCCTCCCTAGGCTAGGAGAGTCTGTCTGTTGTTCCCACAAACCTAAAGAGGAGTCAAACCCCAGATACAGTCTATTCTCCTAATATACTGGAATGCCAAGGTTGGTGCCCAGGACGGGGGAACAATTCTCCTCAGATGCACGAGGTCTCATAGGGCAGAGGAGAGGCTCTTAGAAAAGTTTGCGTTTGGCTCACTTTTGAGAAGACAGTGTTGTAATAATGTGGGACTGGGGAAACCGTACCACCCACATGATGATGTAAAGGGAGTCACATGACTATTAGTAGTCTGGTAGTAGTCTGAATGGAGATAGCTAATGGCTCAGACTGAAGAAGCCTCCTGTTGTATATCTGCACATAGTTATGTTCTACAATGAGTAGTTACTGTTTGGTCTCTATGCCTCTGAATCTCTTCCTTAGATAACAACAACAAATGTGTGAGGCAGTACTCAGACATGTACAGCACACTCCATGATACCTTGGTACATCAATAGCTACCTGTTCCATCTGACATGTGCTGCCTGTGTTAGGATTGTGTCAGCACCAGATTATTCCATTAACCAACAGCTCAGCGTTAAACAGTTTCTAAAACTTGGATGGACTGCTCATTTGCAGAAGAGAAGGCAGACAAAGCTTCAACTCTCTACCTGGATGTGGGGGGCACCTGTGAGATTACAGAATCCAATTCACATAACCAGTAGTTTCAGTATTGGTGTGACCCAGGGGCCATGTCACATAATTAGATATCTGGTCATTAGCTGGGATGTAAGGTCCACATACTGGAGAGTCTGGTGATACTAGACCTGAGAGAACTGAGAGAAGTGGCTTTGTGTGATAGAGTAAAATGGGCAATAGCAAATCAACATTCTGCCTTATATCTCTCCTGATTTTTACAATTGACATTAATGGAAAGTAACAATCAGGAGAGAGATAATAAGTGCTGCCAATTTGTTATTTCCTATTTCACACTTACACACAAAGTCAACTTTCACACTGAGTTTCTACTTTAACTTTCCCTTCATCACTGATGGTCTCAACATCTTCAGGAAAGGTGGGTCTGATTTAGAGTTTCTTTCTTGTGTTGAAGGTATTTTGTTTTATTTCACTGTGAGCAGTGATGGAACAACTGATATACCACATTGGTAAACATTGCAGTTACACAATTGGTCTTACCCTCATTGACCAGTGCCAATCACCAGTCAGTTTCATTACACCAGATCCAAGGATGTAACCCAGGCCACTGCAACAGAACAAATATGAGATGTTTAACACTCCCAATATTTAAACAACATAAACACCAAAGTTCATTCTGTATTCCAGACCATTGGCTGCCCAACTCAGAATTCTTCCACATTAAACCTCCCAGCAGAAATGATTTGTTCCAATGACAGAGAACTGGTCTTAATCTAAATCAGAGGTAGTTAACTGATAAGTGTTTTTTAATGTCGATGCCCATCAACGAATGCAGCCTCCTGGCCAATGATGCCAGCCATGATAAATGTCACCATTACCTTTACAGTCTCTGAAAGTCACTGACCGTGGAGAACATTCATCAACCGAAGGAATCGACACCAAGCAAGAGCATTGACAAGTCGTGTTGTAGAGCGCTCATTTCTTGTGTGAAAATGGAGCCTGCTGTAAATTTCTTAAATACCCCATGGGGCCCTGGACTTCTACAAAGGACAAGTGACGCCTACATTTAACTGCACTCCTGAACGGTGTCAGTTTGTGGAAGGATTCATTGCTGAATGCTTTATTGAAAAGGGTAGTTTGTCAACTTAAGTCTACAAAAACTATAATAGAGACATTAATTCATATTTTTATTGAAATAGAGAAAATTATCCAAAGGTATGTGGGTATTTTCTAATTATTCCCATATCTGACTGGAGAGAACACAAGAATACAATAAATAGGAGCAGGAGTAGACCACATGACCCCTCGAGCCTGCTCTGCCATTCAGTACCATCAGGGCTGATCTTGGGCTTCAACTCCAAAACTGGGTTAACATCCAGTGTGGATACAATCGGTGTGATTCCCCATTGTAAAAGGTAAATGAGTCTCTTTAGCCTTAGTGGCAGCTCACTTAGGAGACAATCTTCCAAAAATAAAACTTTGAGGAATATAATGAGAACCCAACTCAGCTATACTCTTCCCTAATGAACGACTGAAGAATCTGAAGAATTTGAGTTAGGACCTGGCCTCGAGAAGTACGCAGTAGACAGACAGGCTATCATGTTTCCAATGACATAGTTCGTTATAAGTCACTGTTTTATAAGGAGGTGAGCATTGTACTACATAAAGCACAATGCATTATTGTGCTAGTGTTGATTTGTGTCCCTCTAAGGTCAGGAAGAGTAATTGTTGTTAAGTAAATGGAAGTTGAGTTCCACCAGAATTAATTTTTCTTTAGTCAGCGAACTTTGAAGATGTGAAGTTGATTACATAGGATATACAACACAGAAACGGGCCTATCAGCCTAACCGGTCCTTACCAGCTTTATGCTCCATTTGAGCCGCCTCCCATCTTTCCTCATCTAAACCTACCATCGTAACCCTCTAGTCCCTTTTCCCCCTCATTTGCTTGTCTAGTTTCCCCTTAAATATATCTGTCCTATTTGCTTCAACCACTCCTTGTGGTAGCGAGTTCCACATTCTCACCACTCTCCAGGTGAAAAAGATGGATTTCTGGTGACTATCTTCTGTTGATGGCCTCTAGTTATGTTCCCCCAAAAAGGGAAACATTCTTTTGTCAGTTTAGACCGCACATCAGAAGCACCTAGCAACATAAGGTTATTTTGAATAGCGTATCATATGTATGGGCAGAGGTGGGGCTGGGGTCCACTTCTGAGTTCAGGGCTAGGCACTCACACAAAGAAAATCATGAAGTTCCATAATGGGAACAGCCCCCTTGTAAAGGCTGATTGTTGTTGTACCAGGGCTACCAACTTCAGAGCGAGTGATTGGCCAGCCAGGCCAGTACCACATTACCCTTTGCCACCTGTGCTGGTGGGCATTCAGAGTGGCATCGGCACCCATCAGCAACATTCTCATTTATGGAAACTGCTCCCCACCACCTCTGGTCACTTTGACTGGGTGAGAAATGCAACTTTGCAGTGAGCACTCTCCAGAAAGTTCTATGGCTCCATGTGTTGAAGATGATGGCTTAGCGGTAATGTTGCTGAACTAATAATCCAGGGGCCAGGCCCAATGCTGGGCGGTGGGGAGGTGTTGGGGGGGGGGGGGGGGGGGTGCAGGGATTTGAATTCAATTAATAAATCTAGAATATAAAGCTAGTCTCAGTAATAATGATCTTGAAACTATCACTGATTGTAAGAGAACAATCATTGGGTTTCCTAGTGCCCTTTGGGGAAGGAAATCTGCCATCCTTACCCAGTCTGGCCTACATGTGACTCCAGGTCCATACCAATGTGACTGATTCTTAATTGCCCTCTGAAATGGCCTAGCAAGCCATTCAATTCAATTTGGGATGGGCAACAACCCATGAAAGAATAAAGAAGGAAAAAAAGCCAATGAGGTTATTTATCCCCAAAGAGACCAACATGCCTAATTCCCACCCATAAACCCATCTGTCTAACAGAGCACACAAACAAGGCAAAAGCTATCATTAATGCATGTACCTTCCAACTGGAATTGCAATGTAGAAGATAGAGATCATGAAGGTCCTTTTATCACCTACAAAGAGGTCGGCAATGATGGTAGGGGCGATGGTAGAGTAACTGGCTTCCCCGATGCCAACAAAGGCTCGGCACACAACCAGTGCCCAAAAGTGCTGAGGAAAAAATAATTGAAAAATAAATGATGGTTCAGCAGCAGAATGCAAAAGATATACCAGCAAACATTCTTCAGTAGAGCAGGTTATTAACTGCATCAGTCAAATACAATTGGATACCATGTCATCCTTAACCTTTGAAATGCTAAGTTTAAAGTCAACCCGGTCCTCAGGGTCTGATGTGAGATGAGCTGGAGAGGTTCAATGGACATTAATTCACTGGACCAAATTACATACAAATTGACACTAATCGGGCAATTGCATTCAGACTTTGAGGAACGTGTCATTCTGGTACAACTAGAGTGTTGTTTTCAGATGGTCCGTAAGGTCTCTTGATGGATCAGAGTGGAAGACGGTGCTTCTTCAAAAGCAACTTCCGAACCCGAGACCTCCATTGCCTAGAAGGACAAGAGCAGCCGACACATGAGAACACCAGCAGCTCCAAGCTCCCCTCCAAGCCACTCACCATCCTGCCTGAGAATTATATTGCCGTTCTTTCACTGTCACCAGGTAAAATCCTGAAACTCACTCCCTAACAGCACTGTGGGTATACCTACACCACATGGACTGCAGCCGTTTAAAAAGACGGCTCACCACCTGCTTCTGAAAGGCAACTTGGATGGGCAATAAATGCCAGCCTCACCAGTGATACCTGCATCCCCAGAATGCATGGGGGAGCAATAAGATTTTACTCTGCATGTAGTCAATGTATTCTATTCCTGAACATTGATCGTCACAACATTCAAAAGCACAGCTCACTCATACATGTAAAACAACTTCACAATTGATTATCTTTAAATGCTACTTTGTGATATAAAGTGGATTTAGAATTTCCATCTATTTAAGCTGTTCTATGGAATAACAATCATTAACTGTATTGGATGAAGTTCATGATTGCTGAGACCATGAAATACACTTGATGGCAGCTAACAGGTACAAAAAGGAATGATATAATTGGGAAATTTTAAATGACAGCGTGATTGATAAATAGATATTTAATCCCTGCTTTCAGATGGCTTTTATGAACCACATTCACTCTGCCCTTCTGTTTCACAACTCTGCTAGACCCGGACTGTCAAATTAACCTTCGAATCTCTCCCAGCCAATCAAAGTGTCCCTTTTTTAAAATGTGTTGTTGAAATGTTTCATAAGAAGATATTGCCAGTTATGGTGTGTTGTAGTTCAGAACAGGTTATGCCAATTCTGATGCTTGTTCAATTGCCTTGGAAAGTTGGAGAGGAATTTCTCTGGAACCTTTCCTGAATTGGTCACATGCATTTTATCTCTTTCTGTTTTTGTCTCTCTCAGGAGTTGTTATTACCAGTTGAAGGAGCGTGTGCAAGGTTGCACCTTCTACTGAACTTTATAGGCCTCAATCTCTGCTCTAGCCTCTTGGTTGTTGAGTTTTCTATATTGTAATAGTGACTATACTTCAAAAAAAGCACTCCATCAGCTGAAAAGTGCTTTGGAACATCCTGAGTTTGTGAAAGGTGCTATATAAATGCAAAGATAAAAGCAAAAAGCTGCAGATGCTGGAAATCTGAAACAAAAACAAAAATACCTGGAAAAACTCAGCAGGTCTGGCAGCATCTGCAGAGAGGAACACAGTTAACCTTTCAAGTCCGTATGACTCTTCACCAGAACTAAGGAAAAATAGAAAAGAGGTGAAATATAAGCTGGTTTGGGGGAAGGGGTGTGGGGGGGATGGTGGGTGGGACAGGTAGAGCTGGATAGAGGGCCAGTGATAGTCATATGGACTTGAAACGTTAACTGTGTTCCTCTCCGCAGATGCTGTCAGACCTGCTGAGTTTTTCCAGGTATTTTTGTTTTTGTGTTCTATATAAATGCAAGCCTTTCTTTCTCTATAATTCTTTAACAAACAGCTATCGCAAAACAGAGGTTCCACCTGGCATCGACCTAGGCACCAGAAAGACAATGGCAAACTCAGCCCTGCAAAGTCCTTCTTACTAACATCTGGGGACTAGTGCCAAAATTGGGAGACCTGTCTCACAGATTAATCAAGCAACAGCCTGACATAGTCATCCTCATGGAATCATGCCTTATAGATAATGTCCCAGACACCACCATCACCATTCCTGGTGGCGGCAGAGTAGTATCTAGTGGGAGGGAGCTGCCCTCGCCAACATTGACTCTGGACTCCATCAAGTCTCATGGCATCAGATCAAAGATGGGCATGGAAACTACCTGCTGATTACCACATACCTGTGCACCTCCTGCCCCCACAACCCCATCCCCTCTGTCAGCTGATGAATCAGTGCTCCTCCATGTTGAACACCACTTGGAGGAAGCACTGAGGGTGGCAAGGGTGGCAATATGATCTGGATGGGGGACTTCAGTGTCCATCACCAAGAGTGGCTCGGTATCACCAATACAGACTGAGCTGGCCGAGTCCTAAAGGACATAGCTGCTAAACTGGGTCTGCGGCAGGTGGTGAGAGGACCAACAAGAAGGAAAAACATACTTGACCCCATCCTCACCAACTTGCCTACCTCAGATGTATCTGTCCAGGACAGTATCGGTAGGAGTGACCATCGCACAGTCCTTGTGGAGATGAAATCCAGTCTTCACGCTGAAGATACCCTGCATCGTATTGTGTGGCACTACCACTGTGCTAAATGGGATAGATTTTGAACAAATCTAGCAACTCAAGACTGGGCAACCATGAGGCGCTGTGGGCCATCAGCAGGAGCAGAATTGTATTCAACTGCATTATGATCACTTTTTCCCAGAGGATCTTTTACTATGAGATTACTAAATAACTCTGCCTCATTACACAAAGCTTTACCCTTAGTTGGTTCCACAATATGCTGTTCCATGAAACTGTCAAGAAAACATTCTACAAACTCATCTCCCAGAGAACCTTTTCCAAATGTATTTGGCCGGTCCATAATAAAATTAAAGTTCCCCATGACTATTACATTGACTATGCTACAAGCTCCAGCTACTTTTTGCTTAATGCTCTGTCCAAAGGTATAACTACTGTTTAGGAGCTTATAACTACTCCCACCAGCATTTTCTAACCCTTGCTATTCCTAATCTGTACCCACACTGATTCTACTTCCTGATCTTCTGAACCAAGATCCTTCCTTACTAAAGTCCTTATGTCATCCTTTACTATCAGGGCTACTCCTCCTCATTTTTCATTATGCCCATCTTTTGGAAATGTTGTGTACCCTGGAATACTTATTTCCCAACCTTGGTCGCCCTGTAAGCATGTCTCTGTAATGGTGATTAGATCTAAACTATTTGTCTTTATTTGTGCTGCTAGTTCATGCATCCTATTCTAAATGCTTTGTGCTTTCAGAAAAGGAACCTTTAGTTTTTTTTAACCATTGTTCTTTGCATGGATCTTATTCGTTGATGGACCATTATCATTAAACTCTCTGTCCCTTCCTGTTCCACTCTACTCGCCTTTACCCAAATCACTACACTGCTCTATTGCCTCAACTTTTTTCTTTAATTTCTAAATCTCTTTTCACCTCACCCCTCTTTAAGTACATTCTGTTCGGCTTCAAATACGCATGTGCCCATTTTCTGCTCTGCCTCCGATTTATTGGTTAACATAATGATACCATAGACACTCTTACTTTTATATACAATAAGCAGACAGTTTTGAAAGTGAAGACTGGTTCAGACAGAGACAATAGGCACATAGGAATACCAAAGACTAGAATAGGAAGAATTCCATTCTCTAGCCCTAAGGTTGACAAAGGCATCATTAAAATAACAGGAAATTAGCCTACAGACTGAGTGGTGAACGATCCTGCCAGTGTCACGCCACACCAAATGAATATCCCGATGGACATGAGAATCTTCCTGTTGTACCGATCACCCAGGTAACCAAACAAAGGGGCCAATATCATGTAACTGCAGATAAAGACTGAACAAAACAGGCAAGTCAGTGATAAAACAGTCATTTCAACATCTGGACAGCAAATTCCAGATGAGTAGGGACACAGCAGCTGCACTGCATCATGTCCAAATATCTCACTATGGTTAAGGATTAGGCTGTGGCTCAGATGTAGTGTTCCTGCCTCTGAATCAGATGGCTCTGGGTTCAAGTCCTACTCTTAAGAGTTGAGCACATTACCCAGACTGATTTCTGGTGCAATTTTGCAGACATTTCCTTTCAGATGGGATATTGGATTGAGGCCCTATCTACTCTCTCAGGTGGATGTAAAATATCTCAGGACACCACCTGGAAGAAAAGCAGGGGCATTATCTCTCAACCAGCATCACTAAAACAGGTGACCTTAGTTCTGTTTCTGGGAGCTTGCTGTGTGCAGATTAGTTATCTTGCTTCCCTTCATTACAATGTACTTCAAGGACATAATTGGCTGTAAAGCATTTTGGAACAGCCTGAGGTTTTCTCAGGCGTTATATAAATGAAAGTCTTTCTTTAATTCAATTCATAACAGTAGGCCACCATATACACAGAAGGAGGCCATTCATCCCATTGTCTCTATGCTGGAATAATCCAGAACTAACCTCACTGCTTCACTTTTTCTCCTTAACCGCACATTTTTCTTCCCTTTCAATCTTAATCCAAATCTTCATTAAAAAAGTGCAAAGGTCTATGCATTAACCATTATATGAGGCAAACCAGTAACAAAGATAAGAAAACGTGTCATTGGTTTTGTTTTGCTGTTGTTTCCTACTTTCAAGATGGCCACCAGGGATCTCAGAACCAATGGTTGTCATAGTATTCACAGGGCATCAGGAGGCTTACAGGTGGGTACTGAGAGGGATTCTGAGAGAAAAATAAGCAACTGGGAGAATCGGAAAGGGAATCTGGCAACAAGAGAGAGATTGCAAGAGTCATTCCAATCATATTAGGTGGAACTCAAAACCATGAGAAACAAAGAGAGAAATGGCAAGATGAAGGACAAGAGAGAAAAGCATCTGACATGTCAAAACCAGTATGATTATATTCCAAGATAGCTGCTTCCAATACACAATAACAGTGTCAGATATCCTGGTGTAACAGGGTCACAGAACCAACAGAAACTCTAAACTACGCACATAACATGAGATGTATCCAAGGATACTGAGGGAAATGAGAGTGGAAATTGCAGAGGCACTGGCCATAGTTTTTCAGTCTTCCTTGCACTCCAGGTGTGGTGTTGGAGGACTAGAAAATTGCCAGGATTATACCCTTGTTCAAAAAATGTGTAAAGGTAAGCCCAGCAGCTACAAGCCATCAGCTTAACTTGGGTGGTGGGGAAATTTCTAGAAACA
Organism: Carcharodon carcharias; assembly: GCF_017639515.1. Lineage (NCBI taxonomy): Eukaryota > Metazoa > Chordata > Chondrichthyes > Lamniformes > Lamnidae > Carcharodon > Carcharodon carcharias. The sequence goes on along the minus strand of NC_054476.1, from coordinate 113,454,639 downwards.
ATACTTAGGGATAAAAATAATAGTTATATGGGCAAATGTAGGTTAATTAAGGAAAACCAGCATGGATTTCTTAAGGGAAAATCGTGTTTAATTAACTTGCTTGAGTTTTTTGAAGATGCATTAAGAGGGTTGATGAGGGTAATGCCGTTGATGTGGTGTACATGGACTTTCAAAAGGCATTTGATAAAATGCCGCACAACAGATTTGTGAGCAAAGCTAGAGCTCATGGAATAAAAGGGACAGTAGCAACAAGGATATGAAATTGGCTGAGCGATAGGAAACAGTGAGTAGTGGTTAATGGATGTTTGCTGGGCTGGAGGAAGGGTTGTAGTGGAGCCCCCCAGGGCTCAGTGTTGGGATCCTTGCTTTTTCTGATATATATTGATGACCTAGACCTTGGTGTACAGGGCACAGTTTCAAAATTTGTAGATGTTACAAAACTTGGAAGCATTGTGAACTGGGAGGAGGATCATGTAGAACTTCAAAAGGACATAGGCAAGTTGGTGGAATGGGCAGGCAGATCAAGTTCAATGCAGAAAAATGTGAAGTGCTTCATTTTGGTAGGAAGAACATGGAGAGACAATATTAAATAAAAGGTATAACTCTAGAGGGGGTTCAGGAGCAGAAAGACCTGGGTGTATATGTGCATAAGTCATTGAAGGTGGCAGGACAGGTTGAGAGATCAGTTAACAAAGCATACGGTATCCCAGGGTTTATCAATAGAGGCATAGGGTGCAAGAGCAAGGAGGTTATGTTAAGCTTGTAAAAGTCACTAGTTCAGCCTCAGCTAAGGTACTGCATCCAGTTCTGGGCGTCGCACTTTGAGAAAGAGGTGAAGGCATTGGAGAGAGTGCAGAAAAGTTTCACGAGAATGGTTCCAGGGATGAAAAACTCCAGTTACGAAGATAGATTGGAGAGGTTAGGACTCTTTTCCTTGGAGAAGAGAAGGCTGAGAGGAGATTTGATAGCGGTGTTCAAAATCATGAGGGGTCTGGGCAGAGTAGACAGGGAGAAAATGTTCCTACTCATGAAAGGATTGAGACCGTGAGAACACAGATTTAAAGTAATTGGCAAAAGAAGCAAAGGCGATATGAGGAGAAACTTTTTCACACAGCGAGTGGTTAGGATCTGGAATTAGATTATTTTTTTGAAAAGGAAGAATCCATCTGGTTTAAATATTGCAATGAAATGTGAGATGTTCACAAGGGTTATGGGGAGAAGGCCTCCTTCTGCACTGTGGAAATTCTGTGATTCTGTATTAACATTCCCTCCCTGCAATAAAAATGGGGACGTTACAGAGAAACCACATAAACGTTCTCTTATTGCGTGCACATTAATTATACAGACTCTATGATTCACAGGGATGTAATGGAGGAATTAAAGGAACAGTATGTCTAAGGCAAAAACTACTGATAGAATCAGCCAATCTGAACAGTTTAGTACAACAAGCTCACTGCTGAGGCCACCAGTGACAAATCCTAGCAGATCTCTTGTGACATCGCTCATGGGATGCAGTGCTTTCTACACAGGAACGTAGGACACAGGAGCAGGAATAGGCCATTTGGCTCTTAGAGCCTGCTCTGACATTCAACAAGATCATCGCTGATCTAGTTGTGGCCTCAATACTTTCCTGTCTGTTCCCCATAACCCTTGACTCCCTTGTCTATCAAAAGTCTGTCTAACTCAGCCTTGAATACATTCAATGATCCAGGCTCCACTGCTCACTCGGGAAGAGAATTCCACAGACTAACAACACTCTGAGGGAAAAAATTTCTCCTCATCTCTGTCTTAAGAGGAAGACCTCTTATTCTTAAACTGTGTTCCCTAGTTCTAGGTTCCCCCACAAGAGGAAACATCCTCCCAGTATCCACCCTCAGGGTTTCAAAGCCTTGTACTGCTGCAATAAAACTTCCCTTCTTTTATATTCCATTCCCCTTACAATAAACACCAACACTCCATTAGCCTTCCTAATCACTCGCTGTACCGGCATACTAATGACAGGGGCATTGTAGTAGGCAATGCACAATGTATTATTCTGCCATTAAAACACAGCTGTGTTTAACCTGATCCTTGCTGGCCACAAATCCAGCTGCTGAAAATCCTAAGGTCGGTTGGCAGTTGACTGTTGTTGACAGGATAGATTTTCAGGTTCTGAAGTACTCGTAAATTCTTGGCTCTGGATCAGAAGAAACCAGCATGAAAAGGCTGTCTCTCCTTTAAATCCCTTTAAATTTATTCACACTCAGAAGTGTGACAGATGTGGACTACTGAAACGTGAGGCTTTACACATAGATGGCGAATGTGAAGCTTTGACATATTGATCGTCCAAACAGTAATACCACAGGGAAGAAAGGCTGTTGACCAGAATGTCCAACTCTGGCTCTATGCAGAGAAAGGCTATATTATATTCATTGCATCCATTCTACAGGTTTGTTCTTTAGTAAAGAGACAGGATATCGGACTGCCTCTTGCTTTCAGTCCTTCATTCTCTTTCTGTTGTGCAAAATTCTTGTGTTTAGCCAGGTTAAAGCCATGGATGCCCATGAATGGGACTGTTTTTGATTTATTTTGCATACCTAGGGCCTGTAGTTCTAGGCTGAAGCCAAAGGCAAGGAAAATGCTCTGTAAATATCCCATGCCACACTCCTCGAACAAATTCCTATTAATTCCCTAAACATCCTTCACCCCCGGCCCCCAAGCATCTCATTAAATGTCAAATCAGCCTTGAGCAGCTAAATGGCCCATTCCAGTCCCTATGTTCCTGTTCCAAAACATTCCTCGTCCCCATTCCCTGCCCCTCCTCCAATTTTCCCAGCCCCTCTCCTCCTCATCCCCCAGGACCCTATCCTCCCCATTTCCATCACCCATTTCCTCTCATTCCTCAGCCCCTCTCCTACCCATTCCTCTCACCCCATTCCCCAGTCCCTTCTCCTCACCCATCTCTACTCATTCCCCCAGCCCCTCTCCTCCCCATTCCTTCAGTCCCGCTTCTCCTTATTCCCCTTGCCCCTCTCCTCTTGCTCCCCTCACCTCTCTCCTCCCCATCTCTTCAGCCCCTCTCTTCCCCATTCCCCAATCCCTCTCCTCCCCATTTCCTGAGCCCCTCTCATCCCACTGCCCTCACCACTCTCGTCCCCATTCCCCGCCCGTCTGCTCTCCACCCCCAGCCCCCCTCCTCTCCATCCCCAGTCCCTCTCCTCCCTATTCCCTAAGCCACTCTCCTCCCCATTCCCCTTGCCCGTCTCCTCCCCATTCCCCTCACCCCTCTCCTCCCCATTCCCCTTGCCCCTCTACTCCCCATTCCCCAAGCCCTCTCCCCCCCCCATTCCCTGAGCCCCTCCCACCCCTACTGCTCTTGCCCCTCTCCTCCCCATAACCCTCTCCTCCCTATTCCCCTCACCTCTCTCCTCCCCATTCCTTGGCCCCTCTGCTCTCCACTCCAGCCCCTCTCCTCCCCATTCCTTGGCCCCTCTCCTCCTCATCCCCCAGTCCCTCTCGTTTCCATTCCCCTTGCCCCTTTGCTCTCCACTCCCTGTCCCTCTCCTCCCCACCCCCAGTCCCTCTCCTCCCCACCCACAGTCCCTCTCCTCCCCATCCTGAGTCCCTCTCCTCCCCATTCCCCCAATCTTTGTCCTCCAACAATCTTCCTCCATGCTCCAATCTTTCTTTTGCCGTTCCAAAAGTACACTCCACCAACCACCCCCCCACCCCACATGCTGCAAATTACCCACTCCTCATTCTCCCACAACCCCCTTAATATTTATACACTCTTACTTTCCCAGTCCAAAATCCATTGTTCAGGAACGCTAGTTGAAATACTTAGAGCAAACCGCCAACATGATCAGCATCGTTTTAGTTCAGGACTGTGGGAGCAGAAACATGCAAAATACAGTATTTGGATGAGGGAACAATTTTTATAACTGCTTTATGATGTTTTATCACTGTTTAATGTAAATATTTATATCTACGGTGTTTTCTGGTTCAGACACTTGTGGCTGGGCATTCTAATGTCATTCTATAATCCAGAAAATTCCAAACTCCAGAAATGACTAGGCCCCGTGTATTCTGGACTGGAGAGGTTACTCTATTTATTTTAAATGGAAGATTATAGCGTTGTCTGAAGGATTATTAAGGAACAGCTTATTACTGGCTGCAATTATCATTGAATTCATGACCTGTCCCATATTCTAGGTCTCTGAAAGCTCTGTAAATAGATGTCCAGGAAGAGACCGGGGGGGGAGCAGGGGAAGGGAAGGGGAGCACCAGTGATGGTGGGGGGGAGTTGGACAGAAAAATGGAAAGTTCCTTTTCTCACTTACCTGTCTGCAGTAAACCAGCTGACGTGTCACTTATTTTAAAGTAGTCCTGAATCCCACTCAGCACACCTGCAAGGGAACAGTACAAACAGTGTGAGTGCGCAGTGCAAAGATTAGAAATGTTACATCCATGGGCAGTGATATAGCCATCAGGCAGGAACACAGTCATGGGGGCTGTGCTCCCAGTCTCACCATATAATCATCCTGGAATGGCTTCTCTTCCCACACCCACATGATTACATTTGGAGCCCCCCCCCCTCCCCCCCTCCCCCCACGATGTCTTTGTTTGCCCTCCCCCACCCCTCACTTATTTACCTACCATCTTCCCTTTGGCACCACAGTTGCCAGTGGGTTGGTGGTGGAGATTGGCGAACTGCATCAGAAGTGCTCACAAACCATCTCACAAACCTGCTCTAATAGGGGCATAGAGTTCAAGAGCAGGGAGGTTATGATGAACTTATATAAGGCACCAGTTAGACTTCAGCTGGGGTATTGTGTGCTGTCTTCTCCTGTGTAAAGTTAGAACATCACAGAATACTGTGTACAGTTCTGGGTGCCACACTATAGGAAGGATGTGAATGCATTGGAGAGAGTGCAGAAGAGGTTTACAAGAATGGTTCCAGGGCTGAGACACTTCAGTTATGAGGAAAGATTGGAGAAGCTGGAATTTTTTTCCTTGGAGAGGAGAAGGCTAAGAGGAGACTTGATAGAAGTTTTTAAAATCATGATGGGTCTGGACAGAGTACATGGAGAGAAACTGTTCCCGCTCGTAAACAGATGGAGAACTACAGGGCATAGTTTTAATGTGTATTGCAAAAGAAGCAAATGTGAGGTAAGAAAAAACTTTTTCACACAGTGAATAGTTAAGGTTTGGAATGCACTGCCTGGAAGTGCAGTGGAGGCAAGTTCAATTGAGGCATTTAAGAGGGCATCAGATGATTATTTAAATAGGAAAAGGGAGGAAATTGGCACTGAGTTAAAATGCTCAGTGAGCCGGTGCAGACACGATGGGCTGAATGGCCTCCCTCTACACCGTAACAATTCTGTGATTCTGTGATCTTCCATCTTCACACAGGGGAAGACAGCGCACAACAGGCGCGAGAGAGTGAAGACGGGAGGGAGCATGCCCAATGTCTGCCCCCTCACACAGTATGAAGAGCGAGCTGCTGAACCGCAAGGGAGGACCAGGACCGTGCACGTGCTGACAGTGAGGTCGGCCTCTCCCAAGCATCCAGTGAGGAAGCTTAACCTCTGCACATCGAAACCTGGGGGTGAGGCTCTGTGCAATCTAGGAGGCAGCCCAAGCAGTTCCTCATTCCCTCCTCTTTCCATTACAGATGTGAACAGGAAGAGGGTGAGGCCAGACCTCGATCCCAAGTCTGAATCCAGCCCCAGCCCACAGAGGACCGAGGACGATGATCATGACGATGTCCTCTCCCTATAGAGCCATCACAGCAGTCACCTGAACCCTCCACCAGCCCAGAGACACTCATCTGGTTTAAGCTTGAGCTCACACTCTGGTGATCACCACACAGATATGTGTCCGCAGCAGGTGGAGGTAGGGACAGCCAAGGTCACCAGCACTCAAAGGACTACTGGGGAAGAGGCTTCAGCTAAGTCCAGGTCTGATGATAAGTCTCTGGGAGTGGCCCTAAGCAAGGTGCTGGAGATGAAACAAGAGGCGGGGGAACATCAGGCAGAGGTGTCGGAAGACCTGAGGTGGTGGAATCTGTTGCCTGGTCTCTGATGAAGTAGCACCAACATGTGCGTACATCAAGGTCTCCATGGGGAGGGTAGCAGATGCCATGGAGAACCTGGTCCAGCAGAACCCCCAGTTTCTGCTGGAGATGCGCACAGACCTGCACTCCATCACTGTAGCCATGGGCGAGCTTTTGCAATGGCTACACGACAGAAGGACAGGGCATCTCGACCTCCCTCCAGGTGCCTCTTTCCCTCATGGAATCAGGAAGGGGCCTTCGGGCACCCAAAAGGAGGCGGAGTGTCAGGCGAAAACCCTGGAGGCCTCCACTCAGGACTTTCCACGGGTGCCCAGGCGTTCCGAGGTCCTTCTGTCTGGGACCCCATCAGCTGCAGCCTCTGAGACCACTGAGGGTGCACCTGCCTCAGGGCAGGAAGCCCAGAGAAGGCTGGGGCCCTCCAGGCCTCAGGCCTCCAGAAGACGGCCGCCAAGGTCATCGGAGACAAGAGGGCGTAGTGGCAAGCAGACTGTCTCCATCCCTGCTGCGGATATCAGGGAAGCACCTAGACACAGCGGTAGGGTAAGGAAAATTAAGAAGTTTTAAGTCACTCTGGTAGCACGGGCATACAAGTAAATAGTTGTTGCACTTTTGTAAATATATGTTTAATTGCACTTTACAGAGGTCTGCTGGGTTTTTATTGTGCCGGTTCATGTTAATGCCCATGCGCTCCCCATTAACCCCATTTCTAGGGGCCAACCCAGGCTGGGTCTATGTCCCCCTGAATCATGCCTGCACATGGTGGCATCGATCTTTGCAGGGCCCCTGCAAGCCCATGTGCGAGAAGCCTCCCACACTGTTCCCTTTCCCTCCACTGCTTAGTCTATAGAAACACCTTTCCCTTGTCAGGACAATATGTTAGGGTTCCCCTTCAGTTGTCCAGTTGAGCTGACCTTCATCTCCGCCCACCCGATGACCCTTCTCCCAACCAGCATTCCTTCAGCTGGACATCAAGGGAGTGCCTCAGCAGCAGAATGATGCACATTTCTTTGGGGGAGGTTTAAAACGCATTCTACTCTTCACCTGTAACCCACAGCCTCCTCACCAGCACCATTGACCTCCCCACTGTTACCTTTAACCTCCCATCCATCACCCTTGAACCTTGCCCCCCTCCTCCCCCCCCCCCCCACCCCCCCTCCATAACCCTACAGCCCATCACCATTCACCATTCACATGCCATCCCTCCCCAAAGAGCTCACCCGAGTCATGGTACCCATGCCCACCCTTATTCTGCCCAACCCTAGGATCCATATACACCTCCATGTCCCCTCCAACAACCCGAACCAGCCATTCCCCCACCACCGACGGACTCTCACTGTCTCACCCTACCACATCCCACTGCCTTCTTTAACAGTCACTGTTCCCTCCTACCATCAGTACCCTCAGTTTACCCTGCAGGATTCCTACACTGACCTCTCCCTCTGGACCCTCCCCCCCTCACTGTCATGGTCCTCTGCATTCCCCCCCTCGCTGTCCCCTGCGTCCCCCCCTCACTGTCCCCTGCGTCCCCCCCCTCACTGTCCCCCACTTCCACCCCCCTCACTGTCCCCCACATTCCCCCCTCACTGTCCCCTGCTTTCCCCCCTCACTGTCCCCTACTTCCCCCCCCCCTCACTGTCCCCCGCTTTCCCCCCTCACTGTTCCCTGTGCCCCACCCCTCACTGTCCCCCACTTCCACCCCCCTCACTGTCACCCCATTTCTCTGCCCTCACTGTCCCCCGCTTTCACTTTCCCTGCCCTGGCTGTCTCCCACTTCCACCCCCCTCACTGTCCCCTCACTTACCCCTCTCACTGTCCCCCACTTCTCCCCCTCACTGTCCCCCACTTCCCCCCCCTCACTGTCCCATGCTTTCCCCCTTCACTGTCCCCTGCATCCCCCCTCACTGTCCCCCACTTCCACCCCCCTCAGTCCCCCACTTTCCCCCCCTCACTGTCCCCTTCTTCCCCCCTCACAGTCCCCCGCTTACCCCCCTCATTGTCCCCCGCTTCCCCCCTAACTATCCCCCGCTTCCCCCCTCACTGTCCCCCATTTTCCCCCCCTCACAGTCCCCTTCTTCCCCCCTCTCTGTCCCCTGCTTTCACCTCCCTCACTATCACCCATTTTCCCCCTCACTGTCCCCCGCTTCCCCCCGCCACTGTCCCCCGCTTCCCCCTCAATGTCCCCGCTTCCACCCCTCACTGTCCCCCGCTTTCCCCCCTCACTGTCCCCGACTTCCACCCCCCTCACTATCCCCCGTTTCCCCCCTCACTGTCCCCCACTTTCACAGCCTTTGCACCGCTACCTGATCCCTTCCCCCTCCCAGCCCCACAATGTATGGTTGCATCTGTCCCCTGCCATCCCACCCCATCAGAATCCCCATCTCACCATTCCGTGTTGTCTGCCCTCTCCACCCCATCCCCATGTTGCCTGTCCTCCCCTACCCTTGCACCTTCCACCAGCGGACCAGCCTGCAATATGTAAATCCTCGACACCTGCACACCATTTTGGTCCAGTCTTCTTTTGGACCGGTGTGAACTCCCGTCAACGGGGTGGATGATAGGCCAAGGTGGGGCGAGAATTCCAGTCAGGTGCTCATTTCAATCCCCTTAATAATGTGCTAAATGGTTTCCCGATGGCCATAGGTGGGAATGGCGACCTGCCATTCCACCATGATGGTCGGGACCACAAGTACCCACCGTTGTCTCCCGCTGTCGGGAAACTGATTTCCTCACTCACGTTGTCTTCTCCACCCCCACCCACCACGGACCCCATCACTAGCAGGGTTAGAAAATTCCAGCCCAAATCTTCTCGTACGAGGTTTTGATGGAGTATGTAAGGAGATGCTGTCTCTAGTGGCAGAAAGGTTGATAACCAGAGGACACGGACTCTAGCGCTTGAGCACAAACATCAATGCTGACGCTCCAGTGTGGTACTGAGGGAGTGCCACACTGTTGGAGGTGCCATATTTCAGATGAGACATTAAACCAAAGCTTTGGCAGCTTGGGTGGGTGTAAAAGATCCCATGGCACTATTTTGAAGAAGAGCAGGGAGTTCTCCCTGTGTCCTAGTCAATGTTTATGCCTCAGTCAACATCACAAAAAAAGTTTATTCTTTCATTATCACATAGCTGTTCGTGGGAGCTTGCTGTGTGCAAATTGGCTGCTGCATTTCCTACATTACAACAGTGGCTATACTTCAAAATAAGCACCATTATTGGTTGTAAAGGACTTTGAGTCGTCTGGTGGTCATGACAAGCACCATATAAATGCAAGTCGACCTTCCTTTCTTTATTGAAGGTGATTGTCACATGAAGTGTGGTGACATATTTTCTTTACAGGGTGTTGTTATGATGTGGAGTGGACCTCCTGAAGGGTGGTGGTCACAGCAATAACTTCCAAAAGTGAATTAAATAAAGGCAGAATCTTCAGGAGGTGATCGGGGTCTCACCTGCCAGCTAGAGAGTCGGTGAGAGGATGTGTTGCCTCTTTCTGGGAAGGCTCGCCACATCTTGTTCTATTCAGGCATTGGACAGCCAGTGGTGGGCCTTCCCCTGGGATCAAGGACCCCAAGTGCAGAAGTCCCACCTGCCAAGAGCTGCCAACCAATTAGAGGCCAGTAGTTCTAATGAGGAGGCACTGCTACTGGTATGACACCCACCTGAGGCTTAGGATCATCACTAAATCACAGGCTGGAGGTGAGTGATGGTAGGACAGAGGTCATTGGGTGGGTGGGTCACAGAGGAGGTAGCGGTCAGCAGAAAAGGAAGGGGGTGTCTCTCAGCAGCGCCTAACCCCACCCTTCCCGATGCTGGTTCCCATGATTGGGCACTGAGTGTCTTTGACTGAGGAACCCAACACACCCCACTCGCCTGGGAGCCAGCAAGCAGCCCCACAAGGGTTTGGTTGTTGTGCTTCCCACATGGCGGAGAGAGGGAGTCCATAAAGCAATGGGAGTTCAGAGAGAGAGAGAGCCCATAAAGCAGCAGGAGTTCAGAGGGAGAGAGCCCATAAAGCAGCGGGAGCTCAAAGGGAGAGAGCCCATAAAGCAGCAGGGGCTCAGAGGGAGAGAGCCCATAAAATAGCAGGAGCTCAGAGAGCGAGAGAGAGAGCCCATAAAGCAGCAGGAGTTCAGTGGGAGAGAGCCCATAAAGCAGCGGGAGCTCAGATAGAGAGCCCATAGAGCAGAAGGAGTTTGGAGAGAGAGAGCCCATAAAGCAGTGGGAGTTCAGGGAGAGAGAGCGCCCACAAAGCAATGGGAGTTTGGAGATTACTACCTGAAGAGAAAGAATGTGCATGGTTACAGGGATAAGGCAGGGGAGTGGGTCTAGATAGAATGCTCTTTCAGAGGGACAGTGCAGACTTGACAGGCTGAATGGCCTCTTTCTGCACAGTAAAGATTATGTGATTCTGTGATTCTTGAACCACAGCAGCGCATGTGATGTAGGTACACCCAGAGTGCTGTTAGTGGGGGTGGGCGGCGGGAGTTCCAGCATTTTGACCCAGCGACAGTGAAGGAATGGCAATATATTTTCAAGTCAGGATGGTGAGTGGCTTGGAAGGTGTAATAATGATGTACTGGACAGATTTCTTGCTTGAAACAGATAGCTTTATTACAGAGATAAAAACAAAAAACTGTGGATGCCAGAAATCCAAAACAAAAACAGAATTACCTGGAAAAACTCAGCAGGTCTGGCAGCATCGGCGGAGAAGAAAAGAGTTGAAGTTTCGAGTCCTCATGACCCTTCGACAGAACTAGGTGAATCCAAGGAAGGGGTGAAATATAAGCTGGTTTAAGGTTGGGGGGGGGGGGGGGGGGGGGGGGCGGGGGGGCGGGGGGGCGGCGCGGGGCGGGGGGGGGGGGCATTGGTTGGGTGGGGGGAGAGAGGTGGAGGGGGGTGTTGTGGTTGTGGGGACGTACAAGCAGTGATGGAAGCAGATCATCAAAAGATATCACAGACAACAGAACAAAAGAACACATAGGTGTTGAAGTTGGTGATATTATCTAAACGAATGTACTAATTAAGAATGGATGGTAGGGCACTCAAGGTATAGCTCTAGTGGGGGTGGGGGGAGCATAAAAGATTTAAAAATATTTAAAAATAATGGAAATAGGTGGGAAACAGAAAAATCTACATAATTTATTGGAAAAAAACAAGAGGAAGGGGGAAGAAACGGAAGGGGGGTGGGGATGTTGGAGCGAGGTCAAGACCTAAAGTTGTTGAATTCAATAGTCAGTCCGGAAGGCTGTAAAGTGCCTAGTCGGAAGATGAGGTGTTGTTCCTCCAGTTTGCGTTGGGCTTCACTGGAACAATGCAGCAAGCCAAGGACAGACATGTGGGCAAGAGAGCAGGGTGGGGTGTTGAAATGGCAAGCGACAGGGAGGTTTGGGTCATTCTTATGGACAGACTGCAGGTGTTCTGCAAAGCGGTCGCCCAGTTTACGTTTGGTCTCTCCAATGTAGAGGAGACCGCATTGGGAGCAACGAATGCAGTAGACTAAGTTGGGGGAAATGCAAGTGAAATGTTGCTTTACTTGAAAGGAGTGTTTGGGTCCTTGGACAGTGAAGAGAGAGGAAGTGAAGGGGCAGGTGTTGCATCTTTTGCATGGGCATGGGGTGGTGCCATAGGTGGGGGCTGGGGAGTAGGGGGTGATGGAGGAGTGGACCAGGGTATCCCGGAGGGAACGATCCCTACGGAATGCCGACAGTGGGGGTGAAGGGAAGATGTGTTTGGTGGTGGCATCATGCTGGAGTTGGCGGAAATGGCGGAGGATGATCCTTTGAATGCGGAGGCTGGTGGGGTGATAAGTGAGGACAAGGGGGACCCTATCATGTTTCTGGGAGGGAGGAGAAGGCGTGAGGGCGGATGCGCGGGAGATGGGCTGGACACAGTTGAGGGCCCTGTCAACGACCGTGGGTGGAAAACCTCGGTTAAGGAATAAGGAGGACATGTCAGAGGAACTGTTTTTGAAGGTAGCATCATCGGAACAGATGCGACGGAGGCGAAGGAACTGAGAGAATGGGATGGAGTCCTTGCAGGAAGCGGGGTGTGAGAAGCTGTAGTCAAGGTAGCTGTGGGAGTCGGTAGGCTTGTAATGGATATTGGTGGACAGTCTATCACCAGAGATTGAGACAGCGAGGTCAAGGAAGGGAAGGGAAGTGTCAGAGATGGACCACGTGAAAATGATGGAGGGGTGGAGATTGGAAGCAAAATTAATAAATTTTTCCAGGTCCCGACGAGAGCATGAAGCAGCACCGAAGTAATCATCGATGTACCGGAGAAAGAGTTGTGGAAGGGAGCCGGAGTAGGACTGGAACAAGGAATGTTCCACATACCCCATAAAGAGACAGGCATAGCTGGGGCCCATGCGGGTACCCATAGTCACACCTTTTATTTGGAGGAAGTGAGAGGAGTTGAAGGAGAAATTGTTCAGTGTGAGAACAAGTTCAGCCAGACGGAGGAGAGTAGTGGTGGATGGAGATTGTTCGGGCCTCTGTTCGAGGAAGAAGCTAAGGGCCCTCAGACCATCCTGACTAGGCACTTTACAGCCTTCCGGACTTAATATTGAATTCAACAACTTTAGGTCTTGACCTCGCTCCTCCATCCCCACCCCCCCTTCTGTTTCTTCCCCCTTCCTTTTGTTTTTTTCCAATAAATTATATAGATTTTTCTTTTTCCCTCCTATCTCCATTATTTTTAAATATTTTTAAGTCTTTTATGCTCCCCCCACCCCCACTAGAGCTATACCTTGAGTGCCCTACCATCCATTCTTAATTAGCACATTCGTTTAGATAATATCACCAACTTCAACACCTATGTGTTCTTTTGTTCTGCCGTCTGTGACATCTTTTGATGATCTGCTTCTATCACTGCTTTTGCCTACAACCACACCACCCCCCTCCACTTCTCTCCCCCCCCCCAAACCCCCACCCCCACACCACCTTAAACCAGCTTATATTTCAACCCTTCCTGGGATTCACCTAGTTCTGTCGAAGGGTCATGAGGACTCGAAAAGTCAACTCTTTTCTTCTCCGCCGATGCCGCCAGACCTGCTGAGTTTTTCCAGGTAATTCTGTTTTTGTTTTAGCTTTATTACAGAGCTCATTTAGAAGCTACATGCTTGAACCAGGCCCATGACTAGAATGCTCAGCCCCTAAGATTACCCGCACTTAGGGCTCATTCGTCAGTACAATCAGGTGAACCCTACCGGCAGTAGGAAAGGTTATACCTACAATCACTACAGAAGGGAACTTCCAGGTGGTGGTGTTCCCATGTGTCTGCTGCCCTTGTCCATCTAGATGGTAGCAGTCGTGGGTTTGTCTAAGGAGCCTTGGTGAGTTCCAGCAATGAATCTTGTAGATGGTACACACTGCTGCCACTGTGCGTCAGTGGTGGAGGGAGTGAATGTTTGTGGATGTGGTGCCATTTAGGCTGGCTGCTTTGTGCTGGATGGTGTCAAGCTTCTTAAGTGTTGTGGGAGCTGCACTCATCCAAACAAGTGCAGAATATTCCATCACACTCCTAAACTGTGCCTTGTGGATAGTGGATGAGCACTGGGGAGTGAAGTGTTTTGTCACTTCTTATCAATTAAGAATACATACACAGCTATCTGCTTCTGTACTTCAACTTCCTGTATGAAAAACAGAGGGTTCCTTTATTCCTTATTCTCCACCAGAGGGCAATACATCCGGGACTTAACACGCCCTACTAGCAGGTTTTATATAACAAAGTTAAAAACATAAAACTGCGGATACTGGAAATCCAAAACAAAAACAGAATTACCTGGAAAAACTCAGCAGGTCTGGCAGCATCGGCGGAGAAGAAAAGAGTCGACGTTTCAAGTCCTCATGACCCTTCGACATGACTGCTTCAGCATCTGAGGAGTTGTAAATGGTGCTGAACATTGAGCAATCATCAGCGAACATCCCCGCTTCTGACCTTATGATGGAAGGAAGGTCATTGATGAAGCAGCTGAAGATGGTTGGGCCGAGGACACTACCCTGAGGACTCCTACAGTGATGTCCTGGAGCTGAGATGATTGACCTCCAACAACTACAACCATCTTCCTTTGTGCTAGGTGTGACTCCAACCAGTGGAGAGTTTTCCCCGATTCCCATTGACTCCAGTTTTACATTTCCGTTATCAATTTGCTCCAGGCAGCCTTCAGGAAATTGTTTACAAAAGCCAACACTTCTTCTGGCCCCATTATGTTTTTCCATCCCTTTCGTTTTCCCAGTAGCACTGCAAATGCTTGTCTGAGTTTATTAAGATGTCTCAGGCAAGCTGGCAGCTCAAGGCTTTAACTTGAGATCACATGTATGGCCATAAGCCATATATCACTGCTAATGAACCACCCAACACTGGCTTGTCAGCTAACAGTACACAGAGAGCTGAGACAGCACACACATGATAACTGAATTTTGCTTACACACAGCTAATTTTTTCTAGTCACACAGATATTACAAAAAATGGCTAGGTTTCAGAGGGAAACATTCCCCCCCCCACAACCCCCAACCACCCCCTCCCACCCCCACATTAGTTTGACATTTAAAACCTGAAATAAAGCACTTAAAAACTTTTAAAGCATGTCCCCTCCATGTCAAAAAATTATTTTAAAATTTTTTATTGAATTTTAAAGCCCTTCATGAAACCTCATCCGGCCCGTGGATGAGGTTTCATGAAAAATGTGAAGGCTGCATAGGCTCTTCGCCTACCCGCCAACCTTAAGGTTGGACGGGCAGCTCATTTAATTGCTTTAATTAGTTTTTAACAGGCCTTAATAAGCCTTTGACAGTTCGGTGGGCACGCAGCCGACTCAGCTGCACGCTGCTGAACTAGAAATCTAAATGGCGCGCCGTGATATCGGGACGCCCACCTGATGTCAGTGTGCATCATTTTACGCGCCGGCGAGCGGGCCCCGGCCCTGCTTACCAACCGGAGAATTCCGCTCAGAGATCCAGAAAACCACAGATTTATACCATTTTACCAGCTGAAGTCAGACTCAGACTGAAGTCTCATAAAGTGATCTGGAGCCTGGTGCCAAACTTGTACATAGGGCTGGCAATGCTAGGTGGATATATTCTTAAAGATTTCATTTCGACCACCTCCGCGCCCTCCCCAGCCAACTTCCATCTCCAACATTTTTATCATGAATAAATGAAAGTGTTCAAAGAAAATGAAAAAAGACACAAGCTTTTTCATGTTGCTATGAATTTGAACCTGGGCTATTTGCAGCAATGTCCTGAGCATTTATTTTAATGCCTGGAGACCCCAGGGCAATCCTGAGGTTGTACTCAGATGTTTATCGTTTCACAAGAAACTCCAACTTCTTTCCCAGCTCACTTTCACCCTGTAGAGTAATTCTCAAATATTTTCTTTGAATCTGCAGGGTTCATGTATTTACGGTTTTGAAAATAACCTCAAAGATTCTCCAAGTACCACAAAAATAATTCATGGGTAGATGGGATCTTTGCCACAGCAACATGGCTGACAAGGCCTCACATGTTGGGCAGGCAATTGCTTTGAATGCATTATCTCGGAAGACAGGAGGGTCTGTGAAGGACTCACACGGGGTGGTCAAGTGTGCCAAGGGAAGGAAGTGGGGATTATAAGGGCAAATGTGCAAATTACCCAATTGTTAATGTGGTTTTGCCTTACCATTATAGACCTTCACCCAGTTTAAAGAATATTTTCAAAATATGATTCAGGCACTTGGTAAATAACCCAGCTAAGGGACTCAACTTGTGAGTGTGGTATATGGTAGTACAGTGATTATGAGTTCAAATCACACCAGAGCAAGTTATGAAACGTAATCCATTCATAGGTTCTGAAGCACTTTGCAACGTCTTCAAGTTGTCAAAGACACAACACAAATTTTCTTAAATTTGTGAGGGAGAAAAAATTGGCCATGGAACCCAGTTGATTTACTAATCTCCCTCAGGGAGGGGAATCTGTCAATTCTATCCAGTCTGGTTTCTGTAAGACTGCTGGCCACAATGCGTGGTTAACAATTAGGGGTTAACTTTCTGTGAGGATTCTCCTTATTGGCCAGCTGAAGGCCCACAAAATGGTGTAAATGTGTTTACTCTGAGGATTCTGCGGATCTTCTGCTGAAATCATGGAACCACTGCAGAAATTCAAGCCACTCACATTTCGAGTGATGAGAAACAGGCATCATCCACATCCTGTGAACAGGAGAAATGCTCAATATAGCTCCAAAAAAGGAGGAAGTGAGAGTGAGATGTCAAAGAGAAGCCAGTAACAGTTTTATAATTGTGTAAATGGCTATAGCCACGCTTCATAAAGGCAGAACAAACCTAGGAATGTATGCCATGATTTAATTTAATGCACTCAACAGGTTCAATGATGTAAAATCGGACAGGGTGTAAAGTGTATGCCTGGCCCTTACTCGCTGAGTTAGGTTGCAATCGAAGAGTTTTATGGTCAGTTCATTACCTGCTCTAAACTCTGGTGTATTCCCTTGGTGAATTTTACAATGTCAACAGACAAATGGCCAGACAGGGAAAGAGCTGCTGCTCCATTAAGCCTGACTCATATCATGACAACCAGTCTAAATACCTCCTCCCTATCCCTCCCGAAACTCAACCCTCCTCCCTCCCACCCACCTGCCTCCACCCCACCAACCCCCATCCTTCCCCACAGGAGATTTTCAGGAGATTAAAAACATAAAAAATCAGGAACAAATCAGAATAAAAATGTTCTAGAAAATTCCTCTGCAACCCACCACCCACCCCCCTCAGGCAATCAAAACAAGTCCAGGAGATCACATGGTCCAAATTACAGAGAAAGGATTGTATAAATTGCCAAAATCACAAATGATAAATATCCACACAAGAATGCGACTTATGCATCTGTGATCGAGTATTTCACTTTGATAATTTGCTCCTTCCTTCTCGAATTGAGCCGCTCCCCAATCAGAATTCCTCCACCACACCTCATTTTCCAACTGAGAGGGCGAACAGATGTGCTGCTCCTATAGGCCTCTGCCAACGTCATCTCTGCTCAGACGTGAGCTGGGTTCACCCCGCAGCTGAGATGGGAGGGTTACTGTGGGAGGAGTCACAGGTTGTTGGTGTTTACATATCTTCATGCATTTCCCATGGAGAACAGTGTGAGGCTGATTAATGGGCAGTGTCATGGACACTCCTTCCATTGGCCATAATTATAGATTAATACTGCTGAGAAGATAAGCTTGGAGCCTGTTGCCTCAGTGATTGAAATTCTAAACACATCTTGGCTTTTGGGATTTATAAGAGGGAATGAAACACAGCAGATGATGCAAAGGCTGCAATATAGTTGTAGGGTTTGGTCACAGAGTGATTAGTCTGCCAGGTCTTCCCTCAATGATGTTGCATTTTAACTTCAGCTAAAAGGTCACTTCATTACCTCCCATATGACAGTCTCCCTTGCTTTTGTACTAACTTATGACACCATTCCAGAGGGTGGGTCTCATAAATGAGAGGTGCTCAGTACAGAGAAATATCATGGCAACTGGCTTGAAAGTGCTCAGTACTGGGTTAAGGACAGGAAATAAGGAGGGATGATCTAATCCCTCCTGTGATATATTGTTGTATTATCTGTAAATATCTGTAAAAAGCTAGGAGCTAATTAGCTAGGAACTAATTGCTATGTGTAAGTGTTCCAGGGGTCCACATTTCACAGCTGCACTCAAGACTGATGTGATGTGCAATTGAACCAGTTCAATTTAGTCCTTCTTTGTACCAGGCAGCGTGGCAAAAATTAAACATAAAGAGGTTCTGATCTTTCCAAGCTTAAAGTGTGATTATTAACATCATCTGAGAACCAAAAGACAACAAGGACACATACCACCTCTGGTCCATTAAATTTAACTACATACCAAAAGTGACTGCACTTCAAAATTTACGTATTGGCTGCCAAGTACTTTGCGATGTCTTAAAGACATTAAATGATGCTCTACAGACACATGTTTTATCAGAATGTTTTCCTGACTTTGCTCTTCTCACTCCTGGAGCACTTATCAAAGCACACTGTACATTTTTTTTCGGAACATTTGAATTTTTGCCTATAAAACTGTTTGCTATCACATTTCCAATATATGCAGCCAGCAGGTGATGCTCCATTTCTGGAGTATAAATTCAGAAAACTTATCCATTCACAATCTTGTCAATCTTAGACTCGACCTGCCCTATTTAATCCCCAGAGGAAAGGTTCTATAATGTTTCTGAATTACTCCTCCAAACCTCCCCGGATAATAAGCAACAGTTTGAGATGCCTGTCACACCTTATATCACAGCTTAAATAGCGAGAACCTGTTCCCACTCAAGAGAACATCAAGAACTAGATGGCACAGATTCAAAATAATTGGCAAAAGGAGTAAATGTGATGTGAGGAAACATTTTTTCACCCAGAGGGTGATGGAGTTTGGAACAAACTTCCTGAGAGGGTGCTGGAGGCAGGCTCATTCAAGGTATTCAAAAGTTAATTGGATTGCTTCCTGAAAAGAAAGAAAGTGCAAGGTTACGGGGAGAAGGCAGGGCAATGGGACTAGGTGGAATGTTTTTTCAGTGAGCCAGTGCAGGGCTGAATGGCCTCCTTTTGCATTGTAATGATACCGTGATATCAACAATGCAAGTCTCTGGCAGGCGGGATTGCTTAATCTAACACTGCCAGATCAGAAACCATCGGATTCCACCCAGCATTCGATCTTCCCTAAATGGACAGTAAAAACAGATAGTCATTCAGTTCTTTCTTGCAATGTGCCAATCAGTATGGCAAGAATTGCTTTGCATCTATCTTCTAACGTAGGATGAGGTTCTAATCTAACAATGTGTTTAAATCCATTCTTCCGAGGACCAGGATGAAGCTCCACTCAATTCTCTCATGTTCATTTCTAGAGTCTCCTTTCATAACATAGACCCAAGTCACAAAATCAATCATATCATTACTTTCTCCAGTAAATCAATGTCTCTTTGAAAGCAGTGCACTCAAAACTGATGACAATATTCCACATGGCCTTACCAATGATCCATATGTGATATAGCATATATTCATGTATACATAATATATATTATATAAATTATTAATGTCATTTGTTTTGAGTTACAGTTAAACATTATTGAGATTTTCCCTTTCCCTGCATCTTTGAGAAGCTCATTTCTCAGATGCAACCAAGAGATGAAAGGGATGGAAACTGGCTGAACATGTCTGTTCCTTGCTCTCATGGCACTATTCCTGCATTTGTTAGGGGTTTCCATCTTCTCAACTGGGCCTGCAGCTTCAGTACAATCTCTTGGTTATGAGGTGGGAGAGGCATTTCTGGTTTCTTGCCCCCATTCCGCTCATGAGACAGACATTCCACCCCAACACCCCCCCCCCGCCCCCGACAACCCCCCGCCCCCACCCCCACTCCAAAGAAGTAGGGTGTTGGGCTTTGTGCCAAGACCGCTGTGGACCAGAAGGTCAAGGAGATTCCTGTCAGCACTCTGGCAAGTGGAAACCATTCGCCAATCCACTCTCCAAGGGTTATCAAAGCCCCTGACACTGACTGATCCGCAACTGCACGCCACTCGTGGATACCAGCGCAAGGCCCAGCCAAGGGTCAGGGGTCAACCTGTGACTGGAATGACCTTGGACCACAAACATTCAAGGCATGTCTTTCCTCAAAGGCAGTGTATAGCTCAGATATACACTGTCCCTTGAAGGACCCCAAGTGGAGAAAAGGAAGGGGGAAACTGCATTCATGTCACTCTTCCTGTAACTACCTCTGTGGCTGTTACACACATTTATCCTGTGGTGCTCTTTTTCTCAAGGTATCTGAATTACTCTGAGTAATTCTCTCATTCCTCATTTTTACTAAAGGAAAAACTTCACCCGAATAAAGCTTTTCTCCAAATAACAAATCAAACCAAGCAGTTATTGATTAGATATCCTGGAATAATGTTCCAATTAAATGTTACTAATTCCTCCTGAGAAACTTGTACACTGCACTTGTTCAGAGTGTGGGGTCTGCCTCCAGCTCTGAGCAAAAATAACCAAAGGCTTTTAGGGCAGCCAAGAGTCTGAATTAAAAGCAGTGAAGATGATACCTGTACTCAAGACACACTTTGTGCTTGCTTAATCATTGTTGTGAAATATCATATTGAAAAAGTCTTTTTTCATAAACAATTTTGTTATTCTTTCATGGGATGTGAGCATGGCTGGCTAAGCTGGCATTTTTTATTGCCCATCCCTAATTGCCCTTGAGGAGGTTGTGGTGAGCAGCCTTCTTGAACCACTGCTGTCCATGTGGTGTATTATTTTGGACATGCTAAAACATTATTTTGAACATTAGAAATTAGCTACTAAAAAGTACGGGTTGTTGTTTTCAAAAAATGCTTTTAGTACTTTCATCCTTTATTTTACTGGTAAGGTCTCCTAATTGGTCATTCACAATTGGTTGTTTCCATAATCCTTCGTTCTTGGGCTGATTGCTGAGCACTTTTCTCATGTTTAATTTATACTTTCACCATCTGTTTCTTAACTGTGGATTTTCTGCTGTTTTAGTTTGGCCCAAACAAAGTGTGGTGAGAAAAGTATGACCATAGAAATGTGAGGGTGACATTGTCATGGTGAAATAGTGCCTTACAGCAAGTGTTACATAAAAGGAAGTGTGCACAGGTACAAGAAGTTTAGTACTGCTCACAGAGAGTCGGGTATTGTTTAAGATCAGAGGCTTTACACTGCCTAAATAAAATTCTGAGGGGCATTCACTCCCTCTACCACTGACAATCAGTGGCAGCAGTGCACATCATCTACAAGATGCAGTGCAACTCATCAAGTTTCGCTCAGCAGCACCTTACAAAACTGCGACCTGTACCACCTCAAAGAACAAGGGCAACAGATGCATGGGGACCCCACCACCTGCAAGTTTCCCTCCAAGCCACACACCATCCTAACTTGGAACTATATCACTGTCCACATTTGCTGGGTGAAAACACTGGAACTCCCTCCCGAACAGCACGACTGGTGTACCTACAACCACAGGGACTGCAATAGCTAATGATATGCAATTAATTCAAGGCTTGCTAATGACACTCATAACCTAAAAGCCATTTTGAAAAGGCATTTCCCGACGGTTTTCTTGAAATCAGTCAGTTCCTTCTTTAAAACAAAGTGAGTGTATGTGCTAACTTATACAATCTTTAAGAAACAGAATAATTTATATGTTTAAAAAAAAGTGTGCTTATTTCTAGATATCAGAGGCCAGAGGGAGGGAAGTCAAGATAAGTTGGCAATATTAGGAAGGGGTAGGGTTGCTGATGAATGATTCACTTACAACCCAAATTTCCTCTTTGCAAATACTGACTGACCTGCTGTGTATATCCTGCAATCTCCAGTTCCATTGCAGAACTTCCACCAGGTTCATTTCTCAATAGTTTCAGTGAAGGACTTTAACTTTAAAACAAGAAAAAAAACTGAGGCTATTCACTTCCATCTTCAAGTGTGTTTTGCATGGAAAGATCTTGGCCAGACATTGAAGGGAAAAGTAATTCCCTTGCAGAGTGTTCCTCATGTCCCTTCATGCATCCAATTCTCCATTCTACATCAATGTTGTCCAATAAAAGTCACTGAATAGCAACACCATTTCAGCCACATACGTCAATTTTATTAGAAAACACTTCACACACATTCATACATTACAGGTCAATGTATGTCCTTCCATTGTACAACATGTACTGTAATAAAACATACCAATGTGCTTCATAGCAGAACCATAAAATAAAACTAACAGCGAGCCACATAAGGAGATATTAGGGCAGATGACTAAAAGCTTGGTCAAAGAGGTAGGCGTTAAGGAGCATCTTAAAGGAGGAAAGCAAGGTAGAGAGAGGTGGAAAGGTGCAGAGTGGGAATTCTAGAGCTTAAGGTCTTGAGCTGAAGGTACAGCTACCAATGGTAGAGTGATTGAAATCAGGGATTGTTAAGGGGCCAAAAGTAAAAGAGTGCAGGTATGTCAGAGGGTTGGGGGGTTGGAGGGGATTACAGAGATGGAGGGGGGTGGGGCAAAGCTATGGAGCAATTTAAAAACAAGGATGAGAATTTTAAAATTGCTTAATCAGGAGTTAATGTAGATCAGCGAGCATGGGGGCTGATGATTGAATGGAATTTGGTGCAAGTTAGGACACGGGCAGCTGAGCTTTGGATCACCCATAAGGAGGTTAGGATGTGGGAGACCGGGCAGGAGTGTGTTGGAATGGTCAAGACTAGAGGTAACAAAGTCATGGATGAGGGTTTCAGCAGCAGATGAGCTGAGGCTGGGTTGGAGTCAGGTGATGTTATGGAGGTGGAAATAAGTAGTCTTTGTGATGGTGTGAGTGTGTATTCGGAAGCTCATCTCGGGGTCAGATATGATACCCAGATTACAGACAAACTGCTTTAATCTCAGACTGTTGCCAAGGAGAGGCATGGAGTCTATGGCTAGGGAATGGAGTTTGGAGTGGGGACAGAAAACAATGGCCAAAAACATTCCAGGGTCACCCTGGAACAGTAAACAGTTTAGGCACATGAGAGCAGGATGTAAGAATGCTGATGCAGCAACACCAGCCGATGGCCAGCGGGACCTCCCCCTCGATGTTCCTGGAGACAGCTCATGAATAAATTGCCACTGGGTTGGCCTTCCTGTGCATGATGGCTACTGGACTCCGAGAGCTGCAGGCCCGGTCAGGGGGCTGGCAGCTCAGCAGCGCCATCAGGAACAGTGGCCACTGCTGAGAAAAGCAGGGGCCCTACAGCAGATAAGCTGTAGAAATGTCAAAAATAAACCTAACATTTAGGTTGATAGAGCGGAAATCCCCCTGAGCTAAGAGCTGGAGCTGCAGGGGCTGCCTTCCTGGTCACGGCTCCCCCCCCACCCCGCCTCCCCCCACCGCCCAACTACCCGAGCTGAAGCTGAAAAGCCACCTTTATTGAGCTGGTGACAGGAAGTCAATCCACTGTCACCAAAGTGCCAGTGGCCTGGTAAAATGGCCCCTAACAGGGCATTTGAATATTTAAATTTTCTTTCCATCTCCTGATGGCAGGAAGCTGATCCCGCCAATGGTCAAGTTTCCTGACGTCAGGGCATGGTCAAGGAGCCGATCCAACACAGCTCCTCCTGATTTTATCACCCCCCCCTCCCCAAGCCACTGTCACCACCCCCACCTCCCCCCGCACCCGCCCCCGCCCCCCCCCCCCCCCCCCCCCCACACCCCCCTACCCCCACCATTATCCCTTCTTGTGGAGGCTAGTAAAATTTACCCCGTTAACTGTTTCTCTCTCCAATGGTGAGTCAGAACTCCTGAGAATTTCCAGCATTTCTGTTTTTCTACCTGACAGCCCATGCTTTATGTGGTCTGGCCAAATCTGGCGATGAGAGCCTAAACCAAACCCATTCAAGTCTGCTTCCCTATTGGACTTAAGGGAATGGAGATGTAGCTGTATTGGACTATTGGCCAGGGTAAGAGAGAGTAATGGTTTTCACATGAACTATGGTGTGAAAGGTAGAGGTGAGGGTGTGGTTCAGGAAATCAATACTTGTCAAAATGTCCTGGTGGACACAAGGGCCAAAGGCTAGACAGTTGGGGTTTTGTAAATGCTTTTATAAGTGAACTGGGAGGGAGCTTTCCCCAGGACAGTCACAGAGGGAAGTAGGCTTTGGAGGGGGAAGGGAGGTGTGGATGGAGTGCAATGCAACAAAGTGACTTTATCTGTGATTGAAACATCAAGCAAATATCTACCACCATCAGTAGCCAAGGAAGTAAAGTGCTCAAAATATTCAAAAAAACACTCCCACACTGTTCACTCATCGTTGTTATCATCAAAGGCGCAACAAGTAAACAACAGATAACATCACACGGAGTTAGGGGTAATATATTAGCTATTAGCTATAGAGGATTGGCTAACCAACAGACAGCAGAGAGTCGGGATAAATGGGTCTTTTTCTGGATAGCAAGCTGTAACTAGTGGGGTGCCACAGGGTTCAGTCCTTGGGCCCCAACTATTTACACTCTATATTAATGACTTGGATTCAGGGATAGAAGGTACTATAGCTAAATTTGCAGATGTCACCAAAATAGGTGGGAAAGTAAGTTGCAATGAAGAAATAAGAAATTTACAAATGGATATGGACAGGTTAGGTGAATGGGCCAAAATTTGGCAGATGGAGTTTAATGTGGATAAGTGTGAGGTTATCCATTTTGGTTGGAAGAATAAAAAGGATACTTATTATTTAAATGGAGAGAAACTTCAGAATGCAGAGGGATCTGGGGGTCCTCGTGCATGAATCGCTGAAAGCTAGTATGCAGGTACAGCAGGTAATAAGGAAGGCAAATGGAATTTTGGCATTTATTGCTAAAGGAATAGAGTATAAAAACAGGGAAGTGTTGTTGCAACTGTACAAGGCATTGGTGAGACCGCACCTGGAGTACTGTGCACAGTTTTGGTCCCCTTACTTGAGGAAGGATGTAGTTGCATTGGAGGCAGTTCAGAGGAGGTTCACTAGATGGATTCCAGAGATGCGGACCTTGTCTTATGAGGAGAGATTGAACAGTTTAGGCCTATATTCGCTAGAGTTTAAAAGGATGAGAGGAGATCTAATTGAGGTATATAAGATGCTAAAAGAGATAGGCAAAATAGAAGTAGAGCGGATGTTTCCCCTTGTGGGGCATTCTAGAACGATAGGCCATAGTTTTAGGCTAAGGGGTGGTAGATTCAAATCAGAGAT
Source organism: Carcharodon carcharias (assembly GCF_017639515.1). Classification (NCBI taxonomy): domain Eukaryota; kingdom Metazoa; phylum Chordata; class Chondrichthyes; order Lamniformes; family Lamnidae; genus Carcharodon; species Carcharodon carcharias. Next base: position 113,429,846 of record NC_054476.1, on the reverse strand, counting down.
GAGGAGGAATTACTTTTCTCAAAGGGTCGTGAATCTGTGGAATTCACTACCTCAGAGTGCAGTGGATGCCGAATAAATTTAAGGAGGAGACAGACAGCTTTTTAATTAGTAACAGGTTTAAAGGTTATGGGGAGAGGGCTGGAAATTGGAATTGAGGCCAAAATGAAATCAGCCATGATCATATTGAATGGCGGGGCAGACTCGAGGGGCTGAATTGCCTACTCCTGCTCCTAGTTCTTATGCTTTTATGGAGACTAATGACATCAAGGGAAATGGGATAGAACAGGAAAGTGGTGTTGGCATAGATGATCAGTCATGATCCAATTGTTCTCCAAAGATACTATAAGTTTTGCTACTCCTGCTGGACAAACTCCTGAAGATTTCATCACATCCCAAGGTGGAGTAGGCTGAATGGGCTGAATGGCCTTCTCCTGTTCCTATGTTCCGAGCCACATCTGGACTCTTAAATTGCCACATATGGCCAATAGCTAATGGAAACACTGATCTAAACTAGGGCTACAAAGCCTCCAGGATTGTTCTGGAGTCACAAGGAATTAAAAATTAATTGCATTGAGCAATCCAGGAGACAGAATTGACTTTTTTTTCATTTTCTTTGAACGCTTTTATTTATCATTGAAAAAAAATCGGAAAAAGGAAAGATGGTTTAATCAAAAGTCAAGGATCATCGGATTGAGTAATTTGCCTTGCAATGTGGTGAAACCTGCAGAAATTTGTCTAGCTGGAGTAGCCAACCTTACATTTTCTTTGGGGAATAATTTTCTTCTAACAAGCCATTGCTGAAGAGAATTTTAAGCTGGGGAGTCCCCACTGATTCAACAGTTTAAGGTCACTCAGTTCTGTCCAGTCACAGCCCAATCAGCTGCATCAATTCAAACTGGATCTTCATGAGCTTTGCTTCCCGTCATGTTGCTGGGAAGCTGAGATTTTGCTTTTCGGGTGGGTCAGCCATTTTGAAATATCAGGGTCAAAGTGGGTTGGGTCAACATTACTTTCACAGGTTGGGCCACAGGAGCCAGGGCATATAACGGAACAAATGTAGAGGTGTTCGAGTTAAAATCATTCAGAGAATGTGTGTACAAATCTCACCATGGCAGCTTGAGCATTTGAATGTAGCTTAATTTAAAACATCTGGAAATGAGATAGTAGGATCAATAAAAATGAACATGAAGCTGTGGAATTGCCTGAAAACCTAAATGGACTATTCTTGCCCTTTCGGGAAAGAAACCTGTCGTCCTTACTGAGACTGGTGTACGTGACTCCAGGCCCACAGCAATGTGGTTGGCTCTTAGTGGCCCTCTGAAGCAGCCAAGTGAGCCACTTAATTGTATCAAACTGCTACTTAGATGGGAAATAAATGGTGGTCTTGCCAATGACACCCACATCCTGAAGTTGAAAAGAAATGCTAATGATGCACTGCAGATTAATCAGAACCACACTAGCAGATTTGGTGGAACCCTTTGTTTCTTCAAACATATTATCTAATATTCTATTTTGCACCAGTTAATGCTCTTGAGTAGGCATTAGGTCAGTAGGTCGCATGCCTAAACCTGTAAGGACATATCCGAATTTTAATCCGAATAATTGTCCTCAGCCTTCAAGGTTGTTTGTTTGGCAGATCAGCTAGTTATTTCTAACCCCCTAAGAAATCTTTTTCCTTAAATATACACTGGAGAGAGGAGTGCAGCCTTCGCTTAGTGATAGCATTTGGAATGTTATGGGTTCAAGTGCTACTCCAGACAGCACTGGGGAGCGGAAACAAGAATTCTGTCTCTGAAATACTAGGTTCATATCCAGCAGGGTACGCAAATCCAATGGAAGAGGAGAGGTGACCCTCGCTACCAATCACATTCAGCTGGCCACCACAGTCAGGTTAACAGCTGTCAACACCAATCATTTACTTTGGTCAATGCCAAAGATCCTTTAATGTTGAAGTAGTAAATAAAAGAAAGATTTCCATTTATAACAACATCTTTCACAACCTTAGGACATTGTAAAACACTTTACAGCCAATTAAGCAACTTTGAACTGTAGTCACAGATGTAATTAGATAATGCTGAAGCTAAGTGGGGCACAGCAAGCTCTCACAAACAATAATGAAATGAATGACCAGATAACCTATTTTATTATGTTGGTTGAGGGATCAATTTTGGTCAGAACATCCATAGAAACTCCACAGCTACAAATAGTTCCATGGGATTCTTTACTTCCATCAATGCCTCAGTTGAATGTCTCATCAGAAAGACAGCACCCCCAAAAGAGCAGCACTCCCTCAGTGCTGCACTGAAGTGTTAGCCTAGATTTTGTGCTGAATTTTTTGAGGTGGGGCTCTAACCCATAACAGTCTGACTCGAGGCAAGGGTATGACCCACTGAGCTATAGAGTTTACAACCCAAAGAGTAGCTCATTCAAGAAGAAGAGACAGACTTAATGACACCAGTACCAACTCTGCTTGCCACTGACGTCTCTTCATAAGTGCGGCCTCACACCTTCTCCTCCCTCCCAGAAACATGATAGGGTCCCCTTTGTCCTCACTTATCACCCCACCAGCCTCTGCATTCAAAGGATCATCCTCCACCATTTCCGCCAACTCCAACATGATGCCACAACCAAACACATCTTCCCTTCACCCCCCCGGCAGCATTCCATAGGGATCATTCCCTCCGTGACACCCTGGTCCACTCCTCCATCACTCCCTACTCCTCAACCCCCTCCCACGGCACCTTCCCATGCAACCGCAGAAGATGCAACACCTGCCCCTTCACTTCCTCTCTCCTCACCGTCCAAGGGCCCAAACACTCTTTTCAAGTGAAGCAGCATTTCAATTGCACTTCCCTCAACTTAGTCTACTGCATTCGTTGCGCCCAATGCAGTTTCCTCTACATTGGAGAGACCAAACGCAGACTGGGTAACCACTTTGCAGAACACCTTCGGTCTGTCCGCAAGTTTTACCCAGACCTCCCTGTCCCTTGCCATTTTAACACTCCACCCTGCTGTCTTGCCCACATGTCTGTCCTTGGCCTGCTGCATTGTTCCAGTGAAGCTCAACGCAAACTGGAGGAACAGCACCTCATCTTCCGACTAGGCACTTTACAGCCTTCCGGACTGAATATTGAGGTCAACAATTTTAGATCATGAACTCTCTCCTCCATCCCCACCCCCTTTCCATTTTTTCCCCCTCCTTTTTGTTTTTTCCAATCATTTATATAGATTTTTCTTTTCCCACCTATTTCCATTATTTTTAAATTTGTTTTATCTCCATCTTTTAGTCTTTTTAGTATTCCTTCCCCCCCACCCCACCCCCACTAGAGCTAACTGTACCTTGCTTGTCCTGCTTTCTACCGTTAATTTGCACATTCTTTTAGATAATATCACCATCTTCAACACCTCTTTGTTCTTTTATCTGTGACATCTTTTGGTGATCTCCACGTATCACTGACCCTCTATCCAGCTCTTCTTGTCCCAACAACCCCCCTGCCTCCCTTAAACCAGCTTATATTTCACCCCTTTCCTATTTTTACTTAGTTCTGTTGAAGGGTCATGAGGACTCGAAATGTCAACTGTGCTCTTCTCCACCAATGCTGCCAGACTTGCTGAGTTTTTCCAGTTATTTCTGTTTTTGTTTTTGTTTTGGATTTCCAGCATCCGCAGTTCTTTGCTTTTATCAGCCATGATCTTATTGAGTATTGGAGCAGGCGTGAGGGGCCGAATGACCTACTCCTGTTCCTAATGTAAATGTTTGTATATTTATATTCACATGTAAATTCTGACTAGTACAAATTGAAGATGGCAAGGACCACCTTCATAGATGTGACCAAAAATGGCAATGACATCACACTCTATCATGTTAAAAATAGCAGTGAGACACTGTAAGCATCTAACATGCACATTGTCAAACAAGGAGTAATTACTAGGCAGACCAGGCTTGTATTGGCTGGAGTTTAGAAGAGTAAGAGGTGACTTGATTGAAACATGTAGGGCAGGATTTTCGGGTCGTCGGACAGGCCCAGGATGGCCGGGAAACGATCTGCCATGCGCAATTGGCCCCTGACCCGTGATTTCACGCTGGCTGGCCAATTGATGGCCAGCCAACGTGAAACGTGTACTGAAAAGCTCAGCATTGCCGGGGTGGGGCCAGGAGGAGGGCGAGCGTTGAAGTCTGCACAGGTGCAGGGGTGCGCGCACTGAAAATTCCCTGAAGGCAGAGAGTTGCCTGAGGGAGCTGAAGAATTTTAAAAACAAAAATAAAGATTTTGAAAACCTGAAAAATATGTCCCCACATAGGACTCCCTCACATGAACATAAACATAATAAAAAATTATGTCAAAGCATATTTTTATAAATTGCTGTTGGAAACCTCATCCCACCCATGGATGAGATTTCCTCAAAAACGCAAAGGCCGCCTGGATGGGCAGCAAAAAATCTGTCTTAATTAATACTTTAATGGCCTTAATAGGTCTCTTAATTGTCAGCGGGCGCGCTGCTGACTCTCACGTGCGCCCAGTGACTGAAATACCTTGCCAGAGTGCGATGATGTCAGAATGCCCGCCCAATGTCATCGCATGCTATTTTATGCCTGATCCACACATGTCCACCTGCAGGACATCAAATTCTGCCCATAAGATCCTGAGGGGGTCTTGACAGGGTGGATGTGGAGAGAATGTTTCCTCTTGTAGTAGAATCTAGAACTAGAAGTCACTGTTTAAAAATAAGGGGTCGCCCATTTAAAACAGAGATGAGAAGAAATTATTTCACTCAGAGGGTCGTGAGTCTTTGGAACTCTCTTCCTGAAAAGATGGGGAGAGCAGTCTTTGAATATTTTTAAGGCAGAGGTGGATAAATTCTTAGTAAGCAAGGGGGTGATAGGTTCTCGGGGGTAAATGGGATGCAGTTTCAGGTTACTATCAGATCAGCCATGATCTTATTAAATGGTGGAGCAGGCTTGAGGGGCTAAATGGCCTACTCCTGCTCCTTGTTCGTATGTAGTTAAAAATTCATTGGTGTTTAAAGGCAACCAGTTTTTAAAGACAAGTAGAGAATTTTGGGGAGGTAATAGAGTTGCAATAGGCTGATTTCTGTGCTGTAAAATGCTATGGTTCTATGACAATATTGCTTAAAACCTTCGAGAAATTTTAAAATACAGCAGCTAATGAATAAATAACTGGTTAAATTGACCAATCAGCAGAAAATTTCTGAGGTAAATAATAAAATGAACATTTCATTTTAAAACAGTGTGAGAGTGCTGGCTAGACGTTTTGCCCGGGTGAAAATTAAGATAAACTGAAGCTAGCAAGAAGGAGCTTGCGTCATGTAGAATGTGAGAGCAGGAAGAGGCCACTTCTGTAAGCTCTGTCACAGTCGTGTGGTATTACAAGCCTCTTAAAGAGGAGCTTAAAATAGTCTTTTTCCCCTTTAACCTGACCCAATACCAGCTCTAGCTAGCTGTGTGTACAGGAAGCTTATTGAAGCACACAACAGTACAAAAAAAGGCTGTTTGATCCATTGTGCCTGAATCAGCTCTCTGAAAGTGCGATCCATGTAGTTCCCATATTCTACTGCCAATTCCCCATTCCCTTTCCAGTGTTTTACTTCCAAATATGTTTTCACTATTTCCACATTGGTGTTGTGCATCAATATTATTGGCATTTACATGGTTAAGGTTTAATGGCAAATAGATTGTTAAACAGATGATGGGTATTTGTACAACTATAAATGGGGATAGCTGGGACACTGGTGGGGTGTAAGAGTGTTGTGTCTGTACTAAGTCAATAAACTCTCTCTTCGAGGAAAGACTCTGACTTAGTTTTGACTTCATCAATTAGCTTGGATTCGTATAACACTGTGTACGCAAAAATACGCGGTATGGCTGGGAATGTCACTCGGATCAGGCCCTGATATGCCTAAACCAGCTTCTAAAGCTGGAAATCTGCTCCATTCCCTCAGATATCCCACAAAATTGACACAGAAACAGACCATTCAGCCCAACTGGTCAAATTTTCAGTCAAAACTCCTTCCACCTAAATTCATCTAATCTTCTACCCTATTAATATTAATTTAAATTGAACAAGATCTCCTACTCTCTCTCTCTCTCTCTCCCCTTGGTTCAAATTCCGTGTCCCCTCAGGCCTTTATGAACTACTTTGGAATACTTATCCATATTAAAGATATTATGTAAATCCAATTGTTGTAATTTCACTTCCTCACATTGAGCAGAGTTCTGCTCACCAGGACTAGTGATCCCAAAACAGCTACGGGCCCTGGCAGTAAGCCAATAAAAAAGATTGAAGTTTTTTTTGGCACTGCCAAACAGAAAGCACCAAATTCAATTCCAAGACCCCAACCCAAAGAGCAACAAATTAGCCTCAGACCCCTGATCCCTAAATATTATTTCCATGTGGGAGGGCAGATAGAACCAAGATTCAGCTGTGGCAGAACACTGAGTCAGAGGGTAATGTGTTCAAGCACCCCTCCAGAAACATTGAGAACATAATATAGGCTCACCCCTCACCATTGTCAGACTCACACCCCTCACCATTGTCAGACCCACACCCCTCACCATTGTCAGACCCACACCTCTCACCTTTGTCAGGCCCATTCTCCTCAACCATTGTCAGACCCACACCCCTCATTATTGTCAGATCCACACCCCTCACCATTATCAGACCTACACCCCTCACTAATGTCAGACCCACACCCCTCATCATTGTCAGACCCACACCCCTCACTGTTGTCAGACCCACATCCCTCACCATTATCAGGCCCTCATCCCTCACTATTGTCAGGCTGTCATCCCTCACTATTTTCAAACCCTCATCCCTAACTATTGTCAGACCTACACCCCTCACTCCTTTTAGACCCACTCCCCTCATCATTGTTAGACCCACACCCCTCATCATTGTCAGACCCACATCCCTCACCATTGTCAGATCCACAGCCCTCACCATTGTCAGATCCACACCCCTCACTATTGTCAGACCCACACCCCTCACCATTGTCAGATCCACACCCCTCACTATTGTCAGACCCACACCCCTCACCATTGTCAGACCCACACCCCTCACCATTGTCAGACCCACACCCCTCATTATTGTCAGATCCACACCCCTCACCATTGTCAGACCCACACCCCTCATTATTGTCAGATCCACACCCCTCACCATTATCAGACCTACACCCCTCACTAAGGTCAGACCCACACACCTCATCATTGTCAGACCCACACCCCTCACTGTTGTCAGACCCACATCCCTCACCGTTATCAGGCCCTCATCCCTCACTATTGTCAGGCTCTCATCCCTCACTATTGTCAAACCCTCATCCCTAACTATTGTCAGACCTACACCCCTCACTCCTGTTAGACCCACACCCCTCATTATTGTTAGACCCACACCCCTCACCATTGTCAGATCCACACCCCTCACCATTGTCAGATCCACACCCCTCACTATTGTCAGACCCACACCCCTCACCATTGTCAGACCCACACCCCTCACCATTGTCAGATCCACACCCCTCACCATTGTCAGATCCACACCCCTCACTATTGTCAGACCCACACCCCTCACAATTGTCAGACCCACATCCCTCACTATTGTCAGACCCACAACCCACACGATTGTCAGATCCACACCACTCACGATTGTCAGACCCACACCCCTCACTATTATCAGATCCGCACCCCTCACTATTGTCAGATCCACAACCCACACGATTGTTAGACCCACACCCCTCACCATTGTCAGATCCACACCCCTCACCATTGTCAGATCCACACCCCTCACTATTGTCAGACCCACACCCCTCACAATTGTCAGACCCACATCCCTCACTATTGTCAGATCCACAACCCACACGATTGTCAGATCCACACCACTCACGATTGTCAGACCCACACCCCTCACTATTATCAGATCCGCACCCCTCACTATTGTCAGATCCACAACCCACACGATTGTTAGACCCACGGCCCTCACTATTGTCAGATCCGCACCCCTCACTATTGTCAGATCCACACCCCTCAGTATTGTCAAGCCCTCATCCCTCACTACTGTCTGATCCACACACCTCACTATTGTCTGGCGCTCATCCCTCACTATTGTCAGAGCCGCACCCCTCACTATTGTCAGACCCTCAGCCCTCACTATTGTCAGACCCACACCCCTCACTAATGTCAGACCCACACCCCTCATCACTGTCAGACCCACACCTCTCATCACTGTCAGACCCACACCCCTCACCATTGCCAGACCCACATCCTCACCATTGTCGGACCCACACCTCCTCACTATTGTCAGACCTCATCCCTCACTATTATCAGACCCAAATCCCTCACTATTGTCAGACCCACATCCCTCACTATTGTTAGGCCCTCATCCCTCACTATTGTCAGATCTACACCCCTCACTATTGTCAGATAAACACCCCTCACTATTGTCAGAACCACGCCCCTCACTTTTGACAGATCCACACCCCTCACTATTGTCAGAACCACACCCCTCACTATTGTCAGAACCTCATCCCTCACCATTGTCAGACCAACACCCCTCACTATTGTCAGACCCACAGCCCACACTATTTTCAGGCCCTCATCCCTCACTATTGTCAGATCTACATCCCTCACGATTGTCAGATCCACACCACTCACGATTGTCAGACCCACACCCCTCACTATTATCAGATCCGCACCCCTCACTATTGTCAAGCCCTCATCCCTCACTATTGTTAGGCCCTCATCCCTCAGTATTGTCAGGCCCTCATCCCTCACTATTGTCAGATCTACACCCCTCACTATTGTCAGATAAAAACCCCTCACTATTGTCAGAACCACGCCCCTCACTTTTGACAAATCCACACCCCTCACTATTGTCAGACCCACACCCCTCAGTATTGTCAGACCCACACCCCTCACTATTATCAGATCCGCACCCCTCACTACTGTCAGATCCACACCCCTCACTATTGTCAAGCCCTCATCCCTCACTATTGTCTGATCCACACCCCTCACTATTGTCTGGCGCTCATCCCTCACTATTGTCAGAGCCGCACCCCTCACTATTGTCAGACCCACACCCCTCTAATATCAGACCCACACCCCTCATCACTGTCATACCCACACCCCTCACCATTGCCAGACCCACATCCTCACCATTGTCAGACCCACACCTCCTCACTATTGTCAGACCTCATCCCTCACTATTATCAGACCCAAATCCCTCACTATTGTCAGACCCACATCCCTCACTATTGTTAGGCCCTCATCCCTCAGTATTGTCAGGCCCTCATCCCTCACTATTGTCAGATCTACACCCCTCACTATTGTCTGATAAACAGCCCTCACTATTGTCAGAACCACGCCCCTCACTTTTGATAGATCCACACCCCTCACTATTGTCAGACCCTTATCCCTCACTATTGTCAGACCCACACCCCTCAGTATTGTCAGACCCACACCCCTCAGTATGGTCAGATCCACCCCTTCATTACTGTCAGACCCACACCCCTCACCATTGTCAGACCCACACCCCTCATTATTGTCAGAACCACACCCCTCACCATTATCAGACCTACACCCCTCACTAATGTCAGACCCACACCCCTCATCATTGTCAGACCCACACCCCTCACTGTTGTCAGACCCACATCCCTCACCATTACCAGGCCCTCATCCCTCACTATTGTCAGGCTCTCATCCCTCACTATTGTCAAACCCTCATCCCTAACTATTATCAGACCTACACCCCTCACTCCTGTTAGACCCACACCCCTCATCATTGTCAGACCCACACCCCTCACCATTGTCAGATCCACAGCCTTCACCATTGTCAGATCCACACACCTCACTATTGTCAGACCCACACCCCTCAACATTGTCAGACCCACACCCCTCACCATTGTCAGACCCACACCCCTCATAATTGTCAGACCCACACCACCCACCATTATCAGACCCACAGCCCACACTATTGTCAGGCCCTCATCCCTCACTATTGTCAGATCTACATCCCTCACGATTGTCAGATCCACACCACTCACAATTGTCAGATCCACACCCCTCACTATTATCAGATCCGCACCCCTCACTATTGTCAGATCCACAACCCACACGATTGTCAGATCCACACCACTCACGATTGTCAGACCCACACCCCTCACTATTATCAGATCCGCACCCCTCACTATTGTCAGATCCACAACCCACACGATTGTCAGACCCACGGCCCTCACTATTGTCAGATCCGCACCCCTCACTATTGTCAGATCCACACCCCTCAGTATTGTCAAGCCCTCATCCCTCACTTTTGTCTGATCCACACCCCTCACTATTGTCTGGCGCTCATCCTTCACTATTGTCAGACCCTCAGCCCTCACTATTGTCAGACCCACACCCCTCACTAATGTCAGACCCACACCCCTCATCACTGTCAGACCCACATCTCTCATCACTGTCAGACCCACACCCCTCACCATTGCCAGACCCACATCCTCACCATTGTCAGACCCACACCTCCTAACTATTGTCAGACCTCATCCCTCACTATTATCAGACCCAAATCCCTCACTATTGTCAGACCCACAGCCCACACTATTGTCAGGCCCTCATCCCTCACTATTGTCAGATCTACATCCCTCACAATTGTCAGATCCACACCACTCACGATTGTCAGACCCACACCCCTCACTATTATCAGATCCGCACCCCTCACTATTGTCAGATCCACACCCCTCACTATTGTCAAGCCCTCATCCCTCACTATTGTTAGGCCCTCATCCCTCAGTATTGTCAGGCCCTCATCCCTCACTATTGTCAGATCTACACCCCTCACTATTGTCAGATAAACACCCCTCACTATTGTCAGAACCACGCCCCTCACTTTTGACAAATCCACACCCCTCACTATTGTCAGACCCACACCCCTCAGTATTGTCAGACCCACACCCCTCACTATTATCAGATCCGCACCCCTCACTACTGTCAGATCCACACCCCTCACTATTGTCAAGCCCTCATCCCTCACTACTGTCTGATCCACACCCCTCACTATTGTCTGGCGCTCATCCCTCACTATTGTCAGAGCCGCACCCCTCACAATTGTCAGACCCACACCCCTCTAATGTCAGACCCACACCCCTCATCACTGTCAGAGCCACACCTCTCATCACTGTCATACCCACACCCCTCACCATTGCCAGACCCACATCCTCACCATTGTCAGACCCACACCTCCTCACTATTGTCAGACCTCATCCCTCACTACTATCAGACCCAAATCCCTCACTATTGTCAGACCCACATCCCTCACTATTGTTAGGCCCTCATCCCTCAGTATTGTCAGGCCCTCATCCCTCACTATTGTCAGATCTACACCCCTCACTATTGTAGGAACCACGCCCCTCACTTTTGACAGATCCACACCCCTCACTATTGTCAGACCCTTATCCCTCACTATTGTCAGACCCACACCCCTCAGTATTGTCAGACCCACATCCCTCAGTATTGTCAGATCCACCCCTTCACTATTGTCAGATCCGCAGCCCTCACTATTGTCAGAACCTCATCCCTCACCATTGTCAGACCAACACCCCTCACTATTGTCAGATCCACACCCCTCACTATTGTCAGATCTACACCCCTCACTATTGTCAGATCCACATCCCTCACCATTGTCAGGCCCTAATCCCTCACTATTGTCAGATCTGCACTCCTCACTATTGTCAGATCCACACCCCTCACTATTGTCAGACCCTCATCCCTCACTATTATCTGATTCACACCCCTCACTATTGTGAGACCCTCATCCCTCACTATTGTCAGAGCCACACCACTCACTGTTGTTAGACCCTCAGCCCTCAATATTGTTAGAGCCACACCCCTCACTGTTGTCAGACCCTCAGCCCTCACTATTGTCAGAGCCACACCCCTCACTGTTGTCAGAACCACACCCCTCACCATTGTCAGACGCACCCCACTCAAAATTTCCAAACTCACACCCCTCACCATTGTCTGACACTCATCCCTCATGATTGTCAGACCTACACCCCTCACCATTGTCAGACCCGTACCCCTCACCATTATCAGACCCACACACCTCACCATTGTCAGACCCACACCCCTCAATATTGTCAAACCCTCATCCCTCACTATTGTCAGACCCAAATCCCTCACTATTGTCAGACCCTTATCCCTCATCACTGTCATACCCACACCCCTCACCATTGTCAGACCCGTACCCCTCACCATTATCAGACCCGCACTCCTCACCATTGTCAGACCCACACCGCTCAATATTGTCAAACCCTCATCCCTCACTATTGTCAGACCCACATCCTCACCATTGTCAGACCCACACCTCCTCACTATTGTCAGACCTCATCCCTCACTATTATCTGACCCAAATCCCTCACTATTGTCAGACCAACATCCTTCACTATTGTTAGGCCCTCATCCCTCAGTATTGTCAGGCCGTCATCCCTCACTATTGTCAGATCTACACCTCTCACTATTGTCAGATAAACACCCCTCACTATTGTCAGACCCTTATCCCTCACTATTGTCAGACCCGCACCCCTCAGTATTGTCAGACCCACACCCCTCAGTATTGTCAGATCCACACCCTTCACTATTGTCAGATCTGCAGCCCACACTATTGTCAGAACCTCATCCCTCACCATTGTCAGACCAACACCCCTCACTATTGTCAGATCCACACCCCTCACTATTGTCAGACCCTCATCCCTCACTATTATCTGATTCACACCCCTCACTATTGTGAGACCCTCATCCCTCACTATTGTCAGAGCCACACCCCTCACTGTTGTCAGACCCTCAGCCCTCACTATTGTCAGAGCCACACCCCTCACTGTTGTCAGAACCACACCCCTCACCATTGTCAGACGCACCCCACTCAAAATTTCCAAACTCACACCCCTCACCATTGTCTGACACTCATCCCTCACGATTGTCAGACCTACACCCCTCACCATTGTCAGACCCGTACCCCTCACCATTATCAGACCCACACTCCTCACCATTGTCAGATCCACACCCCTCACTATTGTCAAACCCTCATCCCTCATTATTGTCAGACCCAAATCCCTCACTATTGTCAGATCCACATCCCTCACTATTGTCAGACCTTCATCCCTCATCATTGTCAGATCCACACCCCTCACCATTGTCAGACCCACACCCCTCACCATTGTCAGATCCACATCCCTCACCATTGTCAGACCCACACCCCTCACCATTGTCAGACCCACACCCCTCACCATTGTCAGATCCATACCCCTCACCATTGTCAGACCCACACCCCTCACCACTGTCAGACCCACACCCCTCACCATTGTCAGACCCACATCCCTCACCATTGTCAGACCCACATCCCTCACCATTGTCAGACCCACACCCCTCACTATTGTCAGCCCCTCATCCCTCACCAATCTCAGACCCGCACCCCTCACTATTGTCAGACCCTCATCCCTCACTATTGTCAGATCCACACCTCTCACCACAGTCAGACCCACACCCCTCTATATTGTCAGGCCCACTCCGCTGACCTTTGCCAGACATACATCCTCAACATTGCCAGGCTTCCACTGTGACAAATGTCAAAATGGGTGGAGTGCCAAGAGAGGGATGGGGAAAGTGGGACAGTTTAGGAAATTAGGAAAGGGCACAATCGCCATGAAAACAATGCCCTGAAAAAGTACTTTCAGATACACATTGCAGTGATATAAACATCATCAAAACAAATCACCACTTCCTCCTGTAATGTAATTGAAATGGCATGTTATTCTGTATCTGCAAATGATGTTTTGCTAAATAGTTTTCAAAACCTCGTCCTCTATATATAGCAGTAATAGTGTAAATATTCAAATAATAATCTCTGGCAGAATCCAGGTAGCTGCTAAGTTGAAATATTCAGAAGCAAGGTAGTTCCATCATTAAACCATCATTTATAAAAGTTTTTTTTAACTATAGCTCTGGTTAACAACCTATAGAACATTTCAAAGTATATTCCACCCACATCCTTACCCTCAGGAGGGCAGTAGCAGCAATGTCATGGGAGCACCGCCTCCTGCAAGTTCCCCTCCAAGTCACACACCACCCTGACTAGGACATATACTTGGCTATTCCTTCATGAATGCTGGGTCAGTGACCTGGCATTTCTGTAGGAGCAACTTGATCACAGGGTTGGTTCAACCACCACCTTCTCAAGACAGCTGGGCAGAGGCAATAAATGTGAACCTCCCAGCTTCGCCCACTTTTGAAGAATGGTTTTTTAAAAAAGATTTTGAAGTTTCTAGGGACATTCCTGAGAGATGTGATTGTGAAGGGATCGAGAACAGGAGGGCACAAATTTAAAACAATTGCCAAAAAGAAGTGAAAACAATATGAGAAAAAAAGTTTTCACACAACGAGTGGTTCGGGTCAGGAACGCACTGCCTGAGAGTGTGGTGGGGGCAGGTTCAATCGAGGCAGACTACTATCTGAAGAGGAGGAATGTGCAGGGTCACAGGGAGAAGAATTATACTAGGTGAATTGCTCATTCGGAGAGCTGGTGCAGACACGATGGGCCAAATGGCCTCATTTTGTACTGTAAAAATTCTGTGATTCTGAAATGCAAATTATAAAAAATTATCTTACTCCTTTCCAGATTGTCGCCCCACCTGCCCTTGAACAGAATGTTGGGGGTGGGAGGTGCGTTGTGGAGAGGGGTAAGTGGAGGTTGAACTTGGGGCAACAAATGCTGCCATCACTTCTGGGAATACTAGTCCCTGTCAGTTTTGCGCCAGTTTGGGGTAATGGTTTCAAGCAGAGGACAATTTAATCGACCTGAAAGGGATAGGAGAGTGGCTGAGAAGCAACAGGAAATGGGCAAGCTCTCACCTGCAATGATAAAGCGATCCATGTAATTTAAGAGGTTAATGAAAAACAGGATGAAGATCACGATGTAAGACCTGGTCGGGGATATGCAGAAGTGTCCGCTGACGCCGAACTGGACATTGTCCGTCTCTGCTTCCGGTCTCCTCATTGACTGGTACTTGATTGTGGAGGAGCGATCCCTGGGCTGGGCGTCACTGTCACCTTCCATTTGCGTACTGCTTAGAGAGACAGGGTTTTGCTGGAAACACTTCGTTGGAAAGTTCGTGTAGTTCTGCTAAAGTAACGGAAGAAATCCCCCTAGCGACAAATCAAAACCAGTGAACTGCACTGCTCTCTACAGCAGAGGTGCTGCAGGAACACAAACCCGATCATTCGAAGGGTCCTTACCCCACTCAGTACCAGCCATATCTTTCTGTGGCCAGTTTGATTTGTTTTAACAGGGCAAGTGCAGCAATTTCAGAAAAATGACCAGGAGGTGGGCAGCAGGGCTGTCAACTGTCAAACTGCCGTGTGAAGACTTTATCAAGTACCTTTTTTTCTTAAGTCCTTTCTTAGCTAAAGACAAAATGGAAAATACTGAAGATGCTGGCAATGTGAACCCAAATCAGAGGAAACCATGCAAAGGCCCATTAGGCCGGTCTGAATCTGTGCAGAGATATGTTGAGATGGCATATTAGGCAGAATTTGCTGGGCCAAGTGATGATGAGTTTAATGCAACAGCCATCATCAACATCAAAACACCTCCTAATCTGTGGTGAGGATACGCTATCCATTGTGAATTGCCGCAAATGGTTGAATGATTTGTCACTGCTGGCTATCCACCTCCTGGTCAGCTTTCTGAAATTGCTGCACTTGTCCTGTTAAAACAAATTAAATTGGCCACGGAAAGATATGGTTGGTATTTAGTGAGGTAAGGACCCTTTTAATGAGGAAGTTTATGTTCCTGCAATGCCATTCTCATTCCTACAGGTATACATTGTTTGCAGCAGTTTAAAAAAAGCTTTCAAATGTTTTAATTTTTCTGGTACTTTTCCTTCCTGTCTCTTTCCTCTCTCTCTCTCTCTCTCCCATAAACCAATCAGCCCTGCCCTCTCTTTATTTCACTTTTTGTATCTATTTCAACTCCAAATTATTCTTATTCCTTCTCCATCCCTCTGTTTCTTTCCCTATTCTTAAATCTTATTGGGTTGGACAGCACACTGTTGTTCCCTTCTTTCCCCAGGGTTACAGATACCCCATTAACATAACTGATTTCATCATGCTGCTATTGGCTGCACTTCCAGCAATTTGTGGCATAAAAATGTTTGAGCAGAAGGATGAGGAAAAAGATCTAACAAACGTGGCACACTACAACTTGCCCATTCCAGCAAGTTCTAGACCACTGGATGTAGACCCCTGGTCAGAACACAGAGGCCTTCAGAAGGTCCACACTAACTTGGGCACACATATAGACAATGGTCACTGAACACAAATCAGGAGCAGAAACCCTGAATGTTTCTTCCAATTTCTACTCCAGGTGGAGAGGGGAGACAATTCAGCCCATCTTGGTTCAACTATTGAGATCAGCCCAACGTTCTTTCCATTAATGAATTACAAAGTTAGATGAGGATGTAAGCTGTGAGGAGGAAAAAAGAGGTGTGAAAGAACTATAGACAGGCTACGTGAGTGGGCAAGAAGGTGGTAGATGGGATATAATGTGGGGAAGTGTGAGATTATTCACATTGGTATTAATAACATTAGTGTAGGGGTAATGTTACTGGATTAATAATCCAGAAGCTTGCACAAATGCTCCAGAGAGATGCATTCAAATCCCACCACAGCAGCAGATGGAATTAAAATTCAATAAAACTGTAATAAAAAGCTACTCTCAGTAATGGTGACCATGGAGCTACCAAATTATCATTAAAACCCATCTAGTTCATTGATGTCCTTTCGGGAAGGAAATCTGCTGACCTTATGCAGTCTGGACTTCATGTGACTCCAGACACACAGCAACATGATTGACTCTTAACTTCCCTCTGAAATGGCCTAGGAAGGCAGTAGGTTATATCAAACCACTATAGAAAAGTTAAAAAGAATAAAACCGAATGTACCATCTGACATCAACTTCGGCATTGGAAATGATAAAGGCACATCCTAATTTGGAACCATATCACTGTATCTTAACTGTCACTGGGCCAAAAAGCTCGAATTCTCTTCCTAACAGTGCAGTGGGTGTTCCTACACCACATGGACTGCAGCGGTTCAAGAAGGTGGCTGACCAGCACCTTTTCAAAGGATTGGAAAAATGCTAATATAACGCCCTTATTCAAAAAGTGGGGAGGCAGAAAGTAGGAGACTATAGATCAGTTAGTTTAACGTCAGTCATTGGGAAATTGTTGGAATCCATTATTAATGGAGCATTTGGAAAGTCAAAATGCAATCCATCAGAGTCAGCATGGTTTTATAAAGAGTAAATCATGTTTGACTAATTTGCTGGAGTTTCTTGAAGATGTGACAAGCAAGGTGGATAATAGAGATCCTGTAGATGTAGTATATTTGGACTTCCTGAAGGCCTTTGTTAAGGTGCCGCCCAAAAGATTAATACACAAGATAAGATCACACGGAGTTAGGTGTAATACATTAGCTTGGATAGAGGATTGGCTAATCAACAGAAAGCAGAGAGTCAGGATAAATGGGTCTTTTTCTGGATGGCAAGCTGTAACTAGTGGGGTGCCACAGGGTTCAGTCCTTGGGCCCCAACTATTTACAATCTATATTAATTACTTGGATTCAGGGATAGAAGGTACTATAGCTAAATTTGCAGATGATTTACAAAATAGGTGGGGAAATAAGTTGCAATGAAGAAATAAGAAATTTACAAATGGATATGGACAGGTTAGGTGAATGGACCAAAATTTGGCAGATGGAGTTTAATGTGGATAAGTGTGAGGTTGTTCATTTTGGTTGGAAGAATAAAAAGGCAACTTATTATTTAAATGGAGAGAAACTTCAGAATGCTTCAGTGCAGAGGGATCTGGGTGTCCTTGTGCATGAATCGCTGAAAGCTAGTATACAGGTACAGCAGGTAATAAGGAAGGCAAATGGAATTTTGGCATTTATTGCTAAAGGAATAGAGTATAAAAATAGGAAAGTGTTGTTGCAACCGTGCAAGGCATTGGTGAGACCACACCTGGAGTAATGTTTACAGTTTTGGTCCCCTTACTTGAGGAAGTATGTAGTTGCATTGGAGGCGGTTCAGAAGTTCACTTGATTAATTCCTGAGATGCGGAGCTTGTCTTATGAGGAGAGATTGAGTAGTTTAGGCCTATACTCGCTAGACTTTAGAAGGATGAGATGAGATCTAATTGAGGTATAAAAAATGCTAAAGGGGATAGACAAAGTAAACGTGGAGTGGATGTTCCCCTTGTGGGGCATTCTAGAATGAGAGACCATAGTTGTGGGCTAAAGGGTGGTATATTTAAATCAGAGATGAGGAGGAATTACTTTTCTCAAAGGGTCATGAATCTGTGGAATTCACTACCTCAGAGTGCAGTGGGTGCCGGGATGCTGAATAAATTTAAGGAGGAAGTGGACAGATATTTAATTAGTAATGGGTTGAAAGGTTATGCAGAGAGGGTGGGAAATTGGAGTTGAGACCGAAATGAGATCAGCATGATCGTATTGAAAGGCTGGGCAGGCTTGAGGGGCTGAATTGCCTACTCCTGCTCGTGGTTCTTATGTTCTTATGTTCTAAGTAGGGATGCTCACATCTCATGAAAGAATAAAAAAAGGAAAGCAAAATTTTTTAAAAGGTATGAAATTTCTATATGTTGATGTTCAAAGAGACTTGGGTGTACTCGTATAACAAACACAAAAAGTCAGCATGCAGGTACTGCAAACAATTAGGAAGGCAAACTAGGAGGAACAGTGGAATTGGAAGGGGGAGTTCAAAAATTATGTAATAATTTGGGCCATATTCTATTCATTATTGCAATGTGTGTATCTCTGACAAGGCCAAGAATTATTTTTTAAAAAGATGGTGGTGAAGGTTCTCCTGCAACAGTTGTAGTCCATATGGTGTTGATACTAGCATAGTGCTATTAGAGGTCGAGCTCCAGAATTTAGACCCAGTAACACCGGCAACATGGAAAATTGCCCAGGTATGTCCTGTACACAAATAACAGGACAAATCCAACCCAGCCAATTACCACCCCTTCAGTCTATGCTCCATCATCAGCAAAGTGGTGGAAGGGGTCATCAAAAGTGCTATCAAATGGCACTTGCTTAGCAATAACCTGTTCACTGACACTCAGTTTGGATTCCACCACGGTCACTCAGCTTCTGACTTCATTACAGCCTTGGGTCAACCATGGACAAAAGAGCTGAGCTCCAGATGTGAGGTGAGAATGACAGCCCTTGACATCAAGGCAGCACTTGAGTGAGTGTGGCATCAAGGAGCCCTAGCAAAACTGAATTCAATGGGAATCAGAGGAAAAACTTTCCTCTGGTTGGAGTCCTACCTAGCACAAAGGAAGATTGTTGTGGTTGTTGGAGGTCAATCATCTCAGTTCAAGGACATCGCTGCAGGAGTTCCTCAGGGTAGCATCCTCCGCCCAACCATCTTCAGCTGCTCCATCATAAGGTCAGAAGTGGGGATGTTTGCTAATGTTTACACAAGTTCAGCACCATTCACGACTCCTCAGATTCTGAAGCAGTCCATGTCCAAATGCAACATGACCTGGACAATATCCAGGCTCAAGCTGACAAGTGGCAAGTAACATTTGTGCCACACAAGTGCCACGCAATGACCATCTCCAACAAGAGAGAATCTAATGGCATTACCATTGCTGAATCCCCCACTATCAACATCCTGGCGGTTACCATTGACCAGAAATTGAACTGGACTAGCCATATAAATATTGTAGTTACAAGAGCAGGTCAGACGCTGGGAATTGTGCAGTGAGTAACTCACCTCCTGGCTCCCCAAAGCCTGTCCACCATCTACAAGCCACAAGTCAGGAGTGTGATGGAATACTCCTTACTTGCCTGGGTGAGTGCAGCTCCCACAACACTCAAGAAGCTTGACACCTTCCAGGACAAAGCAGCCCACTTGATTGGCACTGCTTCCACAATCATTCACTCCCTCCACCGCCCATGCACAGTGGCAGCAGTGTGTACCATTTACAAGATACACTGCAGAAACTCACAAAGGCTCCTTAGGCAGCACCTTCCAAATCCACAACCATTACCATCTAGAAGGACAAGGGCAGCAGATGGATAGGAACACCACCACATGGAAGCTCCCCTTCAAGCCCCTCACCATCCTGATTTGGAAAGATATCAGCGTTTCTTCACTGGCGCTGGGTCAAAATCCTGGAACTCCCTCCTTAACAGCACTGTGAGTGTACCTACACCACAGGGACTGCAGTGGTTCAAGGAGGCAGCTCACCACCACCTTCTCAAGGGCAATTAGGGGTGAATAATAAATACTAGCCTAGCCAGCAATGCCCACATCCTGTAAAATGAACATTAAAAAATTATGCTGAGGGTTCTCCTTGAACAGTTGTAGTCTGTGTGATGTAGGTACCACCACAGTGCTGTTAGGGAGTGAATTGGACCCAGTAACAATGAAGAAATAGCAATATATATCTAAGTCAGGATGGTATGTGACTTGAAGGAGAACTTGCAAGTGGTAATGTTCCCATGCACCCATTGCCCTTGTGCTTCTAAATGATAGACATTCTGGGTTTGGAAGGTGTTGTCAAAGGAGCCATGACAAGTTGATACAGTGCACCTTGTAGATGGTACACACAGCTGCCATTGTGCATCAGTGGTGGAGGGACTGAATGTTTAAAATGTTGGGTGGGATGCCATTCAAGTGGGCTGCTTTGTCCTAGATGGTGTCAAGCTTCTTGAATGTTGTTGTAGCTGCACTCATCCAGACAAGTGGACAGTGTTCCATCACATTCCTGACTTGTGCCTTGTAATCAGTGGAGAGGTTTGGAAAGTTGGTGTTTGTCTCACTCATTGCAGAATTCCTTGTCTCTGAGTCGTTGGAGGAGGCATTTATGTCATTGGCTCAGTTAAGTTTCTGATCAGTGGTGACACCAGAAAGTTAATGATGGGGGATTCAGTGATGGTAATGCCATTGAATGTAAAGATGGGTAAGTGGTAGAACAGTGGCCGGTGAAATTCAATGTGGAAATATAAGCACAAAAATTGATGACTCGCATGTTTTGTGAATAGTGGTGAAATAACCATTGCTGAACTTGGAAGAGACATAGGAATTTTAATAGATTCAAAGATAAACATGTTCAACCAAAGCAGAATAGCAGTCAAAATGCTAATATCATGTTAAACTATATACCCAAAACAGTAGAGCTTACCTCAGAGTAAGCAATGATTAAACTCATCAAGCCACACCATGGCTCAGTTCTGTTTTATTTTATTCAGTCATGGGGATGTGGGCTTCACTAACAAGACCAGCATTTGTTGCCATCCCTAACTGCCCTTGAATTGAATGGCTTGCTAGGCCATTTCAGATGGCAGTTAAGAGTCAACCACATTTCTGTGGATCTGGAGTCACATGTAGGCCAGACCAGGTAAGGACAGCAGATTTCCTTCCCTAAAGGGTATTAGTGAACCAGATGGGTTTTTACAACAATCAATGACAGCTTCATGTTCACCATTATTGAGACTAGCTTTATATTCTAGATTTTATTAATTAAATTTAAATTCCACCAGCTGCCGAGACGGAATTTGAACCCATGTTCCCAGAGTCTTTGGATTACTAGTCTAGTGTCATTAGCACTATGCTACCATTTCCCCAGTGAAGTTTAACATGGAAATATAAGTGCAAAAAGCAACACAAAAGGAGGAAAGATAGATGACTTGCATGTTTTGTGAATGGTGAAATAGCTATTGATGAATTTGGAAGAGACCTAGGAACTTTAGCAGATTCAAAGGTAACCAACCAAAGCAGAATAGCAATCAAAAAAGCTAATATCATTAAACTATATAACAAAAACGTCTACCGCCTTGTTACCAGGAAACAAAAAGGTCAAGCAC
The DNA here is from genome assembly GCF_017639515.1 of Carcharodon carcharias. Lineage (NCBI taxonomy): Eukaryota > Metazoa > Chordata > Chondrichthyes > Lamniformes > Lamnidae > Carcharodon > Carcharodon carcharias. The sequence goes on along the minus strand of NC_054476.1, from coordinate 113,407,894 downwards.
TGGGTCAATGCCGAGAAAAAGCGTGAGGCTGACCCCCAGTGTCAGGATCCTGAGTTATGAAAGACAGGAGAGACATGGGCTTTTATACCTGGAAAATGAGAGGTCATCTTTTAAAGTTTTATTAGATCCTTCAGGATATAGATAAATATGACTTTAAATTAAACTGTTGCATTACCAAAAGCATGTTAAAAGGGCACAGGTTCACATTATGGTAAAATGGTAATTTTATACGGATAGCAGCAAGATCTTCTTCATACAGAAAGTGATCAACCTGTGGAATAAACTTTCAGCTAGAGGAGGAAAAAGCCTGGAACTATTTAAGGAAAGGATGCTACAATATTGCTGAAAAAAGAAAGACATGTCTCTGCTTGACAATTAACTGTCAGTCACCATCAGTGGTGCATTCTCCATAGCAACGCCACTTGCCATCCAATCAGCACTGTCTTCACATAAATTATTGTTTTCCCCCTTTTTTTGGTATTCTTGTGAGTGTCCTAATAAGCGCAATACGAAAAGCTTAGATATGTCTCTTTTTTTCAGCAATACTCAAGTTCTGTACTACCAAATGACTATATGCTACAATATAATAGGATCTCTATAGATGGATGAAAGAAGATTGGCCAAATGAATTTTCTCATCCATAGCTCTCCTGTGAACTAGTAATAACAAAGCCTGATTGACTGTTCACTCATCTCATTGCTATTTGCTGGATCTTGCCATGTATAAATTTACTGCTATATTTGCATTTTTAAGGTAACAGACACAGTTGGTTCTACACAAACTGCTTTAAGTTGCTTCTGGGAAATGTTTACAAACTCCTATTCAATTATGGGGACTGGTTCAATGTTAACTTCATTAGGTTTGTCACATTTTATGTGTATGATATACTAACTACTGAAATGTCACTCCTCTACACTTTTTGTTAGAAACCTGGATTTCAATTGCCTGCAAGTCCACTCAGCAGAGACTCTTTGGATCTACAATCCAATCCTGACTTTAAACACTGCACCTGTGTAAAGGACAGTATAAATCTGATGGTCTGTTATGGGCTGGCAGTAGAGTATATAAAAACACTTTGGAGATGATATATATTTAACGTAATATTGCCATTGTAGTTAACAATTATATAAATGAAAGATAAAGGGGTATTTCTAATTAAGGTTTTTTAATAATTAAAGGGTAGATAGAAGAAAACTATTTCCTCTGGTGGGAGAGTCCAGGGAAAGGAACACGATCTTCAAAACTATAGTGAGGCTCTTCAGGAATGATTTCAGAAAGCACATCTTCAAAGGGTGGTGGGCATCTGGAACTGTCCCCAAAAATCTGTTGATGCTGTGTCACTTGAAAATTTCAAAGCTCAGATTGATATATTTTTGTTAGGCAATGTTATTAAAGGTTACAGAACCAAAGCAGATAAATTCAGTCAAGATACAGATCAGTCATAATCTAATTGAATGGAGGATCAGCCTCGAGGTGCTGAATGGCCTGCTCTTCTGTAGGGATAAGTTCCCTGCTCTCACACACCTGCTGCAAAGTTTTGCCTGCCACATGTTTGTATCAGAAAATCATGTGCCTACAGCCTGAAGTTCTCTGTCCATTAATTATAACAGAGAAAACCCATGGGTCACATAGAGATTTCCTGATTCATGCTCCCAGATAGGCAAGACTCCTCAATTTACCTTTGCTTGTTTTTAAAATAAGATTCTGATTCATGTTGTCAGTCGGAATAGGCCAAAGCTCAGGCAGAGGGCTGTAGAGCAGTGATCAATGTATTGCTTTCAATGTGCAAGTGCAATGTTCCACTTCCCTTCCAAGAAAATACCAAATGAAGCAAAGTGCTGACTGAGTTAGAAATTAAGATTGAGAAATAGTAAAAGAACTACATTTTATGCATTACCTTACATTACGCTTATATTAATCTGCAGTATTTTGCTTTTATCTTTTGCTTATATTAAGTTCCATTTTATATTAAATTCAGTAATTAAATTGTAGAATTTCTAACCTCATAGATACATCCATGTTTCTTCTTTTCTAGACAGTAAATAGATAAAATAGTTTAAACTCCATCCTATCATGCTGTGAAGACTTTTTGAATCCTGGTCTGTTGAGCTAATAAAATTGACTGTAAACCATGAGTGAAAATCATGAGGAGGTGATGAACTAGCCTTTTAACTAAACTTGAAAGCAAAATCATTGTACTGAGAGATGGGAGATAAAGGGACTCCAGGGAAATTGAGCTCATCCAACTATAATGTGTATATCGTTTGCAACTGCATCTTATGTCATCTCACTGCTGGTTATGCATAGATGTATAACATTTAATCTTTAATAAAACGTCAGGCATTTGGCTGTGTCGAATTCACCTCGGCATATAGACAAGGTTTGCAGCCACTTACTATAATATTACAAAATCCACATTCCGAATAGTAGCATGTTATTGGAAATACAGTAGGTGAATTATATAAAACACTAGTGGATAGTTTTACTTAGGCCGGATTTCATATTCCTTATCTTAACCCCACTATTTTTTTAAATAATTAAGAACATAACATAAGAATTCTTAGTAGGAATAGGCCATTTGACCCGTTGAGCCTGCTCCACCATTCAATAAGATCATGGCTGATCAGAATTTGGCCTTAACTCCTTTCTCCTGCCTGCTTCCCCCATAAATTGCTAGCAGGCACTTATGCAGTCATGCTGCTGCATGAGCAGCCTTGATTAAAAATTAGAGGGAGGAAAAGAACTGAGTTGTTTGCAATCACCAGGAAATTGTGCTGCAAATCTAAGTGCCATCCAGAGCTCGGTGAAAGCACCTTCATCTCTGAGTCAGAAGCTGTGCTTCAAACCCCATTCCAGGCTCTTGTAATGACAAGGGAATCAAGGGTTAACATAAGAAATAAGAAACAGTAGCAGGAGTAGGCCATTCGGCCCCTCGAATCTGCTCCACCATTCAATAAGATCATGGCTGATCTGTTGTGGCCTTAACTCCATTTTCTTGTTGCCCCCATAACTCTTGATTTCCTTGTAGATCAAAAATCTGTCCACCACAGCCATGGATAAATTCAATGACCCAGCCTCCACTGCTATCTGGGAAAGGGTCTGGAGAGGGTCCAGAGAAGGTTCACAAGAATGATCCCAGGAATGAAAGGCTTAACATATGAGGAACGTTTGAGGACTGTAGGTCTATACTCAATGGAGTTTAGAAGGATGAGGGGGGGATCTGATTGAAATTTACAAAATACTTAAAGGCCTGGATAGAGTGGACATGAGGAAGATGTTTCCATTAGTAGGAGAGTCAAGGACCCGAGGGCACTGACTCGGAGTAAAGGGAAGACTTTTTAGAACAGAGGTGAGGAGAAACTTCTTTAGCCAGAGAATGGTGAATCTATGGAATTCATTGCCACAGAAGGCTTTGGAGGCCAGATCATTGAGTGTATTTAAGACCGAGATAGATAGGTTCTTGATTGGTAAGGGGGTCAAAGGTTACAGGGAGAAGGCGGGAGAATGGGGTTGAGAAACTTATCAGCCATGATTGAATGGCGGAGAAGACTCGATGGGCCGAATGGCCTAATTTCTGCTCCTATGTCTTATGGTCTTAAAGATAGTTCCCAAGAAAAGAAATTCCTCCTCATCTCTATTTTAAATGCAAGACCCCTTATTTTGTAACTGTGCCCCCTAGTTCTAAATACCCCCACAAGAGGAAACATCCTCTCAGCATCTACCCTGTTAAGCCCTCTCAAAATTTTATGTTTCAATAAGATCACCTCTCATTCTTTTAAACTCCAATGAGTATAGGCCCAGCCTGCTCAACCTTTCCTCATAAAATAACCCAGGGATCAGCCTGGTGAACCTTCTCAGAACTGCTTCAAATGCAAGTATATCTCTCCTTAAGTAAGGAGATCAAAACTGTACACAGTACTCCAGGTGTGGTCTCACCAATGCCCTGTACAGTTGTAGCAAATTGCTTCTGAAGTGCCTTAATGGGGAAACAGTTTGCATTTATTCAACACCTTTTGTCTTCAGGACATCCAAAAGCACTTTAATTTTAAATGTGTTGCAGGGAAATGCAGAAGCCAATTTGTACACAGCAATACAGAACAATCAGTAATGAGATAAATGAACAATCTGTTTAACAGATGTTAGTTGAGGAATAATAATTGGGGAGGACTCCCTGCTCTTTTTTGAATAATGGCATGAAATCTTTCATGTTTATTGGTTTATCTGAAAGACAGCTCATCTGACATTGTTACACTCCCTCAGCACTGCACTGAAGTGTCAGCCCAAATTACAAGAGTCTGGAGTGGGGTTTGAAGCACAGCTTCTGACTCAGACATCAAGGTGCTTTCATCGAGCTTTGGATGGCACTTAGATTTGTAGCACAAATTCCTGATGATTGCAAACAACTCAGTTCTTTTGCTCATTCTAATTTTTAATGAAGGCTGCTCATGCAGCAGTATGACTGCATATGTGCCTGCTAGCAACAAAACATTAACGATTGAACAAACTATACTTTTTTTATCCAACATTCCTGCACAAGAACAAAGAGCAAAATACTGCAGATGCTGGAATTCTAAAATGAAAACAGAAAATGCCATTAAACGCTCAGCAGTTCAGGCTGCGCCTGTGGAGAGAGGGATAGGTGGGGTTATCATTGAAGGTCAAGAACCTTTTGTCAGCCCTTTTGTCAATAGGTATTTGAAATCATTAGGGGTCTGGACAGGGTAGATAGGGAGAAACCATGAAAGGATTGAAAACAAGAGGTCACATTTAAAGTAATTGGCAAAAGAAACATCAGGAAAAAACTTTTCATGCGGCAGGTGGTTAGGGTCTGAATGCACTGCCTGAGAGTATGGTGGAGACAGGTTCAATTGAAGCATTTAAAAGGAAATTAGATTGTGCAGGGTTACAGGGAGCTTGGCCTAATAGCCAAGTGGTTATGGTAGTGGGTTTATAACCCTAAGATCAGGAGTTCAACTCTCACAATGGCAAACAATGTAACTTCATCTGAAACAGATAGAAACAGGTTTGTACTCAAAAGAGTTATAGGGAGAAGCAGTGGAATGACACTAAGTGAATTGTGCATTTGGAGAGTTGGTGCAAACATAATGGGCTGAATAGCCTTCTTCTGTACTGTAACAATTCTGCATATCAACCCTGTTTCTCTCTCCATAGGGCTGAGTGATTACTAGCATTTTCTGTGTTTAGTCCAGCAGTAGATCTTTACTTATGGTCACAGCACTTCTGTGCATACAATGACTTTTAGTGTGCATTACCTGCTTGAAACTATATAATTTATTCAATTTGCTGAAAAAAATCAGCAGAGCAGGATAAGAAGTCGGTGATAAGTACAGGGAGTGAAGTCAGGTGAGCAACATTGTGTTCCAGAGGCAGGAGGAAAAGACAAGCAAAGCATCTCTTTAAGAGGTTTGTTAATTGCACTATAATATCAGGTGACCTCTTATCACTCTCACACTCTACCCAAGTCCCACTTGAGCTGAAGTGGGACTTTAACTCCTTGAAATTAAGAGGCCTACCAAAGCTGACAACTTGACTTCAAACAACAGAGATGGACTTTCCTTATTCAAAGTGTCAGAGTAAGAAGCAGTCATAGAAGTGAGAGTGCTACCATTGATCCATGGCTAAGGTGCAGACATTTGGCTTGTAATAAAGTCCTCATGTGTATGGCTTGAAATCTGAGTTTAAAGGGTTAGCTTATGCGGAGGGAAATGTATTTCCAAGTATACAATTATTTGAGACATGTGATAGGTTTAGCATCATTAGGAGGAAAAGGTGACTTTGGACATATGATCCCCAAGTAGCCCACCTCTGAGGTTTTCCTTATGTCACATTTCAATGTTGTAGACTGATTTGTAATTCATCAACAACTCCATTAACCTGAGACTACCAGGATGGTAGAAGGTGAACCAGGTGGATCAAGTTTGCTTTGGCCTTTTAGTCCCTATGTAACTGCCAGCTTGGGGAAAGCTGGCCCGTTGCCGGTGAAACCTGGTCCACCGCTGGATGCCGGTGAAAGCTAGCCCATTGCCAAATGCCAGTGAAAGCTGACCCACTGCCAGACCCCAGTGAAAGCTGGCCTGCTGCCAAATGCCAGTGAAAGCTGGCCTGCTGCCAAATGCCAGTGAAAGCTGGCCCAATGCTGAATGCCAGTGAAAGCTGGGCTGGTCACTGGCAAAAGCTGGCTCAATGCTGAATGCCAGCGAAAGCTGGCCCAATGCTGAATGCCAGCGAAAGCTGGCCCAATGCTGAATGCCAGTTAAAGCTGGCCCAATGCTGAATGCCAGTGAAAGCTGACCCAATGCTGAATGCCAGTAAAAGCTGGGCTGGAAACTGGCGAAAGCTGGCCCAATGCTGAATGCCAGCGAAAGCTGGCTCAATGATGAATGCCAGTTAAAGCTGGCCCAATGCTGAATGCCAGTGAAAGCTGGCCCAATGCTGAATGCCAGTAAAAGCTGGGCTGGACACTGGCGAAAGTTGGCCCAATGCTGAATGCCAGTTAAAGCTGGCCCAATGCTGAATGCCAGTGAAAGCTGACCCAATGCTGAATGCCAGTAAAAGCTGGGCTGGAAACTGGCGAAAGCTGGCCCAATGCTGAATGCCAGCGAAAGCTGGCTCAATGATGAATGCCAGTTAAAGCTGGCCCAATGCTGAATGCCAGTGAAAGCTGGCCCAATGCTGAATGCCAGTAAAAGCTGGGCTGGACACTGGCGAAAGTTGGCCCAATGCTGAATGCCAGTAAAAGCTGAGCTGGAAACTGGCGAAAGCTGGCTCAATGATGAATGCCAGCGAAAGCTGGCCCAGTGTTGAATGCCAGTGAAAGCTGGTCAAATGCTGAATGCCAGAAAAAGCTGGCCCAATGCTGAATGCCAGTTAAAACTGGGCTGGACATTGGTGAAAGCTGGCTCAGTGCTGAATGCCAGTAAAAGCTGGCTGGACACTGGTGAAAGCTGGCTCAGTGCTGAATGCCAGTAAAAGCTGGCTGGACACTGGTGAAAGCTGGCTCAATGCTGAATGCCAGTGAAAGCTGGCTGGGCACTGGTGAAAGCTGGCCCAATGCTGAATGCCAGTGAAAGCTGGCTGGGCACTGGTGAAAGCTGGCCCAATGCTGAATGCCAGTGAAAGCTGGCTGGGCACTGGTGAAAGCTGGCCCAATGCTGAATGCCAGTGTCCTGCAGGATGGCAGCAGCTGGCACTGAAGGGGAATGTCAGGCTGTGGCTGAGTGAGAGAATCCCAGGGGGTGGGGGCAGGGCTGCACCCTGGCAGCGAGGGGGCAGCTCTGGGCTGAGACACAGCGGGATCAGACTCCAGCTTCCCAGGCAACACAGGGCAGGCCGAGGATCCGGCACCGAGAAACACCATGAGCGCCGAGCCCTGCATTCAGTGATGGAGCCGGGCCCGCATCAGGTGAAGAGGCCGCGGCTGGAGGCCCGGGAGAGGCCGGGGTTCGGGGAGAGGCCGGGGCCCGGGGCCGAGGCTCGGGAGAGGCCGGGGACGGGGACCGGGACCGAGGCTCGGGAGAGGCCGGGGACGGGGACCGGGACCGAGGCTCGGGAGGGGCCGGGCACCGGGACCGAGGCTCGGGAGAAGCCGGGGGCCGGGGCTCGGGAGAGGCCGGGCGCCGGCGCTGAAGCTCGGGAGAGACCGGGGGCCGGCGCTGAGGCCTGGGAGAGGCCGGGGACCGGGGCCGAGGCTCGGGAGAGGCCGGGGGCCGGGGCCCGGGAGAGGCCGGCGGCCGAGGCCCGGGACCGCCAAGACGGCGCTTATTTCCACTCGTACTCGGATGTGTCGATCCATGAGGAGATGATCGCGGACTCGGCCCGGACCGGCTGTTACCGCCGGGCTCTGCAGCGGGGCTGCGGGCGCAGGGAGGCGGCTAGGCCCGGGCCGCAGCCTGGGCCTGGAGTTGGCCTGCTGAGGGGCCGGACGGTGCTGGACGTGGGCGCGGGCACGGGGATCCTCAGTGTCTTCTGCGCGCAGGCTGGAGCGGCGCGCGTGTACGCGGCGGAGGCGAGTGCGGTGATGGCGGAGCGGGCACTGGAGGTAGTCGAAGCCAATGGGCTGAGTGGCCGCATAGTGGTGCTGAGGGGCCGGGTGGAGGAGGCCAGGCTGCCCGAGAAGGTGGACGCCATCGTCAGCGAGTGGATGGGCTACGGCCTCATGTACGAGTCGATGCTCCGCAGTGTGCTCCATGCCCGGGACCGCTGGCTCAAACCGGGCGGCCTGCTCTTCCCCTGCCGGGCCGAGCTCTTCATTGCCCCGGTCAGCGACCCAGCCCTGCAGGAACGCTTGTCCTTCTGGGCCGGGGTCAAGGAGCAGCACGGAGTGGACATGGCCTGCATGGCCGCCTTTGCTCGCCGCTGCCTCATGAACGACGAGATGGCGGTGGGCGCCCTGCACGGCGAGGACGTCCTGGCCCGGCCCTTCATGTTCGCCACCATCGACCTCTACACGGTCACTGAGCAACAGCTCGGGGGGCTGGGCGGCCTCTTCACCACCTCTTCATTCGGCATCGCCACCATGCATGCCTTTGCCATCTGGTTTTCCGTTATCTTCCCCACCTCTGCCTGCCCAGACGGTGCCAATGACAAGCATGCAACCAGTTCCAATGCCAATGGCCTTCAAGCTTCCAGGCCCAGTGAGGATGGTCAGCCTGATACCAATGACAATGGGCCTCATGCATCCACTGCCTTTGCTTCCCATATGGTAGGTGCTCGCACTGCCAACATCCACTGTGCAGTCACAACCAATGGTGAAAACCCCCACACATTTAATCCCAATGCTGATGACCGTGTGGCATTTGATGCTGATGAACTTGAACCCGTTGTCTTGTCCACTTCACCCTTTGCAGAGGAAACACATTGGAAACAGTCCTTGCTTTATCTGGACGAACCTGTCCAAGTATCCCAGGACACTGTGATAAAAGGAAAAATAACATTAACTCCAGCAGAAGATAACCCACGACATCTCCGGGTAGCCTTGATTTACGAGATCGGAGATAGTGGGAAACAAACAAAAATATTCAAAATGGGGGAGGATTTCTCCTCTTTTGAATGAAAAGACTCTATTGGTGCCTGCGCACATGTGGATTCTTCAGTGCCTGAACATTTCCACTGGACACTTTTTCACTGTTTGGTTTCCAGTTGTTTTCCAAACTGATTGCACTGATTCAGTTGCCCCTTGAAAGATTCATTGTGAGAAAACTGCCTTAACTCAATAAATCCATCCAGACAGCTAAGGAAGGAATTGTCAAGTAAAAAAAACTTAGAACTCTGAAGTATCATTGATTTGCTGGATTGGAGATTATGGGACAAAAACAAAATAATTCAGAATGAAGGAAGGATTCCTGCTTTTGAATGAGTTGCTGTTCATGTATGTGTATTTTTGTTAATTTAACGGATAAGCTTGTTTTGGTTTGCCACTCCAATGTATCCCATATTTTGATCTGTGTGAATTCTTGTGCTAGTTTCCTATTGCTTCTCACAGTAAATTGCTAGTTGCTTAAAGCTCAGAGGTGTGCTCAGCGCAAAGTAAATTGACTCTTGGTTGAAACAGATTCTGGTGACATTCATACAGACCAAGAGGTAACCAATTTTAATTCCTGTTCAGTTCTGCTTTAGCTGATCAATGTCAGCGTGTTGGCCTCAGTATCTTTGTGAAGGGGAAAATTAGCCATGTTTTATCTGAAATTAAGAAAGACAAGTCACTGTTTTGCAAGATCCTTTGTCAGTTGTGACACAGGGTTTTTACTTGAAACATCAACTTTTATTTTCAAATGCTGACTGACTTGTGTGTTTGCAGTTTCTTTACTGGTTCATTACAATGTACCACTGTGACATTCTAGCTTAGCCTGCAATTGGTTTGGATAAAAATCAATAGATTTTCAGTTAATTACAATTTTAAGCTTCTCATAACTTATGAACCTTCTCAATGCTTTTTTGATCTAGCTTCTGAACAGCTATAAAATAATATAAAACCTCTCCATTGCTTGTGCTGTGAATGTGCTCTGATGGCAGTGATTCATGAATCAAGCTCTAAACCCTCAATAGTAATGCTGTTACAGAGTCAACTTACCATATCCAGCAGTATGTGTAGTTGTTGATGTATAAAGCAGGTCAAAGCAGTATATGTCACTGCTAGTGTTTTGCATTGTACCAAATTCAATTGTAATTTGCATTTATTTGAATTCTTTGAATGAACACATACTATTTATTTATAAAGCATCAGAAGTTACTGTTTATTTTTCTTCATGGGTATTTGCTTAATTGTGCCTGCATTTTTATATTATGTATCACATAGAAGGTCCGAAGCACTATTTAAAGACAGGCAAGCATTTTCTACAAAACAAAAACAGAATTACCTGGAAAAACTCAGCAGGTCTGGCAGCATCGGCGGAGAAGAAAAGAGTTGACGTTTCGAGTCCTCATGACCCTTCGACAGAACATGAGGACTCGAAACGTCAACTCTTTTCTTCTCCGCCGATGCTGCCAGACCTGCTGAGTTTTTCCAGGTAATTCTGTTTTTGTTTTGGATTTCCAGCATCCGCAGTTTTTTTGTTTTTATCTAAGCATTTTCTACACCCCATCTAGTGTTCCTTCTTGGAACAATAATATTTTTAAAAATTCATTCATCTCACTTTCTGTGTATGGGAACTGCTGTACACAAATTAGCTGCTTTGTTTGCCTAAATACAGTGACTACACTTTAAAAGTAATTCTTCGAATGGCAGTGATAGCACTCAGTGATAGCACTCTAGCCTCTCTGAGAGATGGTTGTCAGTTTAAGCACCATCCAGAGACTTGAGCACATAATTTAGGCTGACACTTCAGTGCTGCTCTGTCCATTATTCCTTAAACAGCATCACTAAACACAGATGACCCAGCCGTTTATCTCTTTGCTATCTGTTGGACCTAGCTGTACATAAATTGGCCACTACATTTTCCTACATAGTAACAGTGATTATGTTTCAAAAGTACTTCATCAGCTGAAAAGCACTTTGAACTGCATACCGTTCTGGTCAGCACATTACAGGAAAGATGTGATTGCACGAGAGAGGGTGCAGAGGAGATTTACGAGGATGTTGCCAGGACTGGAAAATATTTGCGATGAGGAACAATTGGGTAGGCTGGGGTCGTTTTCCTTCAAACAGAGGATGCCGAGGGGTGACTTAATTGAGGTGTATAAAATTATGAGGTAAATAGGGATGATCTATTTACTTTAGCAGAGGGTCAAAAACTAGGGGCCATAGATTTAAAGTAATTAGTAGAAGGATTAGACAGGAAATGAGGAAACATTTTTTCACTCAGAGTATGGTTGGGACCCGGAACTCACTAGAAGAAAGGGTGGTAGACACAGAGGGTGGAATTTTCCGTGCCCGTTGGTGTTGGCATGTTCAGCATTGTGAGCAGACAATATGGTGAGAAGGCAAAAAATTGATTTCACAGCGTCATGAAACCAGTTTGCAATCGTCCACTCTGCCCATAAACGGCAAACCATGTTTCCTGCCATCGTACATTGGGAACCTCATTGTAATACATCTGCATATCATTATAAGGCCAGCTGCCAGAATCATTCCCCCCCTATCCTGCTGGATCGTCCACCCACATCAGCAGGAAAACACACCAGTGCAGAACATGTGACATGCAAAAGTCTGGACTTACTGCCAGGGCCTTGCTCACATCACGGACATCCGAGGAGCAGAAGATGCCAGAGCCTGACAGCAATGGCATACTGGAGGAACGTCAATGGCGTGCTGGGTGGATTCTCATGGGCATGGCTGCACTGCAAAGTAGACCATGGAAGGCAGAAAGTCACCATTGAGGGTCTGCTCACAACGGATGATGGTCAAGAGGGTGGAGAGGAAGGTCCAGCTGTGTTTGGGAGAGGAAGATCTACCGGGGGTGGGAGATCAAGGTCTAGGATTAACTTGGAGAGGAAGAGGTGTCGGGGGGTGAGGTTGGGAGAAATGAAGGTGTTGAGGTAGGAGGAGGGACTATGGGAGGAGGAAGAGGGGGGAGAGGTTGGGAGGGGGAACAAGGATGTCGGGGGTGGTGAGGCTGGGGAGAATGAGGGTGTTGGGGTGGGTGAGGTGGGGGGAGGTAGGGACAATGTGAGGAGGAGGGGGGTAACAGGGGAGAAGATGGCAACTGGGGAGGTAGGGTGTGAGGGGAAGAGTTTGGAGGGGGGAAGGAGTCTGGGGGGGAGGAAGGACTGTGGAGAGGTGAAGGATTCCAGGAGGAGAAAGGTCTCTGGTGGGAGGAAGGAAAAGAGTAAGTGTGGAGGAAGAAGTAAGGGTGCCTGAAGGAAGGACTAAGAGGGGGTGGTGTCCGGGATGGGGGGAAAGGAGTTCCAACGTGGGGGAAGAACCTGGAGGGGGAGTTGTTTAGGTGAGCGTGCAAGGGAGGGCTCTGTTGAATAAATGGCTGCCTCCTGGAGAGCAAACTGAGGATGGGCATAGTACGAGGGAATGGCCAAGGGCAGAGTGAGGCAGTAGGGTGGGAGCATGAGTGTGCAACGGTATCGGTAGGTGGGATGGTGACAGTGATTGGTGGGGTCTTGGAGGCAGACACGGACCCTGGAGTTGGGAAGGAGGAGGTCAGGGAGGATAATGTGGATGGGGGTGGGATTTTTGGGAAGGAAGGGAATGTGCATGTTCATCTGGACATGCCGAAGGAAAAGGGTGGTGGCTGGTAAGTCATGGAGGGGAGGTGGAAGGTGATGCCAGAGGGTCAACTATGATGAGGGAAAGAAAATGGGTGGCTGGGGGAAGGGAAAGGACAGTGGAGTGCCGGATAAATGTAGCAGGACCATGCTTGTCAAATCAAAAGCAAAACAAGAGCCGTGGTGGGTGAGATCAGGTGCTGCTTGGGAGTGAGATCAGTGGGTGGGCAGAGATGCAGGTCAGCTCAGATGGACAACTGAAAGTGAACCCCAGCAGGCAGCATTGAAAATGCTCAGGGCATTAAGGTGTGTGTGGTGTGGGAAGGATCCACATGCATGGGAGAGTGATTGCACGAGGCTCCGAAAAGCCCTGCCACACACACACACTTCTCCCTCCAGAGTCACTCGTGGGCTGGCTACGTGCTGCTGAAATGTTAGTGGGGGGGGTGCAATGGGAGGACTCGTGAAGCCTGTGAATGAAGCTAAAAGACACCATTACACATTATTCAGTAAAAGTGAATATATTTCCAGATTGTAAAGTGACAAAATGTGTTCACCGTGCAACCAACTGTGATCAGAATTTCTTAACTCTTGAATGCCTTAGACTTCTAGTTGCTGCCCTGACACCCACAGCAGGGGTGGAGACAGCCTGTGTAATGGTTGGCCCTGTTGCCTCCGATGGCTTCGACATGGGTCCTCTGGGGACCCGAGGCCTTGAGGGTTTCAGTTTGCTTTGGCTGTCCTCCTGTGGGCCAGCTGCTCCCTCTGCGATGACAGAGGATGAGGTTGAGGGGCTCACAAGCTAAGGGGACTCAGAGAGAGTGGACAGCTCCTCAGGTTCCTGTGTCGCTCCTCCTCTTTTTGGGTGCCCGAGGGCCCCTGCCTGACTCCTTTAGGGGAAGGAGCATCCAGGAGGATGTTGAGGCCTCCCGTTTCCCTCTCGCATCCTCTTGCAGGAACTCACCCATGGTGCTTGATCAGAGTCTCCATGGTGTCTGCCATCCTCCCCATGGAGCCCTCCATACATGCATATGTGGGCACCACTTCATCAAAGAGCAAGTGGGCCCACTCCTCCGACTTGCGTGCCACTCAGTTGAGGGCTTCCCACAGCTCTGTCGCCTTCTGCTGACTCTTGAGGATGAGTTGGAAGGCCAACTTCAGAAGATTTGAGCCTGATGGAGATATGAGGGTGTGTGTGAGAGTTAGTGGTGTTGTCCCTTGAGGTGTGAGATCCGTGTGGATGTGTGATGGGTTTGTGAGTGTGAGTTGAGAGAGATGACCCTGGCAGAACGGATGAGACCATTCATCATGTTGCAGCACTGGTTGGCTGTCCTCTTTTGCAGGGCATTGGCGCTGACCACTGCTGCCACTGACTCCCATTTAGTTATGTTGGTGCCCCTCCTGCGGCCAGAGCAGGGGTAGAGGACATCATAGCAGGCTTCCATGGTGTCCAAAAGGCGTTCCAGAAATGTGTCACTGAATCAAGAGGCTGCAGTTTTCTTGCCTTTCGGGGCCATGTCTTCTTTGCAGCAGTCCTGGGCTGGAAGCGCTGAGAGGCGTGCGCGAGGCTGCACTTTAAATATGGCATCCAGCGTGAGGAAGTGGTGAGGTGATGGCATGGCGGGTGAATGAGAGCCCTCCCACCATCGAAATGGTGTGTTTCCTGGGAATGCATGATTAATGGGGTGGGTTTGGGGTGATGTGGTGCGAAAAACCGCCATTGCTGCCAGCAGGAAAAACGGCTCTTTTTCTCGTCTACTACCGCACTTAGTGCAAATCTGGGACAATTCCGCTTAGAACCCTCACCACATTGAATGGGGAATAAAGGGATATGGGATCATGGGGTTAAAACTTCTGTTCATGTGAAGGATGAACTCTGGTACGGGCTGACTGGGTCAAACAGTTGTTTCTGTGTAAAATGCACCCTTTCAATTTTACTTTTTTCTCCTTGCATAGGCTACGTTTTACTGTGCTTCCTGTAACACTACGCAGTTGTTTGTAGTTGAATTGTCAATGCCAATACCAAATTAGAACCAGGAAAGTAAGTGGTTTGCACTTCTAAGTAACAGACCACAAGCTAGAAACAAGTCTTACAAAAAAGTATTTTGCATCCGTGGCACCATTCACAACCCTAGGACATCTCACAGTGCTTTACATGAAGCGTTTTGAAGTGCATTCGTAGTTGTATTGTAGGAAATGCAGCAGTCTCTGTGCGCACAGAAACATCTCATAAAGAACAACAAGATAATAACCAGATCTGTCTCAATGATGTTTGTTGAGGGATAAATCTTAGTGAGGAAATTGGGTGGTGCTCCCTTGCCCTTCAGCTGGTGCAATGGGATCTTTTACCTTGACCTGTGACGGCAGATGGCTCCTCAATTTAATAATGCATCTGAAAGACAGCACCTTTGACAGTGCAGCACTCCCTCAGTACTGCACTGGAGTCCCAGCCTTGATTATGGACTCAAGTTTCTGGAGTGGGCCTTGAACCACAATCTCCTGATTCAGAGTGCAAACCTTGGACAAGGTGTTTTTTTTAAAGACTCCCATGTTCTTTATACGAATACAAAGCAGAAGTCTGAATAGATAAATGTTACGATCCAAGTGGAGACCAATAATTTCTAAAAGAAATTCAACCTTCCAATTATTCACAGAAAGGATGATGTCAAGATTTAAGCTGTTTACTGTAACAGACTAAAAGCACTATTGACTAAACAATATTTTTGTAGGCAACTTATATTTTAAACCACAGAAGTTTTACCACAACCAAATAAGCCCACTAACAGATATACGTTACACTACCTGTTAAGTAGACATTCAATTCTCCCAGAATTACAGTCCAAAATGATTCTTAGCTCCCAGGGTTTGCTTCTGTTCATTCCTTTCTCAGCCTGGGAACTTCTCACCCCAGAAGTGTCCTCCACAGAGAGAATATCACTGGAGATCTTCCCTAGGTGAATCTTCTAGCTTCCTTTTAACTCTTCACGAATTTGGTCATTTCAATCCAAGCCTGAGCTTCCTCCCGCATTCCAGCACAGAAAATCTAGCCTCTCGCTGCTCTCTCTCTCTCTCCCGGACCCTGACAGACCCACCGTGTCTCAGAGTTTTCAGGGCTATCTTAGAAATCCTTCACCTGTCTAAGTCCATTTCCACTGGCAACATGAATCACATGAGCCTTGTATCCAGATAGAGATGCTGATTAGTTGTCACTGGGGAAAGTGTGCTATAATATCAAGCCCCACTGTTTCCCGAGCCATGACAAATGTGAAAAGTTTGATCAAACCAGCAGATTTCCCCAATTCTACCTAACTGTTTAATTTAGGTTAACAGAATACGAGCACCAGGTTTGTAAACTTAATAATTAAATAATTGTTAATCGAACAAACTGTCATTAACCAGTGGCAAAAGAAAGAAATATGAGCTGCTAATTTCTAACTCTATAACCTAAACTCTATCCCTTCTTAAATCCCTAGACATGCACTTACAAGACACATAAGACACACAAAAACACGGATTTTAAGGGTGGGATAAAACAGTTCAATAGTACCAATTCTGGAGTACAACATTCAGTGGGTTGATTTTGATTGATGTCTTCCAAATGCCTTTAGTTCTTGTTGATGACATGAGGTGGTCTTCCAGCACTTTCAGTATTTAGTTCACTGGTTGAGCACTTGTCTTTCAGTGTCTCTAACAGTGATTTTCCCCTTTGCCTCTTGACAGGGGTTTTCAGAGAGTAAGCAGGTTATGGAGATATGAGGAGAAAAAAAAAGCTAGCTATTATTGTGGAATTACTGGAATCTTCCACATATAGGAGAAGGAGGCTTTAGGTCTTGTTCCTTTCAGGCTAGGAGCTATTCAGCTGCACTGCCCTCACATAAAACCTGGTCACCTGCTCAGGAGCCAATTAAAATGCTTTTGTCAGGTATCTCCTTTGGTCCAGGACTCCTTTCCAGCACCATCCTGTCATTCATGGCACACTCTGTTCCAGGACTGCAACACTATATATCTCTCATCCTGTCCCAGTGGACATGTCTCTCAAAATGCAGCCATTGCAATCCCAATCCACAGTCTAACATAAAATAAAAAGATATGTTCATTATAACAGTCCAACAGAAATAAAATTATATGTTCCTTGCAACATTCTTGAGAGCCCAACTTTCACTCATCTTGAAAATAAATGAATGGTTTAAAGCACAACTTTTTAGAAACTGGCATTCTCAATACTTTTGGAGACTCACAGGCTATCCATTGTTAGCACACAGGCTGCTGTCATTGACTCCAAGCATAAACACCTTGCACCTTCTTCCCAGTAAAACAATCTCTAACAATCTAAGCACCTTGGCTTGCTGTCAGGTAGATGTCAGAACAGATCACATGACCCCCTTCAATTTACCTTAAATTAAAGACACAGTCCCAAAACATAACCTCAATTGTAACGTAAGTGAGTAAATACTTTAATATCCAAAACACTTCTGCTGCGCTTCAGGTATATACTTTGAGGATGCATTTTCCCTACAGTTATCTACTTCTCCACAGTACCTCTCCTGATTACCCATCACTCAATGATGTTGATGGTGGCCCTGAAATCTGAGGTCAAGATTGTCTAGCTACCTAACTGAATGACAAAGTACAGCAATGGGAGAACACAGATCTAGGCTGTATTTATTCTTTAAAAGCATAGAAACAGTGTAAATAAGCTTTTATTTAAAAAGTTAAAATAATGAAACACCTTACACCTATTCATTTTGACAATATTTCTAGAACTGTTATTCAGCTTCAAAAACAACTAAAAGTCCTATTTGAGGGAGAAGCTTGAAAGGCTGAAGGAGAAATAACTCAGTGGGGGAGAAGGTTTCAGCATATTCCAAAACACTTTGGATATAATTGCATGAGAAACAGTTCAGAGAATATTCACTCAACTGATACCTGGGATGGCAACTGGGTGGGGGTGGGGGCGGGTAACCTTATGAGGGAAGGTTGGACAGGGTGAGTTTGTATTCATTGGAGAATTAGAAAAGTGAGAGGTGATCTCACTGAAACATATAAGATCCCAAGGAGCCTTGACAAGGTGGATGCTGAAAGGATGTTTCCCCTGTTGGAGGGACTAGAACTAGAGATACAGCTTTAAAAAAGGGGCCTCGTATTTAAGACGGAGATGAGGAGAAATTTTTTCTCTCAGAGGGTTATTAGTATGGAATTCTCTTCTGCAGAGAGCAGTGGGCAGGCTCATTTAACATTTTAAAGGCTGGGTTTAGATTCTTGATTGATAAGGGGAGCCAAAGGTTATAAGGGTAGACAGATAGTGGAGTTGAGACCACAATCAGATCAGCCATGATCTTATTGAATGGCAGAGCAGGCTTGAGTCACTGAACGGCCTACTCCTGCTCCTAATTCATATGTTCTTACAGATATATTCATGCATCCAATGGAATACTTTTGAAGTGCAGTTGCTATTGTTCTATAAGCAAAACGGATAGGGATAGCACCCAATTTGGGATTTAAAATTGTGTTGACAGTGGGAGGAAGGGGAGTCTGAGAGGTATAAAGAGCTTCACTGTTTTGACCTCCTCAGAAAGGATGAATTAGAGTAGGAATCTTGATTCAATAAAGAAAATTAGATAGAATGTATTGCACAGAAACAGATCATTCAGGCCAACTACACCATGCTGGTGTTTACGCTCCACAAAAATCTCCTCCTGCTCTACTTCATCTAACCCTATCAGCATAGCCTTCTATTTCTTTCTCCCTCATGATTATCTAGATTTCCCTTAAATACATCTATGCCATTCACCTCAACTACTCTATGAAGCCCTGAGAGGAAAGTTTATCAGATTTGCAGCAAAGTCGGCTGAAGTTCCTCCCATTGTTTATGTACTACATGTCCAATCCTCTGGATTACTAGTCCAGCAACATAGTTGCTCTGCGCCAATACCAGTGGTTGAAGATTTCCTTTTATTATTTCACAGGATGTGGCCATTGCTGGTTAGACCAGCATTTATTGCCCTTGAGAAGGTGGTGGTGAGCTGGCTCCTTGAACTGCTGCAGTCCATGTGGTGCAGGTGCACTCACAGTGCTGTTAGGGAGGGAGTTCCAGGATTTTGACAGTAAGGGAACAGCGATATATTTCCAAGTCAGGACGGTGTGTGACTTAGAGGAGAACTTGCAGGTGGTGTGTTCCCATGTATCTGCTGCCCTTGTCCTTCTAGATGGTGGTGGTCGTGGGTTTGGAAGGTGCTATCTAAGAAGCCTGGGTGAGTTCCTGCAGTGTATCCTGTAGATGGTACATACTGCTGCTACTGTGCGTTGATGGTGGAGGGAGTGAATGTTTGTAAATGGGGTGCCAATCAAGCGGGCTGCTTTGCCCTGGATAGTGTCAAGCTTCTTCAGTGTTGTGGGAGCTGCACTCATCCAGGCAAATGGAGAGTATTCCATCACACTCCTGACTTGTACCTTGTGGATTGTGGTCAGGATTTAGGGAGTCAGGAGGTGAGTTACTCTCCACAGAATCCCAAGTTTCTGACCTGCTCTTGTCGCCACAGTATTTATATAGCTGGTCCAGTTCAGTTTCTGGTCAATGGTAACACCCAGGATGTTGATAAATTTTAAAACATTCCACTATTTTGGTTCCCTGGTGAGTGGGGTTTCGGTGTGCAATGGCAGGATGTGGGTTTTAGCATGGTGAGACAAGCTTCCAAACTCAATGTGTTATCTCCCATGTGCAGTGAGTGCAGGTCATCAACTTCCTATTGAGAGAGAGAAGGATGGAGGAAATCGGAAGGACAATAACTCTGGTCAAGTAACTCACTTTAGCAGCGAGTTCCACATTCTATCCAAACCAGAACCAATTTACAGAGAGTTGAGATATTGAAGAGAAATGTGTAGCACTAAAGGGGATGGCCGCTGATGACTGCGCAATGGTCAGTACCATTCGCAGCTCCTCTGCAGCAGTTCAAAAGGTAGTTCACCACCATTTTCTCAAGGGCAACTAAGGATGGGCAAAAAAAGCTGGCTTAGCCAGCAATACCTACATTGCCATGAAAGAATTTTTTCAAAACACCTTTTATCAATAATAGAGATTCGGTCAGCTTACCTCTCACATTGTTTCTGTGCTGTCACTGGGTGTCAAAGGAACTATCTTTTGTTCCAGCTTTTCTGTCATCTGAAAATTTTGGAATTCTGCCCTTACACCCAAGTCTAAGTCATTAATAAATATCAGGATAAGCAGAGGACCTAGTGCTAGCCCTAAGGCCCTGTATCCCTCCAGCCCCCCCAAAAATCGTTAACCTGTACACTTTCCTGTCACTCAGCCGAATTTGTATTCATGCCACCTCAGTCCTGTTTATGCCTTGGGCTTCAACTTTACTGGCATTCCTCTTATGTGGCACCTCATCAAATGCCTTTTGGATGTCGATATACACCACAGTGAAGAAATACCCTCTGTGGGACAGGTGGGTTGGTGATTATCATCCACAAAGTGGTATTTGAAGATTTAACCCTGCATTCTGGCTTTAACAGCCAGAGCATAAGTTCCTTGAGCTGTCTGAAACTTGCCAGGGGACAGCATAGTGAGAGCTTGATAGTACTGTGAAATTGGCAGGCTAGGAAACCCTTAAATACTGAACAATGACAGCTGCTTCCTTGCCTAAGTAAAAGGTTTTTGCTTACAGGACTTGTTCTGAGAGTTTGCTTTCACTGCTTTGGAGGTGATTTCCAACACTTTGAAGATCATTTCTGTTATCTTGGACCTTTTGGATCTTGATCTACATTTCCTTGCTGTCAACCTTCTCAGCAGCATGGGAGCATTTTCTGCAGCTCTACCTTGGACTTCAGATGAGGGACAAGAGGAGCAACAGCACAAGCAGCAGGAGCAGCGGCCACCTTCTCCTCAGCCACTTGCCGCTCCACAGGACATTTAGCTCCAATTTGAAAGAGGCGATACCCCACCCCCCCATACATAATATTACACACAGGATCAGCTTTCTGGACATGAGTGAGCAAGAACCTCTAAGGAGGCTCAGGCTTTCTCAGCAGGTCATTGCTGTCATCTGCAGCCTCCTAAAACAAGGCCAGGTGGACACATGTTGCCAGTGGCCATCAAGGTCACCACAGTCCTGGATTTCTTTACCTCTGGCTCTTTCCAGGGGTCTGCTGGTGACATCTGCCAGATTTCACAATCTGCTGTGTGCAAGAACATATACCAGGTGGCTAATGCTTTGTTTGCCAGGATCTGCACTTACATCCACTTTACTACTGATGAGGCCGGTCAGAATGAGAGGGCCCTCTAATTTGCTGCAATGGCTGGATTCCCACAAGCCCAAAGAATCTTATATTGCAGCAATCAAGACACCCTCTGAACCATCAGAATTCATCAATTGAATGGCATTTCTCTTGATAAATGTCCAGCTGGTAGGAGATCATCAAAAGATATTCATGTATGTCTGCACAAGATATCCTGAAAGCTGTCATGATGTTCTTCATCTGCAACAGTCACGTCTCCCACAGATCTTGGCAACTGCAATGCAGTCAGCAGATGGGTCCTTCCCCTCTAAGTAGGTGGCTGATGACACCTGTGAGGAACCCGACAACGGATGAAAAGAAATTGTACAACCAGAGCCACAAGAATGATAATAAAGCAAGCCATTGGGTTGCTGACGATACGATTCAGGTGCCTGAGCATATGTGGGGACATCCTTCAATATGCACCACCATGGGTGTCCTGAATGATAGAAGCCTGAACAATATAATGCAGCAGAGAGGACTGGAGCTACAGAGAAATGAAAGTAATGACCACTCTGCATCTTCAGAGGAGG
Organism: Carcharodon carcharias; assembly: GCF_017639515.1. Lineage (NCBI taxonomy): Eukaryota > Metazoa > Chordata > Chondrichthyes > Lamniformes > Lamnidae > Carcharodon > Carcharodon carcharias. The sequence goes on along the minus strand of NC_054476.1, from coordinate 113,386,409 downwards.
AGGAAGAGGAGGAGTCTCATGTGACCAGTGTACCTTCAGCTGCTCACCTTGCTGACAGAGAAACCTGTGATGGACTGATACAGGCACGATTCAGCTAACCTGAGGTTGTGAAACTAATTGGCCAACAATACTGAACCCATTGAGTCCTCGTCTAACATAATGCATTCCCATAGTTAATTATCTTCCATCTCATTGACACCCTTTGCTCACCTTCTACCCTGGCCAAATCATTTTCCTCAAAGTTGATGGTCACTTGGCGGATAAGAGGCAACAATGGAGATGACAGGATAATGGAGATTTTAAATAAGGTTCATGGCTCATGAACATTGACAATAAATTGACACAGTGACAAACTTGTAAACACCAAGTGATTTTCATTGTGAAACTACAAAGCTATTCTCTTCCTTTTCCTATTATTTTTACATAGTGCCACCCTTCGCCCTCAGCAAAGTTAGAGGCAGGCTGCTTGGTCCCCTGCTCTGACAGCTGACGTACCTGTGACAGGCTTCCTCTGGTTATTGGAGTTGTGAGGGCTCCAAAAAAAGATTACCCAATGTGCACCTGTGCAAAGGCAGACTCAACTGTTGGGTCAGGAGGCAGCACGTGCGGCGCTGACCAAGGGGGGCAAGGGGGAAGGAGAATGCTTTGCAGCAGAGTCCACTCTTCCATGTGCCTTTTCTGTATCTCCCCTCTTGTGGCTTACTCACACTTGAGCTTGCTTGCTCAAAACTGGAGAGCACTTGGCTGCACTTCAGTGGGGCAGAAAATGGCCAAAGTGATCTTTCCTCCACCCTATATAAGGTAGCAGACTGGGTATACAGGTCATTGGTATTGGGCCAGCATGCATTAGGTTGTCTGCTGTGTCTCATTCTCCATGTAGGTGGTCATAGGTGGTCAATCTTTCCATAGAAATGGACACCATTGCAAAGGCCTGAGACATCATGGCACTCAAGCTAGAGACAGACTCCTCCAACTCTCTCCAGTGGAGTCCAATGACTCAAGCAATACTGACAGAACCTAACACATTTACTTCTGCTGCTCCAGAATAGTCCTCTTCATGGACAACCCCCTAAACTTAGCCTCTTCATTGAGCTGAGCAAGAGCTTGGAGTGTCTTGCACCCTCCAACGGGGATACTCCAGTTGCTGTCCCTGTCTTCAACAACAGCTACTGCTGCTCACTTGTGATGTGCGATTTGCAATGTGACAATCTAGCTACCTGGCTCAAGAAGCCCCACCAAGTTGTGTGTATCTAAGCTGGTGAAAGGGCCACTTGAGTTGTGTGACATTGCTTCCTCAGAGTGTGTAGCCTCTTCCGAGGACTCTTCAAACTCCTCCTATGCCAGCTCACTTGAAGGCCTGTGAGGGATGAAAGACATGATTTAGAACTGACAAAGCAAATGATTCAAAGTCACCACAGTGCAGGTGTTCATATTTCAGTTAGTGGAGACATTGATTCAACATGAATGAGTGTTGTGTGCCATGTGACTGTATGACACCTGTCACCAGCAATGTTCCCTCTAAGCTGCTCGTCCACCCAGCAACCTAAAAAACAATGCGCGGGCTGCATACATGTCGGCACCTTTAAGTTATCGCCCATGTGTCGCCACAAAAATAAATTTTAACGGGGCTGCAAATTTAACCAAAGACCTGCATGCTCCAAACAAAATGAGAGTATGTTGGTGGTCAGGTATCCAGGACACCCCTATCTCTCCAACTCCAATGCACTTTACCAATCTCCATGGCCTCCTCCACGGTGGTCACGTTGACGTTTACTGGTGGCCCACCCTCAGTTCTCTGCCTCTCCCTGGAGTTGTATACGGTCTTCTCCTGCAATGAGAGAGCTACAAGTGTGAGAAAGTGAGAGATGGATGTTCGAGAGGAAGGTAGGGAAACATTTTCAGAGGGGGACCATGAGGGATAGGTGTGAGATGGCAATAAACTGAAGGTAAATGTCGGTAGTGGCTGTTCAGATGGGATATTGGAGGTGCCCAGAGAGGGAGGAATGAGTGGAGCTGCAAGGTTTGTTAGCCTGAGGAGTGCTGTGCAGGACAATGCTGGGCAAGTCAGGGTGAGGGGGATGTGCCTCACCTTTCCACTTCCAGCACTTTACCCAACTGTGAACTACCACACTCCTGCTGCAAACCACCTAAGTCCACATCCAGCCATGCCTATTTGGCCTCTTCCTCTTGTCCAGAGGGAACAGTGTTTCCCTGCAGGCCTGAAGCATGACCTCCAGGGTTGCCTCAGAACACCTTGAGTCTCCATCACTGCACTTGCTCTCTCCGTCGTGACATTTCTGTGATGGTTCCATTTTGAGCCCCCTCCCCCACTCCTGGTTCCATTTAAATATTGAAGATTTAGCTTGTCAGGTCCGGCTGTCACCACGCCTGCAAAGCTCAATTGATCAGGAAACCCAGAAGCTGGGTGCTAAATAAATGGCTGAATTAAAAAGCCAGCATGGCAAAGCCTGCTTCACTGTCTTTTGGGTTCCTAATCCCCTGCCGGCCTTCCCAGCCGTGAGCTGGTCTAAATGTTACAAATCTGCGCTGGGTAACTCAACAGCAAAGTAGTGGCTTTCAAGCTGGCCAATTCAATAGCTGAAGAGTAAGTACAGTATTCAGTGATTCAGAGTTTGTCTAATGAGCATCTACAGTTAGCTATTGACTATCTGTAACTGAATGTGCACAAGGGACACTAGAATAGCACCTCTGATGCCTGATGTAGTAACACAGATTTCTGGAGCATGTGTTTGCCAACTGAGGCTTCATTATAGCTGGCACATGCCACAGCCATATGCAGGACAACTATATTTTTATCTGCTGTTTTGAAAAGGGTTGATGGTTCAGTCTTTCACTGTCTGAAATAGTAAGGTTTATGTTAGTTCCTGGAATTTTCCTGCGCAGTAAGTGGCCGCGTGGGGGTAGTTCCCCTCCTGTACAGACTGAGAGGGAAAATTGGAGAGAAGCTCAGTCAAATAGACCAGGAACATTGAATACCACATGAATGGTTCAGGGTATAATACAATTGGCCCAAGCTCCCAGGGTGAGAATGAGGGAGAGCTCTACTCAGATCAGCCGGGGATGTAACACATTGCCGTAAAGGGAAATGGACAGCACCAAAGCTCAATAGCTAAAGATGCAGGGTGAGAAATTGTGATCATTTGTGACCATATTTTCAGGGCTCCTGGTGTCCTTTGAGCTCCAAAATGGTATTTGCAGTGCAATGGCATACTTTGAGGGCAAATTCCACTAGATACCATTTAGGGTATTAGCACACAAGATGAACGGCCCTTGAAAGTATGCTGAGCAGGCTGATCATCAATCAGCATGCATGACTAGCCTGCTGCCAACAGTGCCGTTCTGCAGCTTAACTTTACAGCCAACACCCTTGTTTTAAGCTTGCACAGTTAACCATGCAAACAGCAACGCCTGGAAAAGATAAGGCTGAAGCACTTGCAAGAACCTTTAGCCATAAGCGCCAAGTGGATGACCTATCTCAGCCTCCTCTGGAGGTCCCCAGCATCACAGATGCCAGTCTTCAGTCAATTCGATTCACTCCGTGTGATATCAGAAAAAGGCTCAAGTCACTGGATACTGCAAAGGCTATGGGCCCTGACAATATTCCAGCAATAGTTCTAAAGACTTCTGCTCCGGAACTTGCCGTGCCCCTAGCCAAGCTGCTCCAGTACAGCTACAGCACTGGCATCTACCCAGCAATGTGGAAAATTGCCCAGATATGTCCTGTCCACAAAAAGCGGGACAAATCCAAGCTGGCCAATTACCGCCTCATCAGTCTACTCTCAATTATCAGTAAAGTGATGGAAGATGTCATCAACAGTGCTATCAAGCGAAACTTGCTTAGCAATAACCTGCTCACTGATGCTCAGTTTGGGTTCCACCAGGGCCACTCATCTCCTGACCTCATTACAGCCTTGGTTCAAACAAGCTGAACTCTGGAGGTGAGGTGAGAGTGACTGCCCAAGACATCAAGTACTTGGCCGAGTGTGGCATCAAGGTGCCCCAGCAAAACTGGAGTAAATGGGAATCAGGGGGAAAACTCTCCGCTGGTTGGTGTCATACCTAGCACAAAGGAATATGGTTGTAGTTGTTGAAGGTCAGTCATCTCAGCTCCAGGACATCACTGCAGGAATTCCTCAGGAGAGTGCCCTAGACCCAACCATCTTCAACTGCTTTATCAATGACCTTCCTTCCATCATAAGGTTAGAAGTGGGGATGTTCACTGATGATTGCATAATGTTCTTTGTGACTCCTCAGATAATGAAGCAGTCCATGTCCAAACGCAGCAAGACCTGGACAATATCCAGGCTCAAGCTGACAAGTGGCAAGTAAAATTTGCATTACATAAGTGTCAGGCAATGACCATCTCCAATAAGAGAGAATCTAACCATCGCCCCTTGATGTTAAATGTGACTATCATTGCTGAATCCCCCACTATCAACACCCTGGGGGTTACCATTGACCAGAAGCTGAACTGGACTATCCGTATAAATACTGTGGCTACATGAGCAGGTCAAAGGCTGGGAATCCTGTGTTGAGTAACTCACCTCCTGACTCCCCAAAGCTCGTCCGCCATCTACAAAGCACAAGTCAGGAGTGTGATGGAATACTCTCCACTTGCCTGGATGAGTGCAGCTCCCAGAACACTCAAGAAGCTTGACACCATCCAACACAAAGCAGCCACTTGATTGGCACCCCATCCACAAATATTCACTCCCTCCACCACCGACGCACAGTAGCAGCAGTGTGTATCATCTGCAAGATACACCAAACCTCCTTAGATACACCATCCAAAACCAAGACCTCAGCCACCTGGAAGTTCACCAGACACATGGGAACACCAGCACTTGGAAGTTCCCCTCCAGGTCACTCACCATCCTGACTTGGAAATATATCGCCTTTCCTTCACTGTTGCTGGGTCAAATTCCTGGAAATCCACTCCCTAACAGCACTGTGGGTGTACCTACACCACATGGACTGCAGTGGTTAAAATGCAGCTCACCACCACCTTCTCAAGGGCAATTAGGGATGGGCAATAAATGTTGGCCTAGCCAGTGATGCCCACATCTCATGAATGAATTTTTAAAAATCCCTCACCAGTGTTATTTAAAGGAATCATCAACTACTTACAGCTGTGTTGTTTGTTTATTTTTTTCTGTTTTTGCTGTAATTCTACGAGAGTTTGTTGTTTTGTATCCTTGTTTAACATTGCAAAAGTCTACAAGGAATGGTGTGGCAAGTGCTAAAGGAATTTTACTCACTTCAAGACTTTTGCACAAACCAGTTGCCAACAGGCATGAGTACACCAATAGGCATTCCCCTCAGAATACACCATGATTTGGAGAATGAACAGAGGTCACATAGAGTAGGACAAATTGCTGGAAGACGGAGAAGGAGGAGAGGGAGAAAGGCTCCAAGCAGGAAGCCATATCTACCCAGGGTCTTCAGGGAGTAATTCTTCTACCTGAACCTCAGTGAGAGACACACACGCACGTACACACACACACACTCACACACTCAAACACAAACACAAAAACACTCTCACACTCAAACACAAAAACACAAACACACACACTCACACACACACAAACGCACATACATACACATGCACTCACACACACATGCTCACACACACAAACACCACACATTCACACACATATACATACACACAAACGCGCACACAAACACACACTCACACACTAACACATGCACTCACTCACACAAACATACACATTCACAAACACACACAGGAGCTCATGCACATACTCACATAAACTTACACAAAGACACAAACTCTCTCACATACATGTACACATGCAAACACATACGCACACACACGCACACATGCATACACAGACACATATACACAGGTGCACACACTCACACACACACATTCACACACACACACACACCCATGCACGTGTGCACACAAACACACACACACATACACACAAGCAAGCGCGGTTGTCGGGCCCCAGAGTGGCCAGGAAATGGCTCCTGAGCACGATTTCAGGCTGGCGGGCCAATTAAGGCCCGCTGAGTGTGAATGGCAGCTCTCCAATGGTCGGGAAGGCGGGGGCAGGAGCCTGTCGGCCGCTGGTCCAATGGCGACCTGTCAGCCGGATTAAAACCAGCACAGTCAAGCCCTGGAAGGCTGCCAGCCATGAAGGCATCTTCAGTGTTATCAGCAGGAGATTAAAAGTTATGGACTCCAACGCAGTTGCGGATGCCAGGCTGGAGGCCAGGTCTGGTGGGCACTTGACCCCCCAGTTTTCTGATGAGTGCCTCGCGGTCCTCCTGGAGGAGGTGGCTGCCAGGACGGACACCTTTGTCCCCAGGGATGGAAGGAGGAGGCCACTGCGCCTTACAAAAAGAGCTTGGGAGGAGCCAGCAGTGCTGATGATGTTGCACTGGGTCCAGTGCCGCAAAAGGTTTAACGAGCTGCTCTGCTCAGGAAAGGTGAGTACCGAATTGGCATGGACGAGTGTGGTGAAGTGTTAAGGGCTGTCCATCCCCTCGTGGAGCTCAGGGGTGCTAGAGTCTGAGCACCAATTGTCAATGACGCAAGAGCTGGCCAAGGGGTTGAGCCCTAGCTGCTTGGACTGAGTGCCTTGCGGCTTGAGGGCCATGACTCGGATGTGCCCTGCAAGGTGTTCCTCAGGTGGCATTGGCCAGGCTGCAATGGAGCTGCAGGTAGAGAGTGGACTAATCAATGCTCCTTTGTCCATTCAGGAGAAAATGGCTCATAACAACGTTGAAAGATTGCGGACTGGCGGAGGCCCCACTAACAACCTAATCCTAACTAGGTACGAGCAGGACACCTTGGGGCTGGAGAGGCTGGAGTGTCACATGAAGGTAAAAGTGCAGTGCACAAAGGTGAGAGTTTCAGATGGTGCAAACATGGGAGCCTCAAAACTGGATTCCCCATTGACCATTGAAGGACGATGGCACCATGATGCAGATCTTCACTGTCTCACCAGGGTGCCTGGCATGCACAGTGACAGTGTGATGACTTAAACTAATAATATGTTGTTGTTCCCCCTTAGTTTCACCACTGCGCATCAAATTGCAGGACCCCGAAGAGCCACCTCTGACGCCAGAGGATGGCTGGGCTTCACATGCACCTGTATCACATCCGGTCTCTGAACCAGGCACCAGCGCAGATGCCAGCACCTCAGTATCTTCAGCTACAATGTCAGTGCACATGGGTGAGGACACTTCACACTTGTTTGAGGTGTAGGCGAAGGCAGAGACTTCTCAGGGCGCCAGCAGTCGGAGGACTGCTGGAGACCAAGATGATGCTCAATTGAAGGCTGATGATGGGCCTCTGAAGTCGTCTATTAGGTGGCAGATGCTGGATGTCCAGTGGGATGTGCAGGAGGATCTGGTAGAGATCCATGAGGGTCTGCATGCCATGGTCTCTGTTATGGAGGAGTCCATGTGGAGCATGAGCACTGTGTTAACCCTCATGGCTGAGTGCAATGTCTCCTGCATGGAGAGAGTGGTGAATCTCAGGGAGAGGCTGCTCCAGGGACAGAATCAGGGGTTCCCGGGATTGCGCTTGGACCTGCAAGCCCTCACACAGGCACTGACCTCGGCGGTCAGTGTCCTTGTGGGAGATGGATGAGGCACTCAGTATCTCAGCTAGGTGCCTGTCCATCAATGATGAGCAGGGAGGTCCAGAATGACCTCACGTTGGCGCACGAGCTGCCTGTCATCTCTGCAGGCTCCCCTTAGGGCGCTTTGGATGATGGCAGCAGCTCCTCCACCCCTCTGCCAGTGACTGTGGAACCTGATGAAGCTGAGGCAGCTGGGGAGATGCCAGCCGTAGCACTGACTGCTCCCTCCCAGGCGGGGCCTGCACAGGCTCCACTGGCCAAAGGACGACCGCCAAGGTCATCAAGGCCAACAACACAGCAGGGTCAGCAGGCTGTCTCCAATGTCGGTGCCAGTGAGGGGGAAGCACCTAGATGTAGCACTCGCAAATGTAAGTTTAAGGCACCATGAGTCACTGGTGATCTTCTGTTGTGCAATGTTTTGCTTATTTTAACTGGTCTGGGGTTGAAGACCAGAGAAGATCCTGTTAACTTGTTTTGACTGGCAACATGAGATAAATTTTCTTTTGTCATAACGGCCTGAGTATGCTTCACCTTTTTTTATTTAATGTGGTGCAGGGTACACCAGTGTGTAACGCTGGACGTGGGTGGCTCGAAACTTTATTGCACAGACACTCACTGGACTTTGGGATCAAAATAAATGGTCATTTCAGACATCCGGGATGGAGGTGGCAGCCTTGGCATGAGGTGTTCATGCTTGTTTGGCAGACTAGCTGAAGGAACATTGGATCAAGGCATCCCTGGTGTCCTTGCCTCCCTGAAGGATACAGAGGTCTGTCTCCATATCCTCAGTGTTCTCTTCACTGTGCTCCTCTTCCAGCACCTTACTGGATTCATCATCTGTGGCTTGTGCAACTGTGCCAACATCCTCTTCCTCCAGTGGGTCACCCCTTGCCAGTACTAGATTGTGGAGAGCACAGCAGACAACCACAATCAGTGACACCTACTCTGCAGGTTATTGTAGTGTTCCCCCTGAATGGTCCAAGCATTGGAAGCGAGTCTTCAGGAGACCTATGGTCCTCTCTATCACTGCCCTTATGGAGGCATGCCTCCTATTATAACACTGCTCTGCCTCTGTTCTCGGGTAGCGGAGAGGCATCATGAGCCATCTTTTCAAGGGATAGCCCTTGTCACCCAGCAGCCATCCATCCAGTTGGGCTGGAGCACTGAAGAGCCTCGGCACCTGGGAGTGTCTGAGGATGTAGGCGTCGTGGGAGCTGCCAGGGTACCTTGCACAGACTTGCAGAATCTGCATCCTATGGTCACACATTATCTGGACGTTCACGGAGTAGGATCCCTTCCTGTTGACGAAGGCACCCGGCTGACCAGCTGGCACATTGATGGCCACATGTGTGCACCCTGGACGTGGGGGAGCCCAGCAATCGCTGCAAAGCCTCTGGCTCACTCAGTCTAGCCGACCTCATCCATACAATAATGAATGAAAGTCAATAACTGCCTGAACAGAGCTCCTGTCACCAGCTTGATGCAACTGTGGACAGCTGATTGGGAGACTCCACACAGACTCCCCACTGACCACTGGAAAGAGCTGGATGCATAGAAGTTGAGGGCCACTGAAACCTTCAGAGCCACTGGCATGGGGTGTCCACCCACACAGTCGGAGCTGATCTCAGGGCCAATCATCTGACAAATGGTGGTCACTGTCTCCCTTGAGAGGCGGACCCTCCTTCGGCATTGCACGTCGGACATATTGAGGTAACTGCATCGCTGTCTGTAAATCCTGGCAGCAGGATAATGGTTTCTTTGGCGCCCCTTCCACCTTGGACTACCTACTGGCCCTGTGCTCCTGTGCCTGTGCCTTGCCTCCCACAGGTCGCTCCCCTGGAAGCTGCATAGGGACACCTAGCCTCCTCTCCCTTCTGCCCCTTTCTTCCTCCTCAGAGGAGGTGCCTCCAGCAGAGACCACAATCCCTATTATCAGGGTAAGGGAAGGCTGTCTGATACCTGGAAGGGTCCACACGATATGGATTCTCCGGGGTCCTTGGAGACACCAAGGAGTCCTGAAATGAAGCATGGAAATGCTAAGAACGAAACCCTGAACAGAGATGAAGTTACCAAGTACCAATAAGTTACCAGCAGCAAACTATCTACCAAACTGCTCACTACTCACACTGGCAATGCTGCTGACCCTTTTTATCCCACCAATGGATGAGGTTTTTGAAATTGTCGGCTGGCCGCCTGCCCGTTTTGCCCATACAATGAGTGCGAAATTGCACAGGCAACGAAAAATCGGCATCAGTTGACTTTTTAATGGCCTTAGCTAGCCTCTTAATTAATGGTGGACACGGCTCCAACACCAGTGCACACTCACCGACTGAAATATCGCGCAAGTGCACGCTGACGCTGGGACACTCCAAGTGAAAATTCTGCCCATGCACTTTAGTGTGGTCTGCTGCATGTAGCACAAAAAAAAATCCTCCTTAACTATGTCAAACGCCACATCTCCGGCACATCCAATGTTCTGGATTTCCTGATGCTAAAATGCAGTGGGAATAAGATCATGTCAAGCCTGAATGACTCTTTTCTTGCAATGGCAACTGGACAACTGGTACATGAGTTAAAGCATAATGTTTGTTCCTCTGGAAGCACATTTTAATGAAATGCTTCTTTAAAAAAATTAAGACAGATAAAATACGCCACAAGAAAACGTTGCAGAATTTTTTCTGTACAATTTACGTGGGTAATGGTGTATAAATCATTAAACTGCATACAATGGGTTTCTAGCATTTTTTGTCCCCGTGTCCAGGATTTGCAGTTTATTTCTAAGTCAATACTGGGATGGATTTATAGGTTAATTTATTTAACAGTGTGCTACTCATGTATTGTATAGTTAGTTATCAAACATCCCCACTTCTGACCTTATGATGGAAGGAAGGTCATTGATGAAGCAGCTGAAGGTGGTTGGGCTGAGGACACTACCCTGAGGAGCTCCTTTAGTGATGTCCTGGAGCTAAGTTGACTGACCTCCAACAACCACAACCATCTTCCTTTGTGGTAGGTATGACTCCAACCAGCAGAGAGTATTCCCCCTGGTGTGGTGAATTGAGCAGTGCCTGATACTAGTGATGCAGTTGATGGGATATGGCAACAGAAGTTGCATTCATTGACTTTGATCACTTGTCATTGAGCTTCTAGCAGGTTTGCCAATCTTGATTCCTGGCATTGACCTCCACATCTCTCTGCTCCCACAGTCTTTTGACCGTGTAGCTGGAGGACCTCTGCAGTACAGGACATCTCTCTTCCTTCCCACCACCTCCACCAAGGCCTCCTGTGCAGTGTCTGAAAAATTTAGAGTCCGTTCTCTTCCCTGGGTTTCAGGTGTTTTAGTACTCTAATGGACATGGAAGTGCCATAGCTTGGCATGGGGGACAAGAAGAGACATAGGGATGTGTGGGGTTGTGGGGGGTCATACCTTGGTATGGGGCGTCATGAGAGGCAATGGGCTGTGGGTGAGGGGAATGAGGTGGCATGGATGGGGCATGGGAAGCATATGGGGTATGAAGGATGAGGGCAGGAGTGCCATTCTGTTTTTATTATAACTATGATGAGCACCAAGGCAGGCCTTTTAAACAGCCCCCACACCCGGCAGCCCCTGAGGCTGCCTCCGATCTCTTCCCGATCCCACCTCTCCCCCCGACAATGTAAATCCTTTCACCTGAGGTTGGTGGGCCAAGCCAGGAATTTTCATGGCCCACCTTGAGAATGAAAACCCAGGTCATTAATCCTGGAAAAATTGGCACTTGGAAAAATGGGGGTTAATAAAAGAAATGTGTGAAAGGCACATTGTGTTCGACTAATTTACTGAGTTTTTTTAATGAAGAGGGTGGACAAGGTTAGCGCAGTTGATTGATTAATCAATTAATTAAGTCAATCTGAGATAGAAAGTGACTCTCAGTAATGGTAACCATGTGGCTACTAGATTCTCATAAAAATCCATCTAGTTCACTAATGTCCTATCGGAAGGAAATCCATAGAACTGCTACGCGGCAGGGGTTAACTTTTTCAGAAAATTCATGAAGAAAACAACTTTCACGAACAAATTGTTAATGAGTGACACTTGCACATATCCAAGAGCAGTTTGATTTCAGCTGGCATACAGTGCTTGGCACGGGAGCCAGAGTGGAAAATGGTTGAAGAAGTAAAAAAAAATGTCATGACTTTCGAAATTTTTGAATGTTTGAATTTTCCATTCTGGAGACTAAGTCTGGTGGTATGTAGGAAAGTTGGCGTGATTCCCACTGGACAGCGGGGCATGTAAACACACACATCTTCAACTTTTAGCTCATTAATTACGTATCTGCAAGAAGCTCGGCGAATCTTGTGGCAGGGTGGGCAGGAAGTTGCCCGCTCTGCCATTACCTCATGGGGTTGAATGTCCTGGTGCGACATTTGAAGGGCACCTGGACAGACATTCACTCATTACAGGCCAGGTATTACTCCTACAGAGTCCTTGCAGCCACAGCTCGTATTGGAGAAGCTGGCAAATGTGAGCAACCACATCCCGGGACATACGAGGGCGCCTCCAGGATTGCCTTTCGCTCATCTCTAGATAGGAGTACCGCCGGTGACACACCCGTAATCGGGCCAATGCTCACCGTTGTTGTGAGCCATGTTCACCAGCTCTTGACCTTATAGGGGCCCCGCTGCCTCATGTTGCTCAAGCCCTTGCTGTTGCTGGCCCTGTGCCAACCTGCAATGGGGCCTCCTTCTCCTCATCTGGATGCCAAGACAGGGTTGCCTGTAGCCTGCATCATCGATGCCTCATTGGATGTGTGAAGAAATTGAAGTGATACATTAAGTTAGCATGTCCTTTATAGGTTTCCCTCCAATTCAACGCCAGCAGGCAAGTGCTAAGCCCTTCACATGGCCTCTGTCTAGATGTGGCATCCCCACCTCTTCCAGGTAAAGGACACCCTGGAGGACCAGAGATGGCTATTCTTCCCGTTCATACACGAATGCGTATGGAGACATTGCTTTTTGACCAGGATGATGAGAGCCAATGCAAGAAGCCTCAAGTGGACACTTTTCCACTAGTCTCCACTACCCTAGAGGCTCTGTAGAGACACCATTGTCTTGGCAGCATAGGAAGACTAACCGCATGATCCCTTGTCAGCTATGACCATTCGCCCGGGAGGATGGAGATTTGGAGTCGCGAGTTGGCTGCCTTCCAGCAGCTGTGATCCTTGGAGGTATTCCACCTCCCTCCCTTCATCCCTGCCTCTGACAGCGGCTGATGACAATTAGCACAGAATAAACTGCAGCTCCACACCTTTCTGAGATCTCGATGTTCTGAGATCCATGAGTCTGGAACAAATCTGCTGCAATGTTGGCTTCACCACAGAGAGGAGAACACAAATGAACATTTTTGACATCCAACTGCCTCATGATTATTAGAGTGTCCCTTTAGTTGGCCACATGTGCTGACCTTGAACTCCAGCCTCCACTGAAAAACCCTCCCCCTACTTTGAGGGATCTCACTGACTGACCAGCTGTGAGGTCAAGTTCAATTTGGCAAAATGGCACACCTCACCTTTCAAACTCACTCCACCATCTTCTACCCTCCCTCTGAAACTCACCAGCTTCCCCCATAGACTCACCCAATATCACCATTCCTCTCCCCTGTCACCCTTGAACATCCCCCGTTACCCTGGACCCTATCACGATCCACATCTACATACCTTTCCTCCCCTCAGAGCTGACATCTGTTACCATACCCACCCTGACCCTGCCCCCTTCCATTATCCAAGCCATATGTCTTGTCCCCCTCTGTGACCCACTCGATGAGACCTTCACCTACCAGATTCTCACGTTGGACCTGCCACCCTGTCACACTCCCACTTCGCCTTGATTATGACTGTTTCTTCCTATCACCAGAACCCTGAGTTCTCCTCCCAGGACCCCAACATCAACACCGTTGACCCCACCCTCTAAGATATTCCTCCCCCCTCCCTTCCCCAAACATTCCCTCCATTTCCCTGGGTAGTCTCCCACCCTTCCTTAGAGATTACTCACTCACTTCCCTGGTCACTCTCCCCACCCTTTCCCGTAAGCCTGCCTCCCCTGCCCAGCTTTATGTCCACCTTTGCACCTTACCCTGCTGCCTTCCAGCCTTCACCTGCCTCCCTTGTCTAGCCTTGGCATAGGATTTGCTAACAGTACTCATGTGAAGTTATGCGAGGTGCCCAAGAAGGAGAAAGCAACATCTACAGACCTCAAAGTCATTGATGAAGTGAAGCTCATCAGGTGCGCGCCACTTATATACAGTCGGGAAACAGACCATTCTAAATTCTTGCTGATGGAGCACTTAGTTGGAAGAGGGAACATAATTCTGGCGAGTTGGCCTTTTAACGAGCATTCATGAGATGGAAATGAATGCAAATGTGGTTCCCAACATCGATCAGCGGGAAATTCGACCCACCTTTAACTCACCATCACAGCCGGAAGAACAAAATCCCAAACTAATTTCCCGCTGGTGGGAAACTGACTTTATCCATCACATCAAATTTAGTGCCCCACCTGTCATGATTCCTGCTGCTGGGAGGAGTAGAAAATTCCACCCTGTGTTTTTTTTTGTAGCCCATACAGATTCAAATTTTTTAATGTAAAACTGGGCCACTGTGCAGATGACTGAAATCATTGTATCATTTCTGTGGTTTCCACTTCTCTGTATAGTAATCTTAAACCAAAAGATAAAGGAAGCACTTAAACCACAAAGATATGTCACTCCAGCAGTGTCAAAACTTCATGGATTTCCAATGAATTCTGTCATGCAGTGTTCACGCCTTGAGCATAAAAGGAAGTAAAAAGCTTTGCATTTGTATAGCACCTTTCACAACCTCAGCATGGCCCAATGTGCTTTAGGGAAAATTAAGTACTTTTGAAGTGTTGTAATATAGGAAATGTGGCAGCTAATTGGTGCACAGCAAGCTCCCACAAACAGCAATGTGTTAGCGACTAGATAGTCTGTTTTAGTGATGTTGGTTCAAGGATAAATATTGACCGGGATACAAAGGGAACTCTCCTGCTCTTCTTCCATAGATCTTCCCCATCCCCCTAACAGGACAGACAGATCTTCAATATAATGCCTTATATGAAAGACATCACCTCTGACATTGAAGTACCCCCTCAGTTCTGCACTGTATGCTCACATCTCTAAAGGGCTTGAACCCACAACCGTCTAACTCAGAGGTAAATGAGCTAACAAATAAGCCACTACTGACACCATAAATAGCTGGCAGGCTAATATAATTGATAGTATCAGCATTAAAGGCTACTGCTGCTAGAGGCCAGAACTAATGATTAAGAGTTGTCACACAGGACAGAAGCTTAGAAATGCAGGATATTCTTGAAAGGTATGAAGCTTGTAAATGCTGATGTTCAGAAAGACTTGGGTGTGCTCGTACAAGGAACACAGAAAGTTAGCATGCAAGTGCAGCAAACAATTAGGAAGGCAAATGGCACGTTAGACTTTATTGCAAGTGGATTGGAGTACACGAGTAAAGAATTTTACAATTGTACAGGATTTTGATGAGACCACACCTGGAGTGCTGTGTGCAGTTTTGGTCAACACACTTGCATTGGGGGCAGTTCAGCAAAAATTCACTAGATTGGTCCCTGGGATGAGGGGGTTGTCCTATGATGAGAAGCTGAGTAAATTGGGCCTATATTCTCTGGATAAAAACTGCGGATGCTGGAAATCCAAAACAAAAACAGAATTACCTGGAAAAACTCATCAGGTCTGGCAGCATCGGCGGAGAAGAAAAGAGTTGACGTTTCGAGTCCTCATGACCCTTCAACAGAACTGGGTGAATCCAAGGAGAGGGGTGAAATATAAGCTGGTTTAAGGTGGGGGGGGGTTTGGTGGGGAGAGAGAAGTGGAGGGGGGTGGTGTGGTTGTAGGGACAAGCAAGCAGTGATAGGAGCAGATAATCAAAAGATGTCACAGACAAAAGAACAAAAGAACACAGAGGTGTTGAAGTTGGTGATATTATCTAAACGAATGTGCTAATGAAGAATGGATGGTAGGGCACTCAAGGTACAGCTCTAGTGGGGGTGGGGGGGCATAAAAGATTTAAAAATAATGGAAATAGGTGGGAAAAGAAAAATCTATATAAATTATTGGAAAAAACAAAAGGAAGGGGGAAGAAACAGAAAGGGGGTGGGGATGGAGGAGGGAGTTCAAAATCTAAAGTTGTTGAATTCAATATTCAGTCTGGAAGGTTGCAAAGTGCCTAGTTGGAAGATGAGGTGCTGTTTCTCCAGTCTATGTTGGGCTTCACTGGAACAATGCAGCAAGCCAAGGACAGACATGTGGACAAGAGAGCAGGGTGGAGTGTTAAAATGGCAAGCGACAGGGAGGTTTGCGTCATTCTTGCGGACAGACCGCAGGTGTTCTGCAAAGCGGTCGCCCAGTTTACGTTTGGTCTCTCCAAGGTAGAGGAGACCGCATTGGGAGCAACGAATGCAGTAGACTAAGTTGGGGGAAATGCAAGTGAAATACTGCTTCACTTGAAAGGAGTATTTGGGCCCTCGGATGGTGAGGAGAGATGAAGTGAAGGGGCAGGTGTTGCATCTTTTGCGTGGGCATGGGGAGGTGCCATAGGTGGGGGTTGAGGAGTAGGAGGTGATGGAAGAGTGGACCAGGGTGTCCCAGAGGGAATGATCCCTACGGAATGCTGCTGGGGTGGGGGGGGTGAAGGGAAGATGTGTTTGGTGATGGCATCATGCTGGAGTTGGCGGAAATGGCGGAGGATGATCCTTTGAATGCGGAGGCTGGTGGGGTGATGAGTGAGGACAAGGGGGACCCTATCATGGTTCTAGGAGGGAGGAGAAGGCGTGAGGGCGGATCCGCGGGAGATGGGCCGGATACGGTTGAGGGCCCTGTCAATGACCGTGGGTGGAAAACCTCCGTTAAGAAAGAAGGAGGACATGTCAGAGGAACTATTTTTGAAGGTAGCATCATCGGAACAGATGCGACGGAGGCGAAGGAACTGAGAGAATGGGATGGAGTCCTTACAGGAAGCGGGGTGTGAGGAGCTGTAGTCGAAGTAGCTGTGGGAGTCGGTAGGCTTGTAATGGATATTGGTGGACAGTCTATCACCAGAGATTGAGACAGCGAGGTCAAGGAAGGGAAGGGAAGTGTCAGAGATGGACCACGTGAAAATGATGGAGGGGTGGAGATTGGAAGCAAAATTAATAAATTTTTCCAAGTCTCGACGAGAGCACCGAAGTAATCATCGATGTACCAGAGAAAGAGTTGTGGAAGGGGGCCGGAGTAGGACTGGAACAAGGAATGTTCCACATACCCCATAAAGAGACAGGCATAGCTGGGGCCCATGCGGGTACCCATAGCCACACCTTTTATTTGGAGGAAGTGAGAGGAGTTGAAGGAGAAATTGTTCAGCGTGAGAACAAGTTCAGCCAGACGGAGGA
This sequence comes from Carcharodon carcharias, assembly GCF_017639515.1. NCBI lineage: Eukaryota > Metazoa > Chordata > Chondrichthyes > Lamniformes > Lamnidae > Carcharodon > Carcharodon carcharias. The sequence continues at coordinate 113,369,325 of NC_054476.1, read as the reverse complement.
GAGTAGTGGTGGATGGGGATTGTTCGGGCCTCTGTTCGAGGAAGAAGCTAAGGGCCCTCAGATCATCCTGGTGGGAGATGGAGGTGTAGAGGGATTGGACGTCCATGGTGAAGAGGAAGTGGTTGGGGCCAGGGAACTGGAAATTGTTGATGTGACATAAGGTGTCAGAGGAATCACGGATGTAGGTGGGAAGGGACTGGACAAGGGGAGAGAGAAGGGAGTCAAGATAACGAGAAATGAGTTCCGTGGGGCAGGAGCAGGCTGACATGATTGGTCTACCGGGACAGTCCTGTTTGTGGATTTTGGGTAGGAGGTAGAAGCGGGCCGTCCGAGGTTGGGCGACGATCAGGTTGGAAGCTGTGGGAGGAAGATCTCCAGAGGAGATGAGGTCATTGGCAGTCCTGGAAACAATGGCTTGATGTTCAGTGGTGGGGTCATGGTCCAGGGAGAGGTAGGAGGAAGTGTCTGCGAGTTGACGCTCAGCCTCCGCGAAGTAGAGGTCAGTGCACCAGACAACCACAGCACCACCCTTGTCAGCGGGTTTGATGACAATGTTGGGGTTGGACCTGAGAGAACGGAGTGCAGTAAGTTCAGAGAGTGAGAGATTAGAATGGGTGAGAGGAGCAGAGAAATTGAGACGACTAATGTGCCGACAGTTCTCAATGAAAAGATCAAGAGAAGGTAAGAAGGTAAGAATCCAGAGGGAGGGGTCCAGGTGGAGGGAGAATATTGGAGGTGGGTAAAAGGATCCGTTGAACGGGGAGAGGACTCCTGCCCAAAGAAGTGAGCCCGGAGACGAATGCAGCGGAAGAAGAGTTCAGCATCGTGCCGAGCCCGAAATTCATTGAGATGAGGGCATAAGGGTATGAAACTAAGTCCTTTGCTGAGCACTGAACTTTCAGCGTCGGAGAGGGGAAGGTCAGGGGATATAGTGAATACACGGCTGGAGCTGGGATTGGAAGATGGGGTGGGAACAGAGGGACAGGCAGGGGTGGAGGGTCCTAGATGGGTGTTGGTGTCGATGAGTTGTTGGAGCTTGCGTTCCTTAGCACTTGAGAGAAAGAGAAAAAGTTTCTTGTTGAGGCGTCGGATGAGACGAAGAATAAAATGAAACTGGGGGCACGCGCAGCTTTGAAAAAGGGTACGGCGGTGCTGCTGGAGGGAGAGGTCGAGTGTGTTCATATGGCGGTGCAAGGCACTGAGTGTGAATCTCAGAATGTGCTGTTCCTCCAGTTCTTCTGACTAGGCACTTTACAGCCTTCCGGACTGAATATTGAAAACTGGAGGAACAGCACCTCATCTTCCAACTAGGTACTTTACAGCCTTCCAAACTGAATACTGAATTCAACAACTTTAGATCTTGAACTCCCTCCTCCATCCCCACCCCCTTTCTGTTTCTTCCCCCTTCCTTTTGTTTTTTCCAATAATTTATATAGATTTTTCTTTTCCCATCTATTTCCATTATTTTTAAATCTTTTATGCCCCCCCCCCCACTAGAGCTGTACCTTGAGTGCCCTACCATCCATTCTTAATTAGCACATTCATTTAGATAATATCACCAACTTCAACACCTCTGTGTTCTTTTGTTCTTTTGTCTGTGACATCTTTTGATTATCTGTTTCTATCACTGCTTGCTTGTCCCTACAACCACACCACCCCCCTCCACTTCTCTCCCCCCCCACCTTAAACCAGCTTATATTTCACCCCTCTCCTTGGATTCACCCAGTTCTGTTGAAGGGTCATGAGGACTCAAAACATCAACTCTTTTCTTCTTTGCTGATGCTGCCAGACCTGATGAGTTTTTCCAGGTAATTCTGTTTTTGTTCTATATTCTCTGGAGTTTAGAAGGATGAGAAGCAATCTCATTGAAATATACGAGATTCTGAAGGAACTTAAAATGGTAAACACTGAGAGATTGTTTCCACTGGTCAGGAATCTAAAACAAGGGGACACAATTTCAGGATAAGGGGCCCATAATTTAGGACTGAGATGCGGAGAAATTTCTTCATTCAAAGGGTTGTGAATCTTTGGAATTCTCTACCCCAGAGGGTTGTGAATGTTCCACTATTGAACATATTTAAGGCTGTGTTATGATGTGGCAGATGAAGTGTGCCAGGTGGACACAAGAGAAACTTGGTTGTGCTATCACAACGGTTTTGCAATTTGTATTTATTAAGAGAGGGTATGTGCACTGAATTCAGAAGTAATAAGTCGACTAAGACCTTTAGAGATTTAAAAAATTAAATTAAAATGTTTATTAACAAAATAAAAAATTTCAAGTGGATACATAAAACTACAATTACTTACTACATAACAACTCCTAAAATTACTAAGTAACCTGACCCCAGTTATGCCCCCTTTAAGGCAACATTCCAAAACGGATTTTAAATTTAAAACAAAATCAGCAAGTTAACACAGTACCCATTTGACAGTGGAATTTCAAATGGTGTCTCCAACATCAGTTACTTTACATAGCAGACTTATGCACAAATGGCTGGAGGCTTCTTAAAGGCTGTTTCACACGGTCCTGTTAAATCTTACATGGCCTTCTCCCACATAGCCTTTCATTCTCCTTTATATATGTTTCTCTCTTTTTAATATGTAAAGTCTATTGTTCCACATGCCTTTGAAACTCTCTTCCTCGTAATATAAAAACTTTTATGTTGCCAATATTGTCAGTAACCTTTGGGAAAAATAGACACATTCTTCTCATTGGCATGTCAAGCACCTAGCTTCTTTTGATGATTTCAAGCTTGCAGTCTATTTGACTCCAAATGTAATTAAATCACACAGACAGACCCAACTATATTTACTTCCATAAACCTAATTCACAATAAACCAGAAAAATATTATGAAAATTATTATACTTTCATCACAGTTGGGATAGACAGGCTTTTGTCTCACAGGGAATCAAGGGATATGGAGAGAGGGTGGGAAAGTGAAGTTGAAGCTCAAGATCAGCCATGATTGTATTGAATGGCAGAGCAAGCTCAATGGACCATGTGCTCCACTTCTATTCTATTTCTTGAGTTCTTATGGGTCCACCTTCAACTTGCGTGTGCCATATGGACCAAGCTTTATGTCCAGATGCAGTGACCATAAAGAGTCATTATGAAGTTGGGAATGAGTAGTGGAACTATATTACTGTTCCCTGGAAAAACTCAGCAGGTCTGGCAGCATCGGCGGAGAAGAAAAGAGTTGACGTTTCGAGTCCTCATGACCCTTCGACAGAACTTGAGTTCGAGTCCAGGAAAGAGCTGAAATATAAGCTGGTTTAAGGTGTGTGTGTGGGGGGCGGAGAGATAGAGAGACAGAGAGGTGGAGGGGGTTGGTGTGGTTGTAGCGACAAACAAGCAGTGATAGAAGCAGATCATCAAAAGATGTCAACAACAATAGTACAATAGAACACATAGGTGTTAAAGTTAAAGTTGGTGATATTATCTAAACGAATGTGCTAATTAAGAATGGATGGTAGGGCACTCAAGGTATAGCTCTAGTGGGTTTTTTTTTATTTTATATAATGGAAATAGGTGGGAAAAGGAAAATCTTTATAATTTATTGGGAAAAAAAAAAAGAAGGGGGAAACAGAAAGGGGGTGGGGATGGGGGAGGGGACTCACGACCTAAAGTTGTTGAATTCAATATTCAGTCCGGAAGGCTGTAAAGTCCCTAGTCGGAAGATGAGGTGTTGTTCCTCCAGTTTGCGTTGGGCTTCACTGGAACAATGCAGCAAGCCAAGGACAGACATGTGGGCAAGAGAGCAGGGTGGAGTGTTAAAATGGCAAGCGACAGGGAGGTTTGGGTCATTCTTGCGGACAGACCGCAGGTGTTCTGCAAAGCGGTCGCCCAGTTTACGTTTGCTCTCTCCAATGTAGAGGAGACCACATTGTGAGCAACGAATGCAGTAGACTAAGTTGGGGGAAATGCAAGTGAAATGCTGCTTCACTTGAAAGGAGTGTTTGGGTCCTTGGACGGTGAGGAGAGAGGAAGTGAAGGGGCAGGTGTTGCATCTTTTGCGTGGGCAAGGGGTTGTGCCATAGGAGGGGGTTGAGGAGTAGGGGGTGATGGAGGAGTGGACCAGGGTGTCCCGGAGGGAGCGATCCCTACGGAATGCCGATAAGGGGGGTGAAGGGAAGATGTGTTTGGTAGTGGCATCATGCTGGAGTTGGCGGAAATGGCGGAGGATGATCCTTTGAATGCGGAGGCTGGTGGGGTGATAAGTGAGGACAAGGGGGACCCTATCATGTTTCTGGGAGGGAGGAGAAGGAGTGAGGGCGGATGCGCGGGAGATGGGCCGGACACGGTTGAGGGCCCTGTCAACGACCGTGGGTGGAAAACCTCGGTTAAGGAAGAAGGAGGACATGTCAGAGGAACTGTTTTTGAATGTAGCATCATCGGAACAGATGCGACGGAGGCGAAGGAACTGAGAGAATGGGATGGAGTCCTTACAGGAAGTGGGGTGTGAGGAGCTGTAGTCGAGATAGCTGTGGGTGTCGGTGGGTTTGTAATGGATATTGGTGGACAGTCTATCACCAGAGATTGAGACAGAGAGGTCAAGGAAGGGAAGGGAAGTGTCAGAGATGGACCACGTGAAAATGATGGAGGGGTGGAGATTGGAAGCAAAATTAATAAATTTTTCCAAGTCCTGACGAGAGCATGAAGCAGCACCGAAATAATCATCGATGTACCGGAGAAAGAGTTGTGGAAGGGGGCCGGAGTAGGACTGCAACAAGGAATGTTCCACATACCCCATAAAGAGACAGGCATAGCTGGGGCCCATGCGGGTACCCATAGCCACACCTTTTATTTGGAGGAAGTGAGAGGAGTTGAAGGAGAAATTGTTCAGCGTGAGAACAAGTTCAGCCAGACGGAGGAGAGTAGTGGTGGATGGGGATTGTTCGGGCCTCTGTTCGAGGAAGAAGCTAAGGGCCCTCAGACCATCCTGGTGGGGGATGGAGGTGTAGAGGGATTGGACGTCCATGGTGAAGAGGAAGCGGTAGGGGCCAGGGAACTGGAAATTGTTGATGTGACGTAAGGTGTCAGAGGAATCACGGATGTAGGTGGGAAGGGACTGGACAAGGGGAGAGAGAAGGGAGTCAAGATAACGAGAAATGAGTTCTGTGGGGCAGGAGCAAGCTGAGACGATCGGTCTACCGGGGCAGTTCTGTTTGTGGATTTTGGGTAGGAGATAGAAGCGGGCCGTCCGAGGTTGGGCAACTATCAGGTTGGAAGCTGTGGGAGGGAGATCCCCAGAGGAGATGAGGTCAGTGACAGTCCTGGAAACAATGGCTTGATGTCCGCAAGAATGACCCAAACCTCCCTGTCGCTTGCCATTTTAACACTCCACCCTGCTCTCTTGCCCACATGTCTGTCCTTGGCTTGCTGCATTGTTCCAGTGAAGCCCAACGCAAACTGGAGGAACAACACCTCATCTTCCGACTAGGGACTTTACAGCCTTCCGGACTGAATATTGAATTCAACAACTTTAGGTCGTGAGTCCCCTCCCCCATCCCCACCCCCTTTCTGTTTCCCCCTTCTTTTTTTTTCCCAATAAATTATAAAGATTTTCCTTTTCCCACCTATTTCCATTATATAAAATAAAAAAAAAACCCACTAGAGCTATACCTTGAGTGCCCTACCATCCATTCTTAATTAGCACATTCGTTTAGATAATATCACCAACTTTAACTTTAACACCTATGTGTTCTATTGTACTATTGTTGTTGACATCTTTTGATGATCTGCTTCTATCACTGCTTGTTTGTCGCTACAACCACACCAACCCCCTCCACCTCTCTGTCTCTCTATCTCTCCGCCCCCCACACACACACCTTAAACCAGCTTATATTTCAGCTCTTTCCTGGACTCGAACTCAAGTTCTGTCGAAGGGTCATGAGGACTCGAAACGTCAACTCTTTTCTTCTCCGCCGATGCTGCCAGACCTGCTGAGTTTTTCCAGGTAATTCTGTTTTTGTTTTGGATTTCCAGCATCCGCAGTTTTTTTGTTTTTATTACTGTTCCCTCACTGTTGCTGGGTCAAAATCCTGGAACTCCCTTCCTAATAGCACCATGGTTGTTCCGATGCCACGTGGACCGCAATGGTTCAAGATGGCAGCTCACCATCACCTTCTCAAGGGCAATTGGGGATGGACAATAAATGATGACCTAGCCAGTGGTACCCACATCCCGTGAAAGAATAATAAAAGATAAAATCTGGCCAAGATAAAACTGAATGTAATGGTGGAAAGGGAAATGGAAAATTTACTGGAACAGAAGCAAATGATGGCATGACTCACAAAAGGAACAGACTCCTGCACAATAAACTGTTATCCTGGCCAAAATCCAAGTGCTGATGCTTTGATTTCCTGTTGACAGATTTCAAACTATTAACTAATTCTAGAGAGTCCCAGCTAATGTCTGCTTCAAACAACACTTTACTGTTTCCTAGTGTCTCGCTGAACTTATGGAGTGATTGGCTGAAGCATGTGGAATAGGAAAGTCCTAGTCAGGTGTCAGCATGTGATATTCTCAGTAATAGCCTCCTTTATAAAGTGAAACTTCCACACGCCATAACTTTCCATTCTGCCTTAGATACAGGGGTGGTGTCAGAGGACTGGAGAATTTTACACCCTCTTTCAAAAATGGGCAGGATAAGCCCAACAACTACAGGTCAGTTAGTTCAGCCTCAGCAATGGAAAAGATTTGAGAAATGTTAATCCAGGACAAAATTAGCAGTTACCAATTTGGACAAATGAGGACTAATTAAGGCAAGCCAGACAGATTTGTTAAAGACAAATCATGTTTAACTAAGTTGATTGAGTTTTTTTATGTGGTAAGAGAGGGCTGATGAGGGTAATGCTGTTGATGGTTATATATGAGTTACCCAGAGGTCAGTATGAGAATTTGTGGCAGATGTAATTTAATGCAGAGTAGTGTGAAGTGCTGTGTGTTTGAAGGAAGAACAAAGAGAGACAATATAAAATAAGGGGGACTTGGACTTCCAAAAACAGTTTGATAGAATGCACATGACAGATATGTCAGTAAAGTTAAAGCCCATGGAATAAAAGGCACAGCAGCAGCGTGGAAACAAAGTTGCCGAGTGACAGGAAACAGAAAGTAGTGGTGAACAGTCGCTTTTCGGACTGGAGCAAGGGATATAGTGGGGTCCATAAGAGGCCAGTTCTAGGACTAATGCTGTTCATAATGTATATTAATGGCCTAGACTTGGGTGTGCGGGACAAAATTACAAAATTTGCAGATGACACAAAACATGGAAGTATTGTGAACTGTCAGGAGGACAGTGATAATCTTCAAGAGGACATGGGCAGTTTGGTAGAATGGACTGACACATGGCAGATGTAATTTAATACAGAGAAGTGTGAAATGCTGCACTTTTGAAGGAAGAACAAAAAGAGGCAATGGCCCGAATCTTCTGCAAAGTGGCAATCGTCGTCGATTGCTGCACCGACTGTACGTTTCTGCGCCCGATGCAGCTCTGCATTTCTGGCCGGGTGTTCTCAGCTCAGCTGCTGCAGAAATGTAGTACAGTCCATTGGAGAACTCTATCAGAGTGTTGTAGCATCGGGGGTAAATCTGGTCGCACCCACTCTCCCCCTCCCCCCCTCCCCCCCGAGGTTGTAGGTGAGTAGGGTGGTGGGTAGGTTGACAGGTGGGTAAGGTGGCAGGTGGGTGAAGTTGTAGGTGGGTAGGTTGGTAGGGCAGTAGGCTGGTAGAGGGCAGGTGGGTAGGGTGAGAGGTGGGTTGGGGTATAGCCAGGTTGGATCAGGCGGGATAATCAGGTCGGGGGCTAATCAGGTGTGGTTGGGTGGTAGGTTGGATCAGGAAGGGTAGTTAGCTCAGCCAAGGGGGTGGAGGTAGTCCGATCAGACCAGTGGATTGGTCAGGGGATTGGGGGGTGGGGTGTAGTTGGATCAGGGATTAGTCAGTTGGGCCAGGGGAGGTAATTGAGTGAGGGCGAAAGGTTGTCAAGGGTCAGTGTGAGTGATTGAGGGGCATCAGTTCTATAGTTACCCAGGGTTAGACTGGGATTTATCTGTCTAACATTTCCTGGGTGATTATTCAGGCACAGTAATTCCCACTGAGCTGTCTAAAGTCTCCAACTCTGGCTCAGAGTTGGAGACTTTTGTAGAGGAGCAGGATAAATTGCCTGTTGGAAGCTCAAACTTCCTGGGTAATTCCCACGGAGGTCAGCACGTCAGGACTTCGCAGGGCCCACACATGCATCATGGGTTGTATGTATGATCTCTGATGATCCACAGACCAGAAGATCTGGGCTAATATAAAATAATGGGTACAATTCTAAAGGGGTTGCACAAACAAAGGGACATGGAGTATATGTGCACAAATCATTGCAAGTGACAGGGCAGGTTAGAGTGTGGTTAATAAAGCATATGGGATCCTGGGCTTTATAAATAGAGACAGAGTGAAAAAATGAGGAGGTGAGCCTTTAGAAAACTAGTTTGGCCTCAACTGGAGTATTGTGTCCAATTCTGGGCACCACATTTTAGGAAGGATGTGAAGGCTTTAGAGAGGCTGCAGAAAAGATCTAAAGAGAATGATTCCAGGGCTAAGGGAGTTCAGTTACATGGATAGATTGGAAGAGCTGGGACTATTCTCCTTGGAGAAGAGAAAGTTGGGGGGGGATTTGATAGAAGGTTTTCAAAATCATGAAGGGTCTGGACGGAGTAGACAGGGAGAAGCTGTTCCCATTGGCGAAAGAACCAATGACCAGAGGACACCGATTTAAGGTGACTGGCAAAAGAACCAAAGTTTTCATTCATCGAGTGGTTGGGACCAGAATGCATTGCCTGAAAGTGTGGAGATGCAGATACAATAGTGCCTTTCAATTGGAAATTGAATTCTCCATTCCATCAACTTCAATAGGGAAGGGAATCAGGTGAGGATTATAATGGATAGGTCATAATACACTACCAGGCACTGTTAAATGACCCCCATATAGTCACATTTTTGTTTGAATTGGTCATAATGTGTCAAGACCCGCTTGCTTTGAGATGTGTGTGAGCTGTTGTGTGAAACTACAGTACTGTGACCTGCTGCTCGTGTCTACGAGTGGGTAATTTTACTGCTTGGCAGAAAATTGTCAGGATTAAATTAAACCTTTTTACACCCTGCCCCGATTTCCTTTCCATTGACTTCAGTCTCTCCCTTTATGTATATGTGAACTTGCAGCATTCAGGTACCTTGTGTGAGCAACACCCTTTGGTCTTGTTGCTTTCTTCAGTTAAGAGGCCACAAGGGCAACACATTAATACTTCAACAAGACACAACACCTTGAAACAACATGAGCAATCAGAAACAGGTCTGATTGTTTCACAGAGTAGACAGAGAGAAACAGTTCCTATTGGTGGAAGGATCAAGAACAAGAGGGCACAGATTTAAGGTAATTGGCAAAAGAAACAACGGTGACATGAGGAAAAAGTTCTTCAAGCAGCAAGTGGTTAAAATCTGGAATGCATTGCCTGAGAGTGTGGTGAGGCAGATACAACCGAGGCATTCAAGAGGGAATTGGATTATTATCTGAAAAGGAAGAATGTGCAGGGCTACGGGAAGAAGATGGGAGAGTGACACCGAGGTGAATTCACCTATGGAGAGCTGGCACAAACACTGTGGGCCGATTGGCTTCCTTTTGCACTGTAGCAATTTTGTGACTCTGTTTATTGCAAGGCAGCCTCCCATTCAGAGATGCCTTAACCTGGAACTGCATAGGATAATTCTCAGTCTTGTCTGCCTACTGCTGCGTTTCCCAAACAGTTTCAGATGACCACCGACCCTTTAATAGCTGCTGGCACCGGCCCAGTGGCATTCCCAGATATGCACTGGACAGTGCAATGCGGGTGTTCTAAATACTTACAATGATGAACTTACCTCTGCTGAAACAGGATTGATTTGTCCACCCATATATCATACAGTAGATGTATGATAGAAACTGTAAAGGAAACTGCTGCAGAAAATAAACTAACTGCACTCCAGGGCCTGAATTTTTTGGTCATCAGGCGCACGCTATCGGCGAGCCCAGGAGCAGACGAGAAACAGGCCACTCGCCATGATCAGCCCCTGACCATGATTTCATGTGAACCACGTGCTGAAATGCTCAGTACTGCCATGGTGGGGGTGGGAAGAGGACAGCACTGACGTAACCAAGGGTCTGGGTGAGCGATTTGAGCGAGCTCCCTGAAGGCAGACAGCTGCCCCAGGGAGTTGCAGACCTCCACGGACCAAAGGACACAACAAAAACGCTGCAAAATATGTCCACGCAGCACAATCAAGCAGCTGAAAGCACACCTCATAAGAAACCAGTCCCCAGATATCTCTTTTTATTTTATTCCCCCACGGAGATTTCAGCCCGCCCTATATCGAGGTTTGAGCAAAAATGTGAACGTTGCCTGGGAGAACGGCCCATCCGCCAACCGGAAATGTGGCCGGGCCACATAAAATCGATGTTGATTGCATCGTTAGTGGGCTTAATTGCCCGCTTAACTGTCGGCAGGCGCACTTCTGACTGCCGCTGAGGGAAACATCGCGTGAGTGTGCATTGACGTTGGGCCGCTCGCCCAACGTCATCTCGTGCTATTTCATGTCCGTTCGGGTCAGGGGCCGCCCGCTTGCAGGGCATAAAATTCTGGCCCTAGGTCTTCTCCCCAGCATTTTCAAAAAATTCTGGATGTCAAAGCAGATGATGGAAGGTACCGGAAACATGTGACAAAGATTCTCCAAAGCAACTAACTCTAGTTATCTAACTATCCTGAAATTCAACAAGATACTGGGGGTTAAAAATTGGATTGTATCCTTATTCAGGCATGGGGGTTGCAATTCACAGCCTTCCCACGTCCGTTCCAGTGTAGGTGGACACATTTACCTGATTACAATGCAGAATTAAACAGCTTTTGCACTGCTTTCAGCGGGAAGCTGAGCAGCATTTACTGATGGCATGAGGTGAAGCTGGCCTTCTGTTCTTAAAAGCAGTTTGTCCCTTTTAAAGGGAAGTTGCACTGAATGATAGGAGGCTGCTGCTGAATACTATTGCTACAATTCTAAACAAGGAAAATGAAACCAGGGTAGACAGACTCCAGGGTTACAGATACAACACTGGAGGCATCGGTAGCGGAAGTGAACAGGAGGAGAGATGCCATGGTCTTGCAGGGGACCAGGAGGCCCTCAAGGACCACCCTCGGAAGGGATTGGGAAGTCAGGGAGTCAATTCCTGGCATCTGGACAGTAGGAACTGAGAGCAGTGTCACAAGAAATCTGCAGTCCCCCGCAGTGAAAGTCAGCAGCCTTCCACCTGCTGTGCTGCAGCCATTGGGGTGGCACTGTGTAGGAGCAACAGGACAGAAACTAAGGAAATGTAGAAGGGTAAATAAGTCAATGTTGAGAGAAAGAGAGATTGGGAGAGCGCGACAGGGAGAGACACAGAGAGAGACACACCGAGAGAGGGGCAGGCAGAGACGGAGAAAGAGAGATGGGGAGAGAGAGAATTAGAGAGAGGGGGAGAGAGACAGATAAAGAGACAGAGGGTGAGATACAGAGACAGAGATTGAGACAGAGAGAGGGAGAGATTGAGAGAGACAGAGAGAGTAAGAGAGAGACTGAGAGACAGTCAGAAGCAGAGAGAGAGAGAGACAGACAGAGAGAGAGATAGAGAGAGAGAGAGACAGAGGGAGGGAGAGAGACAAAGAGAGACAGACGGAGAAAGAGAGAGACACTCAAAGACAGAGAGAGGCTGACAGAGATAAAGAGGGACAGAGAGAGAGTGAGGCAGAGACATAGAAAGAGAGATGGAGAGCGAGAGATTGACAGAGGAAGAGACAGAGAGAGACAGAGAGAGTGAGACAGAGAGGGGCACAGGGAGAGAGAGAGATAGTGGGAAAGGGAGAAAGACAGAGAGAGAAATGGACAGAGAGAGAGACAGATAGAGAGAAAGAGAGAGATATAGACAGAGAGAGAAACAGGGAGAGAGAGATGGAGATTGAGAGAGGCAGAGACATAGAAAGGGAGACAGAGAGAGAGAGCGACAGACATACAGAGAGAGACAGAGAAAGGGATAGACAGAGAGTGAGACAGAAAGACAGAGGCAGAGAGAATGAGAGAGAAAGAGAGAGATAGAGAGAGACAGAAGCAGAGAGAGAGAGAGAGACAGGCAGAGAGAGATAGAGAGAAAGAAACAGAGAGAGAGAGAAAGAGACAGACAGAGAGGGAAAAAGAGAGACACACACATAGACAGAGAGAGAGACTGACAAATATAGAGAGACAGAAAGAGAGAGAGGGACAGAGGGAAAGAGAGACAGGGAGAGAGAGAGAGACAGGGGCAGAGACAGAGCAAGAGATAGAGACAGAGAGAGAGGTGAGAGAGAGACGGAAAGAGTGAGAGGCAGATGGTAGATAGGGAATACTGCTACAGAATAAAGGCATCATGGCTGCTTCCAGGCATTCACTGAGATGGATCCTTTGGTATGATCTGTCACCAACAGCTCAATTATGGAGTTGTAACCCTTGTATTTCCTGTATCTTTCCCCATTGACATTGGGATGCCTGCAGAGCCACATGTGCGCAGTCAATGGTGGCCTGCACCATCAGGAATCACAAACTATCCTGGCAGAGCCAAGTGCCCTTTCACCCTGCTCTTGCCTCCTGAGGGAGAAGAGGATGTAGTCCCCTTGCCTTGTGTATATGCCTCTATTGTTAATACTCAGATAGCCAGGTGGGTGAAGGATAGAATTGGAGCCTATTCTTTATACACTTACAAGCTTTTCTTTACAGAGACATACATTACATATCATATATTCCCAATCCCACCACCAGAGTTTCAACCTACTCCTAATGCCCAATTAATTGGATACAATTAAAAATCCAATTAATATATAATCAGCATCCATCACCTCCTGGATGCTGTGAGGAACTCCATGTTGTGAGATATCCCCAGTGCTCCCTGGAAGGGTCCAGAGGTGTAAAAGGTGAGGGTGATGGTGAATTTCATGGCCATTGGAGGGCCATCCTCACCTTGGTGTGAGGCTCCAAGTCGGGGTGAAGGAGGTGTCAGAGCTCTGTGACCAGCTCCTTGGAAAATCTGAGCCTCCTCAGGCACTGGTCCTGACTAATCCCAATGAAACAGTTTTCCTCCCAGAAGACCCATGCTTGGTCAGGCCTTTGATGGAGGGCTCTCCTTCTGCTCCCACCTCACAGAGCCTCCCCTCTTTGCCTCCTTCATCCCAGCTCCTGGTCATCTTGCAAACCAGGCGGTATTGCAACAGTTGCCCCCCATTTCTGGGTCCAGTACTCTTCTGGGCCCCCTGACTGGAATCACCAACTGCCACAAAACACCAAGAACAACTCTCCGGAAACTCTGAGATAAAAACAAAAAACTGCGGATGCTGGAAATCCAAAACAAAAACAGAATTACCTGGAAAAATTCAGCAGGTCTGGCAGCATCGGCGGAGAAGAAAAGAGTTGACGTTTCAAGTCCTCATGACCCTTCAACAGAACTGAGTGAATATTAGGAGAGGGGTGAAATATAAGCTGGTTTAAGGTTGGGGAGGTGGGGGAAGAGAAGTGGGGGGGGTGGTGTGGTTGTAGGGACAAGCAAACAGTGATAGGAGCAGATAATCAAAAGATGTCACAGACAAAAGAACAAAAGAACACAGAGGTGTTCACCACCTTCAACACCTCTGTGTTCTTTTGTCTGGGACATCTTTTGATTCACAATTATAATTACATTCACAATTAATTCCACATCTTTTTGAACAATATAACAGCTATAAAACTGGCATCCACGCAACAATGTGGAAAATTGTCCAGGTATGTCCTGTCCACAAAAAGCAGCACATATCCAATCTGGTCAGCCCCTTAGTCTACTCTCAATCATCAGCAAAGTGATGGAAGGTGTCATCAACAGTGCTATCAAGTAGCACCTACACAGCAAAAACCTGCTTACCAGCACAAGGTTGGGTTCCACCAGGACCTCTTGGCTCCAGACTCATTACAGCTTTGGTCCAAACATGGACAAAAGAGCTGAATTCCAGTGGTGAGGTGAGAGTGACTGCCCTTGACATCAAGGCAACATTTGATCAAGTGTGGCATCAAGGAACCCTGGCAAAATTGAAGTCATTTGGAATCGGGGAAAACTCTCTGGTGGTTGGAGTCATACCTAGCACAAAGGAAGATGATTGTTGTTGTTGGAGAGAGTCATCTCAGCCCCAGACATTACTATAGGAGTTCCTCAGGGCAGTGTCCTCGGCCCAACCATCTTCAGCTGTTTCATCAATGACCTTCCCCCCATCATCAGATCAGAAATGGGGAAGTTTGCTGATGATTGCACAGTGTTCAGTTCCATTTGCAACTCCTCAGACACTGAAGCAGTATATGCCTACATGCAGGAAAAACTGGACAACATTCAGGCTTGGCCTGAAAAGTCACAAGTAATATTCATGCCTCACAAATGCAAAACAATGGCCATTTCGAACAACAGAGAAGCTAACCATCTCCCCTTGACATTCAATGGCACCCCTTCCACCACATTAAACATGCATTTCCCCAGCCACCAGTGCACAGTGGCAGTAATGTGTACATCTACAAGATGAACTATGGCAGCTACTCAAGACTCATTTGGCAGCACCTTTCAATCCTGTGACCTCTACCACCTACAAGAGCAAGGGCAGCAGACACATGGGAACATCATCATCCATAAATTCCCCTCTAAGCCACACACCATCCTGACTAGGAAATATATCACCGTTCCTTCACTGTTGCTGGGTCAAAATCCTGGAACCCCATCCCTAACAGCACTGCGAGCGTACCTACACCTCACAGACTGCAGCGGTTCAAGAAGGCAGCTCGCCACCACCTTCTCAAAGGCAATTCGGAATGGGCAATAAGTGCTGGCCCAGCCAGCAACACCCACATCCCAGGAACAAATAAGGAGAAAATAAGTGCCACCACATGATCCAAATTTGTGTCCTTGATCTTTGGTGAGCGACGTGTGACTCTGTTAAGTCGTGAACCACTTTAAAAGAAGGGCGGTCCATTGGAATATATGACACATGTTTTTGTCACAAACAAAATGTAATAGAATCTTCCCTCAATATTTAGTACAGAAAGCAGATTATAAAATGAATTGTAGTTTTTCTTATTGCCAATGGATGGAGTTAGACCCCATGGAGTTTGTCATATTTAGAACAGATCAGAAGTCCTGTTCCAACCTTTCCACTTATTAATAGAACTGTGCAGCCAGCAAAGTTTATATATTGTGTAGTCCTGCATGGCCCAAATTTGGAAATTGGGGCCTACCTCAGACATTTGGTTATGTGGCTAGATGACTCATCAGGATTTCAATCCCAAGAAACATACTAAAGGAGCTCTCCCCTGGGGGAATGCACAGCCTGGTCTCGTACTGAGATCA
The DNA here is from genome assembly GCF_017639515.1 of Carcharodon carcharias. NCBI lineage: Eukaryota > Metazoa > Chordata > Chondrichthyes > Lamniformes > Lamnidae > Carcharodon > Carcharodon carcharias. The sequence continues at coordinate 113,353,893 of NC_054476.1, read as the reverse complement.
ATAGACAAGGAGCGGCCCAAGGACAACCTCCGGGCATCTTGGTCTCAAGAGACAAGGGTTTGGAAAAGGAATAAAATGGTCAGAGTTCCCCATTTAATGATAGCACAGTCAACCATCAAAAACAAGCAGACTCATCACCTTTTTTTATTTGGCCCATTTTAAGCATTACTATGGTGAATGGAAAGGCAAAGTTATCTAGATACACAAAGTGTATATGGACTTGAGTGCAATATTTCATCATTTACACAATATGTCAACTTTGCTGGCTGTACAGTTCTATTCCTAAATGGAAAAGTTGGAACAGGATAGGGTTGGGACCTAGAGTTGCCAACGTCTCCAGGAATTGAAGATCAATCTCCAGGACATTGCTATACGCAACTCTGAAGAAAAATCATTGGGAAAATTAAAAAGATTACTTTTGAAAACATTTCTTTGAACATTTCTCTTTACCAGATATCAAAATATTGAAAATGGAGAAAAAAAGCTGTATGGCTGACAATCAAGCATCATCCAATTGGGTAATGGTGTAGGAAGGCAGTACGTCTCAAGGATGGATGTGTTTGCTGAGTAATGGCTGGAACGTGGGGGAAAGTCAAGGGATGAAACCTCCAGAGGTACATTTAATCACAGTTGGCAACCCTAACTTCTGATCTGTTTTAAATATTACAAACTCCAAGGGTTTCATTTCCATCCATTGGCAATAAGGAGAGCTGCAACTCATTTACAATCCACTTCCTGTATTAAACGTGTGGAGTATTACTATTGCCTCTTGACAAAAACGTGCATCATATAGCTAATGGAATGCCCTCCATTTAAAGTGGTCCATTATTTTGTTTAGTATGTCGGATCAAAAGAGGTTAGTTACCTAAAAGTCTATCAACAAGTGTTGTTTAGGATTGACAAAGCTCATTGCTGACAGCAAAAGGCTCAGGAGATTTCTGCATGTTATAACAAGCCTGGATACAGAATTCGATCCTTTGTATGCCAGGTCCTAGGCAACATCATTAATTGAGAGGAAGTTACACAGACAGAAGAAATTGGGGTTGATTTAATCCCCCAGCCTCAGCTTCCACCCTCGGGGGTTTTGGGCAGGGATGACGATTACGGAACAGACTCACTGGTCTAAGTTTGAGGCCTGGGTATTTTAATGCACAGCCTCATCTGCCCTCACCAGCTCGGCTACCCACCAGGAACGGTGGAATACAGCAGCTGACCACTGGCAGGAGAGGAATTTTGGACATCTTAAGGCCACCAGCCAACAAAGGGAAAGCTCACTGGCAAACAGGCAAACGATGTGGAGGGATTTCTGAAGGTCTCAGATAGAGTTTCTGATTATGGTTGAACATATTCCTGGAAGTTTTACCACACAGCCTCCCACTTCCAACTGTCCCACCTGGTCAAATCCTCCTTTTGCCCCAATTCCAATATTTCTATCAAAGTGTTCAAAAGAAAATGAGAAAAACACACAATATTTTTCATGCTCTAATAATTTTTTGCCATGATCAGGAGATTAATCGTTAACCCCTGGAGACTCTGGGACAATCTTGGAAGATCAGCGATCCTAATCTCACTGGAGGGAAGAAGGCCGTTTGGGGTTATGGGAGTTTGCCTCGACCAGGTTGCTGCTTGAGTATCTTTCCTTTTTGGGCCCAGAGAAGGAGCGTGCCTGCTCCGCAAAGCTTTTCTGATACCATTGAGGCCTCTTCATCCTATCCTCCCAAACCTTCTTTGGCCTGGCACAAAGCCTGCAGTAGCTTCATTTATTTATGAGTCTCCTGCCAATATTCAGCAAGAGTCTCATCCAATGGCCAATCTCTCCAAACTAATGCCTTCAAAATCAGAGAATGACTGAAACGGAGGCAGGAAATTGAACTGCTCAGCCAGTACATCCAGTACAGCAGAGTGAGTTAAATTCTCCCCCACATGTGTGAAAACTGGCTGTTGGTTTTTGTTATAGTAGCTCACATACTTGAGATACTATTCACAAGCTGACCTTGTCCGTGCAATTCACTTCCTATTCCCTTGGTCCTATCCTCACTAAGCTACAGACCAGATAACTTGTCTTCCTGGTCCCTATACTAGTTGATGTTAGGAATGTTACCTTCTCCTTCAGTGTTTTGACCATGCCAGTGTAAGATGCAGAGGAAGTCAGTACCTGCCTGCACTTGGCCACTTCTTCTGTCCTTTGAGGAGCCTGATTGAAATATGTCAAATTTCAGAAACTTGAGCAGATGCAATGTATATGCCCTGACACCAGTCAATATAGATGCCCTGACACCAGTCAATGTATGTGCCCTGACACCAATCGATGTATATGTCCTGACACCAGTCAATGTATATGCCCTGACACCTATCAATGTGTATGCTCTGACACCTAATAATGCCAAGCACACCAACACAAGGCATGCTGGATGTTCACAAAACTTACATGAGGTGGTGAATGGTTGGGCCCTTTTCTCTCACTGACTGAGATAGGTTCTCTTCTCCATGTTACTGGCCCTTTGCAGGAAGAGGTCATATAATTGCAACATTAGGTTGCAATCATCCTGGATGCTTAATCCTGAAGCAAATGCCTCCTGTAATCATCTTCTTCGTCCTATAGTGTGAGAAGGATGGCCAGTGAAATAACCTATTTAGACAGAGTTAATGCTGTTCCCACAAAGGCAGATGGGTGCCAAGAAGGTGTGAATAGCTTCAGACATGAAACCCAAAGGCACCAGGAAATTAGCAAGGAAATTGCTAGGTCAACAGACAGCTGCTTGATGTTTTTTTTAAAAGATCTTCACGCATGCTTTTTTCCCTGTGGTGAATAATGGGGAGGTGGTGGAAGGATTCCTTGGCTGATTATCAGCCTTTTGAACTGTGTGATGAAAGCTCCTTCTGTGGCCAACAAATCCTGAGACTTGATGAAAATACCAAACAGATTTTTCTTTATGGGGCAGGAACCAATGCAGCTGATTGTACTTCTAGGACCATCATATATAAAATAAAAAGCACTATACTTTGTATAAGACTTTGGTGCATCTGTACTTGGAGTACAGTGTCTCAGTTTAGCCTCCATACATGTTAAAGGATATTGAGGCTCTGGAGAAGTTTCAGAGGTGGGAGACCAGAATGATATATAACATCAGAGCTCTTAGATTGACAGGATTGGCACCAAGAGTTGGGGCTGTTTATTACAGAGAAATGGGGCATATAAAGGTGACATAATTGCTTTTTTTTTCATGGGAAACTATTGGATTCAGTCAAGATTGGTAGGATACTTGAGATGGATAGGGCTGACAGACATGCTGATAAAATCCTTAGCTAAAGTATTGGATTATACTCTAGGATTTATTTTTTAAAAGCCTCAACTCTCTCTGATTTTCGTCTCTCAATGGAAGTAGGAATCAGATAGTGTAACACTGGACTTAGATATTTTTGCTGAAAAAACAATTTTCCTCTGCCTTACTGATCCCATGCCGTTTTCATGTGGTCTTTTCGCAGGTCGAGATGGTCTTGTGTGTAACATACCCCTCTTCAGAGGTTGTTGTCATCATTGTGAGGACCATAGGAAATTTGAATTTCCTTCCCCACACTATTTTCATGTGCTGGTCTGGATTTTGGAAGCCAAAGAGCAATTGCACCTCCTCAGAGAGATAACCACCAGGGGAAGCTTGCTGCGGAGTTAGGAACATTCTAATAGGTAAGTATAAAATGTTTTGACACCTTCAAATGTCACTATTAGATCTGTATTGTAATGTTTTTAGTGCAGTAATCGATCATAGGGCTCTGTCCTGCAAAGATAAGTTGACCATTACATTGACCAGAATTGTCTAAGCGTTGACATGCATTACAATACTTTTCCTAATGGAGAAATTGCCATAATGTGTTCAAAACTGTACAAAAATGTGCTTGCAAACTCTCCTGTCATGTTTTGTACATTTAAATATCCAGATATCTTTATTTTGGAAAAAAAATGGCCCTGCTGTTGAACTTAAAAAAATCTAGACACCTGCTCCATTCCATTCACTGACAAGCAATCTGTTTTGAAAGGGAAATGTAATACCATCTGGTCTATCAGTTTCAGATGTTCTGGAGCTGAAAGCTAATGACTAGGATTTTACGGCCCTTCCCACCCCGCAGGATAGTATGGTCCCACCAAACAGAATGGAGATTTAAATGGCTCACCGCATCCACCAAAGGGAGACATGCTACAGTGGGGCCATAAAATCCTGGCCAATATTTTGATAGCTCTGGCCATTATGAATGTTTGGCTGAGTTCCAAAAGTTGTTGGAGTACTCAGCTCTGTTGACACAGCTGGTCAGGGGAATATTTGACAGTTTTAAGAGGATGTAAGAACATAATCTGCCTTTGATTTGATTCCTGGGTACATGTTTATTTGTTACACTTCTTGGAGGCCATTTAAGAGATTAACTTTTCTTTTCTATGGGACTGCAGTATGTTTTCTTTGTAGTATCAACAACAGACTTTTGGATGGGAGTTTTATTAGATTGTTACAGGTTTTTTTTCAGCAGCACCCATTGCAATTACACGGTTCCTGAGGACTGTACATAGTGGATATTGGTAAATGACAATGGAGGAAACATGAGGACATGGAGGGAGAATTGGGTGGATTGGAGTATATGAGGGGTCATGGAGAGGGCATGGGGAGTATGAGGGGGCATGGGGAACGTGCGTGGCATGGATGGTTGGAGGCGAGGGGTGAAGTTTAAGGGGCATAAGAGAGATGTTGGAAGCTGGGATGCTGTCCCCAAGAACCAAGGCAGGCCTTCTAACTAGTCCACCTTTGCTCCTCCTGTACTGCATTGCGGCTCGCAAACTGCACACCAAATCTGAATCTAACTTGAAAATACGAAAATTCTGTGCAGTCAGTCATGAGTCGGGTGTGCATTTTGGAAGCTGCAGAAGGGCCTGACTCACATCTTGTGAGCCCAAGAGGAAGATCCAGGCCTGGAACAGTTTACCAAAACATGTGATGGGTATGGATTTTGTGCAGTCCATTCAAAGGGAACTGGACTAGTTATTGAATGAAGAGGACATTTCCAGTTATAGAAGTTGTTAACTTGATGTGTTGGCAATGAGCAACACATTATATGGAGTTTTAGGAGAATAAAGAGGAACTTCCCAGAGATGTTCTTAAATTGACCATTTTTTTTTCCTCTTTACGAATTACATTCCAAGCACATCCTAAAGGACTTTACAGCCAATAAAGTACTTTAGAAATGTAGTGATTGTTGGAATATGAGAAATGTCACAGCCAATCTGTGCATAGCAAGATCTCACAAACAGCATTAAGATAATGACCAGACAATCTGTTTTTAGCAGTGTTAGTTGGGATATAAATAATGCTGAGGACACTGTACTGTTTGATCAAGGGTGGAGAGGTAGTCTACATCTTCAGTAGTCTCCAAGTCTGAATCTGAATGAGATCCCTGGTTTAGATTTGTTAGATTTGACTCAATGGCAGTATTGTTACCTTGAGTCAGAAAGTTGTAGATTGAAGCCCCACTCCAGAGACATGAGCAAAAAATCTAGACTGACGCTTCAGTGCAGTACTGAGGACTTTATCGTTCAGATGGGATGTTAAACTGAGGTCCAGCCTGCTCTCTCAGTTTGGTGTAAAAGACCTCATGGCATTAGTTATAGGGCTGAACTGTTCTCCCTGGTCTCCTGGCCTCAACCAACATCAATAAAAACAGATTATTTGATGATTTTCTCATTGCTGTTTGTAGGACATTGATTGCGCAAATTGAGTTACATGCTTCGCTACATTACAACGGTGACTACATTTCATAAGGGCTCATTTGCCATACTAGGGCATTCTGAAATCAGAAAAGGTATCCTAAATTGCAAGTTCTTTCTTTTTCTTTGATAATGCCAAAACATCATTTTTCTGACAATCAGGCATTTTGAAAAACATTGTGTTGATCTTGCCCTGTGGGGGAGGGGACAATTTGTGCAGAATGTATTTTTAGGCCGGAACTTTCCGGCCCCTTTGGCATTGGGCATCATGGAGGGCAGGAGGGGGACAATATGACGATGGGGCCAAAAATTGGTTTCACACCGTCATGACGCCAGTTTGTGGGGTCATCCACTCCACTCATCAACTGCAGGCCGCGTTTCCTGCCACCACACGTCAGGAACCTAATTTCAAGACTTTAGCATCACACTATAAGTCCTGTTCTCTGGACCCACGCTGGATCATCCGGGCAAATCACCCGAAGTTTTTTATAACTGTACATAAGTGACGTGCTCCTGGCGAACTGCACTTTGCTCTGGACTTTGAGAATTCTTTGCCTACGTTGCTTCGGGCAGCACTCTCAGTCATCAGCGCCAGGCTTCACAGGCAGCACCACGTCACTTTTAAGGGAGCTTACAGGCAGATCTCCACCTACCAGACCAGCCGTAAGGCGGGGGTAGCTTTTCAATGGCTGCAGGACTAGGCCTTGCATGGGGAAGGGGGAGAAATGGCCTCAGGCAAGGGAAGAGGCTGCAGGGTGAGGGCTGTACTGGGGATGGGGGGTATCCTAGGGTGTGTGTGGGAACACATGATGATCTGTACAAGTGGCCTCAAGATGTTGAGGGCTGAGGAGGCAGTCTCTAGAGCAGATGAGGCCAGGTGGAGATGTGAGGGTGTATGTGAGAGAGTGAGTGGTGATGTCCCTTGAGCTGGCAGTGAGTGAGATTCCAGTGAATGTGTGATGGGCTTGAGTGTGTCAGTTTAGAGTGATGAGAAGGTTGCCTTACCCTGGTGGCACAGATGTGATCATTCATCTATTTTCTGCACTGCATGGCCGACCTCTTGTGTGCAGCATTGGCACTGATCACCTCTGCCACCGCCTCCCCAAGCTGGAGTGGTGAGACTGATGGGCCTCCTGCAGTCAGAGTGGGGGTAGAGGACATTGCCAGCCTCCATGGGATTCAGAAGGTGTCCCAGGGATGTGTCACTGATTTGGGAACTGAACTCTTCTTGGCTTTCAGGGCCATGTCTTCACCGGAGCAGTCCTGGGCTGCAAGCATTGAGAAGTGTGTGTGCAGCTACAGTTTAAATATGGTGCCCTGCGTGAGGAAGTAGCAAGGTAATGGCATGGCGGGCAAATCGGAGACCGACTGCCAGTAAGATGGCATGTTTCCTGTGGCCGCATAATTAATGAGGTTGGAATGGGACGATAAGGCATGAAAACCCGCCACTGTGGCCGGCGCGTAAAACGACTTTTTTTCTGCTCGCTCCCGTACTTTGTGCAAAACTGGCACGATTTCACCCTTAGTCTTCTTCATCGAAAGCACCAAAATAACTGACATTCTCCTGTGGGTGCTCATTATGATGGAGTAGGTTGGCATCGGGCATACATGGAGGTGTGCAATAGGGGGAAGTCCAGCTATATTTGAGGCCATAAAGGCAAGAAGTTCATTCAAGGTGCTGGCACAGCAGGACTCAATTAAAGGGATTGGTACAACAGGGGTAATTTAAAGGAACTGGTAAAACAGGGGTTAATTAAAGGGACTAGTACAACATGGGTCACTTAAAAGGACTAGTATAAGAGGAGTCGATTAAAGGGACTGGTACAACAGGAGTTGTTTAAAGGGACTGGTACAATAGGACTCAATTAAAGGGACTGGTACAACAGGGGTAATTTAAAGGAACTGGTAAAACAGGGGTTAATTAAAGGGACTAGTACAACAGGAGTTGCTTAAAGGGACTAGTTTAAAAGGAGTCAATTAAAGGGACTAGTACAACAGAAGTTGTTTAAAGGGATTGCTCCAACAGGTGCAGTTTAAAGGGACTGGTTCACTGGAGCCAATGAAAGGGTCTGTTACGACCGCAGTTGATGTTAATACTGAACAAAGCCAGATCTCAGATTGAAATCCATCTCAGCCGATTGTAATTTTTTTTTTGTGTTGTAGAAATGAGGAGGGAAAGCTACTGAACACAAAAGCACAGGACTCCAGTGATAACTTTTAAAATTAGAAGAATTAAAATGTTTATTAAAAGAAAAAGAATAAAAAACTTAACACACAAGATGAAAGATACACAGTTAGAAAAACATCTTACAAAATAGCCTCTAAAATGCTTTATCAAAGGTACACAATAAAATTTTTTGGCATCAGTCCTTATGGATTCTTGACCATAAAATCCAGAAAATATTACCCAAACTAATAAATTGCTTTCACTTTAAACAGAAGTACAATTCACAACTTCCCAGAAAAAATCCATGCTTATGTGATTTTTCCAAAGGGAGAGTTAAAACAAACTGTTTCTCAGGACAAATATTCTCCTGGCTCAAAACGGAGTTGTTTTCTTTAATTAAGAGATTTTCACAGTTTTTCAGCTTAATCTAAAACACAGGAGTTGGCCTTCAGTGGGATTCCCCCACAGCAACTACTGAAACCCCGTTTTCCTAAATACCCTTTCACCCCTTTCATCTTATTTCTCCATTGTCTTTTGTTATGACCAGTCCCCGGGCGAGGTTTCCCCAAACTGTTATGATCCCAGATGAGGAGGGATAATCTGGCTCCCTTTCAACCCCCTCGGTTGGTCGCAACAAGGTTAATTTAGAAAGGATCCCTTCCCTTGTGGATATCTTTTCCCAGTCCAAATGTATTTGTTTTAAAAGGAGCCAATTTAACCAGGCTGCCTTGAATCACAAAAAGAGTGAGTTTATTAGTTATTAAATGCAAGAAAAAATAATACAAATGCAACACGCATTCACACAGGTTAGAAATGAGAAATTGAGTCAAAAAATAAAAGTTAAAAAGATATACGAATTAGTCCTTTTGCTTGTCTGTGAGGAATAGATGGTGAAACGTTGCGGCTGTTAAGTTGGGGTGATTCCGATAGCACTGAGTTTGGCAGTTGAGTAGTTGGTTTGGAGATTCTTGGTTCTGCAGGTTAGCTGAAAGGAGTTGTCCTGTTTCCTTTTTGGCTGTGGCTTTACTGACTTGTGACTTGCTTCCAGAAATCAGGAGAGAGAGAGTTTTTTTTACCTGTAAGTGCACGGATGCCCAGTTGGTGTTCTTCAGTTGTGACCTTCACAGCACGCACACACACCAGAACAGAGTACCAGACTAGCAACTGGGGTTGCAGTTGGCTTTTTTTTAACCCTTTTCCTTCTGTATTCCTGGAAGGGAAAAAACAAACATGTCTTCTGCCCAGATCTGCTTTCTTTTCAACTGAGTTCATATTCACCTTCTGAGAATTAACTCAACAGGACATGGTTTCGGCTGAGATGGTAATCATTTTCTATTATCTCCGCAATCACATAAAATTACAGTTCAGTTCGCATTGTATCTTTTCCTTTGAAATGCTTCTGTCTGAAGTGGGCTGTGTCACGCCTTTTAGATGCGACATTCCGTTCTCTCTGAACTAGTTAGTCAAGTAATCCACATAGGAATTTTCCAGCAAGTGGTTATCTTACAGTCTCAGCCAGCTTTTGCTTGTGTGTCCTTTTTTTAAAAAAAACACATGTCTTACTTAAAAGTTGAATTTGTCCATAAGTAATTCAGGAATGGGTCCATAGTCATGATGTGAAAACTCAGGTTCCCAAATATCAAAACCTTTCCTGTTCCTATTTTGCTTCTATTTCAGGTCAATAAAATTTAAAATGCCTGCCCCTGTTTACTCACAAATCTCCTGTAAAATGCAAATGTTCTTTTATACCTTTGAAATGCACGGCTACAAATCAATTTCAAAACAGATCCCCAAAGGCTAATTTCAGATTGACTCTGTTTCCTTATAACCTAAGACCCACCATAAGGCCTCATTACAAAATGCAAGAAGATAACACCTTTAGTCTCTCATCCCTTAGATTCTACAGACAATCTGACTCCAAAAACCTCACCTTTGATTAACCCTAGACAAACACAGCCACAGCTTACCCTTACCTACACAGAATATATACATAAACACAGAAATATAAAAATATTGCATATCATTACAGATCTGGTACAACTTGAGTTGTTTAAAGGGGCTGATACAACCAGTGGCCCATAAAACCCATTGCTGAACAATGAGGACCACACCAATTCACCAAAGTACACTGTTGTTAATAGAAAGGTTGCTTGCTACTAAATTGTCATTCTCACACTCCAAAGGAAACAATGAGATTTGTTCAACCTCCGAGGATTGAATAAATCATTTTATACAATGAGCCAAGTCAGCATTGGCTGGCCTCTCAACATGCACCCTCTACTTCAACCTCTCTCCCAGCTCTCACATGTTCCATTCACACATACTACTGTGCTGTCTCATCTACATTGGCTCCTGGTCTGAAAATAACTTAAATTTAAAATTTTTATTTAACTGTTCAAATCACTACACAGACTTTCTCTATTTCTCTAACCTCGTCCAGCCCGACAACCAACGTTTCCCCTAATTTTTTCTTGGAGTGTGCAGGTGATTTGTTAAATTGTGTGGCCCCTTTAAATTTTTTGCATGGCCACCCTTATGTGATAATTTACAAGGGCCCAACATGTGTACGGCCTGCACGCAGATCACAGAACGACACAACTTCGAGAGAATATTGTCTACAACCCTCCAAGATCTTTGTGTTGTTGCTCCAGTTCTGGTCTCTTGTGCAGCACAGATTTCTATCTGAAAAACAATTTTAGAAAGCAGTTTGAAAATCAACACCCAAGTACGTGACTCAATCAATTAAAAGGTCATCCTCACCCATTAGGTCAGGTGACAGCTTGAGTTACAAGAAATCACAGTGGTATTTGTAACTGTACTAAAACAGGACACAGTGACACTAATAAGCTGTTGGCTGCTTTCAACATACATCAGTCCAATTTTGTGTTTGAGCCAGAGGAGGGAGTTTCAGAACAAAATCAACTAAATTCTTTAGCAGCATCAATATAATTTGAAACCATCAAAATAGGAATCTGTGAGGGAAAGTTTGTGTCAGATGTGCTCTGTGCTGTAGCAACCAACAATGACCAAAATGTATTTGGGAACACTGACTGAGCTGAATGATATTTTCAATACCGTCCTTTCATACATGGACAGTCAGAGGTACTGCCAGCTTCTGAATACTGGCAATAAACCACTTTTAACCAATAGCAACAGTGAAGAAAATACTTTCCCGGATAATTTATGGCCACCCAAGGTTACAACGAATTAGAGGGAGAAAAGGAAATAGTGGAATCTTTAACCTCCCAGAACAAAATAACAGTAAAAACTGGGAAATAAGAATACTGGTATGAACTGTTTTTTTTCTTTTGGGCTGACAGTGCTGAGGAGAAAACAGAAGGCACAGATATGCCTGGAGACAAATATTTAAGGAGACTGAAGCATTGATGAAACTGGTCACTACAACTGATAGTGTTCTGTAGCTATTCCTACTGAAATATGTGACCACAGTATTGTCACTAACACCGTAGCAACACTCTGTAGTTCCTTGGTGTATCTTGGAACAAAAAAGCTGAGGTGACGTGGTTTGTTCTTGATTAAGAGCAGAACTCAGATCTTCTTAAATCTCATGAACTATTGACATGGTTAATGACCACCTCTTCCCTTGGGGAAAGGATAGAGATCCTCCTGTTGCATTCTTATTACAAGTTTGGAGGTCAACAGCAACATTGAAAGTATGGGGAAAAAGAGCTTATTTTAGTTGATTATCTGGGAGGGAATTCAGAGAAGTGTTTGCTCCAGAAGGAGCGAGAATTGTTGAATTTTGTCCCAGGCTCTGAAGGCAATAAAATTGAGACATGCTTTGTCCAGTTTAGTGAATGACTAACCATTCTCAGCTACTCCAATTGTCTGCAAGAGATGGGTTTCAGTTTAAGTGATTAAGCTTAGTGCTACAGCAGCCCCATAACAAGTAAGAGGCTTTGGCTACTGGAATTTCTGACTCTAGTATCTCATTTGAATACCATCCTGACTAAACTTGAAGGGGCTCAATTTTCATGGTAGCAGCCGGGACTGAAATGGAGGCAGAGCCAGAAAAAAATGGCCGCCAGGTCCTGAATCCGGAAATCCCACCTCCATTCCTGGCGCCGTTTATTTTCACCAGGACGGGAAAGGGAGCAGGTTATGAATCCCAGTCGCCTATTGTTTAAAGTTACCGGCACTATTTTAAAGACAGCCAATTCAGAATGTTAAGATGTTGGGTGTAGTTCAGTGGGTCTTATTAAGGTATTTGTAGTCTTAGGTAGTTCAACAGTAAATATTTATCAACTGCTAGAAACTATATATGTAAAGGTCCAAGCTTGGAGCTGTCTCCATGCTTGCTTCTACACACGGCTCTGTTCAACACTACACTGACCTCTAGGTGTGGGTCACGTGTTCTCTTACATTACTGTGTGGGTGGTACAGTACTTAGTTCCACGTTAACCCTTTATGTGCCAAACCCTAATACTACATCTCTCCCCAAGGTATCCAAGGTATTTACAAGTTATTCCAGTTAAATCATTACTTCTACCCCTCTGAGTTTATAGGTTAAGGCAGTCTGGAGGCCTTATAACCCATCGATATCTTGTTCTCATTCCTGCCATAGGTTCTGTCCCTGCAGGTAAACTTTGTTGAATTGGAGGTTGTTCTGGCATCTGGGTGTCTTCTTCAATTTCTCTCCAATGTACAGTGGAAGGGACCCTTCAAGGAATGAGGAGGAGGCTCCTCGTGTTCCTCCTAACCAATCCCTCTGGGGTGCCAACCAGGTATGACAGGAGTTGGTCAATGCCTTTTTGGATGATAGTGTCCTCTCTCTCGAGATCCTTAATCCAGACCTTGCTGTACTTTTGCACTTGTGGCAAGTGTCTGGTGTGGTACCTTTTGTTTTAGCACCTGTAGGACTGCTGTCTGTCTTGGATGTCCTAGCAACCCTTGGAAACCAACCATAGAACCATAGAAAAGTTATGGCACAGAAAAAAGCCATTCAGCACATTCTAGCTAAGCCAGCTGAAAAAACTAGCCGCCCTTTCTAATCCCACCTTCTAGCACCTGGTCTGTAGCCTTGCAGTTTACAGCACTTCAGATGCAGATCCAGGTACCTTTTAAATGAGTTGAGGGTTTCAGTTTCAACCACCAAACCAGGCAGCGAATTCCAGGCACCTACCACCATCCAGGTGAAAAAACTTTTCCTCATGTCCCCGCTAATCCTTCTACCAATCACCTTAAATCTGTGCCCCCTGGTAATTGATCTCTCTGCTAGGGGAAACAAGTCTTTCCTATCTACTCTATCTATGCCCCTCATAATCTTGTACACCTCAAGTAGGTCATCCCTCAGCCTCCTCTGTTCTAAGGAAAACAACCTATCCTATCCAATCTCTCCTCTTAGCTGTAATTCTCAAAAGCTGGCAACATTTTTGTAAACCTCTTTTGTACTCTCTCCAGAGAAATAATGTCCTTCCTGTAATGCGGTGACCATATCTGTATGCAAAACTCCTGCTGTGGCCTAACTAGCATTTTATACAGTTCCAGCATTGCATCCCCACTTTTGTATTCTATACCTCATCAATAAAGGAAAGCATTCCACATGCCTTCTTTACCTCCTTAACCACCTGTCCTGCCACCTTTAGGAACCTGTGGACATGCACTCCAAGGACTCTCGCTTCCTCTACCCCTCTCAAATCCTCCCGTTTATTGAATATTCCCTTGCTTTGTTTGCCCTCCCAAAATGCATGAGCTCACACTTCTCTGGATTGAATTCCATTTGCTCCTTTTCCGCCCACTCAACCAAACCATTGATATCATTCTGGAGATAGTAGCTATCCTTTTCACTATCAACTACATGACCAAATTTTTTTGTCATCTGCAAATTCCACATTTAAGTCCAAATCATTAATGTGCACCACAAACAGCAAGGATCCCAACACTGAGCCCTGTGGAACGCCACTGGAAACTGCTTTCCATACGCTAAAACATCCGTTGATCATTATCCTTTGTTACCTGTCACGGGCCCCTGACCGTGATTGGCCCCCGACTGCAATTCCACGCTGGCTGGCCAACTAACGGCCAACCGGTGCACTGAACAGCTCGGTGCTGCCGGCGAGGGGGCAGGAAGAGGGCAGGTGACAACCTCACGGTGGGTGTGGGTGTGCGCTGCGAGAGAGCTCTCTGAAGCCAGACAGTTGCCTCAGGGAGTTGCAGACCTGCAAATAATAAAATAAAGCAGAATAAAACGTCCATGCAGCACAATCAATCACTTGAAAGCATACCTCATAAAAACGCTGTCCCCAGTTATTTATTTTAATTTTATTTCCTAGCGGAGATTTCATCCCACCCTTGGATGAGGTTTCATAACAAATGTAAAGGCCACCTAGCCAATTGGCCCATCTGCCAACCATAAGGTTGGACGGGCCGCAAAAAATCGTGTTCAATTGTGCATTTGGGCTTAATTGCCCGCTTAATTGTTGGCAGGCACGCTTTCGACTGCCGCCTGCGCTTGCCGAGCGAAATATTGCGCAAGTGCACGATGACATCGGTATGCTCACCCGACGTCATCTCGCGCGATTTTAAGCCTGATCGATTCGGGCACATGCCTGCCTGCAGGACGTAAAATTCTGCCCTATAGACCACATCCAATGCACTACCCTCATCAATCCTCCTTGTTACTTCCTCATTAGATTCAATTAAGTTAGTAAGACATGACTTTCCTTAACAAAACCATACTGACCCTAGTATTAGTTTATTCAGCAAGAGTGTGTGTGGAGTTTTCTACCCATCAGGAGTTCAGATGGGGCTAAGCCGCATTGTAACAGGGTGGACCTGTAGGTCAACAGTGCCGTTTGAAAGTCTTTGTTCTTTTTTAGGAGGGCTTTTATAGTGCTCTTTTGGCCTCCCCATTTGACTGTGGGTATCTTTGGGAGCTGGTACAGTGGTGGAACGCAGATGTGATGGCAAATTGGTCAAAGTACTTGTTTGAAAATTGTGGGCCATTATTGGATACAATCACATCTAGTGCTTGTGAACATCTCTTTCAGTGCTTTAACTACTGCATCTGTGGTTGTTGTGTACAGTTTTGCCACCTCAACCCATCTGGAAAAGTAATCCACCACAATAAGGAAAGATTTGCTGAAGAAGACAAATAATTTGATGCCCAGCCTCTCCCATGGCCTGATAGGGAACTGTGTGGGGATAAGGCTGCTTTGCTCCTGCTTGTTCAGCACATACACCTAACAGTTCAATATCATGTCCTCAATCGCTCTGGAACTGCGTGGCCAGCAGACAGCAGATTGGGCCTGTGCTCTACACTTGGTGGTGCCCAACTGGCCCTGGTATATTTTTTGGAGGATCTCCAGCTGAAGAGAAACTGAGATCACTAGCCACTCATTGTAGACCAGGAGATTGCCAGTGACAGTAAAGTGTTTTTGTTGTTCGAACCAAGGTTTCAATGGTACCACTGCTTGATCTCTGTTGTGGCCACCTTTGTTGACAGAAATGGTGGTTGCAGGCACACTCCTCACCTTGCATTTGTTCCTTGTGCAACTGTTGGAGTTTACTTGCAGTCACTGGCAGGTGTCTCCTTGTCAATTGGGAGTACTCTTCCAGCTCTTCGGTTAGATTTAAAAAAAAATTCATTCATGGGATGTGGGCTTTGCTGGCTGTACCAGCATTTATTGACCATCCCTAGTTGCCCTTGAGAAGGTGGTGGTGAGCTGCCTTCTTGAACCGCTGCAGTCCATGTGATGTTAGGAAGGGAGTTCCAGGATTTTGACCCAGCCAGGAATGGTGATATATTTCCAAGTCAGAATGGTGAGTGACTTGGAGAGGAACTTCCAGGTGGTGGTGCTCCCATCTATCTGCTGCCCTTATTTTTCTAGATATTAATGGTCATGGGCTTGGAAGGTGCTGTCTAAGGAGCCTTGGTGAATTACTGTAATGCATCTTGTAGATGGTACACACTACAGCTGCTGTGCGTCAGTGGTGGAGGGATTGAATGTTTGTGGATGTGGTGCCAATTAAGCCGGCTGCTTTGTCCTGGACGGTGTCAAGATTCTTGATTGTTGTGGGACCTGCACTCGTCCAGGCAAGTGGGGAGTATTCCATCACACTTGTTATGAGACAGCCTTTCGGTAAAGCTGAGTTATTTAAAAATCCCAGAGCGAAACTTTAAACAACTGTCATAACCTATATTTTTAAGTGGCATGTTTGAGAAGCAACTCTAAATTCAGGAATCAGACCACCAGCTCTTGAGAGGTTTTATGTTAAACTAAATGATACATTTTACTAATTTACACAAGTTAAATATATACACATGGCTACAAATTACTACTACCATAACTTTCAACAAATTCCCAAACTAATCTCCATTAAGGCAACAGCAATCCATAGACTTAACTAGACACCAGGCAAAGCATTTTCACCTTACAAATTCAAAATGAGGTTCCTTTCATTTTGGTTCCTGTGGAGACAGTTGTAGGCTTACAGCTACTTTGATCTGACATTGCCTCTGCCCCGCACACACAAAACTGCTATCCTTAAATCTAGCACAGCTCATTGAAAGTAAATTCTCATTGTATCAAGAGCCCTTTGAAATTTACTTCTCTAACAATAAAACCCCCTTCATAGTACCAATGTTATTAGAAATATAAACATATTGCTTGGTCTCTTCTTGAATGCCCTATTCAACAAAATGCAAATGCACCTCCACTTCTCTGTTTACATCTCAAAACTAGTACACATCAAAGCACCCAGACTAGCTGCCTTTAATCTAATTAAGACACACCCATAGACTAAACCTCTATTTTAAAAGAAAAATATTTTCCAATAATATTATATACATTCATAGCTTCATGACACATTCCTGGCTTGTACCTTGTAGATGGTGGACAGGCTTTGGGGAGTCAGGAGGTAAGTTACTCATCACAAGATTCTAGGTCTCTGACCTGCTGTTGTAGCCACAGTATTTATATGGCTAGTCCAGTTCAGTTTCTGGTCAATGGTAACCCCCAGGATATTGATAGGAGGGGATTCAGTGATGGTGATACCATTGAATGTCAAGGGGCGATGGTTAGATTCTCTCTTTTTGGAGATGGTCATTGCCTGACACTTGTGTGGCGTGAATGCTACTTGCCACTTGTCAACCCAAGCCTGGATATTGTCCAGGTCTTGCTGCATTTGGACACGGACTGCTTCAGTATCTGAGTCGTTGTGAATGGTACTGAACATCGTGCAATCATCAGCGAACATCCCCACTTCTGACCTTATGGTGGAAGGAAGGTCATTGATAAAGCATTGAAGATGGTTGGGCAGAGGACACTACCCCACGAAACTCCTGCATTGATGTCCTGGAGCTGAGATGATTGACCACCAACAACAACCATCTTCTTTTGTGCTATGTATAACTCTAACCAGTGGAGAGTTTTCCCCCGATTCCCATTGATTCCAGTTTTGTTTGGGCTCCTTGATGCCACAATCGATCAAATGCTGCCTTGATGTCAAGGGCAGTCACTCTCACCTCACCTCGGGTGTTCAGCTCTTTTGTCCATGTTTGACCCAAGGCTGTAATGAGGTCAGCGGTTAAGTGACCCTGAAAGAACCCAAACTGGGCATCAGTGAGCAGGTTATTGCTAAGCATGGGTCGCTTGATAACACTGTTGATGACACCTTCCATTACTTTATTGATGATCAAGAGTGGACTGATGGGGCAGTAATTGGTCAGGTTGGATTTGTCCTGCATTTTGAGTATAGGACATACCTGGGCACTTTTCCATATTGCCAGGTCGATGCCAATGTTGTAGCTGTACTGGAACAGCTTGGCTAAGGGTGTGGCAAGTTCTGGAGCAGAGGTCTTCAGTATTATTGCCAGAATATTGTCAGGTCCCATAGCCCATAGCCTTTGCAACATCCAGTGCCTTCAGCAGTTTTTTGATATCATGTGGAGTGAATCAAATTGGCTGAAGACTGGTAACTGTGAGGCTGGGGACTTCCGGAGGAGGCCAAGATAGATCATCCACTTGGCACTTCTGGCTGAAGATTTTAGCAAATGCTTCAGCCTTATCTTTTGCGCTGATGTGCTGGGCTCCCCCATCATTGAGGATAGAGATATTTTTGGAGCCTCCTCCTCCACTGAGTTATGTAATTGTCCATCACCATTCACAACTCGATGTGGCAGGACTTCAGAGTTTAGATCTGATCAGTTGGTTGTGGGATCGCTTAGCTCTATCACTTGCTGCTTATGCTGTTTGGAACGTAAGTAGTCCTGTGTTATAGCTTCACCAGGTTGACACCTCATTTTTAGGTATGCCTGATGCTGCTCCTGGCATGCCCTCCTGCACTCTTCATTGAACCAGGGTTGATGGTAATGATAGAGTGGGGTTTATGCTGGACCATGTGGTTACAGATTGTGTTCCAGTACAATTCTGGTGCTGCTGATGGCCCACGGCGCCTCATGGATGTCTAGTCTTGAGTTGCTAGATCTAATTGAAATCTATTTCGCCATTTAGCATGGCAGTAGTGCCACACAACATGGTGGAGGGTATCCTCAACGTTAAGGCAGGACTTCGTCTCCACAATAACTGTGCTGTGCTCCTACCAATAATATCATGGACAGATGCATCTGCAGCAGCTAGGTTGGTGAGGATGAAGTCAAGTGTATTTTTCCCTCTTGTTGGTCCCCTCACTATCTGCCGCAGAGCCACTCTAGCAGCTATGTCATTTAGGACTCAGCCAGCTCGGTCAGTAGTGGTGCTACCAAGCCACTCTTGGTGATGGACATTGAAGACCCCACCCAGAGTACATTCTGTGCCCTTGCCATCCTCAATGCTTCCTCCAAGTGGCGTTCAACATAAAGGAACACTGATTCATCAGCTGAGTGAGGGCAGTACGTGGTAATCAGTAGGAGGTTTCTTTGCCCATGTTTGATTTGATGCCAAGAGACTTCATGGGGTCCAGAGTCAATGTTGAGGACTCCCAGGACAACTCCTTCATGACTGTATATCACTGTGCCACCACCTCTGCTGAGCCTGTCGTGCCGGTGGGACAGGACATAACCAGGAATGAGTGATGGTGGTGTCTGGGACATTATCTGTCAAGTTTGACTCTGTGAGGATGACTATGTCAGGCTGTTGCTTGTCTAGTCTGTGAGACAGCTCTCCCAATTTTGGCACTAGACCCTAGATGTTAGTTAGGAGGACTTTGCAGGGTTGACAGGGTTGAATTTGCCGTTTTCTTTTCCTAGGTTGATGCCGGGTGGCCAGTCCGATGTCATTCCTTTTTTGAGAATTTGTAGCGGTTTGATACAACTGAGTGGCTTGCTAGGACATTTCAGAGGGCACTTAAGAGTCAACCATATTGCTGTGTGTCTGAGGCCAGACCTGGTAAGGATGGCAGATTTCCTTCCCTAAAGGACTGGGAATCCTTTAATCCTGGGACACCATGCAGTTGGTTGTGTGACCAGGGAGATGACCCCCATGCTTGACATCTCATCCACCTGCTGCTGCACTTGCTTTGTGAGTGGATGGGGAATCTTCCGTGGCATGAACAGGCATATGGATTTAATATCCTCCCTCAGTGTGATCTTGAATGTATTCTTCAGTCGCCCCAATCCTGTAAAGGGACTCAGGAACTCCTTTTTATGCTTGGAGCCGGGCCCTTGTTAGTTGACCTCGCCAATTTTTTGAAAAAGGTTAAGGTCGACGCAGGCTTTCTTGCTGAGCAGTGAACAGTCCTGGTTGTGGACCATGAATAGGATCTTTTGGATTGTTTTATATTTGTACCTGAGGGTCACCTGCAGAGTACTTTCCATCTGCATTTTGATGCCTCCTGGTCCTGCATTGTGGGGGCCATCAACCGTTGGGTCACCAGCCATGGCTCTCTGTCCAATAAGACTGTAACACTGGCTCCTGTGTCCAACTTAAAGTATGTGAGATGTGAGATATTAACCAGTATTTCCACATTCCAGAATGAAAACCCAGGATTTTTGCCCTCACCCAAGAAGAATGGTTGTGTGTCCTCTTGGGATCTGTGTGTTTTGGGGTTTTGGCTTTGCACAGCTTCGCGAAGTTCCCTATTTGGGTTACATTCAAAGCATTGGGCTGAAATTATTGATCACATCTGTGGGGGCTTTGATCCACAGTACTGCCATGGTTGCTTTACTGATGGGTTAGGGTATTGCTTCCCTTGGCCTGGAGTGTCCCTGTTTCTGTGCTGTTTTACTAATGGGACGGTGGGATTTACTTTGTACCACGGTTTGCTTTCTCCCCTTAATATGAATGGGTGCTGTAAATGGATATCAGATCCCTGAAAGTCTGGATGGTTTCTCAAGGGTTCGGTCTTCCTTCATTTGAAGCATGTCTGGGAGTGGGTCATCCTCCAATCCTACAGCTGTTCAATCCCTGCTTAGCTCAGATTTCAGGTCACGGTAATCACAGCCTTCAGCCATTCTGTACATAATGAAGGAGTCGACAGGTTCTCCTGGCTGCTGGGCACGTCTATTAAATTTAGCCCTTTCAAGGATTTTGTTACTTCTGAGGTTAAATGAAGGGTCGAGTGATTTTAAAACTTCATCAAATTTTGCGGATGATTTGTTGATTCTTTGTCTAGCTCGTATATAGTTGGCTATCAGGCCTACTGAATAAAGCAGTGTGTTAACTTGTTCAGCTTCTGTTTGTCTTTTTACCCAGACCTGGAGAATTCATTTATCAAAGGAATCTCTTTCTCCAGAGTTTTCAATTATGTGATTGATCTGGGCCTTGGATTGTCCAAATTGATCTGGAAAGGTGGGTTTCTGATCCATGGTTAAGATTTTTAACTTGCAGGTTCAGCTTTAAAAGGTTTCCAAAAATCCAAGATGGTTTCACCTTTGCTTCTACACAAAGGGTTTTCCCACACTTGTCAGTTTTGGCCGGCTCACGCAGTAATGGCATTCGTGATCACAGCGTTTACATTTTTTCTGGACTGACTGGTTAGAGTCTTCCACACTTTAGCGCAATGTTCTCGGGTCTTGAAAACATCAAATCCCGGCTTTTGCTGGATTTTTTAAGCTGCCCACTCAGTCGTGAGTAATGTTTAATTAATTATTTTTTCTCGTTGTTCAGAGCGAGCTTGGCCACCATGTGTTCAGGCACTGACTCGGGAATCGGGTTCCTGGCCTGAGGTTTAAATGGCAATTTTTGACCACTGCAGTATTCAACTTTTTCTTAGGAACGTGTTGTCTAGGAGTTTTAAATTTTAGCTTACCCGTGCTAGGCCTGCTGACTCTGCACATTCTGGACATTGAAGGTGGACTTCCACGGGATTCAATGGGAGTCTTATGTTGCAGTGAGGAACCTGATTTCTGCCTTCAGCTTTCAAACCGTCCTTTGGAGATTTTCTCTGGCAATTTCCTTCTGCGCCTTCCCTTCTTGAGCTTTTCTTCAGGTCAGAATGCTTCTTTGATTTTTCCTTCAGGTTTCCAGGATTTTAATTTTCTTCTGCCGGCTCTGTGAGGTTTTGAGTTGTTCCATTCGCTGCCACCATGTTGTAAGGTGTTGGGCGTAGTTCAGCAGGTCTTATTTAGGTATTTGTAGTCTTATGTAATTCAATGGTAGGTATTTATTAACTACTAGAAACTGTATAGATAGGTACAGTAAAGGACCAAGTTTGCTTCTACACAAGGCTCTGTCCAGCACTAACTGACCCCTAGGTGTGGGTCATGTGTTCTCTTACATCAGTGTGTGGGCGGTACTGTACTCAATTGCATGTTAACCCCTTATGTGCCAGGCCCTATACTATACAGATCCCCCTTGGTTTTCATGGAGGCGGTCATTATCGGGAGGCCTCCTGATTTACGTCTGATGAGTTATCTGTGTCATTCATAGTCAGAGCTAGCAGGACTTTGTAGCAACATTGCCAGGTTGGGTGAGGGTGATGGGCTTGAAGGGGGTGAAGGGTGGGGGGGGAGTCCATAAAACTATCAGCATTGCTTTCTTTGTTATTTTGAGCCACCAATGTTCTCATCCGCAGAGACAGGCCCTGTGGCTGGGCCGCATCAGCATTGGCCCATTGGTCTCTGGGCCCATTTTTGTCTCCAGCCTGCCTCTGGAGGTGGCGAACCTGTCTCCAGCTTTTGCTCTCCCCCCAGCACGAAAATAGGGCAGCAGGCTCCTTCAGATTATAGACAGGATTGTGGGGCCGGGAAAATTCCTGACTCCCGATATGCGTTCCAACCATGAAAATGCAGTGTGCATCTGGGCTGCTGTATTTCCTACAGGGATGACACTTCAAAAATACTTCATTGGCTGTAAAGTACTTTGAGTGGTCATAAAAAGGCTTTGTAAATGCAAATTTTTTGACTCCTGTTGGGGTTATGTTGGGAAACTGTGAATCACGAAGCCTCCACACCCACCAGCCGCCCAACCCCCTTTAAATTCAGGCCCACCATTTCAGGAAATCTTGTAACCTAGCATGTCCGTTCATTCGTCAGATAAAATATATGTCAGTAAAAGCTAATGAGAATGGGCCCAAGATTCTGATTGGAACCCAGATGTAAAATTGGTTCCTTGCCTGATGAAGGCAGGGATTAAGGCCAATCCTGGTACTCCCAGGATTCCACTCAGTTTAAGCTGGTCTCTAAAATTTTGTTGGGCGGGGTAGTAAACGGAGGCTGTTGCACCTGTTCCTTCTATGTTAGGGGCTGTGTCTATGGAAGACACAAAAATACCCTGAAAGTTGGGCCCAGAACTCTCTCCCAAGCTGAGAGTCAGTAAATTCTGTCAAAGCCTTTGAAAAGGCCCCAGTGCCCCAAGAAAAAGGAAACAGGTTTTGGAGGGCATTGCGCATAACAATACTGGTAGATAGCCCTTTAAGAGCCAAACACAGTAAAATAATTATCTTTAACTTTATCCAGGAGGGGCCTCAGGATCTCCTCAGTGATTGACTGTAGTGTCCTCCAAGTTACACCGATGGGTAGGGAGAAGTGCCACCAATGCAACCCTTACAGATATGGACAGCTTCATGGCCCCTGCAAATATCCCCACCCCTATCAATTAGTAAGGAATTAAGATTTTCCTACAGTGACAGACTGAGTTTGACATCATCTAGCAAAATTGAAGTCAGTGGGAATCAGGGGAAAACTTTCCACTGGTTGGAGTCATACCTAGCCCAAAACAAAGATGGTTGCGGTTTTTGGAAGCCAAACATCTCAGTCCCAGGACATTGCTGCAGGAGTTCCTCAGGTCTGTGTCCTTGGCCCAATCATCTTCAACTGCTTCATCAATGATCATTCTCCCATCATAAAGTCAGAAGTGGGGATGTTCGCTGATGATTGCACAATGTTCAGCAGTATTCACGACTCCTCAGATACTGAAGCAGACTGATTGGGCTGATAAATAGCAAGTAACATTCACACCACACAAGTGCTAGGCAGTGACCATCTCAAACAAGGGAGTTTGTAACCATTTCCCCATGATATTCAATGGCATTACCATCACTGAATCCCCAATTATCAACATCCTGGGGTTACCATTAACCAGAATCTGTACTGGACCAGCCATATAAATACTATGACTACAAGTGCAGGTCAGGCACTTGTATTCTGAGGCGAGTAACTCACCTTCTGGCTCCCCACAACCTGTCCACTATCTTCAAGACACAAGCCAGGAGTGCGATGGAATACTCTCCACTTGCCTGGATGAGTGCAGCTCCAACAGCACTCAAGAAGCTTGACACCATCCAGGACAAAGCAGCCCACTTGACTGGTACCCCATCCACCACTTTAAACATTTACTCCCTCCACCACCAGTGCACAGTGGCAGCAGTGTGTACCACCTACAAGATGAACTGCAGTAACTCACCAAAGTTCCTTCGATAACACCTTCCAAACCCATGACCTGACCAATTAGAAGGACAAGGGCATCAGACACATGGGAACACCACAACCTGCAAGTTCTCCTCCAAGCCACATACACCATCCTGACTTGGAAATATATCACCGTTCCTTCACTGTTGCTGGGTCAAAATCATAGAACTCCCTTCCTAACAGCACTGTGGGTGTACCTACACCACATGGACTGCAGTGCTATCAAGTGGTACTTACACAGCAATAACCTGCTCATTGATGCTCAGTTTGGATTCCACTCGGCTCCTGACCTTATTATAACCTTTGTTTAAACATGGACGAAAGAGCTGAACTCAAGAGGGAAGGTGAGAGTGACTTGCCCTTGACATCAAGACAACATTTGATCATGTATGTCATCAAGGAGCCCTAGCAAAACTGAAGTCAATGGGAATCAGGGGGAAAACTCTCCACTGGTTGGAGTCATAGCTAACACAAAGACAGATGGTTGTGGTCGTTGGAGGTCCAACTCAGATCCAATGCATGGCCATATGGATAATGACAGTTCTATGGGACAATGAGCCACTAACCTCAGGACAAGGGAGGAGAAAAATAGTAGAGCGAAAGAAAGAAGAGCATTGATGGAGATATTCTTGGCATTTGATGCTCTCAGTTGAATTGTGGAGCTTAAAGAAACACTGGCCAAGAAATTGGTTACGATCCACTTTTGGATGCAGAATAAGTGAGGTGCTTGCTTCAATAGGGAGGCCCTAGGCATGTCTGAAATTCAGTCTTGAGCCTTATTTACATAGTTTGGCTAAACTTCTGGAGGCCTCTATTGACAGCTTTCTCATTTTACACAGTTAAATATTAGTTGTCAGTAGTCTTAAGGTAAATACTGGGTGATGGACATACAGGAGGAGTGGCAATGGGCTTGTGGTGGAGGAAGAATTTGAATATTTTGAAGTCAGGTGGGGCACTCCTGATTCATCTTGCTCTACAATAACATTTTTAAGAATTATTTTTAAAAACAGGTTTACCTTTTGACGATGGCTGCAGCTTTAGGGCAGAATTTTCCATGTCCACCGGCGTTGGGCGTGTTCAGTGGCGTGAGTGGGCAATATGGGATGATTGGTTTTCTGATGACATTAAACCAGTTTGTGATCATCCCCTCAGCCCGCCAATGACGGGCCGCATTTCCCGCAATCAGACGTCGGGAACCTCATTGTAATACTTCAGCATATTATTATTAGGCCTGCCCACTGGAATCCATCCACGTTGGCAGGAAAACACCCAACGTATTTTACAATAGCACATGAACAATCTGCACTTGGCAGGCTGCACTTTGAGGGGATCTCGAGGTGAGTACACAGTAACGTTGTGCAGAGCTCGTCAGGGTTGCCTGTTGGACTTCAAGCTTGAGGGGCACTGGGGCATCAAGGTTAAAGACAGCTCTGCCATTGAGGTGACTTGTGAGGGGGTGGCAAGGGCATCCCTGCCATTGAGATGATTTGTGGGGGTGGGGGGAGGCAAGAGCTTGCCATTGAAACTAGCGCACAAGCATTTGGGGTGGGGGATAGGGTGGGTGAGGGAAGGGGCCAAACATTAGGGAAACCTGTATAAAATGACCATTCCTCTGCAACTCAGACAGTTCAGGTGCAGCCACATTGATATGATTGGAGTCAGGCTTATAGCTTATCTGCCTACTCAAGCGACACAGAGGCATCAAAGTGCCATAAAGTGCTCCAAAGCTTTTCACCTCCCCGCAACCCCCCCAGCCCAGCACAGACTGCAAAGTCATGAGCATTTTAGTGGCCTGCAGAACAACTGAATGACTGGGCAAGATGTACAATCTCCTTGCTAAACCTGGCCATGGAGCAGTCACTGCTGGAGGCACTCACTGCCCCTTGCAATGTCATTATCCTGGTTTGGACCAGTCTCCCTCATGGTTCAAGCTAACAGTGCAGCCTAGCAGTGCAGATTAGGAGAGTGCCTGTGCCACAGTATGCAGTCCAATGGGCAAATCTGCCGCTGATCGGTCAGGTGGACTGGGGCAGAGGTGGTGAGGTTTTGGGCAGCCATGCAGTGCACTAATCTCTGGCCATCCAAGTGGTGGCCAGCACTCTCCAGGGAGCGTTAAGTGGCCTTCATAATTAACCAGGGCAGGTTCTTAGTACACCCATGCTAACCACGTGTCTCTCTCTTCCATCCTGCAGGAGGAGTACGTGAGGATCATGGATCCTGATGAACTAACTGTAAGCCTGATGGCCTACAGAGAGCGAAGACAATGGAAGAAAGAGTGACTGAGGCTCCTGGCTGCGCAGAAGCAGGAGGAGCAACCTCAGGAAGACATGGTGGCTGGGGGTCTCGCACACACCACCCAAGAGCCACAGCGAGCTGTCGCTGGTCGGTGCCTGGTGACACCCAGGGTCTATAGACACCACCTGTCATTCCTGCGGATAACCAAGAACCAATGTCGCTGAAGACTGCGCATATCCAGGGAAAGTCATGAGCATTTTAGTGGCCTGCAGAACAACTGAATGACTGGGCAAGATGTACAATCTCCTTGCTAAACCTGGCCATGGAGCAGTCACTGCTGGAGGCACTCACTGCCCCTTGCAATGTCATTATCCTGGTTTGGACCAGTCTCCCTCATGGTTCAAGCTAACAGTGCAGCCTAGCAGTGCAGATTAGGAGAGTGCCTGTGCCACAGTATGCAGTCCAATGGGCAAATCTGCCGCTGATCGGTCAGGTGGACTGGGGCAGAGGTGGTGAGGTTTTGGGCAGCCATGCAGTGCACTAATCTCTGGCCATCCAAGTGGTGGCCAGCACTCTCCAGGGAGCGTTAAGTGGCCTTCATAATTAACCAGGGCAGGTTCTTAGTACACCCATGCTAACCACGTGTCTCTCTCTTCCATCCTGCAGGAGGAGTACGTGAGGATCATGGATCCTGATGAACTAACTGTAAGCCTGATGGCCTACAGAGAGCGAAGACAATGGAAGAAAGAGTGACTGAGGCTCCTGGCTGCGCAGAAGCAGGAGGAGCAACCTCAGGAAGACATGGTGGCTGGGGGTCTCGCACACACCACCCAAGAGCCACAGCGAGCTGTCGCTGGTCGGTGCCTGGTGACACCCAGGGTCTATAGACACCACCTGTCATTCCTGCGGATAACCAAGAACCAATGTCGCTGAAGACTGCGCATATCCAGGGAACTGGTGGCTCACATCTGCCAGCTACTGCAGGATTTGACACCATGGGGTCATGGAGGGCATCCACTGTCAGTGGCCCTGAAAGTGACCACAGTGCTCAATTTCCGCCAGTGGCTCCTTTCAGGGTTCCACAGGTGACCTCTGTGGGATCTCACAAGCCTCCAACTACAAATGCATCGATGAAGTCATGGGAGCCATCTTTGCAAGGGCACACAACTTTGCACATTTTGCCCGGGACCGGGACAGCCAGGATGCAAGCGCGATCAGATTCCCCAGATCTCGGGTTTCCCACATGTTCAGGGTGTGATCAACTGCACCCACTTAGTGCTCAGATCTCCATCACAACACACGGTCAACTGCAAGGGCTTCCATTCGGTGAGTGTGCAGCTGGTTTGCGACTACCAGAAATACAGGGGTAGGTGTGCACACGGTTTCCAGGGAGTGTGCACGACTCCTACATCCTCAGTCATAGAGGATCCCTGAAGTATTCTAGGGTCCAGAGGAGCTGCAGGGATAGCTCCTTGGGGATAAGAGCTACCCTTAGAGGTCGTGGCTGATGACACCCATGCGGCGGTCTCAGACTGCAGCAGAGCGACGGTATAATGAGGCTCACATTACAGATCATAGTTTGGTGGAGCAGACAACTGGGATGCTGAAGTGCCTGGACTGGTCTGGTGGAGCCCTGCAATACAGTCCACAGAGGGTGTCACACATCGTCATCATCTGCCGCACCCTTTACAAACTGGCGCTGCAACGGGGAGATGAGCAGGCTGAGGGTAAGATGGAAGAGCTAGAGTTCTCCTCTGATGAAGAGGATGCCGACGGAGATGAGGGTGAGGAGGTCCTCAAAGTCAGAGATGATGGGGATGAGGCCCTCGCACTGGCTAGATGAGGCAGACACACTCGGGAGCCTTCATAGCTGCTAGATTTGTGGAGGATGATGATGATATCCAGTGAGGTGACCCCATAGATCCTCACATTGCATCTGTGAATGTTTGACTCCAGTCTGGCTTATGGCAGTGCAAATACCCTCTCTGAGAATGCTCCTGTCATGGAGATGCAGGGGAGGCCCTAATAGTTGCTCGATTGCAGGAGGATGATGACAACATGCAGTGAGGACATTCCATCATTCCATAGATCTTCTCATAGCCTCTGAGAATGTCTGACTTCTGTCTGGCCGAGGGCAGCTCGCTTGCACTCTGTGATCAGGGTCGTATCATAGACACCTAGCCATGAAACTTTAAAAGCATCTGATCCTTTTTCCGCCTTCAGCACCTGAGCCCTTCAGGAGCACAACATCACTGGTCACAGATGCAGAAGAGATGAGGGCCAGCCCCACCTTAAAGGTGCTGAGAGCACACAGAGAGAATGACAGAACTCTGTGACACCTGCCCACTACATTCTGGCAGCAATGACCAAGGAAACAGGAAACACGCCATTTCGATGGCAGGAGGGCTCTCATTCGCCCACCCGCCATCACCCCGCCACTGTATCACGCTGGGTGCCCTATTTAAATTCCAGTCACAAGCACACATTTCAGTGCTTCCAGACTGCCACTGCTGCACAGAGAACATGGCCCTGAAACTGAAGAAAACTGAAGCCCCTGGGTTCAGCGAAACATCCCTCGAGCACCTTTTGGATGCCGTGGAGGCCCGCCAGGATGTCACCTACACCCGCTCTGGCCGCAGGATGGGCATCACCAACCAGGTTTGGAAGGCGGTGGTAGTGGTGGTCAGCCCCAATGCCCTTCAAAAGAGAACAGCCACCCAGTGCCACAAGAGGATGAATGATCTCTTTCATTCCACCAGAGTAAGTCACTCTTTTCATCACTCTCAACTCACACACTCTCAAACCCATCACACACCCACAGGGTCTGCACCCACTGCCAGCTCAAGGGACATCACCATTTACTCTTTCACACACATGTTCATTGTCCTCATCCCGTCCATGGGATCACTCACCACCCACACACGGCAGGCATACTTATCATCTGGCCGGCAGCCTCGGGATCACAATCTGATGAGCACAGTGCACTGTCTGATCCACAGCAGGTGGTGGCAGGGATTTCCCAGGTCCCCGGCGCTTGGAGGACTGCTGGAGGCCAGAAATTTGCTGAGTCCGAGGTGCAGGCATCAGTAGTGTGTCCAGGGAGTGTGAGGCCGGACCATCACTTTGGTCCAGAGGTTGCACAGAGCACAGGGAGGAGGCTCTGGACTGAGACACCTGCCTTTATCTTGTGCAGAAGGGTTTCACATCTGAGTGACAAGAACACTGCTCATCAGAATAAGGAGCCATGGGCAGGGAGACATCCTTGGGAGTTTATTGACAATAGTGAACAGTATGTACAAGTGATTAACACCCATGCTTGGGCTGTGATTCTAATCTTAACTTTCCTAACCCTGCTGTTACATCTTGGGGCTCCCTGGACATCCACTGCTGTGGAGGAGGCAGCCTGCTGACTGCTACACCCTGTCTGTGATGGTCTTGGTGGGTGTCCTCTAGAGGGCCGAGACCTGGAGGGCCCCGGCCTGCTTTCGGGATCCTGCTGTGTAGCAGTGGCACCTCCTCGGCCTGTGGAGTTGGAGCTGCTGAGGTCACAGGAGTCACCTGGATGGTTGGCCCTGGAGTGTGCACCTGCTGATCCCCCTCCTTATGGGTGCCCGAGGGCCCCAGGCTGACTCCTTGAGGAGAAGGAGTAGCTGGAGTGAGATCGGCGTGACCCCCCCCACCCATCTTGTGTTCACACTGTTGGAGGCTAACTATGGCCTCAGCGATGGAGTTGAACCTGCGCAGCAGTGCAGAAGCAATGACCTGGACCGAGGTCTCCATGGCAGCCACCATCTTGCCAGTGTTGACCTCGGTACATTGGCATGCTGGCGATATCACCTCAGCTTGAAGAGAGATGCCTTGGAGTCTGAGGAATGCAGTGGACATCCCTTTCTGATGTTCCTGAGCTTGCCGTTGCAGCTCCAGCAGCTGAGACATGACTGAGTCCAGAAGCTCGTCATCTGACTCGGACTCAGCAAATTTCTGGCCTCCAGCAGTCCTCCGAGCGCCAGGGACCTGGGAAGTCCCTGCCACCACCTGCTGTGGATCAGACAGTGCACTGTGCTCACCAGATTGTGATCCCGAGGCTGCCGGCCAGATGATAAGTACGCCTGCCGTGTGTGGGTGGTGAGTGATCCCATGGACGGGATGAGGACAATGAACATGTGTGTGAAAGAGTAAATGGTGATGTCCCTTGAGCTGGCAGTGGGTGCAGACCCTGTGGTTATGTGATGGGTTTGTGAGTGTGAGTTGAGAGTGATGAAAAGAGTGACTTACTCTGGTGGAACGAAGGAGATCATTCATCCTTTTGCGGCACTGGGTGGCTGTTCTCTTTTGAAGGGCATTGGGGCTGACCACCACTACCACCGCCTCCCAAACCTGGTTGGTGATGCCCATCCTGCGGCCAGAGCAGGTGTAGGTGATATCCTGGAGGGCCTCCACGGCATCCAAAAGGCGCTCGAGGGATGTTTCGCTGAACCAAGGGGCTTCAGTTTTCTTCAGTTTCAGGGCCATGTCTTCTGTGCAGCAGTGGTGGTCTGGAAGCACTGAGATTTGTGCTTGTGACTGGAATTTAAATAGGGCACCCAGCGTGATACAGTGGCGGGGTGATGGCGGGCGGGCGAATGAGAGCCCTCCTGCCATCGAAATGGCGTGTTTCCTGGGAGTGTATAAATAATTTGGAGGGTTTGGGACAACATGGAGGCGGGTCAAATGTTGTTTTACCCGCCTGCTACCACACTTAGTGCTACCACACTCCAAATCTGGGACGCCCTTGGTCCCCGCAACCGTTTAAGGATCTCAAATGCAGTAAACCCAGCTCCTTTGCTGCTTATTGTAATCCAACTGGTTGTGGATGCTTGGGGTCAATGTAAAATTTTCAACCCTGATGTTGATATATTTTTGTTAGGCAGGTATATCAAGAGTTAAGGGATACAAAGCCATATAAATGAGGAAGAGTTCAGCCATAATCTAAGTGAATGGCAGAACTGTTCCTTTGTTCATGTGCAGAGTGCATCAAGGAAAATTGCATCTCAGTGAGTGCCAGACCTGTGCAGTCTGATTTTCTGCTCTGTTGCAGGGTACGGTTCAAGCAAATTGTTCCCAAAATAAGCTGGTGCTACAGGTTCCAGTGTTGCCATTGTTGTAGGTACTATCTGTCTCAAAGGGATAATTTGTTCTTGCCAAAAAAGATCTTTATTCTTGGCCTTTTAAATAAAAATTAAGTTTTCAGCCTCAGAATGCTTGAACTCCTCTTCATCCACTGATGGAAGCCCTGTTTGGTACATAGGTTCTCACTTTTTGAGAGATGGCTTGTTTGGAACAGGAGGGAAGCAAATTACATTTAAGACAACCCACAAAAGAAACAAAGGGGGGAGATGAGAAGAATTTTTTTTTCCACGGCGAGTTGTTGTGATCTGGAATGCCCTGTCTGAAAGGGTGGTGGAAACAGACTCCATAGTAATTTCAAAAGGGAGTTGGACAAATATTGGAAAGGGAAAATTTTGCAGGACTATAGGGACAGCGCAGGGGAATTGGAGCTAATTGGATAGTTCTTTCAATGAATCAGCATAGGCATAATGGGACGTATGGCTTCCTTCTATGTTATGGTTCTATGAACAAATGCAAGCCCCTTTGACAAATCCTGAAGATATTCACCTCACCCTCTGCAAAGCCTCCATCAATTGCTTCACTGGCAGAGGACAGGAATCCTTCTTCCATCTTCCTGTTTGCAGTTCAACTGTCCTTTTTGTGATCTGGTGGAATTTACTTGGTGGGGGCACAGCCTGCCTACTTCCGTCCGTCCATTCATCCCAAGGGATTGAAAACTGAGAGGGAGTGTACAGGTGATTTCTTTATCAAGCCACCTGCTGGTGACATTGGGATCACAGAAAATACAATCTTAATGTAAACACTAATAACCTTTTTTAATTAAATAAATCACAAAAATGTGTTGCCACTTTTAAGAATTTCTGCTCTCCTGCGCAGTTTCTCTTGGTCCCATTACAAAAGGTGCTGAAGAGAAAAAGAGCAAAACGATGCAAAAAACCCCACATTTGTGCCTTTCCAAATTTTTTTGTGTGAATTAACAGTCATTACTGAAGCCTCCCACAACTACACCACTCTGTGGCTCATGGGAGTGCAGCAGATCTCAGGCTCCCACCCCACATACTGCAGCAGCATGCTTTAGTCTGCTCATAAATGCCTAAGGTATATACTTATCTTGGACAGTAGTGTTAAAAGGAGCTTAGTGAAACGGTCACCCATTAATGGCCCGATTTTATGATCTGCTGATTTTACACAGGCCAAGATGAATGCTGACCCCATGGTGTGTTGACAGTGTTATGTGTAAAACACTACGTGCATTTATAAAAATATAACTCATAATGGAAACAAATTTCTGTGAGCTCTTTAAAAATGGAAGGCATTAAAGTTGCTTTTATAACAAAACTGGTTTCTAGGATTGTATGGACTACACCCCAACTGTGCGGGTGGCTGTGCTCACTGCACCACTATCACGGTGCATCTCAGAAAACTTCAGATCCAATTTATATCATTCTGATTTTAACTGTTTTTTCGAAGTGTTTGGGAAGAGCTGGTGGGTACTGACATTGACTGACTTTCCCTTACAGCTGAGGTCACAGGATCCACAATATCCTCAGAGGATTTGCAGACTGCAGTGTCTTGACTACAGATGGGTGTGTATCGATGCATTTGTGTGTGTGCGTGTATACCTGGATATATGTTTCTGGATGTGTTGTGAGAGTCTGTATGTATATGTCAGGGTGACCAACTGTCCCTTATTTTATGAAATTGTCCCGTATTTGAGGCCACCATCCCATGTCCCAGTCAAACGCTGCTAGCATGCTGCTTTTCCCATTTTCAGCCCTATAAATCTCAAGCATGCGTATGACCTGCTCTCCTCCTATTTGCACACTCTCACACCCCTGGCAGCCTTTGCCCCCCACCCCGCTCTCACAGCCCTGGCAGCCTCCACCCCGCTCTCCCAGCCCTGGCAGCCTTCACCCCCTACCCTGCTCTCATAGCCCTAGCAGCCTTCGCCCCCCACCCCAATCCCACAGCCCTGGCAGCCTCCCACCCCCCATCCCGCTCTCACAGCTCTGGCAGCCTTCAACCCCCCACCCCGCTCTCACAGCCCTCACCCCCCAGCCCGCTCTCACAGCCCTGGCAGCCTTCACCCCCCCCCCCCCCCCACCCCGCTCTCACAGCCCTGGCAGCCTTCACCCCCGCCCCGCTCTCACAGCCCTGGCAGCCTTCAGCCCCCCACCCCGCTCTCACAGCCCTGGCAGCCTTCAACCCCCAGCCCGCTCTCACAGCCCTGGCAACCTTCAACCCCCCACCCCGCTCACAGCCCTGGCAGCCTTCACCCCCCAGCCCGCTCTCACAGCCCTGGCAGCCTTCACTCCCCCAACCCGCTTTCACAGCCCTGGCAGCCTCCCCTTCCCCATCCCACTTTCACAGCTGCCCTGGCAGCCTTCGGCCCTCACCCCGCTCTCACAGCTCTGGCAGCCTTCACCCCCGCCCCACTCTCACAGCCCTGGCAGCCTCCCACCCCCCAGCCCACTCTCACAGCCCTGGCAGCCTCCACCCCCCAACCCGCTCTCACAGCCCTGGCAGCCTTCACCCCCCACCCCTCTCTCACAGCCCTGGCAGCCTCCCCTCCCCAACTTTAACATACCCCCAGAGTGATCCTTAATCTTCTCCGCAAGAGTTGTTCACACTGGTATTTGTGTGTATTTGTATATACATTTATATGTATCTCTGTGTTGTGTGTATTTTTATGCATATGTATTCTGGGAAGAGAAGAGGAACTTCTGTTTTTGCAGCAAGAGTATCTTGAATCACTGACACATCTGATTTTCCTCCCTTCCTGTTGGGAAGTGTGTCGCCTCTGCTTGGTAGCATTAAAACAGCTTAGGTCAGGTTAGGAGCTTGTAATGTGATACAATTATTATCATAATCCCTTCATAGAACACAGTAAATAAGAGCAGGACTAGGTCATTCAGCCCCTTGAGCCTGCTCCGCCATTGAACTAGATCAAATCATCTGGATGGGGGGATGGAGGAGTGAGGAGGTTGGGGAGGGAAGGAGGGTGGTAGAGGTGGGGAAGTGCAAGATGGGGGAGGGGAGGTTGGGGTGGGTGTGCGAAAGCTGCGGAGACAGTGCAGGGGGGATTTGTAGGGATTATGCCAGAGCAGTAGGGTTGTGGCTATCAGGAAGGGATGAATGGGCTGGGTCTCTTTACTCTTGAAGGGAGATAGCTGAAGGAATGGCCTAATAGGGGGTCTTTTAAATGCTGAAAGGTTATAATACAGTAAACACAGATAGAGTGCTTCTAGTTGTGGGAAAGAGCAAATATAGACACCATCAATATAAGACAGTCACCAAGAAATCCAATAGGGAATTCTGAAGAGACTTCTTTACCCAATGAATGGTGAGTATGTGGAATTTGCTATCACAGTAAGTAATTGAAGTGAATAGTATCGATGAGTTTAAGGGAAAGCTTGATAAGCATATGGATGGAGAAGAGAATAGATAGATGGTTATGCTGGTAGTTAGATGAGGAAGGATGGGAGGAAGTTGGCATAGAGCATAAAAACCAGCATGGAACGGTAAGGCCGAATGACCTGTTTGTGAATTGTATATACTATCCAATTCCATGTAACGTAAATGCCCCCAGCTCCCTGAACAACCATCAAAAATCCCAATGAGCATTTACAGCCTTCCAATCTTTGCCCTCCAAGAATGTAATAAATTTGGCTTGGTCACACAACTCATGGGCTGGATTTTATCAGGTGCCATGGTTCACACACCCCCTTCCCAACCCCCAGCTAAAAAGATCCCAATGGCTGCTCACAGCAATTTAATACACGGAGCAGCATCAATTGCTTTAAACCAAGGGTTCCACCCCTTTCTCATGAAGTCCCACCTTAGAGAACTGCCAGTCAATCCAATTGCCTGGTCAGGTGAATAGAAAACTGGCACATGGAATTCAGTCTGGAGATACACATTAAATGGTGAGATTCTGAGAAGTGCAGAGAAACAGAGAGACGTTGGATTCCGAGGCTAAAACAGGCTATTCGCTTGGTGCCATATTTGACTTGGAGATGAGTTTCCAACCACAAGTAACTAAGAGTGTCTAATTCCACCTCTAGAACATTGCTCAACTCTGCCCTGGTTCAGCTCAGCTGCTGCTGAAACGCTCATCCATGCCTTTTTTACCTCTAGACTTGCCTATTCCAACACACACCTGGCCAGCCTCCCTCATTCTACTCTCCATAAACTTAAGGCCATCTAAAACTCTGCTGCCTGTATTCTAACTCGCACCAAATCTCACTCATCTATCATACTGTGCTCGCTGAACTACATTGGCTCCCAATTAAGCAACATCTCAATTTTAAAATTCACATCCTTTTTTTCAAATCCTGTATTCTCCGCCAGCCCCACAACACTCTGAGATTTTGGCCCTTTTCTAATTCTGCCCTCTTGAACATCCCTATTTTAATGTCTTAAAGGAGGAAAGGGAGGTACAGAGGTGGAGAGATGTCAGGAGGGAATTCCAGAGCTTGAGGCCTAGACAGTTGAAGGCATGCCCACCAATTATGGGATGATTAAAATTGGGGATTCTAAAGAGGCCAGAAATGGAAGAGCACAGAGATATAGAGGGATTATATGGCTGAAGGAAGTTACAGAGATGGGGGGGACAAGGCCATTAACAGAATTCAAAAACAAGGATGAGAATTTAAAAATTGAGGTGTTGGTTAACCGGCAGCCAATGTAGGTCAGTGAGCACAGAGAAAATATATGAAGAGAATTGGTGTGAGTTAGGACACAGGTAGCAGAACTTTGGATGACCTCAAGTTTACAGAGGTTGGAATGAGGAAATAAAAGCAAAAAACTGCAGATGCTGGAAATCCAAAACAAAAACAAAAATAAAAATACCTAGAAAAACTCAGCAGGTCTGACAGCATCTGCAGAGAGGAACACAGTCAACGCTTCAAGTCTGTATGACTCTTCAACAGAACGAGGAAGGCCAGCCAGGAGTGCATTGGAATAGGCAAGTCTAGAAGTAATAAAGAGCTGGATGCAATCTCATAAGGGTAAGCGGCTGTGTATGTGGCGATAAAATTCTTCAGGCACGAATTTCAACTACATTGGCGCAGTTTGCCACAGCAGAACAGCTGGAGTACCACCAGTCACTTCCAGTGTGGCCTGTGAGGCCCACTCCATTGCGAAGGGCACCAGCATGGGGCTCCGCAGAGGGTGCCAGAAGCCTGTGGAGGAGCACTACTCTAGCATCGCACAGCCCAACCTGCTGATTTGACACCACTATACCTAAATTGGACAAAGCAAATCCATGCAATGAATATGTATGCCACTCTACTAACAACAAGTGCCAAACTGCAAGAGAGGCTAGGCACACAAATGTCAGGTAAAGTAATATTTAAGAACTTCTGCTCACACCAGAATTTCTAGCCCCTGGCCTGCTTTTGTAATCACTGTATCTAAGTAACTCGACTAGTTAATTTTCTAGTCAATAGGGAGTGCCCCACCCCCAATAGGATGTTGATGGTGGAAGGGAGTTCAGAAATGGTAATGCCATTGAATCACAAGGGGAAATAATTAGATTCTCTTAGTTGGAGGGGCTTATTGTCTGGCACTTGTGTCATGTGAATGATACTTGCCACAATCAGCCCAAGCCTGAGTTTGTCCAAGTCTTGCTGCTTGTGGGCACAGATTGTTTCAGTAATTTGGTGCAAAGCGGGAATTGAATTGGTAAGTCTTTCTCTTTAATTTCTCATTAATTTTTGTAAGTTCAGTAGTCTAGTTAAAAGGTTGGTAAGGTAGCTGACTCAGTTGCCTGTTTGACAGTTAACTGTCAATCACCTGAAGCCTGATTAGGTGTTAATTACTATTTGAAGCTAAATTAGTGGTGAGTCACTTCAGCTCTATTTAAGAAAGGGACTATCTAGAAGGCTTGCACACAAAAAGGAGAGCGAGCACATCCTGAGCGGGTATTGGCAATTTGGTGCAAAGCAGGAATTCAGTGCATAGGGGACGAGGTGCTCTTTGCATTTTTTCCTTGCTATCCAACTTCTTAAATCTTCAGCATGGATCTTGCCCTGCTGCAGCAGTAGAGGGTACAAGGGAAAGGAATGACTGGTAAGAAGTGGATAAGGTATTTACTACTTTAATCGCTTATAGTTTAAGGTCTTTTTGTGGTTTATAGTTTGTATATTCTACAGTAACAAGGATCAGGAAAGAAGGGCCCTGGAGTAATTGACTTAAAAGATTTAATTTAAAGGGATAAGTCATGGCAGGAGCGCTGAAAGCTGTGGTGTGCTCCTCGTGCTCCATGTGGGAAGCTGGGGACATTTCCAGTGCCCAGGACCAGCATGTGTGTAGGAAGTGTGTCCAGCTGCAGTTCCTGGAAGCTTGGGTTTCAGAGCTGGAACAGCGGCTGAGAACACTATTGAGGATCCGCGAGTCTGAGAGCGTCATGGATAGTATGTTTAGAGAGGTGGTCACACCAAAGATGAAGGAACTTGAGGAAGAAAGCGAATGGGTGACCACCAGGCAGACCAACAGAAAAAGGCAGGAAGTTCAGGGGTCCCGCTCACAAATCGGTATTCCATTTTGGAGGATGATGAGGCCACTGGTTCTTCCAGGGTGTGCGGACAGAGCCAAGCTTCTGGCACCACAAGCAGCCTGTCTGTATAGGAAGGGAGGAAGAGCAATAGTAATAGGGGATTCTATAATCAGGGGAGCAGGCACTACTGTGGCTGTCAACATTACTCCAGGATGGTATGTTGCCTCCTTGGTGCCAAGGTCCAGGATGTCTCTGAACTGCTGCAGGGCATCCTGAAGGGGGAGGGTGATAAGGCAGAGGTCATGGTACATATTGGTACCAATGACATAGGTAGAAAGAGGGATAAGGTCTTGCATCAAGAATTCAGGGAGTTAGGCAGTAGACTAAAAAGCAAGACCTCTCGGGTTGTAATCTTTGGATTACTCCCAGTGCCACGTTCTAGCGAGCTCAGAAATAGGAGAATAGCGCAGATGAATACGGGGCTTAAGCGTTGGTGCAGGAGGGAGGGTTTTAGATTCCTGGATCACTGGGACCGTTTCTGGGGAAGGTGGGATCTGTACAAGCGGGACGGTCTACCTCTGAACCAGAGCGGGACTAACATCCTTGTGGGCAAGTTGCTAGTGCTGTTGGGAGGAGTTTAAACTATTTCGGCAGGGGAAGGGGATTGTTAGCAGAATAGGAACACATCGTAACACCGTAAAACAATCAAGTCAGAGGGAATACAGCTGCATTAAGCTTCAAGGGAGTAAGGTAAGGCTGGATGGCCTCTACTTTAATGCCAGGAGTATTACAGGTAAAACGGATGGGTTAAGGGTGAGGATTGACACGTGGAATTGTGATATAGTAGCCATCACTGAGATGTGGTTGAGGGAAGGGCAGGATTCGCAGCTCAACATTGCAGGATATAGAATCTTCAGGCGAGACAGGGGAGGGGGTAAAAGAGGAGGAGGCGTTGCATTATTAGTTAAGGAATCAATTACTGCAGTAAGGAGAGATGATATCTTGGAGGGGGCATTGAATGAAGCTTTGTGGGTAGAGCTTAGGAATAAAAAAGGGGCAGCCACATTGTTAGGTGTTTATTATAGACCCCCAGATAGTCAGCGGGAAATTGAGCAAATATGTGCACAATTTGTGGAGTTGTGTAAAAACAATAACAATAGGGTAATTATATTAGGTGATTTCAACTTTCCCAACATTAATTGGGATAGACATAGTGTTAAGGGCTTGGATGGAGTGGATTTCTTGAAATGTGTACAGGAGAACTTTTTAGGTCAATATGTAGAGGGTCCAACAAGGGACGGCATAGTGCTGGACCTAATTCTGGGGAATGAAGCTGGACAGGTGGCTGAGATGGTGGTAGAGGAGCATTTTAGCAATAGCGATAGCGACCAAAACATGGTACAGTTTAAAACAAAAACACAAATACCTGGGAAAAACTCAGCAGGTCTGACAGCATCTGCAGAGAGGATTACAGTTAACATTTCGAGTCCGAATGACTCTTCATCAGAACTAAGGAAAGTTCTTAGTTCTGATGAAGAGTCATTCGGACTCGAAATGTTAACTGTATTCCTCTCAGCAGATGCTGTCAGATCTGCTGTGTTTTTCCAGGTATTTTTGTTTTTGTTTTGGATTTCCAGCATCCGCAGTTTTTTGCTTTTAACTATGGTACAGTTTAAGTTTGTTATCGACAAGCTGCAAAAAAATGTTTTGGATTGGGCGAGAGTGGATTTTAGTAAAATAAGGCAGGATCTGGCCAAGGTAGACTGGGGACAGTTACTTGTGGGGAAATCTACAGAGGAACAGTGAGGGGTGTTCAAAAAGGAAATGGGGAGGGTACAGGCTCAACATGTTCCCTCTAGGGTGATAGTAAGGAGTAACAAGCCCAGAGAACCATGGATGACCAGAGATATTCAGGTTACGATGAGAAGGAAAAGAGAGGCTTTTAGCAGGTACATGGGAAGCAAATAAGCAGAGGCATTAGTGGAGTACAGAAAGTGCAGGGTGGAGCTTAAGAAAGCAATTAGGGAGCAAAGAGGAGATATGAGAAAGCTCTGGCTGGTAAAAGTAGGGAAAATCCCAAGATATTTTACAAGTATATCAATGGGAAGAGGATAACAAGGGCCCATAAGGGACCAAGGAGGCAATCTATGGGTGGAGCCAGAAGACATCGCTAGATGTTGAATGAATACTTCACGTCCGTCTTCACCCAAGAGAATGAGGATGAAGGTATCGAACTCGGGAAGCGAGACTGTGAGGTTCTTAAGCAAATTGATATAGGGAGTGACAAGGTATTGAAGGCTTAAAAGTGGACAAATCTCCAGGTCCAGAACATTTGTGACCCAGACTGCTGAGGGAAGCAAGGGAGGAGATCGCAGGAGTTCTGACCCAAATTTTTAAATCCTTTCTGGCCACGGGGGAGGTGCCAGAGGACTGGAGAACAGCTAATGTGGTTCTGCTATTTAAGAAGGGTTGTAGAAAGAAGCCAGGGAACTGCAGGCCAGTGAGTCTCACGTCAGTGGTAGGGAAACTATTGGAGAAAGTTCTGAAGGAGAGTATCTCCACTTGGAGAGGCAAGGTTTGATCAGGGATAGTCAGCATGGCTTTGTCAGAGGGAGGTCATGCCTAACAAATTTGATTGAATTTTTTGAGGAGGTGACCAGGTGTGTAGATGAGGGTAGTGCAGTTGATGTAGTTTATATGGATTTCAGCAAAGCCTTTGACAAGGTCCCACATGGGAGACTTATAAAGAAGGCAAAAGCAAATAGGATACAGGGTAATTTGATAAGGGGGAATTCAAAATTGGCTTAGTTGTAGGAGACAGAGGGTGATGACAGAAGGATGCTTTAGGGACTAGAAGCCAGTGTTCAGTGGTGTAACCACAGGGATCTGCGCTCGGTCCCCTATTATTCGTAATTTAAATAAACAACATAGATGACTATGTGGGGGGTAGAATTAGTGAGTTTGTGGATGACACAAAGATTGGCCGGGTGGTTAACAGTGAGGCTGAGTGTCTTGGGCTACAGGAAGATATAGACGGGATGGTCAAATGGGCAGATAAGTGGCAGATGGAATTTAACCCTGAAAAGTGTGAGGTGATACACTTTGGAAGAGGTAATTTGACAAGGAACTATTCAGTGAACGGCATGACACGAGGAAGTTCTGAGGAACAAAGGGACCTTGGCGTGTGTCCATAGATCTCTGAAGTCAGAGGGGCATGTTAGTGGGGTGGTGAAAAAGGCATATGGGACACTTGCCTTTATCAATCGAGGCATAGATTACAAAAGTAGGGAGGTCATGTTGGATTTGTATAGAACCTTAGTGAGGCCACAGCTGGAGCATTGTGTGCAGTTCTGATCACCACATTATAGGAAGGATGTGATTGCACTGGAGGGGGTGCAGAGGAGATTCACCAAGATGTTGACTGGGATGAAACATTTAAGTTATGAAGAAAGGTTGGATAGACTTGGGTTGTTTTCACTGGAGCAGAGAAGACTGAGGGGGTGACCTGATCGAGGTGTACAAGATTGAGGGTCATGGACAGGGTGGA
This sequence comes from Carcharodon carcharias, assembly GCF_017639515.1. Lineage (NCBI taxonomy): Eukaryota > Metazoa > Chordata > Chondrichthyes > Lamniformes > Lamnidae > Carcharodon > Carcharodon carcharias. The sequence goes on along the minus strand of NC_054476.1, from coordinate 113,312,782 downwards.
TCGAGAGCAGCTGTTCCCCTTAGTTGAAGGGTCAGTCACAAGGGGGCACAAGTTCAAGGTAAGGGGCAGGAGGTTTAGGGGGGATGTGAGGGAAAACATTTTTACCCAGAGGGTGGTGATGGTCTGGAATGCACTGCCTGGGAGGGTGGTGGAAGCGGGTTACCTCACATCCTTTAAAAAGACCTGGATGAGCACTTGGCACGTCATAACATTCAAGGCTATGGGCCAGGTGCTGGTAACTCTTTCGAGTACAAACACGTTTCCATCTGTTCCTATTCAGATGAAGTTACATTGTTTCATAGTTTGCCATTGTGAGCTTTGAACTCTTGATCTTGGGGTTACAAACCCAGTACCATAACCACTTGGCTATTTAGGCCAAGCTCCCAGGTGCTGGTAAATGGGATTAGGTAGGTAGGTCAGGTGTTTCTCACGTGTCGGTGCAGACTCGAAGGGCCTCTTCTGCACTGTGATTCTGAGAGTTTCAAATGATACTGAATACTGTGTAATCATCAGCAAACATCCCCAATTTTGACCTTATGATGGAGGGAAGGTCATTGATGAAGCAGCTGAAGATGTTTGGACCTAGGATACTACCCTGAGGAACTCCTGCAGCAATGCTCAGAGGCTGAGATGATCCCTCTCCAAGAAACACAACCATCTTTATCCTAGGCATGACTCCAACTAGTGGAGAGCTTTCAATCAATTCTCATTGACTTTACTTCTACTAGAGCTCCTTGATGCCACAATCAGTCAAATGCTGCTTTGATGCAAAGGGTAGTCACTCTTGCTTATGGGTCAGAGGATTTTGGGAAGAAGACCCCCCCCTGGTGCCACATAATGGACTTGTGAGCAAAGTTAGAGGTCATGGAATAAAAGGCACAAAGCAACATGGATATGGAATTGGCTAAGTGACAGGAAACAGAGATGGGTGTTAATGGATGCTTTTCAGACTGGAGGAAGATTTGTAGTGGAATTCCTCAGGGGTCAGTGTTGGGACTCTTGTTCTCCCTGATAAATATTAATGACCGAGATCTTGATGTACGGAGCACAATTTCAAAATTTGCAGATGATATGAAACTTAGAAGCATTGTGAACTGTGAAGAGGATAGTATAGAACTTCAAAAGGATATAGACAAGTTGGTGGGATGGGTGGGTAAGAAGCAGATGAAGTTCAGTGTAGAAAAGCGTGAGGCGATTTACTTTGGTAGGAAGGACATGGAGAGACAATATAAGATAAAGGGTACAATTCTAAAGGGGGTGGAGGGACCTGGGTGAAAGTGTGCATAGTTAATTGATGGAGGCAGGACAAGTTGACAGTGTGGTTAATAAAGTATCCTGGGCTTTATTAATAGGGGCACGGAGTACAAAGCAAGGAGGTTATGTTGATAAAAGCAAAACACTGCAGATGCTGGAAATTTGAAATAAAAACAGAAAATGCTGGAAAAACTCAGCAGGTCTGACAGCATCTGTGGAGAAAGAGAAACAGAGTTGACATTTCGAGCCCGTGTGCCTTTTCTTCGGAGCTAAAGAGAAGTAGATGTGATGAAATTTATACTGTTTGAGAGGGGGGGAGCAGGTAAAGCAGGATAGGTCAGCGATAGGTGGAAGCTAAGGAGAGATTGACAAAGATGTCATGGACATGACAAAGGGAATGCTAATGGTAGTGGTGGTGACTAAAGAAGGTGCTGATAGTGGCATAAAGGTAAGAAAGCAGAGTGTGTTAATAGCAGAACAAGGGTCAGCACTCTGAAAGAACAACATGGAACAAGTAACAGATGGCCCTTTTGGAGGGTCGGTGGGGGATGGGGTGGTGGTTGAGGTAAAAGGATAGAAAAGGAATTTAAAAAGGGGATAAAAAATGCATAAATATAAAAATAAGTGAATAAAAAATAAAAATAAATTTTAAAAAAGGGATTAAAAAAGGGGTGAAGATGGAGGAAAGAGTTCATGGTCTGAAGCTGTTGAACTCAATGTTAAGTCTGGAAGTTTGTGAAGTGCCTAATTGGAAGATGAGGTGCTGTTCCCCCAGTTTGCATTGGGCTTTACTGGTACATTGCAGCAGGCCAAGGATGGACATGTGGGCATGACAGCAGAATGGTGTGTTGAAATGGCAAGCAACAGGAAGGTCTGGGTCATGCTTGCAGACTGACTGAAGGTGTTCTGCAAAGTGGTCACCCAGTCTGACTTCGCTCTCCCCCAGAGACCAAGGGGGAGACCTTGAGAGACCTCTGGAGGTCCCCAGCATCACAGACGCCAGTCTTCTGCCAATAGTGCAAAGACTATGGGGCCTTGACAATATTCCGGAAATAGCACTGAAGACTTGTGCTGCAGAACTTGACACACCCCTAGCCAAGCTGTTTCAGTACAGCTACAACACTGACATCTACCCAACTATGTGGAAAATTGCCCAGCTATGTCCTGTACACAAAAAAAAGGACAAAGCCAACCCAGCCAATTCAACCCCCATCAGTCTACTCTCCATCATCAGTAAAGTAATGGAAGAGGTCATCAATAGTGCTATAAAGCGGCACTTGTTTAGCAATAACGTGCTCACTGACGCCCAGTTTGGGTTCTGCCAGGGCCACTCAGCTCCTGACTCCATTACAGCATTGGTTCAGAAATGGACAAAAGAGCTGAACTCTCGTGGTGAGGTGAGTGACTGCCCTTGACATCAAGGCCACATTTTGCTGAGTGTGGCATCGAGGAGCCCGAGCAAAACTGGAGTCAATGGGAATCATGGGGAAAACTCTCAGCTGGTTGGAGTCATACCTAGCACAAAGGAAGATGGTTGTAGTTGTTGGAGGTCAGTCATCTCAGTTCCAGGACATCAGTGCAGGAGTTCCTCAGCGTAGTGCCCTCAGCCCAACCATTTTCAGCTGCTTCATCAATGACCTTCCTTCCATCATAAGGTCAGAAACGGGGATGTTCGCTGATGATTGCACAATGTTCAGCACCATTCGCAATTCCTCAGGTACTGAAGCAGTCCATGTCCAACTGCAACAAAACCTGGACAATATCCAGGCTTGAGCTGACAAGTGGCAAGTAACATTCGCGCTGCACATGTGCCAGGCAATGGCCATCTCCAACAAGAGAATCTAACCATCGCCCCTTGATGTTCAATGGCACTATCATCACTGAATCCCCCACTATCAACATCCTGGGGTTACCATTTATCAGAAACTGAACTGGACTAGCCGTATAAATACTGTGACCACGCAAGAGCAGGTCAAAGGCTAGGAACCTTGCGACAACTCACCTCCTGACTCCCCAAAGCCTGTCCACTAACTACAAGGCACAAATCAGGAGTGTGATGGAATACTCCCCACTTGCCTGGATGAGTGTAGCTCCCACAACACTCAAGAAGCTTGACACCGTCCAGGAAAAAGCAGCTCGCTTGATTGACACCCCATCCACCATCTTAAACATTCACTCCCTCCACCGCCGATGCACAGTAGCAGTAGTATGTACCATCCACAAGATGCACTGCAGCAACTCGCCAAGGCTCCTTAGACAGCACTTTCCAAACCCATGACCACTATCATCTAGAAGGATAAGGGCAGCATTTGGATGGGAATACCAACACAGGAAATTCCCCTCCAAGTCACTCACCATCCTGACTTGGAAATATATCGCAGTTCCTTCACTGTCAATGGGTCAAAATCCTGGAACTTTCTTCCTAACAGCACTGTGGGTGTACCTACACCACATGGACTGCAGCAGTTCAAGAAGGCAGCTCACCGCCACCATTTCAAGGGCAACTAGGGATGGGCAATAAATGCTGGCCCAGCCAGCGAAGCCCACATCCTGTGAATGAATAAAAATAAATGTAGAGGAGATCGCACTTGGGAGCAGCGAATACTGTAGACCAAGTTGAAGGAGGTGAAAGTGAAGCACTGGTTCACCTGAAAAGAGTGTTTGGGCTCTTGGTGAGGAGGGAGGAGGTAAACAGGCAAGTGTTGCACCTTCTGCGATTGCATGGGAAGGTATCGAGGGAAGAGGATGAGGTGTTGGAGAAGTGGACCAGGGTGTCACAGAGGGAATGATCCCTATGGAATTATGATTTGGGGGGGGGGGGGGGGGGGGGGGTGAAAGGAAGATGTGTTTTGTGGTAGCATCATGCTGGAGTTGGCGGAAATGGCGGAGGATGATCCTTTGAATGCAGAGGCTGGTGGGGTGGAAAGTGAAGACAAGGGGGACCCTATCATGACTGAGAGGGAGGGGAATGGGTGAGGGCAGAGGCGCAGGAAATGCGTCGGACACAGTTGAGGGCCCTGTGAACTACAGGGGGCGGCGAGGGGAGAACTTCAGTGAAGGAAGACATGTCAGAACAGCTGTTTTGGAAGGCGGCCTCATCAGAACAGATGCGACAGAGGCGAAGGAACTGAGAGAATGGGATGGAGTCCTTACTGGAAGCAGGGTGTGAGGAGCTGTAGTCGAGGTAACTGTGGGAGTTGGCGGGCTTGTAATGAATATTGGTGGACAGTCTATCACCAGAAATGGAGACAGGGAGGTCAAGAATGGGAAGGGAAGTGTCGGAGATGGACCATGTGAAGGTGGTAGAGTGGTGGAAATTGGAAGCAAAATTGATCAATTTTCCCGGGTCCAGATAAGAACATGAAGCGGCATTGATGCAATCGTCAATGTACTGAAAAAAGAGTTATTGCAGGGGGCCTGAGTAGGACTGAAACAAGGAATATTCCACATACCCCATAAAGAGACAGGCATAACTGGAGCCCATGAAGGTACCCATAGCCACACCTTTTATTTGGAGGAAGTGAGACAATTTAAAGGAGAAGTTGTTCAGTGAGAGAACAAATTCAGCCAGGTGGAGAGTGGTGGTGGATTGGGATTGTTCAGGCCTCTGCTCAAGGAAGGTTATGTTTAACTTGTATAAAACATTGGCTTGGACCAACTGCAGTATTGTTCCAGCTCTGGGTGTCACACTTTAGGGAGGATGTAAAGGCTTTGGGGAGGGTGCAGGATAGATTCACAAGAATGATTCCAGGGATGAGGAACTTCAGTTATGTAGATAGATTAGAGAAGTTGGGACTGTTTTCCTTGGAGAAGGTTGAGAGGTGATTTGATAGAGGGGTTCAAAATCATGAAGGGTCTGAACAGATAGGGAAAAACTGTCCCCATTGATGGAAGGATCGAGAATGAGAAGACATAGATTTAAGGTAATTGGTAAAAGAAGCAATGGAGACATAGGGAGAAACTTTTTCACTCAGTGAGTGGTTAAGATCTGGAATGAGCTTCCTCAGTGTGGTGGAGGCAGGCTCAATCGAGGCTTTTAAGAAGGACTTGGATTATTATTTGAAAAGGAAGAATGTGCAGGGTTACGGGGAGAAGATGGGAGAATGCCATTAGGTGAATTCCTCATTCGAAGAGCTGGTGCAGACATGATGAACTGAATGGCCTTCTTCTGTATTCAAACAATTCAGTGAGTGGTGGATCTATTCTAGTGGTTAGACAGGGCACTAATGTCTTAAGGGTAGAGAGGTGCCCTGCCCCAACATTGCATCTCTATTAAACACAGTTTGCAGTTTAAATGAAACCTTCCCATTTGCAAGTTGCTGCCCTTTTTGCCATCAGTGTCTGCACTTCAAAAGTAATTCATTGTACCTGATGCATTTTAAGATGCCTCTTACTATTCTCCTATTACAAATAGGTTGCAGGCTTTTTTTTTTGCATCCTACTAATCCTTAGGAAGGAGAATAAGCAGAGAACACATTTCTAGATCTTCATTGATGCAATTTTAGTCCTAATGACTGTGAGGTGTGGAAGTGCTTCCTTTTCACTTTCTGGTGCATCGATCTTTTACAGCTGGACTTACTATTGCAGCTTGCCCCCAACTGGCCCTGCAAAAGAAAATGCCACGTAAGGGTGTTGACAACAATGTTTGGGCATATTGGAGGAGGTTTCATCCCAAAAGTCCCTCACCCACCCCAAATTCTAACCATGGGTCATTCGACATCAATCCCCACAGCACATACCATCTTGCCAATTGGAAAGAAAACAGGCTGTTCATCATTTGATTGAGTGGTTCTTGTCAATTTGTCTTTATGTCAAACAGCCTTTTTTTGCCATCTCCAATATCTGTGTAATGAATAAATGAAAGTGTTCAAAGATTTCTTAATGAGCCTATAAATTATCTCCTAGGTCACTTGCAGCAGTGTCCTGCGGATTAATTCCTGCAGGCTCCAGTAATGCCACCCCAGACTTTATAGCTGCAAACGCCAGAGTAAGCACTGTGGGGTTGAAGGGGAAATTGCCCAGCAGTCATTTTTTGAAATGAGAAAAAAGAAAAAATGCTGTAAACATTGAGCAGGTCAGGCAGCATCTGTGGAGAGAGAAACGGAGTTAATATTTCAGGATCTTTCATCAGAACAGGGGATGTGTGTTTTTGGGCAAAGGTTAGTCCCCTCACTGGGTAAGATGCCAATGTCCCTAATCAACTCGTTCCACCGTGTTGCCCCTGTTTGAAAGGCAGGGATAAAATACATGAAAATGAAGTGAATAATGTCACTTCGCTAACAAGATTTCACTGTTATGTAGTAGGCACGTGGAAAGATTTTCAGCTGTTAACAGTAATAAGTCACCGAGGTGTTAACATTCAGGAGCCTCTCAATGCATATTAATTGTAGGCGACATCGTATTTCTTGAACAGAGGTGCAAAAAAAACCTCGCTGCTGCACTTGGCAATTAATTTAGGAAACAAATTGCGCTACCAATCTGCAGAGCGCTGTGCATTTCCGACCAAATTTGGGGAAGAAGGAGGAGCCGCTTCAACCACACTTGACGCACAAGCCCCCGGGGGGGTGGGGAGAGAGAGAGAGAGAGAGAGAGAGAGAGAGTCGTCCGCTTGATTGACACGCAGTCTAGCCAACCAGGCGCCGAGAATCCAGCCCCACTGGCCTAAACCTATCAATCAGGATGTGAGGTGGGTTTGACGGTCATCAGGTTCGGTTGCACGGCAGGCTGGGCGGAGTGCGCATGCGTGTAGCAGGCCGGCCGCTGAAAGTTGAGGAGAAAGCAAGCGGGGAGCTGGTGCGTGTCGGTGCCGATCGCCAGAGAGAAGGGGGGGAGAGAGAGATAAACAACAACCGTCTTTGTGTGCTTCACGGCCCGTTGAACATGACAGAGCCGCAGTCGGCATTGTTACTCCGAAGGCAGCTGGCAGGTAAAAGGATATGATCAGGACGGGAGCCCCCCACCCCCCCGGTTATCCGCCACCGGGATCCTTCCTCCCCTCCCCCCTCGATGGCGGCGGTCGCTGCACAACCGGGCGAGCGACGCCTGAGCAATTCCACCCGCCCCCTGCTCCAGAGACGGTTTATTCGGAACGATTCTCGGCCCGCTTTAAGCGCCGAATTTTCGGGGTTGTTTAGCGCTCACCGCCTGTTTGAAGCCAGAGGCCGCGTTTCTTTGTCCGGTTACGGTTGCGCTTCCTTTTTTTTTCGTTTGTCGTCGCTCCTCTTCCCCCCCCACCCCCCGTTATTCGTTCTCCCACAACCCCCCTGGCACATATGGACCGGCTTGCGCATGCGTATGGCGCCAAGCATTTCAGGTACTGGCAGTGCTGTCCTGAGCTCTGTGTCTCTATTGTTGCTTTGAGTTCCTCCACCACCCTCCCTCAATTTCTTTCCAGTTCTGCGCCCTCCTGTTCCCAAAACGAATCTCACATTGACACAGTGATGCATCAATTGTTTTATAATGCAGGAGCAGATTTTTATAAACCCATTCGTTATCAATTCATACTAGCAGAACTATTTTTGTTAGTATTGTATTCACGTAGAGAAGGGTTCACTCGATATTTCAATGGACAGCTTGGACCAATAAGTTGTCTCTTTTTCAATGGGCATGGTAAGTTGAATTGAATATTTCCTTCCCCATGCCAAACGATATTACTGTTCTCCTGAGTAGGTACATTGTGTTCATAGGGAAACAATGCCTGAAGTTTGTTTCTGTCATTGGAACATTGCTTTATTCTCAACATGGAGGAGTCCTGCTCCACTAGTTATTGAATATATGGGAAGTGCCCTAGGCACAATGTTGGTCAGGATACTGATCTTTAAATTGTGCTCGATTAGGTGGTTTGATCTTTTGGTCTCCTGTGATAGATAGCAATATGACATTTCCTCAGAGTTGTGCTGAAGATTGTGCCACCTGGAGTGGGCTAGAAAAGATATTCTAAATCTGTGCTATAAATAGTAATGGAGAGCCAAAGGAAGAATGGGGGCTGGTTACAAACGGAGGGGATATTATCTTAGAGGCTTTGGTAATGCATGAGTACTTTACATCTGTCTTCACAAAATAAAGAGGATGTTGCCAGTGTCATTGTAAGGAAGGAGTTAGTAGAGAAAATGAATGGGATAAAATTGATAGAATACTGCCAACCACTTTTAAGTAGAACCCTATCTGGTATGGATGGGTTGTACCCCAAGTTCCTAAGGGAAGCAAGGGTGAAAGTAGCAGAAATACAAGAGTCAAAAGGAAGTTAGTGCCTGTGCCTAGTGTGAACATGCCAGCTATAATGTTGTTTACTGCCTTTCCTTTTCGGACTGGAACAAAATTTATAGGGAATTCCCAGGGGTTGGTGTTAGAATCCATGCTCTTCCTGATATATATTAATGACCTAGACCTTGGTATCCAGGGCACAGTTTCAGAATTTGTGAATGATATGAAACTTGGAGTATGGTGAGCCATGAAGAGAATAGTGTAGGACTTCAAAGGTTGATGGAATGGGTGGACAAGTGGCAGATGAAATTTAATGCAGATAAGTGTGAAATGATTCATTTTGGGAGGAAGAACTCAGAGACAATGTACAATTCTAAAGGAGGTGCAGGAGCAGAGGTACCTGGGTGTATGTGTGCATAATTCACTGAAGGTGGCAGAGCAGGTGTAGAACGCAGTTAATAAAGAACATGAGATCCCAGGCTTTATAAATAAGGACATATGGTACAAAAGCAAGGAAGTTACGAGCCCAAGCCCTGTGCACCACATTTTACGAAAGATGTGAAAGACGTCGGAGAGGGTGCAGAAAAGATTCAGAAGAATAGTTTCAGGAATGGTGAACTTCAATTGCGTGGATAGACTGGAGAAGCTGGGCTGTTTCATTTAGAGAAGAGAAGGCTGAGAAGTGATTTGATAGAGGTATTCAAAATCATGTGGTTTTGGACAGGATAGATAGGGAGAAACATCCATTTGTGGAAGGGTGGAGAAGCAGAAAAAGTGGATTTCAGGTGATTGCAATTGGTTCTTTTGCCAATGTGAGGAAAAACTTTTATGCACTGAGTTGTTAGGATTTGGACTGCACTGTCTTGTGTGGCGGAAGCAGATTTACTCATGGCTTCCAAAAGGGCATTGGATAATTTACCTGAAGAGAAAAAAATTGTAGTGATATGGCACAAAGGCAGGAGAGTGGTGCTAGCTAAATAGTTCTTACAGAGCGCTAGTACAGACAACGGCCTGACTGGCCTGCTTCTGTGCTCTTGACAAGTAATTCAGCTGTTTGCCTGTTCTGGTGGCTGTACATGTTTGCGAGATGTATGTGTATGCTTTGGGGACTGGCTCAGTCTGTATGTAACTTTTTTTGCCCTTGGAATGTCTCAGAGGGCTTCCCATCGAATGAATTACTTTTTTGAAGTGTAGTTACTACTATGAGGAAATGTGGCAGCCAATTTACACACAGCAAGATGTGACAAATGGAAAATTTTAGTGAATAATTTTTTTAGCAAAGTTTAGTCTAAGTACCAAGAAAGCAACCTTCCCTTTTCAATATTGATATAAGATTTTTACCATATACCTGTCCAAGTGGATGAAGCATAGTTTTCTGTGGCAGCCATATTGCACAAAATCACCATTCCTTTCAGAAATGAGGGTTGCAGAGGAATCTGGCACTCAAATTCAGGAGTTTACTATTTGTGGCATTAGGTGATCTTTATCTGAGCACGAACAATAAACCTGAGGATCCTATAACTTTATATCTTGTACCTCTTGTGTACTGGCAAAGAACAGTAGAGATTTCATGGATTAGAAGAGATATAAACAACAGGGTAAGAGCTGCAAGAGGAAGGAAGGGAAAATTTTGAGTGTATCAAGTACACTTTTTCACTCCTCTTAAAATAATTTTAAAAAAGATAATTGAAGAAATGGCAGGCTTACAAAGTAGCTACTTTTGTATCTGTCTTCTTAGAGGATGAATAAAAATGCTTGAGTTTCGAAGAAAAATAAATCAAGGGGAGGCACTAACTAGATTTAATTTAAAATAGATGGAGATATAGAGACTAATATTAAAGATAGACAAATCTTGAGGATCTGATAGTCCACCCAAAGTATTGAAGCAGGTTAGAAAATTGTTGATGCGTTAACCATCATCTTCCAAAAGCACCAATTAAGAATTGTCTCCTTGGATTGCCAATGTCATTCCATTATTTAAGACTAAGATATAGACTAATAGGCATATAATTTCCTAGTTTAACATCAGATGTGAGGAAGTTACTAGAATCTTTGTTTAGGGACAGTGAGCATTTGGACATATATGAGCTGATCAGAGAGGGCCAATACAGATTTGTAAAGGGTAAAATATATTTAATGAACCCCCAGCTGAACTTTGAGGTTGTGCCTGATATAGTAGATAAGAAAGGGTTACTTGTTTATATGGCATTCAACATGGTTCCACCTAAAATCCTGTTAACAAAAGTGAGTGTAGATGGAATTGGAGGCAAACCTATTGAGTTTGGAACTAGGAGATATGGATTGGAGGCTACACAGTTGGCAGGATGTGACCAGAAGTGTCCTGCAGGGATTTGCGCTGCAGCCACAGCTTTTCACTAATTATATATGACTTAGGTGAAAGAATAGGGAGCCATTTATCTAAGTTTGCTGATGACACTGCGTTAGATGGCACAGTAAATAGTATGGATAGGAGTGAAAAATTGCAAAGGGACATGATGTTTGTGAGCGTGCAAGACTGCAACAGATGGAGTTTAGTGTGGGGCAAGTGAGGCTATCGCTACCTTGAACCCTAAGAAAGATGGATTAGAGTATTTTGTAAATGGTGCAAAGGTAGGAACTGTGGGGATCAGAGAAATGCAGGTGTCCAAGTACAGAAATAGCTTAAGGTTAGTGCATAGGTACAAATAAACAATTAAAAAAGCTAATAGAATGTTGGCCTTTATCTCACGGACTGGAATACTAAAGGGTAGATGTTACAGCTGCACGGAGCTCTGGTTAAGCTCCTTCTGGAGACCTGTACTCTGTTCTAGCACCGTACCTCAGGAAGGATGTATTGACCATGGAGGGGTGAAGTGCAAGGTTAAAAAGTTAAATTATGAAGGCAGATTGCTAAGACTAGACTTGTATTTATTTGAATATAGAAAAGTTAAGGGGTAATCTTATTGAGAGGTTTTAAGAGGATTTAAGGATTTGATAGAAAAAGTACATCTTTTGACTGTCGGAAAAGGGGAGAGTAACCTGAACGTAACTGTAATCTGTGATGGTGGGGACTTCAAGAGGAGGCCGGACCCTAACAACATTCTGGCAATGGTATTGAAGACTTATGCTCCAGAAGTAGCTGCACCCCTAGCCAAGTGTTCCAGTACAGTTACAACACTGGCATCTACCCGGCAATGTGGAAAATTGCCAAGGAACGTCCTGTCCACAAGGCAAGACAAATCCAACCTAGCCAATTACCGCCCCATCTGATTACTCTTGATGGAATGGTCATCGACAGTGATGTCGAGTGGCACTAACACAGAAATAATGTGCTCACTGACACTCAGTTCAGTTTCTGCCAGGGCCACTTAGGTCCTGGCCTCACTACAGCCTTGGTCCAAACATTGACAAAAGAGTTGAATTTGAGGTGAGTTGAGTGACTGCCCTTGACATTAAGGCAGCGTTTGACCGAGTATGGTATCAAGGAGCTTGCAATACTGGAGTCAGTAGGGATCGGGGGGGGGGAAATCTCTCTGCTGGTTGGAGCCATACCGAGCACAAAGGAAGATGTTTGTGGCTCTTAGAGGTCAATCAGCTTAGTCCCAGGACATCACTGCAGGACTACTTCAGGGCAGTGCCCTCGGCCCAATCATCTTCAGCTGCTTCATCAATGAGCTTCCTTCCATCATAAGGTCAGAAGTGGTGATGTTTGTGCGTTCACTGATGATTGCACAATGTTCAGTACCATTCACAGTGACTCAGATACTGAAGCAGTTTGTCCATGTGCAGCAAGACCTGGACAATATTCAGGCCTAGGCTGATATGTGGAAAGTAACACTTGTGCCACAAGTGCCAGGCAATGACCATCTCCAACAAGAGAGAATCTAACCCATCTCCCCATGACATTCAATGGCATTACCATTGCTGAATTCCCCATTGTCAGCATCCTGGAGGTTACCATTAACCAGAAACTGAACTGGACTAGCCATATGAATACTGTGGCTACAAGAGCAGGTCAGAGGCTGGGAATTCTACAAGGCACAAGTCAGGAGTGTGATGGAATGCTCCCCGCTTGCCTGGATGAGCAAACTCAAGAAGCTTGACACCATCCAGGACAAAGCAGCCCGCTTGATTGGCACTCCATCTACCACAGACACATTGGCAGCAGTGTCCTACCTACAAGATACGCTGCTGCAAATCACAAAGACTCCTTCTAGACCCATGACATCTACCAGCTATAAGGCAGCAGATGCATGGGAACACGATCCCCTCCAAGCCCCACACCATCCTGACTTGGAACTAAATCACCTTTCCTTCAATGCTGGGACAAAATTCTGGAATTCCCTTCCTAACAGCACTGTGGATGTACCTACACCACAGGGACTACAGCGGTTCAAGAAGGTGGCTCACAACCATCTTTGAGGGCAATTGGGGAATGGCACTAAATGCTTTCTGGCCAGCGGTACCCATACCCCACGAACAAATACATTTTAAAAAAACCTTAGAATTAGAGCTAGACCATTCAGTGCTGATGTCAGAAAATGCTTCTTCACATGAAGGATAGTGGGAATCTGGAAAAGCTATCCAAAAGTCTGAGGCCTGGTAAATTGCAAAGTTTCAAAATTGCAATTGTTTCTTTCGATAGAATATATAAAAGCAAAATACTGTGAATGCTGGAAACCTGAAGTAAAAACCAAGTGCTAGAAATACTCAGATCTGATAGCACCTGTGGAGAGAAACATTGTTGACATTTCAAGTTGAATTATGACTTCTGAATAAGAATTTTGGGCTAGGGTATTAAGGGTTATAGGTCTAAGGTGGATTTAAGATATGAATCAGTTATGATCTAATTGAATGTTGGAATGGCTTAAGATGCTGCATGGCCTACTCCTGTTTTTTTATTCTCCTGCCTACTACATAACCCGTAAGTGAATTTGAAGAATTGAAAAGGTCTATGATGAATTAACTGATCTTTACCAGGGCAGTGTAAGGATGCTACAGTTTGTACCTGGAGTGATGGTAGATGTTTTCACCAGGAACCTCACTAGTTAACTTGTGATCCAGCCAGAAATGTGTCAAATTATGACTAGTCAGATTTTCAGATTCAGCTCCAGGCTGAATAGCCTGCCAGTCCAGCCCATAGTTGTGTAAATAGTCATTTGACTGAAGCTGAGGAGTCATACGGACTCGAAACGTTAACTCTGCCTTCCTCTCCACAGATGCTGTCAGACCCGCTGAGTTTTTCCAGCCAATTTTGTTTTTGCTTTTTGTTTCAGATTTCCAGCTTCCGCAGTATTTTGCTTTTGTCATTTGACTGAGGTGTTGGAGCACAAATGAGAGAGGGGACAAAAGTCTTGGCAGTAAATACTTATTTCTAGATCATCTTTAGAAGCACAAAGCCTTTTTAAACAGAACAATGCCTGTCTGAAAATTGACTTTTGATATATTTGGAATTGGTTGAACTAGGAGAGGGTGGGAAACTAGTATCTCCCCTTGGATGTGCCAGGCTTGGGTGGGGGTAACTTTGACCAAAGTTTCTTTTTGATGGCTAAGTTGGCTAGGTAATGATGCACAGTTGATGAGTCATGTGAGTGGATTGTTAGAGGGCAGTTGGCACTAATTCAGTAAGATCTGCAGATGCTTGCTGTAAAGTAAAAAGACAGTCTAGAATTTTAATGCTGTTACATATATCATGGTAGGGAAGCATTTTGTGCTTTACACAATCTACATCTCTGGCAAAAATAAATGTGCTGGTCTTGAATTGGAAAATGCAATGTGCCTTTACAAAACTATGTAACTTGGTACCAGGAATCCACCACTTTGAAAAGTGTCCAGAATTTGCAATTGTTTGTTTTTTAAATTGCTGTGACTACAAGCTGCTTTTAGCTTTTGCCTGCTTTTGAAGGTTGCATAATACAGCACTTTCTAAAACGTTGACTGGAGAAATTTTTTAAATTGTAGCTTTATCCTTTTTGCAAGTTAACTGCCAATTCTCCATCCCCCCACAGATGCATTAATTTCATTCTTTCACAATACCAATCACACCACAGGTGAAATGTCCTCATCATTTCCACCTTTACCCAAGTCATCTTTCACCTCATGAACCACAAGCTAGGGAATGAAGAATGTCTCAACAGGTGAAATGACAATGTCATTTAGTTGCAGTCTGTGGGTAACCTAGGGTTGTTTGCACTCTATTCCTGTGTGCCCACATGACTGTCAAGAGGTCTTGAGGCTCAGTCAGTAGCACCCCTGTCTCTGAGCCACAAGGTTCCACGTTCAAGCTCCACTTCAAGACTTGATGGCCACTGAAGGAGTGTTCATGATGAGATTCAAACAGGTTGATAATCAGCCTGCTAGCCCTTCCACTTCCACCCTATTCCTCAAAGGGAGAAAGTGTTTGAAGATTGCTTTCTGAAGAGATTGCCGAAGGTTCTCTGGCTTGTTATTGCTCCATTTTTCTGACACAACTTGGATTACCTCAGATTAGGCAGACAGGAACTTCACTGCTTGACTATTGGCTGCTGTATTTGAGTTGCTAATCTTGAGACACTCTGTCTTGGAGTACCAATAAACAGTGTTGCAAAAGAAGTGTCACTGAATGATCTAAGCTGCGAAGGAGCCCTAGCAAGATTTAGTGCCTCCTTGCTGATAAACTTGGGTGAGTGGTGCACTTCCCAGTAATTGGCCAGAGTTCTTCAAAGAAGTAAAAGCTGGCTGCAGTTGAGGCCTGGTCAAGTGTGACCATAAAGTGGCCTTTTTAAGTTCCTGGAAATGAGCTTCTCTGTCCTTTGAAAGTTTAATCTGCTGTATTAAAAATGGAAGGTCTATCTTTTTGTGATGGTGCAGCCCTTTGAATTGGTAATTTTTGGTCTATTGGGCAGTTTCTTGTTAACCATCTTATTTCTCCTCTATCACTAATCTGTATAGTGTTGCGCAGAATGCTACACAAGCAGCTAAAATGGTTATACTGCATTTGTACAGCATTAGGTCTCATATTTGTGTTAACTGAAACTACCATCATAGAATCTTACCTAGAAATCATAACTTTCAAAAAGTTAGGGAATTTGATTTGCAAATACATATGATTTCAGATAATTATATGGCTTAGAACTCTACTTGCTGAGAAGTTAAAAGTTACATTTATTCATCAAACTTAATGTATTGCCTTTCGCTTATGTACCCATGAAGAATGGCAGATGCCTATCATTTTCAGTCTAGGTTATGTGAGCATGGCACTTTTTAGGGATGGTGTGAACATTATTTTCCAGCTAGTGGTACTAAGTTACAGAAGTAAGATGCACTGTTTTCATACCCTTTCAATCACTTTTGCCAGAATTTCTCTTTGAATTTGTTCACGATATCTGCTTCCGTTGAAGTGCTACAACTGAGATGCAAAGAGAGGTGAACTGATTTAAATGCTTTACACAGAGCTTGGTGACTATATTCAATAAATTCCGTATAGATCCATTCTATTAAATTTGTGGTCTGTCCACCTTCCCTTATGAGCCTTGCGAATTTGCACTGATTTCAGTGAGTAATTCAAAAGTACCTCCAAGTTTCTCTCTTGCTTTGTTCTGTGCACTAACACTACTTTGTTTCTTACCATAGCTGTTTTCCCATTTCCAACGCTTGATGTTAAATGTCGTCTGCTTGTCATTTCCCCCATACACAATGAAAAGATTTCAGAATCTGTGATTGAAGCATTCTCTGCCTCAGCAACAAGGGCAAGAAACTCAGATGACTTGATGTTCTTGCCAGCATATGATTTATCAATATAACAAGTTCATGTAATGTACTTTAATATGTATTTATACTCTTACAACATTCTGCCTGTTTAATCAATTTGAATTAAGATTCAGTGTATCTACTACTTCTGAAGGTGCTGGCAATAATGCTAATTATACAATGCAACCTCTAGTTTTTAAAGTTGGGTTTCCTTATCTAGACTTCCCTGTTTAAAATGTCCCCACAGACCAGACCTTAACAGTTGCAGTGCCACAGGGTTATCTTCAAGACCTCTTTCCAAAATGGGCCATTTACTCCAGCAGGTCTGTGCCAGCATTGCCACATGCACCCTCCCACCTTGCTTCATCTCGCCCTATCAACATAACCCATTATTCCCTCCTGCTTCAAGCTTAACTCATCTTACTTCCCTTGAGTGCATCTGTTATTTACCTTGCTCTTCTATGATGTAACAGGTTCCACATTCTGGCCACTCTTGAGGTGGGGGGGGGGGAAAGCTTCTCCTGGATTCCTTTTCTGGATTTATTGGTGACCATCTTGTATTCATGGCCCTTCACTTTGGATTCTCCTGGAAGGAGGCATCTCCTCTACACTACCCTATTAAGCACCTTCATCATTTTAAGACCTCTATCACAATTGCCTTTCAACCATTTCTTTATGGAAAAGAGCCTCAAACTGTTCAGTCTAACTTGATAGAACTGAGATTATAATCTTATCAGATTTGATTTTCCAAACTTTTGGTATACCCCAAAATATTTTGTGGATCTTGCCAATAATGGCAGATACTGGGTGTTTCACTTTATTAGCAACTTTAATTTGAAAGCTGTACTTTCCCTTCTCTCCATTTTTCTTCAATCAGTGGAAGAAAAAGGTGACCTTTCCCAAAGCTGTTCTTTCTCCAATGTGTGGAAGACCAGCTGTTTTGTTTCTGCCCTGTGCAGTACAGCATGTTTTCTGATGAAAACTACTGATGTGGCTGGCATTGGGAACTTTTGTTTATGAACCTGTTGCTCATAATTCTAGTAGGGCATTTTAATGCTCAAACTACTGTTCCATGTTTACAAACTCAGCTTCTGAATTTTTGCAAGGATACTTGGGCATCAGTTCTAGGAGCGCTGTGGGGAAAGTGGCTGTACAGAAGATTATTGCCACAGTGCCACAGCAGAATGGCCTCAGGCCAGATAAAATTAATCTGCTTGTAATGGGGAACAGTTGTACAATTGGACAGTTAATCTCAGCCAGCACAGAATCTAGTGGAATGGGCCACAGTAAAACTACAAATTGTGTTCTTTACACTTGAAACTATTAAACACAATTTTAATTGTTAACAACATGGAAGAAATATACAGTGGTTACTGTCAAATTGATTTTCAGAATTGAGCATGTCCTTATGCTTGCATAATAATGGCCCTGGTGTTCTCCAATAGAAAAAACTACTGCAGAGCAACTTGTTTCTCCTGTGTATTAGTATTTAGTGAGCAACGGATTGTTGGAAAAGAATGATTTCTTATTGATCTTGCATTACAGACTGCAGTTAATTATGGGCGGGAAGAATACGTGTGTTCAGACAAAACCTCTCCAGTCCTTTAGAATACATATAATTTTTTAATATAAAAAAGGTTTTATACTGTCTGTAGAACTTCAGGAAATGTGTGAACAAAAACGCAAACATGAACTTCATAGTACTGCACTGAAAATTTCAGGAGTTATTGTGGCATAGGCAAGATATCTTTGATATACTTTAATTGAGCTTTTGAGGAATTTTTCTTCTCTAGAGATCTACACAAGGACATGGCAGTATTCTGCTGTACAGTTCAAATGACATTTATTCACTATCCACAGTTTGAGAAGGTGATGGGTTTTCTTGAAGCACTGAAGTTTTTGTAGCAATAGTATTCTCGCAGTGGTATTGTGTAGGAAGATTAGAGGTAATGGTGTTTATGATTATGCTTTTGTTTTTGCACAGAATTTTGTTAACGTTGGGCCATTTCACATCTCACTTACATTGGAAGTCAATTTAACCTGGCTTTCTTTCTGTTCATTGTACCCTGTTTGTATTGTGGAGCAGGTGAAGCAACAAAACTATTAATCTGACAGTTGCCATCTTGGATGTGGGAAGCTACATACTTTTTAGGAAGGACGTGAAAGCATTGGAGAGGGTGCAGAAAAGATTCATGAGATCAATCTGTGAAACCCTAAGGTGACAGATCTGATGCAAGACCCATTGTGGGCAAACTCTTCCTAAAGAAGATTATCTCTCTGCTAGTATCCCTCCTTTGCTGAGGTTGTTTCTGGTGCTCTTGGCAGAAAGATAAAACAGGTTTTTTTCCCCATCTTGCTGCCCTAGGGTTGGGGTTTGAGGTGAATCATGTGTCAGTAGGGGAGCGTTTGGGGGGCTGGTGATCATTGTATAACAAGGTTTAGGTTAGCTATGGAAAAGAGCAAGTGAGAACCAGGCTGAATATAGAAAGGAGAGGGGAAGTGAAAAAGGAAATGAGCAGCAAAGAGTGTGAGAAGAGACTGATAGTTATCATAAATGGGAATCCAAAGGTCTTCTGTACACATATAAGTCACAAAGGGACAGTAAGAGGAAGGATGGAGCCGATTAGCAACTGGAGGAATGTATACCCTTTCGCCCCAAGAATAGAAACTAGGAGCAGGAGTAGGCAATTCTAAAGAGGGTACAGGAACAGAGACCTGGAGGTGTGCACAAATCATTGAAGGTGGTAGGACAGGTTGAGAAAGCAGTGAATAAGATATATGGGATCTTGGGCTGAAACATCAGCTGGTGCATGGTGTCCAATTCTGGGCACCACACTTTTTTTAGGAAGGATGTGAAGGCATTAGAGAGGATACAGAAAAGATTCATGAGAATGTAGAAGTTGCTCTACTTTGGAATAATGTGAATGGACACTCAAAACCATGAGGGGTCAGGACAGAGTAGAGTGAAGCTGTTGCCATTCTCCAGAAGGGCTGAGAACCAGTGGACACTGATTAAAGGGGAATAGCAAAGACATTGAATTTTGTTTTATGCAGCGAGTGGTTAGTGCCTGGAATGCACTGCCTTAGAATGTGGTGGAGGTAGATTCAGTTGTGGCTTTCAATGGGGAATTGGATAAGCACCTGAAAAGAAAATTCACAGGGCTATAGAAGAAGGACAGGGTAATGAGACTCGCTCTTGCAAAAAGCTCACATGGACACCAGGTCAAACGGCTCCCTTCTGTGCTGTAACCATCTTATGATCCTAGGCAATATGATCCATGTTCTTTATGCAGTTAGTGTGGCATTAACTTAAATCACCATCTTGCAGATTAACCTGTTCTGAAGGCTGATCCCGAGGTTAGGTTGCTTGGGCCACTTCACTGTATTGGCAGTCAGTGATGGAGGTGACTAGCAGGCACAAATCTAGATGAATTCTTAGTACTTGGAAAGCTATGACTCACCTGGGAGGCACCAAAATGTGTAATGGACTATACTGCAGTCGAATTAGTGCCAAATCTGGGGCCTAAAACTAGATGGAACTCATCTCTTTTTTTTGTAGATTTTCTAGTATAAGTTGGAACTCTTAATTGATGCATTTAAGTTTTGTGTTTTGGAATGATTATTTTCACTTTAATCCAGTGAAAGGATTTTCAAGAGTGCAGGTTTTTATGCTTTTGTTTGATATAAAATACATGTTTATTTAATTTTTATAACTAAATCTTGTATATCAGGTGCCCAATCAAAAGCTTGATCACTGGTCTGTACAGCTGAAACCTGCTTGGCACGTTTCTCTGTCACGTCTGGAGGTGTGGTCTTGGCTCCCAAAACATGCGTTAGAAAGTGGTGGTTGGCTCAAAATCACTTACCTGTCAAGTTACTAATAAATATCTAATTGAAAGTTGTACAGATAAAAAGTAACGAATAATCAGTGTTAAATAAAAAAATCATAAAACACAATTATTGATTCCTAAAGACATTTCAATTCCTAATAAAGCATTAGACACTTTTCTTGCATCTTATCCATGGTTCTTAAAATTTCTGACTCACTTTTAAATATGACAGTTTTTGCAATGCACATAGCATCTTAATCTTTAGTGAATTTCAGATGTTAATATGGGTGCTGGTGGCGGACTTTGACCTAGAAGGCTGTTGGAATCTGAATTGCTATGCCAGTTACTACTCCAGGGATGAATATACTTCAAAGCTGCTAAAATTCAGATACCGTAGATCACAGCACATAGACTAGGTGTGTAAAGTGATCCCTGGTTTTGGATGCGAAAATACATGTTTATACCTGATGTATAACTTGGTTCCCCCTAAACCCCCACCATTTTTTCAGCTAATTACAGCATGTCGATGCCTGCATTAGGAGTTGGCCTCAATTTTTCAACTCGGAAATACACGTTTAGGGTTATATTCCTGCGTCAGCACATGGGATCAAACAGGTGGTATAGGCTATACTTCCAAGAAGAATCATGGGAGTTTAAGACGCCTACACAAAGCAGACTATCAGAAAATTTTTCACATTTCAAAATGGCATGGACCTGCACCAGTATCAGTGGTTCACATTTTATACTCTGCATATAAGTTGACCCCTGTTTCTGGAAGGATTTTTCGAAGCTTAAAAAGTCGACTTATACTCTACAATATCTACAGTATCTATTATAACATTTCCATTTATTTAAAAAAATCTTCAACCATTTTTACTATTTTGATAGAGAACCCAATAGTTTAGTTGCAAGAAGAACTTGTATTTATATATCATGTAGCTGTATAGCATTATATTGTATTTTTATATGATACTTTTCACAACCAAAGCACTTTACGCAGAAAATATTTAATTAGTTGTATAGTTACTTGTAGTGTAGAAAACATGATAGCTGATTTGCATACAGCAAGTGCCCACAAACAACAAGAGTTATTTGATGAACTTTTTTTAAGTGATAGCAGAAGAATAAAATTTGGACAGGGGACTGTCCAGAAGAAAAAGTAGAAGCAGTTTGACCCCTGTATGTCTTGGTGACCTTGTTGAATATCGATATTGCACCCACTTATAATGTTAAATTCTTCAGCTAACCATTCTTGTGTTTAGATTAACACTGCAAGTGAATGCAAGTTTTATCAACGTAGCTTCATTTTAAAGCAAGCAGTGAGCTAAGGCACACACTGGTAATGAGTGGCCTTAATTCTCAATTTATTTCATGTTCACATCGCTTCAAATGTTCGCCAACAAAATTCTCAGTTCTACTTCAAGCCCCTTTCTGTATGAGTAGCTGTTTTTCTTTGCCCTGTGTGCACCTCCATTTATTTTAGATTCAATCCTCAGTGAAATGAAGTTCGAAATATAATTTTTTTCCCCTTATCTGTCAAAATCCTTTGTTCCACGTGAAGGGATACACCAAGGTTTAATTGCTTTAAGAATTTCTTGCTGTTGATCAAGTTTGAATCTAATGCTGAGTGCAACAAAATGCCACTTGTTGCAAGTTACTTAACAAATTGCACATTCTTCTCTTTTATGCTGTGCCAGGGTGTTTTTCATTCTTGGTTCATTTAGCCTGATATGCTGCTCATGAAGATACACAAGTCTTCAAAACCTTGGCATGAGGGAAATGGCATTAGTGACAAGCTGCCTGCTAGCTAGACTGGTGATGCCATGTAGTTGCTGGTATTAAGTTGGGTGATATTGCAGTTGTGAAAGACGAGTGTTGAACCTTGTAATCAGTTACTGAGGTGGAATGGAACCTCTTTAGGCTGCATAGCCTGAACTTCAGATTTAGCATATGTTTGAAGGAAGTTTCCAGCCAATGGTACTTGTAAATTTCCAGGTTTTGATAGAAAGGGGGAAATGATAGGAGGAAAGGTGTTACAATTAATACACAGTATTGCAGTCTAGAGATGGATGAGTAGCTTAAGTTAATTGTGCTGTGTACGTACTGCAGCAGCCTGCTCTTTTTGTTGCTCAAATGTTTTTAGTGGGAACTCTAAACTTCTGGTTTAGGAATAGTTGCAGTTTAAGAGATCTTAATGTCCTCTGTCAGATTGTGTGCTGCAAGTCTGAAGTTAAGTCCTGCTGCCGAAAGCTGAAACTGCAATTTCAGCTTATGATGTAGAGTTGGAGGAAACTGAGCTATTTGATTCTGCTTGACCTAATTATCCCACTGCAATTTGGGAAAGTTGAGAACCTGTACAGAAAACAACTTTTTAAAATAAGTCAGTACCAGAGTTGTATTCCTCACTAATGTTGTGCCTTTAAATGTTTGCAGTGTGGGCCAATTCAGAAATGAATTAAAAAAAAAAATCGGAAAAATATTGCTGCACTAATAATTGAATGTTTGATGGAACTTTTTAAATTGTATTTGTGGCCACCTTACTAACATTGATATTTATACTTGTGAAGTTTTCCTCACTTATCATTTTTTTTTCTTCCCCAACCTCCATGAGTGCTGACTCATGCTGAGAGCTCCTCAGTATCTTGCTGATGATGCGCTCACCTGGGCATGTAAACCTAGATGGTGACAATTTCATACTTAACATAAAGTCAGAAATAGGAGCAAGGGTAGACCATTCAACCCTTATGCCTGTGTTGCCATTCAGTAAAATCATGACTAATCTGATTGTGGCCTTGGCATTACTTTCCTGCCTGCCACCCATAATCCTTGACTCCTTTGTCAATCAAAAATCTGACTCGGCCTTGAATATATTCAGTAACTCAGTCTCCACTGTTCACTGGGGAAGAGAATTCCAAACACTAATGACCCTCTGAGAAGAAATTCCTCCTCATCTCTCTTAAATGAGACCCCCCTTATTTTTGAAACTGTATCTCCTAGTTTTAGATTCCTCCGTGAGAGGAAGTGTCCTCTCAGCATCTACCTTGTCAGGCCAACTCCAGTGAGTATTGGCCCAACTGCTCAACCTTTCCCCTTCATCCCAGGAATCAGCCTAGTGACCTTTCTCTGATCTGCTTCCAGTGCAAGTATGTCCCTCTTTGAGATGACTAAAGCTGTACACCTGTACTCTAGGTGTGGTCTCAGCAATATCCTGTACAGTTATAGCAAGACTTCCCAACTTTTATATTCCATCTCAATAAAGGCCAACATTCTGTTTGCCTTCCTAGTTACCTGCACACTGACATTTTGTGATTCATGTACAAGGGCACCCAGATCCTTCGCCCTGCAGCATTCTGTAGTCTCTCTCCTCCATTTCAATAATAGCCTGCTTTTCTATTCTTCCTGCCAAATGGGACACCCTAACATTTTCCCACCTTATACTTCATCTGCCAAATTTTTGCCCACTCGCTTACCCTATGTCCCTTTGCATACTCTTTGTATCCACCACACAACTTGCTTTCTCACCTCACAACTTGCCTTCTTACCTATCTTCATATTGCAAATTTGGCAACAATACAGTCAGCTTCTTCATCCAATTCATTAATATAGATTGTAAATGCTTGAGGCTCTAGCAATGATCCTTGTGGCAACCCACTAGTTACAGTTTGCCATCCTGAAAATTATCCATTTATCCCAACTCTGCTTCCTGTTCCGAAGAAGTCACATTGGATCCTAAATGTTGACACTTTTTCTCGTTTTCACAGCATTTTGTTTTTGTCTGTTTCCTGATAGTTAGTTAGCTAGCCGTCCCTCCATGCTAATATATCACTCCCAATACCATAAACTCTTATCTTGTCTAGTAACCTTTGTGGCATCTTATCAAATGCATTTTGCAAATCCAAATATAATACATCTACTGATTTCCCCTTTATCCATGCTGCTTGTTACGTTCTCAAAGAACTCTAATAAATTTGTCAAAGAAGATTTCCTTTTCACAAAACCATGTTGACTCTGCCTGATCCATACCGATTTTCTAAATGCCCTGTTACTACCTCTTTAACAATAGATTCTAGCATTTGGAAACTATAGACCAGTTAGCCTACTTTCTGCCTCCTTCCTTTTCTTGAAGAGTAGTGTTAAATTTTGCAGTTTTCCAATCCACTGGGATCTTTTCAGAATCCAGGGAATCTTGGCTACAACCAATGCATCTGCAATCTCTGCATCTGCTTCATTTAAGACCTTAGGACCTGGGCCATTAGGCCTAGGGACGATTAGTCTTCTATTACTTTTTCTCTAGTGATAACGATTGTTTTAAGTTTTTCCAACCTTTTTGTCTTTCAATTTTTTTCCACTATTCTCAGGATACTTTGTGTCTTCTACTGTAATACATCCTTATCTTCCTTAGCCATAGATGTTGCATCCTTCTCGGTTTTTTTTTCTCAATAGAATGAGAGTAATGAAATATCTTAAATTCCTACCACTGCTCCTTTGCCATCTTCCACTTTCACCCATCTCCCCAGTTCACTAGCCAACTCTGTCTTTACACCCTTGTAATTGCCTTTAAGTTTAAGACACTAGTTATGGACCCTCATTTCTCACACTTGAACTGAATGTGAAATTTATCATGTTAGGACCCCTGTTGCCCAGAAAAGCATTACTAGGCCCAAAATAACCTGTTCCCTGGTTGGTTCCAGAACGTATTGTTCTAAGAAATTGTCGAAAAAACACTCTGGCAAAGATAGCCTGGAGAATGAGTTCACAATGTGATTTGTCCAATGTGAAGATTAAAGTCACCTGTGATTATTTCAGCGCCTTACTTGCAACCCCCATTATTTCTTGATTTATACTTTGTCCTAATCTGTAGCTCTGCTAGGGTGAATGTAAACTACATCCACCAGTGATTTTTTGTTTTGCTATTACTTCCTCCACACACACTGATTCTACATCTTGAGCTTCTGAACCAAGATAATATATCATTATTCTACTGATCTCATCCTTTATTAACTACCTTATTAGCTACCCCGCCTCCCTTTCCTCCTATCCTTCTGGAATGTCAAATATCCTTAACACGTTCAGGTTCCAGCCTTGGTCACCTTGCAACCATGTCTCTAATGCCAATCATATCATACTTATACTTATTTATTTCTATTTGCTCTGTCAATTCATCCATCTTGTTACAAATGCTGCAAGCACTCCGAAAAAGACCCTTTTAAGTCTGTCTTTTTACTTTTTTTTTGTCTGATGAGCTTATTTCTGGTGCACTATGTTTGTACACCTCTGTGCCTCCCTGTCATGCTCTGTTACCCTACACTATTGCCCTGTCTTTTCTCTTTAACTTTCCAAATCTCCCCTCATGTGAACCCACCCCATGGTTAATTTGCTCATCCTCCCTGTAGTCCCTGCTCTCGTCCACACAAGCTGCAAGAACATCAAACCTGTTGGACAGTAGCAAAGCCTGAGGCATCTCTAGTGCTACCTTCTGGATCCCAATACCTGCCTCACCCTTCTGTCCCTGACCACAGACCAAATTTTAAATACCTAGCCTAAGGGATGTGACTGCCTCTTGGAACAAAGTGTTTGGGTAACTTTTCCCCTTCCTGATGCATCAGTGTCTGAAGCTCAGACTCAAACTTATCAACTCTGAGCTGCAGTTCCTCGAGCCATGCATACTTACTGCAGATGTAGTTGTTGTAGGATCATATGTCCACCAGCTCTCACATGCTAGAACTGCTACTTATCACCTGCCAGTTGAGATTACTGTGTTTTATTTAACAAATTAGGTTTAGAAATATCACTTAACCATTATCTGTAGTTATATGAAATGATTTAACTTATTAAGCCATAAACTTAATACAGTTCTTACCCCCACAGTACCAGTTTAAGCTACTGACTCAGTTTATAGAGGGAAAAAAAACTTATAAATCACCAACCATTCCCCTACCCACTCATCTAATTAATGCTTCTGGGTTTTGGCGTTCGTTTCCCACCACTGGTCTCTGGCTCCTCCTCTCATGTGGCTCTTTTTTTTTGTAAAAGATCAGAGCAGCACCACCTCCCTCACGTACCAAATTCCCTCTTCTATCAAATTTCCATGCTTCCACTCAATTAAAGCAAGCATGAAAATAGCAGCTCACTTCATACATACTTGCATACAATTGGGAAGTATTGCAGTGACCTGTCCAGTCATATTTGTGCTTTATGGCATAGGTCATTGGTTTTTGTTCCCAACTGTTATCTATTGTCCTTCCTTTCACTAGGTCCGGCACCTTCAGTTCAAATATTTAAGGATAATTAAACCCCTTCTACTACCCTGAGCTGTTAGCTAATTTGAGACATTGATTCTTCCTGGTCTGTGTGACTCCCTTGTGATTGATCTGGGACCTGCTTCTTTAATTGCAATAATGCTGTGTGTCAGTATTAAGTCTAAAACAGCATTCTGCTTTGTTAATACATTGAGCTTTTTAGTAGATTTCTTCAAAGTCCAAACTGTTTTATAACAGTTGGGAAACATGGAAACTTCCATTGTGATTTGGTGTAAAAACTATTTTGAACATAAAGTGTTGACTGGTCCTTGAATATGTGCAGATTTGATAGCTACACTCAGCTGCAACAGCTAGACATTTTCATGTTGTGTTACTTAGTGGTGAATCAGAGATTACTTTCTTGCTGGGAGGAGGTACACATCAAGTTAAATTTAGAAAGTTCGTAAAATCTTAGGAATGGAGTTTTTGACTGTCACATGGAGAATAGTTTTCCATGCCACTAAATTTTATGTAATTGGGGATATAGCTTTGTACTGTCCGCAATTTTAGAGTCATTGACCCAAAACTTCCAATCTCTGGGGTGTTGCACCTGGGGAGTGGAGGGGGGGGGAACCCCAAAAATGTGCTGGGGACCCCCCTCCCCCTATCCCCACATAAGAATTACACAGTAATTGCCCAGGAAGTTCAAACTTCTGTTGGGCAGTTGCCCTGCACTGGGAACCATCGGTACCCAGGAAAAGTTAGAATTAAAAGCACTTCTTAATTCCTTTGTAACAATAGTACTGACACCCACCGCTTGCATCCTACCCCTGCTGGCCAGAACTCCTACGGATAAATAAAAAGAAAGAGTGGCTAAAGTGAGCGTGGAATCCTTGGAGAATGTGACTGGAGAATTGATGATGGGGGAAACAGGGAAATGTCAGATAATTTAAACCAATATTTTTGCATGTGTCTTTAGTGGAGGACACTAAACATCCCAAAGATATCAGATGAGCAAGGAGCTAATGGGAGGAAAGATCTTGTAACGGTCTCTGTCACGAGAAACAAAGTTTTTGGGAAACTAATGGGACTAAAGGCAGACAAGTCGCCAGGACCTGGTAGCTTGCATCCAAGGGCTTTAAAGAACGTGACTGCAGAGATAGTGGAGACATTGGTCAAAATATTCCAGAACTCACTGGATTCCGGGAGGGTTCCAGCGGATTGGAAAACCACTAATGTGACGCCCCTGTTCAAGAAGGAAGGGAGACAAAAAGCAGGACACTATAGGCCAGTCATAAGAACATAAAAAAAGGGAGCAGGAGTAGGCCATTCAGCCCCTCAAGCCAGCCCCATCATTCAATAAGATCATGGCTGATCTCCCCCAGGCCTCAACTCCCCTTTCCTGCCAGCTCCTCATAGCCCTCAACTCCCGATATTTCAAAAATTTATCTACCTCCTCTTTAAATACTTTGTGATCCAGCTTCCACAACTCTCTGGGGTAGAGGATTCCAGACATTCACTACCCACTAAGAGAAGAAATTCTTTTGCATCTGTTTTAAATGAGTGTCCCCTTATTCTGTAACTATGTCTCCTAGTTTGAGATTCCCCCACTAGTTGAAACATCTTCTCAACGTCTACCCTGTCAAGCCCCCTCAGAATCTTGTATGGTTCAGAGTCAGCCAAAAACTGTCGTTGGGAAAATGCTAGAGTCCATTATTAAGGAAGAAATAGGACATTTAGAAAAGCCTAATGCAATCAGTCAACATTGTTTTGTGAAAGGGAAATCATGATTGACAAATTTGCTAGAGCTCTTTGAGGCTAAAGCAAACAGAGTTGATCAAGGGGAACCAGTAGATGTAGTGTATTTGGCTATCCAGAAGACATTTGATAAGGTGCCACATAAAAGGATATTGCTCACGGTATTGGGATAATGTATTAGCATGAATTGAGGATTGGTTAACACAGAAGACAGTCGGGATTAATTGGTCCTTTTCAGGTTGGAAAGACGTAACTAGTGGAGTACCACAAGGATCACTCCTGGGGCCTCGATTTATTTACTATCTATATTAATGACTTGGAGGAGGGGGCAGAATGTAATGTGTCCAAATTTGCTGACGATACAAAAAATAGGTGGGAGGGCATGTTGTGATGAGGACATAAGGAATCTGCAAGGGGATATAGACAGATTGAGTGAGTGTGCAAACACTTGGCAGATGGAGTTTATTGTAGGAAAGTGTGAGGTCATGCGCTTTGGTAGGAAGCATCAAAAGGCAGACTATTATTTAAATAGAGACTCCACAAAAGTGCAGCACAGAGGGTTCTGGGTGTTCTGGTGCATGAAACACAAAGTTATGTGGTGCAGCAAGTAATTAAGAAGTCAAATAGAATTTTGACCTGTATTACTTTGAGGTTGGAGTTTAAAAATAGGGAAGTTTTCTTGCAACTGGTGTCGGTGAGGCAGCACCTTGAGTACTGTACAGTTTTGGCCCCTGTATTTAAGAAAGGATATACTGGCATTGGAGGCAGTTCAAAAGAGATTCACTAGTCTGATTCCTGGGATGAAAGGGTTGACTTATCAAGAACGACTAAACAGGTTAGGCCTTTATTCATTAGAGTTTAGAAGAATGAGGGGTGATCTTATTGAAATGCACAAGATTCCAAGGGGGCTTGACAGAGTAGATGTTGAGGAGATAAAAACAAAAAAACTGCGGATGCTGGAAATCCAAAACAAAAACAGAATTACCTGGAAAAACTCAGCAGGTCTGGCAGCATCGGCGGAGAAGAAAAGAGTTGACATTTCGAGTCCTCATGACCCTTCGACAGAACTTGAGTTCGAGTCCAGGAAAGAGCTGAAATATAAGCTGGTTTAAGGTGTGTGTGTGGGGGGCGGAGAGATAGAGAGACAGAGAGGTGGAGGGGGTTGGTGTGGTTGTAGGGACAAACAAGCAGTGATAGAAGCAGATCATCAAAAGATGTCAACGACAATAGTACAATAGAACACATAGGTGTTAAAGTTAAAGTTGGTGATATTATCTAAACGAATGTGCTAATTAAGAATGGATGGTAGGGCACTCAAGATATAGCTCTAGTGGGTTTTTTTTTTAATAATGGAAATAGGTGGGAAAAGGAAAATCTTTATAATTTATTGGAAAAAAAAAGGGGGAAACAGAAAGGGGGTGGGGATGGGGGAGGGAGCTCACGACCTAAAGTTGTTGAATTCAATATTCAGTCCGGAAGGCTGTAAAGTCCCTAGTCGGAAGATGAGGTGTTGTTCCTCCAGTTTGCGTTGGGCTTCACTGGAACAACGCAGCAAGCCAAGGACAGACATGTGGGCAAGAGAGCAGGGTGGAGTGTTAAAATGGCAAGCGACAGGGAGGTTTGGGTCATTCTTGCGGACAGACCGCAGGTGTTCTGCAAAGCGGTCACCCAGCTTACGTTTGGTCTCTCCAATGTAGAGGAGACCACATTGGGGGCAACGAATGCAGTAGACTAAGTTGGGGGAAATGCAAGTGAAATGCTGCTTCACTTGAAAGGAGTGTTTGGGTCCTTGGACGGTGAGGAGAGAGGAAGTGAAGGGGCAGGTGTTGCATCTTTTGCGTGGGCATGGGGTTGTGCCATAGGAGGGGGTTGAGGAGTAGGGGGTGATGGAGGAGTGGACCAGGGTGTCCCGGAGGGAGCGATCCCTACGGAATGCCGATAAGGGGGGGTGAAGGGAAGATGTGTTTGGTGGTGGCATCATGCTGGAGTTGGCGGAAATGGCGCAGGATGATCCTTTGAATGCGGAGGCTGGTGGGGTGATAAGTGAGGACAAGGGGGACCCTATCATGTTTCTGGGAGGGAGGAGAAGGAGTGAGGGCGGATGCGCGGGAGATGGGCCGGACACTGTTGAGGGCCCTGTCAACGACCGTGGGTGGAAAACCTCGGTTAAGGAAGAAGGAGGACATGTCAGAGGAACTGTTTTTGTATGTAGCATCATCGGAACAGATGCGACGGAGGCGAAGGAACTGAGAGAATGGGATGAAGTCCTTACAGGAAGTGGGGTGTGAGGAGCTGTAGTCGAGATAGCTGTGGGAGTCGGTGGGTTTGTAATGGATATTGGTGGACAGTCTATCACCAGAGATTGAGACAGAGAGGTCAAGGAAGGGAAGGGAAGTGTCAGAGATGGACCACGTGAAAATGATGGAGGGGTGGAGATTGGAAGCAAAATTAATAAATTTTTCCAAGTCCTGACGAGAGCATGAAGCGGCACCGAAATAATCATCGATGTACCGGAGAAAGAGTTGTGGAAGGGGGCCGGAGTAGGACTGCAACAAGGAATGTTCCACATACCCCATAAAGAGACAGGCATAGCTGGGGCCTGTCTCTTTATGGGGTATGTGGAACATTCCTTGTTGCAGTCCTACTCCGGCCCCCTTCCACAACTCTTTCTCCGGTACATCGATGATTATTTCGGTGCCGCTTCATGCTCTCGTCAGGACTTGGAAATATTTATTAATTTTGCTTCCAATCTCCACCCCTCCATCATTTTCACGTGGTCCATCTCTGACACTTCCCTTCCCTTCCTTGACCTCTCTGTCTCAATCTCTGGTGATAGACTGTCCACCAATATCCATTACAAACCCACCGACTCCCACAGCTATCTCGACTACAGCTCCTCACACCCCACTTCCTGTAAGGACTTCATCCCATTCTCTCAGTTCCTTCGCCTCCGTCGCATCTGTTCCGATGATGCTACATACAAAAACAGTTCCTCTGACATGTCCTCCTTCTTCCTTAACCGAGGTTTTCCACCCACGGTCGTTGACAGGGCCCTCAACAGTGTCCGGCCCATCTCCCGCGCATCCGCCCTCACTCCTTCTCCTCCCTCCCAGAAACATGATAGGGTCCCCCTTGTCCTCACTTATCACCCCACCAGCCTCCGCATTCAAAGGATCATCCTGCGCCATTTCCGCCAACTCCAGCATGATGCCACCACCAAACACATCTTCCCTTCACCCCCCCTTATCGGCATTCCGTAGGGATCGCTCCCTCCGGGACACCCTGGTCCACTCCTCCATCACCCCCTACTCCTCAACCCCCTCCTATGGCACAACCCCATGCCCACGCAAAAGATGCAACACCTGCCCCTTCACTTCCTCTCTCCTCACCGTCCAAGGACCCAAACACTCCTTTCAAGTGAAGCAGCATTTCACTTGCATTTCCCCCAACTTAGTCTACTGCATTCGTTGCCCCCAATGTGGTCTCCTCTACATTGGAGAGACCAAACGTAAGCTGGGTGACCGCTTTGCAGAACACCTGCGGTCTGTCCGCAAGAATGACCCAAACCTCCCTGTCGCTTGCCATTTTAACACTCCACCCTGCTCTCTTGCCCACATGTCTGTCCTTGGCTTGCTGCATTGTTCCAGTGAAGCCCAACGCAAACTGGAGGAACAACACCTCATCTTCCGACTAGGGACTTTACAGCCTTCCGGACTGAATATTGAATTCAACAACTTTAGTTCGTGAGCTCCCTCCCCCATCCCCACCCCCTTTCTGTTTTCCCCTTTTTTTTCCAATAAATTATAAAGATTTTCCTTTTCCCACCTATTTCCATTATTAAAAAAAAACCCACTAGAGCTATACCTTGAGTGCCCTACCATCCATTCTTAATTAGCACATTCGTTTAGATAATATCACCAACTTTAACTTTAACACCTATGTGTTCTATTGTACTATTGTTGTTGACATCTTTTGATGATCTGCTTCTATCACTGAGATAAAAACAAAAAAACTGCGGATGCTGGAAATCCAAAACAAAAACAGAATTACCTGGAAAAACTCAGCAGGTCTGGCAGCATCGGCGGAGAAGAAAAGAGTTGACGTTTCGAGTCCTCATGACCCTTCGACAGAACTTGAGTTCGAGTCCAGGAAAGAGCTGAAATATAAGCTGGTTTAAGGTGTGTGTGTGGGGGGCGGAGAGATAGAGAGACAGAGAGGTGGAGGGGGTTGGTGTGGTTGTAGCGACAAACAAGCAGTGATAGAAGCAGATCATCAAAAGATGTCAACAACAATAGTACAATAGAACACATAGGTGTTAAAGTTAAAGTTGGTGATATTATCTAAACGAATGTGCTAATTAAGAATGGATGGTAGGGCACTCAAGGTATAGCTCTAGTGGGTTTTTTTTTATATTTTATATAATGGAAATAGGTGGGAAAAGGAAAATCTTTATAATTTATTGGGAAAAACAAAAAAAGAAGGGGGAAACAGAAAGGGGGTGGGGATGGGGGAGGGGACTCACGACCTAAAGTTGTTGAATTCAATATTCAGTCCGGAAGGCTGTAAAGTCCCTAGTCGGAAGATGAGGTGTTGTTCCTCCAGTTTGCGTTGGGCTTCACTGGAACAATGCAGCAAGCCAAGGACAGACATGTGGGCAAGAGAGCAGGGTGGAGTGTTAAAATGGCAAGCGACAGGGAGGTTTGGGTCATTCTTGCGGACAGACCGCAGGTGTTCTGCAAAGCGGTCGCCCAGTTTACGTTTGGTCTCTCCAATGTAGAGGAGACCACATTGGGAGCAACGAATGCAGTAGACTAAGTTGGGGGAAATGCAAGTGAAATGCTGCTTCACTTGAAAGGAGTGTTTGGGTCCTTGGACGGTGAGGAGAGAGGAAGTGAAGGGGCAGGTGTTGCATCTTTTGCGTGGGCAAGGGGTTGTGCCATAGGAGGGGGTTGAGGAGTAGGGGGTGATGGAGGAGTGGACCAGGGTGTCCCGGAGGGAGCGATCCCTACGGAATGCCGATAAGGGGGGTGAAGGGAAGATGTGTTTGGTAGTGGCATCATGCTGGAGTTGGCGGAAATGGCGGAGGATGATCCTTTGAATGCGGAGGCTGGTGGGGTGATAAGTGAGGACAAGGGGGACCCTATCATGTTTCTGGGAGGGAGGAGAAGGAGTGAGGGCGGATGCGCGGGAGATGGGCCGGACACGGTTGAGGGCCCTGTCAACGACCGTGGGTGGAAAACCTCGGTTAAGGAAGAAGGAGGACATGTCAGAGGAACTGTTTTTGAATGTAGCATCATCGGAACAGATGCGACGGAGGCGAAGGAACTGAGAGAATGGGATGGAGTCCTTACAGGAAGTGGGGTGTGAGGAGCTGTAGTCGAGATAGCTGTGGGTGTCGGTGGGTTTGTAATGGATATTGGTGGACAGTCTATCACCAGAGATTGAGACAGAGAGGTCAAGGAAGGGAAGGGAAGTGTCAGAGATGGACCACGTGAAAATGATGGAGGGGTGGAGATTGGAAGCAAAATTAATAAATTTTTCCAAGTCCTGACGAGAGCATGAAGCAGCACCGAAATAATCATCGATGTACCGGAGAAAGAGTTGTGGAAGGGGGCCGGAGTAGGACTGCAACAAGGAATGTTCCACATACCCCATAAAGAGACAGGCATAGCTGGGGCCCATGCGGGTACCCATAGCCACACCTTTTATTTGGAGGAAGTGAGAGGAGTTGAAGGAGAAATTGTTCAGCGTGAGAACAAGTTCAGCCAGACGGAGGAGAGTAGTGGTGGATGGGGATTGTTCGGGCCTCTGTTCGAGGAAGAAGCTAAGGGCCCTCAGACCATCCTGGTGGGGGATGGAGGTGTAGAGGGATTGGACGTCCATGGTGAAGAGGAAGCGGTAGGGGCCAGGGAACTGGAAATTGTTGATGTGACGTAAGGTGTCAGAGGAATCACGGATGTAGGTGGGAAGGGACTGGACAAGGGGAGAGAGAAGGGAGTCAAGATAACGAGAAATGAGTTCTGTGGGGCAGGAGCAAGCTGAGACGATCGGTCTACCGGGGCAGTTCTGTTTGTGGATTTTGGGTAGGAGATAGAAGCGGGCCGTCCGAGGTTGGGCAACTATCAGGTTGGAAGCTGTGGGAGGGAGATCCCCAGAGGAGATGAGGTCAGTGACAGTCCTGGAAACAATGGCTTGATGTTCAGTGGTGGGGTCATGGTCCAGGGAGAGGTAGGAGGAAGTGTCTGCGAGTTGACGCTCAGCCTCCGCGTGGTAGAGGTCAGTGCGCCAGACAACAACAGCACCACCCTTGTCAGCGGGTTTGATGACAATGTCAGGGTTGGACCTGAGAGAATGGAGTGCAGTAAGTTCAGAGAGAGACAGGTTAGAATGGGTGAGAGGAGCAGAGAAATTGAGGTCAGCAGAGAAATGTCAGGTCCAACCCTGACATTGTCATCAAACCCGCTGACAAGGGTGGTGCTGTTGTTGTCTGGCGCACTGACCTCTACCACGCGGAGGCTGAGCGTCAACTCGCAGACACTTCCTCCTACCTCTCCCTGGACCATGACCCCACCACTGAACATCAAGCCATTGTTTCCAGGACTGTCACTGACCTCATCTCCTCTGGGGATCTCCCTCCCACAGCTTCCAACCTGATAGTTGCCCAACCTCGGACGGCCCGCTTCTATCTCCTACCCAAAATCCACAAACAGAACTGCCCCGGTAGACCGATCGTCTCAGCTTGCTCCTGCCCCACAGAACTCATTTCTCGTTATCTTGACTCCCTTCTCTCTCCCCTTGTCCAGTCCCTTCCCACCTACATCCATGATTCCTCTGACACCTTACGTCACATCAACAATTTCCAGTTCCCTGGCCCCTACCGCTTCCTCTTCACCATGGACGTCCAATCCCTCTACACCTCCATCCCCCACCAGGATGGTCTGAGGGCCCTTAGCTTCTTCCTCGAACAGAGGCCCGAACAATCCCCATCCACCACTACTCTCCTCCGTCTGGCTGAACTTGTTCTCACGCTGAACAATTTCTCCTTCAACTCCTCTCACTTCCTCCAAATAAAAGGTGTGGCTATGGGTACCCGCATGGGCCCCAGCTATGCCTGTCTCTTTATGGGGTATGTGGAACATTCCTTGTTGCAGTCCTACTCCGGCCCCCTTCCACAACTCTTTCTCCGGTACATCGATGATTATTTCGGTGCTGCTTCATGCTCTCGTCAGGACTTGGAAAAATTTATTAATTTTGCTTCCAATCTCCACCCCTCCATCATTTTCACGTGGTCCATCTCTGACACTTCCCTTCCCTTCCTTGACCTCTCTGTCTCAATCTCTGGTGATAGACTGTCCACCAATATCCATTACAAACCCACCGACACCCACAGCTATCTCGACTACAGCTCCTCACACCCCACTTCCTGTAAGGACTCCATCCCATTCTCTCAGTTCCTTCGCCTCCGTCGCATCTGTTCCGATGATGCTACATTCAAAAACTGTTCCTCTGACATGTCCTCCTTCTTCCTTAACCGAGGTTTTCCACCCACGGTCGTTGACAGGGCCCTCAACCGTGTCCGGCCCATCTCCCGCGCATCCGCCCTCACTCCTTCTCCTCCCTCCCAGAAACATGATAGGGTCCCCCTTGTCCTCACTTATCACCCCACCAGCCTCCGCATTCAAAGGATCATCCTCCGCCATTTCCGCCAACTCCAGCATGATGCCACTACCAAACACATCTTCCCTTCACCCCCCTTATCGGCATTCCGTAGGGATCGCTCCCTCCGGGACACCCTGGTCCACTCCTCCATCACCCCCTACTCCTCAACCCCCTCCTATGGCACAACCCCTTGCCCACGCAAAAGATGCAACACCTGCCCCTTCACTTCCTCTCTCCTCACCGTCCAAGGACCCAAACACTCCTTTCAAGTGAAGCAGCATTTCACTTGCATTTCCCCCAACTTAGTCTACTGCATTCGTTGCTCCCAATGTGGTCTCCTCTACATTGGAGAGACCAAACGTAAACTGGGCGACCGCTTTGCAGAACACCTGCGGTCTGTCCGCAAGAATGACCCAAACCTCCCTGTCGCTTGCCATTTTAACACTCCACCCTGCTCTCTTGCCCACATGTCTGTCCTTGGCTTGCTGCATTGTTCCAGTGAAGCCCAACGCAAACTGGAGGAACAACACCTCATCTTCCGACTAGGGACTTTACAGCCTTCCGGACTGAATATTGAATTCAACAACTTTAGGTCGTGAGTCCCCTCCCCCATCCCCACCCCCTTTCTGTTACCCCCTTCTTTTTTTTTCCCAATAAATTATAAAGATTTTCCTTTTCCCACCTATTTCCATTATATAAAATATAAAAAAAAACCCACTAGAGCTATACCTTGAGTGCCCTACCATCCATTCTTAATTAGCACATTCGTTTAGATAATATCACCAACTTTAACTTTAACACCTATGTGTTCTATTGTACTATTGTTGTTGACATCTTTTGATGATCTGCTTCTATCACTGCTTGTTTGTCGCTACAACCACACCAACCCCCTCCACCTCTCTGTCTCTCTATCTCTCCGCCCCCCACACACACACCTTAAACCAGCTTATATTTCAGCTCTTTCCTGGACTCGAACTCAAGTTCTGTCGAAGGGTCATGAGGACTCGAAACGTCAACTCTTTTCTTCTCCGCCGATGCTGCCAGACCTGCTGAGTTTTTCCAGGTAATTCTGTTTTTGCTTCTATCACTGCTTGTTTGTCCCTACAACCGCACCAACCCCCTCCACCTCTCTGTCTCTCTATCTCTCCGCCCCCCACACACACACCTTAAACCAGCTTATATTTCAGCTCTTTCCTGGACTCGAACTCAAGTTCTGTCGAAGGGTCATGAGGACTCGAAATGTCAACTCTTTTCTTCTCCGCCGATGCTGCCAGACCTGCTGAGTTTTTCCAGGTAATTCTGTTTTTGTTTTAGATGTTGAGGAGATGTTTCCACTGGTGGGGGAATTTCAAACTAGGGCACATAGTTGCAGAATAAGGGGACACTCATTTAAAACAGATGCAAAGGAATTTCTTCTCAGGGTAGTGATTGTCTGGAATTCTCTGCCTGAGTTGTGGAAGCTAGATCATTGGAAGTATTTAGAGGAGGTAGATAGATTTTTGAAATGTCAGGGAGTTGAGGGAAATGAGGAGCTGGCATGAAAGAGGAGTTGAGGCCTAGGGCAGACCAGCCATGATCTTATTGAATAGCAGGGCAGGCTTGAGGGGCCGAATGGCCTAACCCTGCTCCTATTTATGTTCTCTCCAGTCCTTCCAGAATCAGCACTGCAGTGGCCAAAAGAGGCACTGCAGGGAGCTGCCTAGAACTAAGTATTGGGAACTGGGAGAGGTAAGTGGCAGGGGTCCCAGGGTGGGGAGGGTAGGGAAGGCCTGGGTGTGGGGGTGATTGGGAGGCTGGGGTGGGAGAAGGAGGGTCCGGGGGTTACTGAGCCTTGAGAGGAGGGCACCCCTAGTCAGAAGGGGGCTTCTGATGGAGGCACCCCCCTGTCTGAGATCGAACTCTATTTGTTTTCAGGTTTGAGCGCCTCAAACTCATTTGCCTACCAGCCTAAAAATTGAGGTTGGATGGGAAAAGGCCATTTAACGGCCTTAATTGCGGCAAGGGCAAGCTTCCCATTCAAGGCCCTGCCCGGCCCAGCGTAAAATCGCAACCAGGTCAGGATGGGCAGGATCCCAAAGGGAATCCTGTCCATACAATTTAATGCCCCTCCTGCCCCCAGAACCCGTCAGGGGAGAGCATAACATTCTGGCCCATGTGTATTAACTTCAGGGTGTAGTTGTGGGAGATCAGCTAGTAAATGTTAACTACTGCAGATGTTGGAAATCTGACATCAAAACAGAAAATGTTTAATGGCCAGCAGGTCAAGCAGTATCTGTTGAGAGAGAGAAACAGTAAAAA
The DNA here is from genome assembly GCF_017639515.1 of Carcharodon carcharias. Classification (NCBI taxonomy): domain Eukaryota; kingdom Metazoa; phylum Chordata; class Chondrichthyes; order Lamniformes; family Lamnidae; genus Carcharodon; species Carcharodon carcharias. Next base: position 113,274,834 of record NC_054476.1, on the reverse strand, counting down.
GTTTCAAGTTGATGACCTAGAGATGCAATAGGTGTTAAGTAAAATTGGGGGTTGGTGGAATAAAGAACAAAAATAATATGGTGGAAGATAGGAGGGACTAAATGACAAATGATTGAGGCTGCAAGGCCAAAGGGGTTTGTAATGAAACAAGTAAAGAAATGAAAGATGTGTCTAGAGGAGATGTGCATGGTCAAATTCTGAATAGCCGCTGTCAGAAAGCAAAAGGAGGAAAATCAAAACCAACAAAGAAAAAGGAAACAAATGGGGTAGTGGTTATTATCTCAAATTATGAAACGTAATGTTGACTTCAGAAGGCTGTAAAGTACCCAGTCAAGCTTGTGTTGAGTTTTGTTGCAACTCTATGGGAGAACAAGGACAGATCGGGGAGACTGGATTTATCAAGGGACATAACTTGCCAATTTCCACGTTGTCGGATAAATGTCAATATTGTAGTTGTACAAGGACGGTTTGTCTAGGGATGTGGCTAATTCTGAAGCATAGGTCTTCAGCACCAGAACCAGGATGTTGTCAGGGATGATAACCTTTGCTTTATTCAATGCTTTCAGCTGTGCTTTTTTTTTTGAATCGGCTACACTTGCTGCCAACACCATGCAGATGTATGCTGATGACAGGTGTGGTTTAATGGCCACTGTATTTATAGGGGGCAATGTGCAGCAGGGTGCATGGATGTTCATCACTGGCAGCAGGAGGAGAGAAAGTTGTGAATTTCTATCTTGGACTGAAAGTAATCAATTTTTGAAGCTCCTTTTACAGGGCTTAGAAGACAAGGATTTGCAGATAGGAAACTAAAATCCTTTCCTTATTTTACTACAGTCATTTTGTTGAGTGTTGCTAAACCCTGTCCCTATCCTAGTAATGTAAGTGGATTGTGGATGGCTGTGACTGTTAGACTATACTACCTCGTCTACCAGAGCAACCCACAGTCCAGTTGCATCACAGGAATAGTGAGACAGAGTTTAGCAACACTCCTGCCCAGAGTTCTTCAGGGTAGTGCCCAACCATCCAATGCCCAATTATCTTCAGCTGCTTCATCAGTGACCTTCTGCCCATCGAAAGGACAGAAGTGGGGATGTTTGCTGATGATTGCACAATGTTCATGACTCCTCAGATACTGAAGCAATCCCTAAAGGACATTAGTGAACCAGATGGGTTTTTATGACAATCGGCAAAGGTTCCATGGTTGTCATCAGACTTTTTAATTCCAGATTTTTAGTGACTTCACATCTCACCATCTGCTATGGTGGGATTCGAACCTGGGTCCCCAGAGCATTACCCTGGATCTCTGGATTACTAGTCCAGTGACAATCCCACTATGCCACCGCCTCCCCTCCGACAAGAGAGAATCTAACCATTGCCCCTTGACAGTCAATAGCATTACCATTGCTAAATCCCCACTATCAACATCCTGGGGGTAACCTTTCTCCAGAAACTGAGCTGTAGTAACCATTGAAATACTGTGGCTAAAAGAGCAGGCCAGAGGCTGGGAATCCTGTGATGAATAACTCGCCTCCTGACTCTCTGAAGTCTGTCCACCATCTATGAGGCACAAGTTAGAAGTGTGACGGAATGTTCTTCGCTTGCCTGGATGAGTGCAGCTCCAACAACACTCAGACTCAACATCATCCAGGACAGCAGACTGCTTGATTTGCAGCCCATTCACATACATTCATTTCCTCTACCACCGACACAGTAGCAGTAGTGTGTATTATCCACAAGATGCATTGCAGGAAGTCACCAAGGCCCCTTGTCTTTTGCACTGATGTGTATCTGGATCAGTAAGGGGTGCGCGAGGAGACAGACAACACTCTCGGGGTGGATGGAGACTGAGTGAATAGCGAATTAAGTTCCTGTGGTAAGTTCTAGGAAGTCCTTTTCGGGTTTTAACTATAGATTAAGAACAAGATCTGACATAATACTAACCTTCAAGTGAGTTAGGTTAGCTTATTTGGTGAGTGAGGGAGGTGAAGAGGGAAGTGATCCTTTCATTTTCTAACTTTCCCCATCTCCAGTAGCTGGCTCTTACATTGGTACAGGGGAAACCTATAAAGCAGCAGGAGTTCAGAGAGAGGGAGAGAGAGCTATGAGTTTACAGATAAAACCCAAAAGTGATGTCACAGGAGTCCTGTAAGTTGATTGGTGGTAATTATTGGCCCTTCTGGACTCAGCACAGAAACAATTGGGGAGTGACAGGGAGTTATTATTACCATACTGTAGTAAACACTTTATATAAAGTTTAAGGTATGTCAATGCAGTTTGGCCATGTGGAATGTGCATCCTGCAGGATGTGGGAAGCTGTGCAGGCACAAAGTGCCCTCTGACTACATCTGCAGGAAGTGTCACCAGCTGCAGAAACTTGAGCTCTGAGTTGCAGAACTTGAGCAGCTGGAGTCACTGGTGCATCTGCAAGGTTGAGGATTAAGTATAGTGCTTTGAAATGCACAGGCAGAGAGGGAGTGGGTGACCACCAGGGCATCTAAGAGAAACAGGCAGGTAGTGCAGGAATCCCCTGAGACTATCTTGCTTTCCAATGGCTTTTCTATTTTGGATACTGATTCCTCAGAGGACAGTTCATGGACCAAGTTTGTGGCAGCATGGGTGGCACAGCTATACAGGACTGGGGGAGGAAGAGTGTAAGTGCTATGGTGGTAGGGAATTCCATAGTTAGGGCAGCAGACAGCTGCTTCTGCGGCCGTAGGTGTGACTCCAGGATGCTATGTTGCCTCCCTGGTGCCAGGGTCGAGGATGTTAGAGTGGTTGCAGGACATTCTTTTGGGGGAGGTGAACAGCCATAGGTCATGGTCCACATTGATCTATGACAATAGGTAGGAAAAGGGATGAGATCCTGAAAGCAGATTTTATGGAGTTAGAAAGAGAATTAGAAAGCAAGACGAGCAGTAATCTCAGGATTACTCCCAGTGCCACGTGATAGTGAGCATAAGAATAAGATTGAGCAGTTCAACACATGGCTGGAGAAACGAAGTAGAAGCGAGGGCTTTAGGTTTCTGAGGCATTGGGACCAGCTCTGGGGCAGGTGGCACCTGTCCAAGAAAAGAAGTATGGGTTACAGCTTAACAGTTCTGAGCCTAATGTCCTGCTGGGAGGTTTGCTAGTGCTTTTGGGGAGAGCTTAAACTAGATTGGCAGGGGGATGGGAGTCTGAGGGGAAATTGAGTGGAGAGGAGAAAAACTGGCAGTGAGAAGTAGAGAAGTATTAACTGATGAGGATATATCAGAGTAGTATCAAGGTATATAGAATACTTGGAGAGTTTGGTAGAATTAGAGTAGGCAATAGTAAGTCATTAGATGGGGTCAAGTAAGGGGGAAAGTAACCCTGATTTAGGCTTTTTTTAATGTGTGTGTATGTGAATGCATGGAGTGTGGTTGATAAGATCTGTGAAATACAGGCACAGATTGACAAGTAGAATTCTATTATTGAGCCAGGTTTCTGTTACAGCAAATGGCAGGACTGGTTGTTAAATATTGCTGGGTTCAATGTATTTAGGAGAGACAGGAAACAAGAAACAGGGTGTTTGGGGGGTGGGGGGGTGGTGGTGGTTGGACTAGGTGGTGGAAGTGGCAGTATATATTATAGATGACATTACAGTACTGGAGAGAGGATGTTTCAAAGGGGTCAAAGACAGAATCTCTAGATAGAGGTAAGGAATGAAAAAGATACAATAACATTGATTGGTGTGGTATATAGACAACCAACTAGTGGAAGGGATGTGGAGAAACAAATTTGCAAAAAAATTAGAGGTGCAAGAATTTTAGAGTAATTATAATAGGGGATTTCAAGTATCCAAATAAAGACTGGAATAGGAATAGTGCAGAGGGGCAGGAGCTCCTGGAATGTGTTCAAGAAAACTTTCTGCAGCAGCATGTTTCTGGTCCAGAGGGCAAGCACTGTTGTACCTGGTTATGGGGCATGAGTTGACCCAAGTGGATCAAATATCAGTGGGAAAGCATTTAAGGGACAGTGACCATTGTATCATATAAGGTTTAGGTTGGCCATGGGAAAGGATAAGAAACAATCCAGAGCAGAGATAATTAACTAGGGGAAAACCAACTTCAGTGCTGTGAGAATGCATCTGAATTGAATGAGTTGGATTCAAAGAAGAAAATATTGTGGCTGAACAATGTCAAGGTGTATTCCCTTGAAGGGGAAAGGTAGGACAAAAAAAATCAAGAGCCCCCTTGATGACGAGAGAGATAGAGGTGGAGATGAAAAGGAAGAAGTGAGTGTGTGATAGATATCAGGTAGAAAATACAATGGAGAATTGGGCTGAATATAGAAGGACCAGAGGAGAAGTGAAAAATCTAACAAAAAAGCAAGGAGAGAGCTTGAAAAGAGACTGGTAGTTAAAATAAAAGAGAATCCTCAGATCTTCTATAAGCATATAAATAATAAAATGGTGGTAAAAGTGTTGGGCTGATTAGAGATTTTAAAAAAGGGTAGCCACACATGGAGGCAGGAGAAATAGCAAAGGTATTAAATGAGCACTTTGCGTCTGTCTTTACAAAGGAAGAAGATGCTACCCAGGCCAAGGTAGAGGAGGTAACTGGTACGTGAAGAATTTAGTTGAGAAGGAGGGGCTTTTTAAAAAGATTATCCTTTCTTAAAATAGATAAGGTACCAGGGCCAATTGAGATGTATCCAAGGGTACTGAGGGAAGCAAGAGTAGAAATTGAAAGGCGCTAGTGATGATTTTCCAGTCTTCCTTAGACACTGGGCTGGTGCCAGAGGACTGGAGATTTTTAAATGTTACACCCTTTTTCAAAAAGGGGTGCAAGGATAAAGCTGGCAACTACAGACCAGTCAGTTTGACTTCAGTGGTAAGGAAACTTCTGGAAGCTATAGTTAAGGATAAAATCAATAGTTACTTAGACAAGTGCGAGATTAAAGGAAAGCCAGCATGGATTCATTAAGGGAAACTCACTCATAATTAACTAACTTGCTGGAGTCTTTTGAGGTAACACAGAAGGTTGATAAAGGCAATGCTGTTGATGTGGTGTATACGGATTTTTAAAAAGTACTTGATACAGTGCCACATGACAGACTTGTGAGCAAAATTCAAGCTCATGAAATAAAAGGGAAAGCAAGCACTTAGCTAAGAAATTGGCTGAGTGACAGGAAACAGTAATGATAAATGGTTGTTTTTCAGATTAGAGGAAAATTTTGTAGTGGAATTCCTCAGGGGTGGTGAGTGTTGGGACTCTTGCTCATTTTGACATATGTTAATGACCTAGACAAGTGTTCAGTATATGATTTCAAATTTTGCAGATGATATAATTGGAAATGTTGTCAACTGTGATGAGGATAGTCTTGAACTTCAAAAGGACATAGACATGTTGGTGGATTGGGCAGATAAGTGGCAGATGAAGTTCAATTTGGAGAAGCATGAGATGATTCATTTTGACAGGAAGAAAATGGAAGAAAGTATAAACTAAAGGGAGCAACTCGACAGGAGGTGCAGGAACAGAGGGACCTTGGTGTATATGTACATAATTCATTGAAGGTGGCAGGGCATGTTGAGAGAACAGTTAATAAAGCATAAAGTATCTTAGGCTTTAATAATGGGGTCATTGAGTACAAGAATAACAAGGTCATGTTGAACTTGTGTAAGACTAGTTAAGCTTCATCTGGAATACTGCATTCTGTTTGGGCGCCATACTCGAGGGATGTGAAGGCATTGGAGAAGGTAGAGGGTGATTCACAACGATTCCAGGGATGAAGAATTGTAGCTATGAGGATAAATTGGAGTGGTTGGGATTGTTTTCCTTGGAGAAAAGAAGGCTGAGAAGGGACTTGATAGAGGTGTTCAAGATCCCGAGGGGTATGGACAGGGTAAATAGTGATAAACTGTTCCCCTTTGAGAACATCAAGAACTAGAGGGCACAGATTGAAGATAATAATTGGCAAAAGGAGTAAATGTGAGGAAAAAAAATTTCACCCAGAGGGTGGGGTTGGAATCTGGAGCAAACTTCCTGAGAAGGTCGTGGAGGCAGGTTCGATTTGAGATATCGAAAAGGGATTTGGATTGCTATGTGCAAGGCTATGGGATAAGACAGGGGATTGGGACTAGGTAGAATGCCCTTTTAGAGAGTCAGTGCAGACTTAATGGGCTAAATGGCAGCCTCCTGCACTCTTAACATGCTGTGATGTGCTGGGTCCCACCGCCATTCAGAATGTGGATATTCATGGAGCGCTGCTGCTGCCTCCTCTTTAATTGACCCCCCACCATTCATAACTGGATGAATATAGTTGCTACTTTAAACTTGGAGTTGCACAATGTGGAGGAGATGGAATTGAGACTTAAGGGAACCAAAAAGAGACCATTTGACCTGCTGTTAGTTGTCAATTGGAACTGATCCTGTTCCCTTGTATCCTATATCCTTGTCAGTTTAATCACTGTTCCAAATGACTACTTGTAGTAAAGTATCATCCTTCTCTACACCTGCCTACTTTGCTAATATGTACTCTGCTAATATGCAGCTAATACGTAGCTGCCTTCTTGCATACTTGCACACTTTTACCATGGTGTTCAGTACATTTCTTGTGCTTAAGTAGCACTTATCAAATTCTATATGCTTTTGCTTTGAGGCTGTATTCAGACAGCTCTGAGCATCCTCAGTCAGGCTAGAAATTCTAATGCATTTTGGCCGAGGATGCAATCCTGACTAGTTCAATTACAGTTTAGTACATATACATGCACTCCACCCTAACTTCTCAAGACAACTTCTCAAAGTGAGCTTAAGTCACCATATTGGTGCTATTTGCTAACAAAGAATTACTTGACAGTTGAACAGATACCCTAGTTGTAGTAATTAATTCGTTGAATTGAACCATCCAATTGAACCATGGAAGAATAAACTTGTTCGGGCTGTAAAAAAAGAATTTGAGTTTGGGATTATGCATTCAAGCTGATGAATGGCCTACTCCTAGTTGCTTCATTTTATGAGATGAAAACTAAATTGAAAGACTTGAGATTCCTTCATTTAATGTAAATGCCCCTTGCTATTTCATAATTCTTATCTCCTAAAATCAGAAATAGGAGCAGGAGTAGGCCATTTGGTGCTTGGAGTCTGCTCTGCCATTCAATTAGAATCGCATCAACCATAATTAGGAAGGTAAGTAGAATGCTTATTGCAAGGGAGATGGCGTATAAAGATAGACAAGTCTTGCTACAGCTGTGTACAGTTTTGATCTCCTTACTTAAGTGGGGATATATTTGCATTGGAAGAAGTTCAGAGAAGGTTTACTTGGCTGATTCCTGGGATGAGGAGGTTTGTCTTATGAGGATAGATTGAACAAGCTGGGCCTGGACTCATTGAAGTTTAGAAGAATGAGATGTGATCTTATAACAAAGAAGACTCTGAGGGGGCTTAACAGGGTAGATGTTGAGATGTTTCCTTTCATGGGGGAATATAGAACTAGGGGGCAGAGTTTAAAAATGTCTTCCATTTAAGATGGAGACGAGGATTTTCTTCTGAGAATTTGTTAATCTTTGGAATTCTCTTCCCCAGTGAGCAGTGGAGACTGGATCATAGAATATATTTGAGGCTGCGTTAGACAGATTTTTGATCTACAAGGGAATCAAAGGTTATGGGGCACCAGCAGGAAAGTAAAATTTAAGGCTACAATCTAATCAGGAACATGGCAGCAGGAGTAGGCCATTTGGCCCCTTGAGCCTCCTGCCATTTAACTAGACCATGGCTGATCATCTACCTCAACGCTATCTTCCTGCTATCCCCACAGCCCTTGTGTTATTGGTGTCCAGAAATCTATCAACCTCTCTTTGAACATTACTCAATGACTGAGTCTCCACAGCCCTCTGGGGCAGAGAATTCCCAAGATTCATCACCTTCTGAAGAAATTCCTCCTCATCTTGGTCCTAAATGGCCTACCTCTTATGCTGAGACTGTCCCTAGTTCCAGACCCCTCCCCCACACCAGCCAGGGGAAACATCCTTTTTACGTCTACCCTATCAAGCCCTTAAGAATTTTGTACACTTCAGTGAGATCACCTGTCATTCTCATTCTTCTAAATTCCAGGGAATACAGGTCCAGTTTCCTCAGTCCCACCATCCCAAGGATTGGTTTAGTAAACCTTCATTGCACTCCCTCTATGGCCAGTATTTTCTTCCTTGATTAAGGCAACCAAAACTGCATGCACTACTCCAGCTGTGGTCTTGCCCTGCTCTATACAACTGCAGCAAGACACTTAAATCCCCTTGTAGTGAAGGTTTACATACCATTTACAAACATACAAATTAGGAACAGGAGTAGACCACACGGCCCCTCAAGTCTGCTCCGCCAATCTGCAAGATCATGGCTGATCTGATTGTAACCTCAACTCCACATTCCTACCTACCCGCTTGCTTATCAAGAATCTATCTAGCTCTGCCTTTAAAAATATTCAAAGACTCTGCTTCCACCACCTTTTGAGGAGGGGAGTTCAAAGGCACTCAACCTTCTAAGAGAGGGTCTTTCCTAATTTGCCGCCTTAATTGCTTGTTGTACCTGCATGTTAGCTTTTAGTGACTTATGAACAATGACACCCAGGTCCCTTTTGGGCATCAACACTTCCCAACCTCTCCCTATTTAAGAAATACTCTGCATTTCTGTTTTTACTACCAAAGTGGATAACTTCACATTTTTCCACATTGTTCTATCTGTCATGTTCTTGCCCACTCACTTAGCCTGACTAAATCCCCTTGAAGCCTCTTTGCATCTTTCTCACACCTCATTCCCACCAAGTTTAGTCATCAGCAAAACTTGGGAAATATTACATGTGCTTGCCACACCCAAATCATTGATATGGGTTGTGAATAGCTGGGGCCCAGGCACTGATCCTTGTGGTATCCCATTAGTCCAGCCTGCCAACCTAAGAATGACCCGTTTGTCCCTACTGTTTCCTGTCTGTTAGCCAGCCCTCAATCCATGCCAGTATATTACCCCCAAACCCATGAACTCTAATTTTGCTTACGGACCTTACCGAAAGCCTTCTGAAAATCCAAATATACCACATCCAACACCCACTTATCTAATCTGCTAGTAACATCCTTAAACTCCAGGTTTGTCAAACATGATTTCCTTTTTATAAATCCATGCTGACTCTGCCTAATCCAACCATTTATCAACCATGATCTTATTATAAGGGGCTGTGTGGCCTACTCCTGCTATTCATGTTCGTATGTAACTGAAGCTGTGTAAAATCCCAATTCTGCCTATTACAAAGCAGCCATTTTGTTCTTTATATTGGATTCAGTGTAGTTGATTCTAAATACCTTCTGAAGTGTCTGATAAATCACACTTACTTGATGAGCAGGTTCACATCTTCTAAGAATGGCTGATGAATACTGGCTCACATGAATCTTCGCTTTGGACAATGTTAATGCACCAAGTGATCACTGGCTAAGTGCAGGTCATCTTCTGAGGTTTTGAAATGGTTACTATGTTACCCCTTGGTGAGAGGGTAAGCAGGTGAAGTGATTCTGAAGTCTGACACCTCTCCTTGATGCTTTCCTGCAAAGTTATAGCATACATTTTGAGGCAACATGGAGTTACAAGTGAATAGATTTGCCTACCATTCATGGAGATGCATATCTCCAGCCTTTGAAGCTTCAATGAATTGCCACCCTGACTGAATTTTTCCTAATTTGTCTACATTGTTGCCAGTTTTTGAAGGATTTGTCATGTAAAGTGCTCTTGATGTTTCACTATTATCAGTATTTGTCAGTTACAAATGTAAACATCACAGGATGATTCAAAGGCTTTCTCACTCAAAAGTTATGAATTAATTTTGTTGGATTTTGGATGTGCATGATTTACCTATAAACTCCAGAGACCTGTATCTAGTTCAATCAAATAGCAGTCTGACTGAAAGCCAAAATAAAATTCTGGAGCAAGTCTTCAGCTAGTAGTCAAAACACATTTTATTCTTTTCATAGGCTCAACACTCCAATACAAGTTGTGTTGAAAGCTTCGCCAGCCATTTTGGGTTTATTTTTCTTCTCTCTCTCTCTCTCCACCACACTATATATACACACACACACACACACACACACACCCCACCCCCACCCTCCTAGTTGTCATTGGGTTGCAATTCCATGTTTGGTTACAGCAATGGAATTTTGGATATCCAAATTTAGCCCTTACCACCTTATTGACAGAGCATGAATGTAGCAGTTGAAACCTGTTAGAGTGGGTGTCAGAACACTTAATCAAACTAATCCTTTTGATTTTTTAACTCGCAACACAGTTAGTATAAAATCCCAGAATGGTAAAGAGGATGTTCGGCCTGTCATGTCTGTGCTGACTCTCTGAAGGGGCAATTCATTTAGTGCCATTCCCCTGTCCTCTCTCAGTAGCCCTGCACAATCTTCCTTTTCAGATATCCAATTTCCTCTTGAATACCTCAATTGAACCCGCCTCTACCGCACTCTCCGGCAGTGCAATCCAGATCCTAACCACTCACTGCATGAAGTTTTTCCTCATGTCCCCATTTACTTCTTTTGCCAATTATACTTTAAATCTGTGCCTTCTTGTTCTTGATCCTTCCACCAATGAGAACAGTCTACTTTGTCCAGACCCCCTATGATTTTGAATTCTTCTATCAAATCTCCCCTCAACCTTCTCTTCAAGGAAAACAGTCCCAACTTCTCCAATCTAAGTCAGGCTTGTCTAACCTTTATCGCTTGGGGAGGCCCACGTTTCCATTTTTTTTCTCCCTCAAGGGGTCGATGAGAAAATTTCAGAAAGATAAGATTTGGCATGATACTTTTGAAATTTTCTTCAAAATTAAGAAAAGAAACAATTGCTGAGCAAAAATAAAGCAATGTCGTAGGAATAAATAAGTTTTTAAAAAGAGCACTTTTGAGAGTGCTGAGAAAAGGGATGTGTGCGCGCTGGGCTCACTCCCAGTCTTGGGGCACTAACTCTCCTGCACATGTACGCACTGAAAGAGACTGGGACTGAGGCAGACACACTCTCTCTCGCACGTGCACACATGGGCCCCCTTGCCTCCCACCTGCAATATGCCAATCGGCCTCTTCAACCACTTCTCCGACCCAGGGCTCCACAGCGTCTCATTCCCAGGTCTCGCAGCCAATATCTCCTCCCCCGGGGCCCAGGCACTCTGTTCCCCTGCTGTCTCCCCTGAAAGAAAACCTCTTTCCAGCAAACTTGCCACCACTAGTGTATGCTGCTCCTCCAATCATGGGATGTTTCTCTTGCACACTTGCTGCTGATAGGCTCACAGTGAGCCTTTGAAGAGATTATGGGAAAGGACCGGCCTATGATTGGAGGAGCAGCTCTTTGCAGAGTCTTCCACTCCAACATACCTGTTTGACCAGCATTTTGAAAACTGGCTCAGTGGGGGACCACATAGAATGGCTTCAGAGGCTGCACCTGGCCTGTGGGCCACCAATTAGACAAGCCTGATCTAAGTAATTGAAATTCCTCATCCCTGAAAACATTCTTGTGAACCTTTTCTGCACTCTCTAATGCCTTCACTTCCTGTGGCGCCCAGAACTGGACATAATATTCCAATTGAGGCCAACTCATTCAATACAAGTTTAGCATAACCTCCGTGCTCTTGTACTCTGCGCCTACTAATATACTGTATGCTTTATTAACTGCACTCTCAACCTGTCCTACCACCTTTCATGATTTATGCACAAATACAGCCAGCTCTTTGCTCCCGTACCCTCTTTAGAAATGTACCCTTTTATTTTATATTGTACTTCTGCATTCTTTCTACCAAACTGAATCACTTCTCAATTATATTTCGTCTGCCACTATGCATCCGCCCATTCTACTAACTTGTCCATATCCTTTTGAAGTTCTACGCTATCCTCTTCGCAGTTCACAGTGCTTCCAAGTTTTGTATCATCTGCCAATTTTGAAATTGCCCTGTATACCAAGGTCTAGGTCATTAATACATCAGATAGAGTAGGGGTCCTAACACTGACCCCTGGTGAAATCCTTTATAAACCTTCCTCCAATCTGAAAGATATCCATTAACCACTACTCTCTGGCTGAGTGACAGGAAATAATTTCATATCCATGTTGCAACTGTGCTTTTTATTCTCTGAGCTCGAACTTTGCAAACAAGACTGTGTATCACTTTCAAATGTCTTTTGGAAGTCCATGTACACCACATTAACAACTTTCATCAACTTCTCTGCCTCATCAAAGAATGTCAAGTTAGTTGAACACGATTTTCTCTTAACAAATACATGCTGGCTTTCCCTAATTAACTTGCATTTGCCCAAGTGACTATTAATATTGTCCTGAATTATCATTTCTAGAAGCTTCCCCACCATCGATGTTAAACTGACTAGCCTGTAGTTGCTGGACTTATCTTTACACCTTCTTTGAACATTTGCAATTCTCCAGTCCTCTGGCACCAACTGTGAGTATAGGAAGACTGAAAAGTTAGGGCCAGTGCGTCTGCAGCTTCCACCCTTGCTTTCCTTAGTATCCTTGGATGCATTTCATCCAGTCCTGGTGCCGCCTCAACTTTTAGTACAGACAGCCTATTCACTGCCTCCTTAGCAATTTAAAATGCTTAGTGTCTGAATTACCTCCTTTTTCACCATGCCCTGGGCAGCATCTTCCTTGAAAAAGACAGATCTGAATTATTCATTTAACACCTCTGCTATGCCCCACCTTGATGTGTAAATTCCCTTTTTGGTCCCCAATTGATTCCCTCTTTACCACACATTCATTTATATGTCTATAAAAGACTTTGAAATTCCCTTTTTATGTTAACTGTCGATCTCTTTTCATGCTCCCTCTTAGTTTTTATTTGTTTTCTCAATTCCCCTCTGAACATTCTATATTTAGCCTAGTTCTCCATTGTATTATCCATCTGACATCTGTCGTAAGTACATTTTTTCTCCATATCAATCTCTTTTATTTTCATAAACTGCCATGATCACCGATATTCACATTGTTGATGCATTTAAGTAAAAACTTTTTTCCTGTTGACTGATGCTTTGGAATCCTCCTTTAACAAGACTGCTTTCCCATTTGTGATGTGAAGGCGTGAACCATGATAAACTAAAATTTGAGTTGAGGAAGTTTGATTTAAAAATTAAATGGTCTTGCTCTGTATCACACTGGTTAGTTTTAATGATTTACAGTCACCTTCACCCGGGCCTTGGAGAGACATGGTTACAAGATTGTCTTTATTTGTGTGTTGCAATGTCTTCCCAGCTGTTCTGCAGCTTTTACACCTGATCTATTCAGTATTGCACCGTTGCAAGTGATTGATGGCCTGAACTGACCTGACCTTGTAAAATATATTCACCATTTTTTAAGTTGGTATTCACTCTCGCTGGTTTTTCTGGGAGCTTCTTTCTAGCATGGTGCTTTTCTGTTTTCTCCAAAAGCCAAGTTTCCCACCCCAATGTTTTGCACAATTTGAGGCTTTCCTGTCCAGTATCATTTACACCTTTTGGCAGAACTTAAGCCCTCAGAAAGTATAAACTCATTTTGACCTGTTTAAAATATTCCAACTTTTTACTGTTGTACTCTTTGCAACTTTGACCATGTGTGGAAGAGCAGTTTGCTTTTGAAAAGGGGTGGAAAATAAATGGTTACTGCAGGTTTTGGTTGCTCTCCATTGCTTCTTATTTTCCATTGTGCTGGCTTTATTTCCTGTAAAGAGTATTTAGTCATTACTACTATGAAATGAATGTTTTGACTCAGTGCAATCAATTTTCTGGCTGGGTTTTAATCAGAATGTTAATGGTGAAAGGAGGCACAGATCCCAGTGTGAGTTTGCTTGTGCAATTTCTTGCGAATGCAAGGTTAAATCGTGCAGAATTTTCATACAGTAAGGTTTGGACTTTTGCCTGTATGTTTCTGATTGTGATACTTTCTGGCATGCAGCAACGCCAGCTGGGAATAGTGCAGAGACTGAACTGTAGTTTTTTTTTCTCTCTTTCTATGCTCATCTGTCAGCAGAACGCAGTCGGCTGGAGGGAGGGTAGTGGTTCCTAATTGAGATTAAATCATTTGTGGTGAGCTGTTGAATATTTTGACAAAAACTGAGTTTGAGATGGGCAGTCCAGTGCTCTTAACTTCTAACCATTTTCTTGGCTTTGAGTAGTACTCTCTTGCTTGAGCTTTTTTTGTACTATTAAATTGGCGATCCTACTGCACTGAGTCTTGATAATGAAGTTGCTAACTTGATAATCAACACATGATCAATTGATCTACTGAAGGTTGTCTTCAATAGACTTGGATAGCTTATTTTTCTGATTTCTAATCATTTATTTTTGTATTGTGCAGAAGGGAATGAATACTAATATAAATATCTGCAGTTGCTGCTAAGTGCAATGTTTAAATGCTATCCCACATATTTCCTGCTACCTCTGAATTCATCTGCATTGAGTGAAAATGCTAGAGGCAAAAGTTCCAGTGTCAGTCTTTGGTTGTGTTCATGACCAGAATAGAACAGGCTTTTTAGTTTCGCATAGAAAAAATTTACATAAACTAGCAAGTTTTGAAATATTGCTTGTTGCCGTCTCGGAGTATTTTTTGTGCCCGCCATGATGTGATTTAATGTCTGTTCAGACCCTTGTTGCTTGCCCCAACTGCTAAGTACTGATTTCAATGTTAAATCCGAGGACATTTGGCAGTGAAACTGGAATTGTGAATGCATTTGAGTTTGTGCATGCTTACTGCCATGTACTTTCTTCTTTTTGAATTATTTCTTCTTCCTTGCTACCTCGCCCTCTCTCCCCACCCCAAACAACACACCCCCAATCTCCTGTAAGCCTATATCATTTTGAGTTGCCTAGTTGAATCCTGCTTCCTACCTCTCCTTTTGTTTAAGTTATACCACTTTCAGTTGGAGACTGGGTGTATTGCCAACAATCCTGCTTCTTCACAAACCACTCCAACATTTGGTCTAAATTGAAGTACATCAGTGACTTGTTTTCATTCTACAATTTCAGGATCCTGCCCTTTTTTTGAAAGCAATCATGAGCTGCTAAATGCCTGTATTTCTTCTCTCACCCCACTAGAGAGTATTAACTATAATCCATGTTTTTTCAATCGTGGCTACCATACTGAATGGGGTGTGCTGTAGGCACTTGGCTTAAAGTACTGCCGCTTAGCAAAATCTGTATCTCTACTTCAGGTCAGTAAATGTCAGCAGGAGTTGCTGGATATTGATCAAGGCCTCACGCAATGTTAGTTTCAAATCCACCACTATCCTGACTGAGACTGGCCACTCAACATCTGCCAGAGGTGTTTTGTTTTGACTTGACTAGCTACTTGATGTGTGAGCACCTATCCCACACTTCAGTCTTAGTCAAGCTGTCTCAATCAATTCTTCATAAGTTTGCATTTGTTTAATAATGGATTGTATTATTCTTCCCTCACACGCTGCATTTGAGACTTGTCTGTGTTGGCAGGTGCTGAGGCCTGTGGGATCCCTCTCCATGGGTAGGAGTTTGAGTGCCAGCATAGTAAATCTGTTTAGTTTTAGTGACACGATCCAGAGCTGAGCCCTTGGGTGTTTAGACATTTTATGGATCAGAGCTGATCAACCTACAGATAATGTATACCTTTGCGTCTGCCAGAGGCTTTACTTCCATTCTAGTCTGCATTGGCAAGTTTGTCATCTTGGGGCCAACTTGACCCCTCAGATTCTGCTTGCAACCTACCATATCTCCACAATAACTGAACTATGAGGTAAAGTGCAATTTGTTGATAAGATTGAAAGATTACTTCATCCCGATTATTCCATGGGCATGTGCACACAGGCCAGCTCCACCAACTAACACAGCAGAACTTGAGCAGGAGAACTTTACAACCGTAAGAATTTATACTTGAGCTTGTCATAATCCATGGATAAAGCAGTGTTCATACAAACCAGTGTCCAATATGATGGCAGTCTGTTTTTATTGTGATGAAAGGACCTAATCAAGATGGGTTACGAAGTGCTAGATACATTGATATGTTTGATACCAAGTCTGTACCAGGGATTCTCAATATTTGGACTTTGTTTAATTTCTGTTATTGTTTTCTTCTAATGGTGACCTGATTAAATTGGTTTCGTAGTGTAGTCTATTGGTGTGATGTCCAATGTTAATTGTCCTTGTAACTGACTTGGTGCACAGCAGAAATCCTACCTTTTAAATCCAAGGGCAAACGTTTGGTTTTTTTCTCACCAAGTGCACTATCTCCAATTCTAGACAGTTCATGGGAAGTGCAGGCTTACTCTTGTCATTGGGAATGTGGAGATTGCTGTAAGATGGGCTGGAATCCATCGCCCCTTTTATTCTCTTCTCCACCGCTCCGCATCTCCTCCCCTCCCCCCAACACACCATCTCAACCCCATCTCACATTCACCTGCTTGCTTCATCTTGGATCTTGTGCTTGGGCTGAAAGACTTTTTTTTTTCTGCTGAGATTGACTGACTTCATACAGCAGTAATTGAAACTGAAAAGTTTGCTGCTTCTCTGTGCAACTTTGCTGCCATGTGTGGTGCTTATGACAAACATTCAACGATTTCCTTGGAAAATGAAGACCATCCCTAAAAATTACATGTGAATTGAAGCTGATGGAATTAAGAATTTGCAGGAATGATCAGGAGCATATAATAGTCTTGAATTAGAATCAGTTTATTTATGTTGCAGTGAATTATGATGGCTCAGCATTTTTCTCCCTCTGCTAGAGAACCTGTTGCATTTATGTTGCAACTTGAGCAGAAGTTTACTGGTGACTTATTTTTAAAAATACTGAGGCACAGTTGTGTATGTATATCACTTAAACTAAAATCAGTGCTGCATTAAGATTCCAAGTTAAATCAGTGAATTTTGCTCTGCATATTAACAAAGCAGAAGTTCCAGCTTTTCTCCTGCAAGAGCTTGTACTTTGTGGTATCTTTGGGTGATAAGGTGTAAGGTGCTTCAAAAAGACTGGACATTTTATTGGTTGTGAAGTGATTTATTTAGGGATGTGCAATAAATACTGGCCTTATCCCTTTTTTAAGAAAAAAATTCTGACCTGGCCCCACACCCTAGTGATTTTTTTTAAAAAAAACTTTTTCCTCTTTACCCCTGAAAGATGTTTTCCCAACCTCATCCCAGGTCTATATTTGGCCCCACACCCTAACTGCTTGCATAGATCCTCCAATGTATCAATGGCATCTTCTGTACCCCTTGGTCATCCAACATTTACCCACTGCAAACGGCAAACTGGCAGATGCAGTGTTTCCCTTGTCTTGTATGAATTTTAGATATGTATGCTGAAATATATGGATAGATGTGCTGATCAAGCTGCCCTTTCTCTTCCTCCCCATACTAAGCTAATGTATTGCATCAGTGAGCAAGCTGCTTTCATGACTACTCTACCTCCTTATTGATGTTTAGGCAAGTTGCAGATGTAAAAAGTTAAGATGCAATTGTTACCTCCAAAAATGTTGTTACTTTTTTCATTTTTGACCTCCCTGCTCAGATTTGGATTTTGCAGTATTTGTTGAAGATGCAAGTACTATTTTTCTTTTCCTGGTCCTTTTTTTTTATGATTTTTGATTTTAAATTTATCTGTGCTTACCATTGGATTTGTGACTTTCGCTAAAGTTGATGCACTGGCAAGTCAAATTTTTCTCATGAATAGGTAATCACCTGGTGATTCAGGTGTGAATGTTTGGAATCACCATTTAAAAATGCCACAAAATATTGGTTACCCTTGGCAGTAGGCCTAAAAGTCCCAAGCAAAACATTATTATTTTAAATGATCTAGACCATATGAAAAGCAAGATTTAAAAAAAAATCTCTGCAGATGCTCATGCCTCTGTAAATTTTCTGCCTGACTTACTGAATGCTCAGGCAGGAAAAGAAAGACTTTCAATTGTATAGTGCCTTTCTTGACTGCTGGACATACCAAGGCACGTTGCAACCAATGAAGTACTTTTTTTTGATAAAAGAGCAGTTGGTGTTCAATGTAACCAATGGCAACTAATTTGGTCAGGTAATCTCTGATCGAAGGGTCATGAGGACTCGAAACGTCAACTCTTTTCTTCTCCGCCGATGCTGCCAGACCTGCTGAGTTTTTCCAGGTAATTCTGTTTTTGTTTTGGATTTCCAGCATCCGCAGTTTTTTTGTTTTAATCTCTGATGTTGGTTGAAGGATAGATATTAACTGGGATTCCATGGACAATCTCCTAGTTCTTATTCAAATAACACTGTAGGAACTTTACATTCACTTGAGAAGGCACACTGGTTCTTCGTTTAATGTTGTTTCCAAAACACTGCACCTCAGTACTGCACTGAAAAGTCTTCCTAGATCAGTTCTTCCTAAATTTTTCCTGCTGGGACCTCAATTCGATGCTTTGAAATTGCTGTGACCCCTCTGTGAAGGCGAGGAGTGGGGTTGCAGGTTGAGGCTTTAATCTTCATTTTAAAAAAGCCTGCCTTTTCTGTTGGCTTTCTGGAGCAGGAATCGAGCCTCAAGCATCGACCATTTAGGCCATGCCCACCATTTTTAAAAATCAGTGAGGATTTAAAGGGGCCTCACAGTTGTTAAATATTCAGTCAGAGCTCTGCGGCAGCCATTACTGCTGCAGAGCTCGCAATACCAGTTTGGGAAGTCCTATTCTAGACTCTGCTCAGGTCACTGAGTGGCTCTTGAACATACAGCCGTCTGACTTGGTTGAGAGTGCTACCTGCTGACCATGGCAATCGCACGATTTTATAGCAAAGCTTTCAGTCATATTCTGAAGAATCTGTAATTAGTAGACTAGGGTTTGGTGAAGAGAGGAAATGAAGAATTTTGCATGACTGACTTGGTTTGCTGTTTTACCATAAATTTGCGTGAAAGTTTACAATTTGACTAACGAGCAAAATAAGCTGGATGGAATTTGTCATGAGTTTAGCTTTGTGTTGCTGGTATGAATACAAGAATTCCGAGCAAAAGTAGGCCACTCAGCCCCTCAAGCCTGCTCCATCATTCAGTAGGATCAGTGCTGATTTTTCTACTTCGGCAACACCTTCCTACACTATCCCTACATCCCTCCATTCCCTTAATATCCAAATAGCTATTGATTTCTGATTCGATGACTCAGCATCCAGACCCCTGTATGTTAGAATTACACAAGTTCTCAAATAATTCTTCTGAGATTGGACCCCCATGTTCTAGATTCTCCAGTCAGGGGAAACATCCTCTCAGCAACCACCCTGTCAAGTCCCTTCAGACTCTTGTACCTCCTGAGTCATCTTTCATTTCTCTAAACGCCATAGGCATAGTCTCCTCAAAACAATTCCCTCTTTCCAGGAACTAATCTAATCTAGTGAAGCTTCTGCAATCCCTCTAGGGTAAGCATCTCCTTCCTTGGGAAAGGAGACCAGAACTGTACATAATACATCATGTGGTCTTGCCAAGGCTATATAATTTAGTAAGATTTCTTTACTCTTTATGCTCCAATCCTAATGTCATAACTGATATGTGATTTGCTTTCTACTTGCTTTACCTGCAGGTTATTTTTCTGTGATTTGTGTACAAGGACACTTAGGTCCCTCTGAATACCAACATTTCAGTCTCTCAATGTTTAAAAAGAATTGCCTTTCCTGAAGTGGATAACTCCACACACTCCACATTTTATTCCATTTGCCATATTCTTGCCTACTTAATCTGTCTATTTCCCCTTGCTGCATCTTTATAGGTGGGAAAATAAGCTATAAGCAAACATTGCTAGCGAATTTGGATACATAAAACTTTGTCCTCTTTTCTAAGTCATTGATATAGATTGCAAATAGTTCTACCTCAAGGATCATTATGGTACCCCACTAGTTACAGCTTGTTAAAAATGACCCAGTTTTATTCCTATAATTTTTGTTAGGCATGGACTGAGGATTGGTTAATGTAATCCTGTGACTGAGCCCTAACTTTGTTTAATAACCTTATGTGTCACCCTATCAAATGTTTTTTGAAAATCCAAATACACCACATTCACTGGTTCCCCTTTATCTACTCTATGGTTGTTACATTTTCAAAACTCGTTTGTCACACAATCTCCCTTTCATAAATCAGTGACTCCAAAAAAACATTTCTTTTTCTAAGTGCTCTGTTATCATATCTCTAATAGATTCTAGGATTTTTCCAAACTACTTAAATAGTGGTTATGTTTGCTACCTTCCAGTCAATGAGGACTGTAAGAAAATTCTCCATATTCTACAAGAGAAAATCCATCGCATCCAGTATTTCAAGGGTTCAAGTCATCATCTTCAGGGGACTTGTCAGCCTTAAGTCCCATTAATTTCTCCACTACTACCTCCTTACTAATATCCTTGAATTCTTGGTTCCCCATTATTCCTGGGATCTTTTGTTGTCCGTTGTGAAGTCAGATACAAATTATTTGTTTAATGCTTGCCACTTCTTTATTCTCCATTATAATTTCTTCTATCTCTGGGCCTCACATTTATTCTTTTCCTCTTTACACACCTATAGAAATTTTTGCAATCTGATTTCTCTTGCCTCTTGTATCCTATTTTCTCTATTTTGCTGTCTTCCTTTGAATTTTAAAATCCTCCCCACCCTCAGGCTTACTAAACTTTTTTAGTAGCGTTGTAAGCTTCTCTTCCTTTAAGCTTATCTTATCTTTAACTTGCTGGCCATGTTTGGGCCACCTTTCATGTGGACTTTTTATTCCTTTAAGGGATTGTATAATCATTGCAGATTATGAATTCTTCAAATGTTTGCCCTTGCCTTGCCTATCTAGCATCATATCTTTTTTAGTGTAGTTTCCCAATCTACCATGGCCAACTTATCCCTCGTTGCTACATTTGTTTGCTTTCTCCTAGTTTTAAGACTCTAGTTTTGGACTTAACTGAATTGCTCTCAAACTGGACATAAAATTCATCATCGCCCATCCCATCACGTCTTTTATTTCAAGTTATTAGCAAACTTTTCTCATTGCACAAACTGTTTCAATTCAAAGATTTATTTATTTAAAAATCAACTTCTGTGTGGCCATGAAACAAGCTTTACAATCAATCATTCCAAACAAAATACAAAAGGTAGAACATAGTAGAATAACATGCCTATCATCAGTATTTGCATTTTTGAGGTTCAAAGATAATCATTAGAGTTTGTTCATTTTGCAAATGCAATGTGGGATTAGACTATTCTTAACTCCTGTCATTTTACACCTTGATTTAGTTAGTTTTGAATTCTGAGCTGGTAGCCACTAAGATCTATTTTCAGGTAATAGTAATGAAGTTTGGCAACAATATCACACAAGAACGACAGATTTGATTGTGCCTGTTTTCATGTAGTTCAAATGCAATTCTGTAAGTCTTCTGAGTAACTATAGAATTAGGGCCAAGAATGACCCTGAAAACCCTTTGTTGAACACTTTCAACGGCTTTGCATTGATGCTTTGTGATTCTGCTTGACCACATAGGCGCCCGCATTCCAGTCAAGGAGGTGGTTACTAGATCTAAATAGCCTCTTCCCTAGTTGGTTCTTTTCATGCTGATCTAGAAAACTAACTTGAATGCATTTCATGAGCTAGTGCCCCACACTATTACTGCAGATTTGGCTTGTCCAGTCTATATGAAGATTAAAGTCCCTCACGATTACTGCATTACTCTTGTTACATCCTGATCTTATTCTCTGTCTGACACTTCAGCTGCTTTTTTGGGGGAGGGTTGGCAGGGGGTGGGTCTAGTAGATAGGCTATAAATAATCCACATTTTCTGTTCCTTGTTTCTTAGCTCCACAGAAACTGATGCTA
This sequence comes from Carcharodon carcharias, assembly GCF_017639515.1. NCBI lineage: Eukaryota > Metazoa > Chordata > Chondrichthyes > Lamniformes > Lamnidae > Carcharodon > Carcharodon carcharias. The sequence goes on along the minus strand of NC_054476.1, from coordinate 113,253,057 downwards.
CATTTTTAACTTGAATCAAACAAAATATATCTGCAAGGGGGGGTTATTGTGGTGTGGTTTTGTAACAAATGAAACTCTAGCAGTGGTCACATCGGGTGATTTACTATATGAAAATTACAGTAATTCCTTCCCAACAGCCCCACCCTTCCAAAGTTTACTAACAAATTTGCATTACGTAACATTTATGACACCTGAAATTGAAAGGACGTGACTTGTTTACATTTGGAGTAGGGTGGTTTCTGGCAATGACAAAGATGTTTGTTTTAAGCAATTCGCAAAAGATTAATCTGATTTTAGGATAAATTTGCCAGTTTCACTTTATGCAGCAAGTAATTTGGCTGTGGTGTAGACTGAGATAATGAAACAATTGCACTGAAAACATGGCATGGCTAGCCAGCTGTTACATTAAAATTAGTTTAGCCTGCCAGCACAACTTGCAAAACCTGTGTACTCCTCCTAAATATTTTTCACAAAAGCCCCTCATGCAATCTCCTTCAGCAATAAGACAATCAGATGCTCACAAACTCTTGCGTGTGCTCTCTCTCTCTCTCTCTCTGAAGGAATGTAATCATATTTTGAAAGCAATGGCAATGAGTGACTTTTTTTTTCAAGAATAACATTAACCAGATGCAGGATTAACTTTTTCAGGCATGCAGCCTAGTTTTGTTTTTTTGGCTCAATTTCCTGATTAAAGTATGTTTTTTGTGTGGAGGCTCTGCAGTTAAGTCTGGTGATCAGTCATGAAAATTAACTAATTGCTTCTAGTTGTTAAAGGATGATAATTTTCCAATCTGTTAAATGTTTAGTTTCTAAATTGATCTACTTTGGTTAGGCTGTACAGACCATCCCAATGTTGTTCCTAGATAGCAAAATTCTAACTTTGTGCAGCTTCACAGTGAAGATGAGGAACGCATCCTCCAGCGCAAGTTAATTTCTTGCCAGAATTGGGTGAAAGTAAGTTGCTAGCCATGTTGCATTGCTGCAAAAACCATTAGTTTATCAACTTGAAAATGATATTCACAGTAATAACTTCTAAGATTACCTTATCTGACCAATGTAACGATATTTTCTAACCATATTGAATACTCTGCTCAATGTTATGCTCATTCTCATACCATTGCAGTACCAACAAATAGCAGTTTAAATTATTCTTCCCTATTCTGATCTTTGCTGAAGAGACACTGAATTGTGACAAGATCTAACCTTGTGAAGAGGCAGAGCTTTCTTCCTGTAAGCTGATGTATTTATTAACAGGGGAATGTAATTGAATGCTAAAGCATCAGACTAGGTTGTTTAAACATGTCTAGTGCAGAAGAATGGTAAAGGTTATATACTCTAGCACCTAATTTTGTTAATTATTTGGAAATCAAGTTGACCTTATGCTCAAACCAAATGAGAGAGCTCTGGGAAGGCAAATGGAATTTCCGGTTGTATTTCCAGGACTATCTGGTCTTATACCAAGAGCACTAGCCTAAGTAAGACTTTGATATGCTTGCATTAGAGCAATGTTGTCTAATAGAATTTTGGTAACTTGCCAAACTTTGTCACCTGATATAAAATGTATGAAATATTAGTAAAACAAATGCATAATATTTTAAAAATGGAGTTGAGGTTTCAAGCCATCAGCAATCAAGACCAATACACACAATGTCAGAGCCAGGGGAATAAATCCAACTGTTCCGCAAAGCAAGTCTGCTGTACACACTTTTCAAAGGGTTGTGAAAAATAAGTTTTTACGGAGTGAACTGTCTTCATTTAAATGAATTGTATATTCTGAGACTCTGGGAGGGAAAAGAATTACCAAATCACCATGTATTGGCTTCTGCGCTCTTGGCTGCCATTTCCAACACATCTGGACATTTTAATAGACCTTTGGCTCATGGCCAGCCTCCTATAATCTCCTTTTATGCCAAAAGTACCCTATTCCTTTAAATCGTTTAACAGATCATAACAGAACACATTTGAATGTTGCTGCATCATCCCAGCTTGCCAAAATTGTAGATTTCCACCCTAATTGGTATCTATGCGATGTTGTTTGTCACTCACACACCTCAACTGTTTTTTGTAAAAACTGCCAGTTACTAGCTAAATAAAACCAACTTTTTCAGTTAGCAACTGCTGTGTCACTAGATTCCCCAAGAAAATTTTGCAAGTAATTTGACTGCTGTCCTTGTAAAAGCAAGCTCTCACAGCACTTCACAGAACATCTCTCAAATTCATCACCATTTAGAACAGGAACAAAGAAGGTAACTGTTGGGTTCCTTCAACACTGAACAGAAACCCAACCCTGCATATTTTATCCTTATTACTATTTCTTATTTTTAAACTGGACTTTTCTGCTAAACCAAGACAAGATGGTTGACCCTCTGTCTAGAAATTATCTCCCAGCGGCCTTCCGAACAAAAGAGTTCTCTTAGTTTCGGGACTGTCTCACCTTGCTGTGGCTAAGGAGCTTCTAACCGACCACCTGGGCTGTACGTACCAATTACAAAGGGAGCTGCCATTTGCATTTGATATGCTAACCTTGCTAGCAGATTCTGTGGGCCTGTTGAGACAATAACTTCCCAAACACCAGACCCTCTACACGAATGGCACCCCTTTCAACCCATAGTGGCTGAGGCGTTATCAGTCCCAAAAACAAAGCCAAATTCCAAGCGCTGAATAAGCATCCTTTGTTGAAGTCACTGTGGCGAAGCAAGATCACATGACCCAACACTGGCCTTTTGAGCAGTTTAATATTACCTTTCTTAGCTGTGCAGCCAGCCTGCTGTTTAACATCTAATTGGCAGGCCACACAGAAGCAAGCTCTGTTCAGGATGGACCACCAGCTCATCTAACCTGACTCTACTGGAAGATTTTGTATCCTTGCCTACAGAACTGACGCTATCCCTGTGTGCTTACTTGACATCAACACCACCTGAAAAAGTGAATCTTACATTACCGGCCTTTAGCCAACTGACCATCGAACGACCACGTGAAGGAAAGACTTCCTTCATTGGACTCTAACTTTGGGTTCTGGAACTCATGAACTATTATTCAGTTTTTCTGTGGTCCTTGTAAACCTCCTTTCCTCTTGTTACTATGTGAATGCAGAGTGGGAAGTTGTGGACTCTCCTTTTCACTGGCTTTGAATGTGTACGATAAACTAACCTGAGTTAATCCTAACTAGAGTTTGCTGTGGGATTATTAGTAAAATTAGTTCACACAAAAACCAAGGGGTTGGGAAAATATGCCACCATTTATTCTTAAAAACTAATTCACAACACATTCTGTTTATGGACAGGTGGTAAGAGGACAACCGTGCTGTTTGAACTGACCCCCTCCTGTCCATAACAGTAACAAAGGGTGGAATATTTTTCTTGTTTGATTGAACAAGTGGCCCTTCAGCTTCTGAGTCACTAGATACCCAACAACTAAATTATATTCCGATAAACATAATCACAGTTGGACTGATATGTAATTCATGTCTAATAGCAATGTGGCTGATTCTTCCTTGCTTAATTCAGGACTGATGACAAATAGCGGGCTAGAGAGTGACACCCATACTCATACCCAGCACTGTAACTTTTAACACATCTGAGTCTTGCATGGCTCTAAAAATGAACAGAATTAATTTTCCATGTGTATGTGGCCAATTAGTCATGCAGTGAGCATATTAGACAACAATGCAATAATGTGCCTAGTTTTGTTCCATGCACATGAAGGCTGCCTAGGTTCTGCAGGCTGTGCAAAGAAGTGACAAGAATGATAACCAAAAGTCCTGCTACTGTGCAACAGCAAGGCTGATTTGGTAATTTTAATTTAATGAAATGTATGTGTGGAAGGGACATGATTGAAGTTTTCAAAGTAAAACTATTTGGTAGAGCATGGTTGAGAAGGATCATGTTTAACGGCGAGAATGATGGCATGTGTGTACAATTTGAAGGCAGTCAGTTTCATCTGTGCTGACTTTTCTTGGCGAACTTTTTGCATGCTTTCTCTCCTCTCTTAGCCAACTGGAACTGTATCCAATCTTTTTTGTTGTCTCAATGTTTGTATTTCCCCCAGCAAAAGCTTTTGGACCAAGCTTAAGTTCCTTCTGGAACAAACTGCTGAAGTGTAGTGGGTGTGGATTTTCTGCAGAGAACTTGACAAAATTCTTTGAAAAGAGGACAATTTCTGTTAAAGAATAAATTGCTATTTAGCTGGGATTTTGAGGAACATTGAGCTCTTTAGTCTCTAGATTGTTGCCTTGGGGTCAGGAATATGCCTAAACATGTTGCCCATCCTAAGGAGCCTCTCCTTGAGGGGTGAGTCGATGATGTAAATGATTGCAGAATGTCTGAGGGTGTTGGGGAAGGGACCTAATGATTTGTTCCCACGCTTTGTGTGTTGCACTTGGGGGTGCAGTTTCCAGTCAGTCTATACTGTGGCTCAGGATATAGGAAAAACACATTCCTGCTTACCTTGGCCATTAAATTGCAAATTCATTATACTTGTCCTTTCCAATGCCATAATTGTTATCACTGCAATTTAAAGATAACATAGAGGAACACTTCAAAAGAACAATATTGCACATGTTTTCATGAATAGACTTTTGATTTATAGTGATAAAAACAAAAAAACTGCGGATGCTGGAAATCGAAAACAGAATTACCTGGAAAAACTCAGCAGGTCTGGCAGCATCGGCGGAGAAGAAAAGAGTTGACGTTTCGAGTCCTCATGACCCTTCGACAGAACTTGAGTTCGAGTCCAAGAAAGTTGAAATATAAGCTGGTTTAAGGTGTGTGTGTGGGGGGCAGAGAGGGAGAAGTGGAGGGGGTTGGTGTGGTTGTAGGGACAAACAAACAGTGATAGAAGCAGATCATCAAAAGATGTCAACAACAATAAAACAAAAGAACACAGGTGTTAAAGTTGGTGATATTATCTAAACGAATGTGCTAATTAAGAATGGATGGTAGAGCACTCAAGGTATAGCTCTAGTGGGGGTGGGGAGAGCATAAAAGATGTAAAAAAATAAATAAATAAATATTTTTTTTTCCTTTTTCTCTTTTTATAATGGAAAAAGGTGGGAAAAGGAAAATCTATATAATTTTTTGGAAAAAAAAGGAAAAGGAAGCGGGAAACAGAAAGGGGGTGGGGTGGGGGAGGGTGCTCACGACCTAAAGTTGTTGAATTCAATATTCAGTCCGGATGGCTGTAAAGTGCCTAGTCGGAAGATGAGGTGTTGTTCCTCCAGTTTGTGTTGGGCTTGACTGGAACAATGCAGCAAGCCAAGGACAGACATGTGGGCAAGAGAGCAGGGTGGAGTGTTAAAATGGCAAGCGACAGGGAGGTTTGGGTCATTCTTGCGGACAGACCGCAGGTGTTCTGCAAAGCGGTCGCCCAGCTTACGTTTGGTCTCTCCAGTGTAGAGGAGACCACATTGGGAGCAACGAATGCAGTAGCAGTAGACTAAGTTGGGGGAAATGCAAGTGAAATGCTGCTTTTACCCATCTCCAATATTCTCCCTCCACCTGGACCCCTCCCTCTGGATTCTTACCTTCTCTTGATCTTTTCATTGAGAACTGTCGGCGCGACATTAGTCATCTCAATTTCTCTGCTCCTCTCACCCATTCTAACCTGTCTCTCTCTGAATTTACTGCACTCCGTTCTCTCAGGTCCAACCCTGACATTGTCATCAAACCCGCTGACAAGGGTGGTGCTGTTGTTGTCTGGCGCACTGACCTCTACCTCGCGGAGGCTGAGCGTCAACTCGCAGACACTTCCTCCTACCTCTCCCTGGACCATGACCCCACCACTGAACATCAAGCCATTGTTTCCAGGACTGTCACTGACCTCATCTCCTCTGGGGATCTCCCTCCCACAGCTTCCAACCTGATAGTCGCCCAACCTCGGACGGCCCGCTTCTATCTCCTACCCAAAATCCACAAACAGAACTGCCCCGGTAGACCGATCGTCTCAGCTTGCTCCTGCCCCACAGAACTCATTTCTCGTTATCTTGACTCCCTTCTCTCTCCCCTTGTCCAGTCCCTTCCCACCTACATCCATGATTCCTCTGACACCTTACGTCACATCAACAATTTCCATTTCCCTGGCCCCAACCGCTTCCTCTTCACCATGGACGTCCAATCCCTCTACACCTCCATCCCCCACCAGGATGGTCTGAGGGCCCTTAGCTTCTTCCTCGAACAGAGGCCCGAACAATCCCCATCCACCACTACTCTCCTCCGTCTGGCTGGACTTGTTCTCACGCTGAACAATTTCTCCTTCAACTCCTCTCACTTCCTCCAAATAAAAGGTGTGGCTATGGGTACCTGCATGGGCCCCAGCTATGCCTGTCTCTTTATGGGGTATGTGGAACATTCCTTGTTCCATTCCTACTCCGGCCCCCTTCCACAACTCTTTCTCCGGTACACCGATGATTACTTCGGTGCCGCTTCGTGCTCTCGTCGGGACTTGGAAAAATTTATTAATTTTGCTTCCAATCTCCACCCCTCCATCATTTTCACGTGGTCCATCTCTGACACTTCCCTTCCCTTCCTTGACCTCTCTGTCTCAATCTCTGGTGATAGACTGTCCACCAATATCCATTACAAACCCACTGACTCCCACAGCTATCTTGACTACAGCTCCTCACACCCCGCTTCCTGTAAGGACTCCATCCCATTCTCTCAGTTCCTTCGCCTCCGTCGCATCTGTTCCAATGATGCTACCTTCAAAAACAGTTCCTCTGACATGTCCTCCTTCTTCCTTAATCGAGGTTTTCCACCCACAGTCGTTGACAGGACCCTCAACCGTGTCCGGCCCATCTCCCGCGCATCCACCCTCACGCCTTCTCCTCCCTCCCAGAAACACGATAGGGTCCCCCTTGTCCTCACTTATCACCCCACCAGCCTCCGCATTCAAAGGATCATCCTCCGCCATTTCCGCCAACTCCAGCATGATGCCACCACCAAACACATCTTCCCTTTACCCCCCCCCTATCGGCATTCCGTAGGGATCACTCCCTCCGGGACACCCTGGTCCACTCCTCCATCACCCCCTACTCCTCAACCCCCATCTATGGCACCACCCCATGCCCACGCAAAAGATGCAATACCTGCCCCTTCACTTCCTCTCTCCTCACCGTCCAAGGACCCAAACACTCCTTTCAAGTGAAGCAGCATTTCACTTGCATTTCCCCCAACTTAGTCTACTGCATTCGTTGCTCCCAATGTGGTCTCCTCTACATTGGAGAGACCAAACATAAACTGGGCGACCGCTTTGCAGAACACCTGCGGTCTGTCTGCAAGAATGACCCAAACCTCCCTGTCGTTGCCATTTTAACACTCCACCCTGCTCTCTTGCCCACATGTCTGTCCTTGGCTTGCTGCATTGTTCCAGTGAAGCCCAACACAAACTGGAGGAACAACACCTCATCTTCCGACTAGGCACTTTACAGCCATCCGGACTGAATATTGAATTCAACAACTTTAGGTCGTGAGCTCCCTCCCCCATCCCCACCCCCTTTCTGTTTCCCCCTTCCTTTTTTTTTTCCAAAAAATTATATAGATTTTCCTTTTCCCACCTATTTCCATTATAAAAAGAGAAAAAGAAGAAAAAAAAAATTATTTATTTATTTATTTTACATCTTTTATGGTCTCCCCACCCCCACTAGAGCTATACCTTGAGCGCCCTACCATACATTCTTAATTAGCACATTCATTTAGATAATATCACCAACTTTAACTTAACACCTATGTGTTCTTTTGTTTTATTGTTGTTGACATCTTTTGATGATCTGCTTCTATCACTGTTTGTTTGTCCCTACAACCACACCAACCCCCTCCACTTCTCTCTCTCTCTCCGCCCCCCCCCACACACACACACCTTAAACCAGCTTATATTTCAACTCTTTCTTGGACTCGAACACAAGTTCTGTCGAAGGGTCATGAGGACTCGAAACGTCAACTCTTTTCTTCTCCGCCGATGCTGCCAGACCTGCTGAGTTTTTCCAGGTAATTCTGTTTTTGTTTTTGTTTTGGATTTATAGTGTTGTCTGCAGGGCTAACTGAAAGGTAACTGATGGTGTGGTTCTTTTTGAACAATGCTCTGTCACAATTTTATGTGAAATATTAGAAATTGCTAGAAATGTAACTTTGTCCATACTTATCATTCTAGAGCTGAACAAGAATCCTGTTGATGGTTTTTCAGCGGGGTTGATCGATGACAATGATCTATACAGATGGGAAGTACTTATCATAGGCCCTCCTGACACACTATAGTAAGTATTGCACCTATGCCCTATTTCAGGGTGGGTGATTATGCTTTGCTTCATCTTTAGAGTCCTGCAATACGCTGAATAAAACGGTTTGCAAAGTCTGCAAAGGAGAAACAAAAAATGGGTGACTCTGAAATGCTTTAGTTTTAACCAGAATTCTGGTTAAACAGATTCTTAATAAAATTGCCCCTCCTTTTGATTGTAACCAAGCCAGTGATTCAGCAATGCTTTAACCGTACCAGCCCAGCCAAGTCCTAAGGAAATGAAATTCTGCACTAAGCTGCATGGAATGAGTTAAACCACTCATTTAAGCCCAATTAGTGGATGTGGGTCCACTGTACAAAATAACTGGCCAAATGCCCTACATGGCTAATGTGGAAATCGTGATTTTGCGGTTGAGGAGAAGAAAGAAATTGGAGCTTTTTCTTGCTTATACTGTTCAGAATAATATGTGCAAACCAACCTAGTGATGTAGTAAAACTGCAAGTGCTGACTCCTTCAGGAGATGAACAAATGGCTTTCATGTTATAATTAATGCCATACACTGAATTGAACTGTGCAAAATTTTAGATTATTTCATGATCCTGAGGCTGGCTTGTGGGAAGGTAGAGTTGTGGCTTCTCCATCCCAGGGAGGGTGAAATTGTGTCTATAAAGCAAGGTCCTGTGAATTTAAAGGTGCAGTGCTACTGTACAAATAGTTTTCATTGGTAAACATGATTTATGTAACAAAATAGTGTGGTGCTGGTATGTTTGTTACACGCATCTTACAAAAATTGTAGTGACATTATATTAAAATGGAATCAAAACTAAGGCTCTGGTGCTGTGACACCAAAGGAAATGCTTTGTGGTTTTGTCTTCTAATTTTTCTCATGTTGGGTTTTGTTTTCACACTTTTTGTTCTGCCCTCAAAGACTGATTTTTTTTAAACCCAATCCCTCATACTTGCGTAGCCAGTGAAGATGAGTGAAGTGGAATATTTGTTTCCATATCTTTAGTTCTAGTAAACTAGCCTTACAAAAGCTGTGCATTTGAATCAGCTGCTTTTTTGCTGTTCCTCCTTTTTTTCGTGTTGGCAACTTGAATGCATTGTGATGTAAATATCATCACTGTGTTGCAAAGATGCATCATTTTATCGTTGACAAGAGTTACCTTAATGACACTGGCCAGCAATGTAAACCATCAAAGGAAAGGTATGGAGGTGGAAGGGCTGGAGATCTGTAGAGTGTCAGCCCCAAATCTCAATAGAAGCAGCTCTTGGAATCTGGAGAATCTAAGGATTATAATCGGGGCCTGTAGAATTCTGCAGCACCTTGAGATCAGGTTCTATGACCAGTCCAGCCAAATTCTGATCTAAGGATGTAAGATTTCTGGGGCATGTCTATTCAAGTTCTGCAGTACGTTACTTAACATGCTGTATATTTGCTATCTTGTGGTGCTTTTATATTGAAGACTGGTTTGTGGCTTTTTAGGCTCTGGCAGCCTAGCTGGAGCTTTTAACTAGCTTCTGTGCAAGGTTGGATATGGACAGAACTATTGCCCAGAAGTTAGAAATGTGAATGTTCATAATGATAAGGGAGAATCCATGCAGTCTATACTTAAATGGGATTAAGTGTCCATTAGACTTGGAGTACTTCATAAACTTGGTTTAATACTGCACTGGGTTTACACTCTACTGAATGACGAGTCTAATTGGTGAGATTGCTTTCTCCCGAGAGGGTTTCTCTCCAATTGGGTTGAGTCCAGGAATTACTTCAGACATTGAGCTTGCAGTCTAGTTGCACCCTTAATTAGCAACCAAAATAGTAACTCAAATGCACATGGTCTGGCAGAATTCTAAGTGCAGGAGCCGGGGATCAAAACACAGGCTGATCATTCAAGTGGTCACTTGTGCTGTGACGGAATGGATCAGAAAATGGGGTTGGTTCGCCCTGCTGAAATTACCAGCAATTCTAATTTTTAAAGATCTTTGCCTAGCAGGGAAGCCTGTGACATGGATGCAGTAGAAGAGCAGAGGAGTTGATCAATGATTTCAAAAGAAAATTGGAGGGTGCTTGAAGGAAATAAATTAGGGCCACTGAGGTAAAGCAGGAGAATGGGACTGACTGGTTTGCCTTACAGAGAGCAAGCGTAGATTTGATGGGCTGAATGGCCACCTATGCTGTATATGACTGTGAGCAAAAGATCGGAGATTGGATTGTGTTTTATTGTTGAGGGAGGGATTGTGGTGGTGGGAGTCAACCAATTAGAGAGGAAAGCACGTTGGGTCTATAGGAAACATTGCTTGTGGGCCAGGAGGAACAGCAAGTTGTAAAGGCACTTGCCTTTTTGATCCAGCCGTTCTTTTATCTGTCTAGTTTCCCAAGGTCTAGGAAACCTTGGCCAAAATGCATTTTGAGAACCGGGCGGGTGAAGAAAGCCTTAAAAATGAGGCATGCAACCGCCTTGAGCTCTTATTGACTGACCAGCCTCCTGAGTGTGGATTGATCGTCTGGCCTTACCTCTGTTTAAACCTGAAATGGCCAGTTCAGGTTTTAATTTTGGTTTCAACTTCTCACATTACCTCAGCCCATTCATTCTAGGGGTTAAAATTACACTGCTGTTTGCTGTACTTCAATGTTTTATGTTGTGCTGATTTTCACAGGCACAGGTCTCTAATAGAAAATGTACACTTGAAGCACAGGAAATATTATTAAGGGTTGACTTTTTTTCTAGCCAAACTAATTGTCAATTCCAAACTACAGTTTGATGGAGAAACCAAGATGGCAGCCAAAATTATTTTTTGAAAATACTTGATTTTAATTTGTTCCCTTCTGTTTGTGCTTGACTTGTATCTTTAGTTCATACCTTTCTGCTATTGATTCACACTTTCCTTGCATCAGGTTTCTTTTTGTTCCCATACTGTCATTCCAGAAGCTGGCACAACTTATCTACCAAGGCTTTAAAAGTTAGAAAAAATCTGAACATTTAGATAAAGGAGCATGTAATAAAGCACACTGCTGAAACTCCAGAATGAATTGCAGAACGTATGTAGAAATTTATCCCTCAAATGCTGTGCAATTTTACTGTGATATTTTTCACAACAGCGTATCCTACTGCTAATACATATTGAAAACTACATTGAACATTTCTTCTCACTTGATTGTTTTATAAATATGGAATTCCATTGCCACAACTAAAGAGATTGCTCTCCAAATTGGATAGAATAAAGCAGTTGGGGCTGACTAAGCACTTTACAAATCAGCTATCACTAATCTGCAAGAGTCCAGTTGGTCATGGTGTCCCTACCATTACTCTTCTTTGGCGTACTCCACCAAAAACAAATTACTTTATCATTCACTGCTGTGTTTTTATGAACAGACATGGCTGCACTTAAAAGTAATTAATTGGTAGTGAAGCACTGTCACAGGATGTGGGCTGTGTGTATAGCATGTTCTCTTATTGTTCAACTTTTCCAATCACAAGGAGTGGAAATACAAGCAGAAGTTGTATTATATTCTGTGTTGTGTATATGTGTGTGTGTGGTGTACGTAACGTTGACTGGCTTCAAATTTAGCATCTAGCAGCTACTACCCAGCTGGAGGCCAATCAAACCAGTAACAACAACAGCAGTGACTTTGTATAGCATCTTTTTAATGTAGGAAAATCCCTTGAAGCAATTCGCAAAGGTTGATCAGACAAAATTTATACAAACCAAAGAAGACAGAATCAGAAGACTGAAAGGTACGACTTAGGGAGAACAGTCACGGCCCAGATAAATGAAAGCATGGCTACTAATAAGGCAAGAAAAGTGAAGGACCCTGTGGCCAGAGTTTGATGACTATAGTCATGGAGGGTGTAGAAGAGGATGGGGCGTGACCATGAGGAATTTGAACATGAGATGAAGAATTAAAATTGAGCTGTTTGTGGACCAGGAGCCAATATAGATCCTTGAGCAGGTTTGATGGGTGAGCATGCATTAATTAAGATATGGGTAGATGACCTCTGGAGGAACTAAAGTTTAAACCATAGAAGGTGGGAGGCCACCCAAAAGCATTCCCAAAAGTAGAGGTAACCACAGCATAGATTTCAGCCGCAGATGAGATGAGTCAGGGGCAGCACCTGGCAATATTATGGAGATGAAAAGTCAGTAGTCTCTGTAATGGAGGAGATATCTGATTCTTGGTCCAATAGGGCATTAGGGTTGAAAACGATCTGGTTTAGCCAGAGTGTCCAGAGAGAGAGAGGGGATAAAATATGGGACAACACTTGCCTGGAACCAGTCAATATTTTTGGGGTTTTGGTCTTCCCACTATTTAATTAAGGAAATTGTGGCCCATTAGAACTGGTTATTTGATGAGGCATTGGAGGAGTTTAGAGAGGTGCTGGTGGTGTGCAGGGGGCTGCCATCAGCGTAAATGTGACAACAAACAAGTCTTAGGGTTCTTGATACTCTGGAGATAAATATGTGGGAGTGAGAAAAGAAGTTATTGTGATTTATTCTCTGCCTGATTAGATGGGTAAGGACAATCCCACTCAACAGGATGTAGTGATTATTTGAGAGCTGCAGAGCAGCAAAGAAGGATCATGCACCTCAGTCAGTCACTGAGTCTTTTGTTACGTTGATTTAGAGCATTTTCTAGTCTGTGGGCAGGGGTGGAAATCTGGACTGGTGCAAACCATTTTCATGTATTTAAAAGCACTTTAGTCAGGTATAAGCTGTTGGTCTGTTACTCCTGAGGCAAGTATCCTTGTTTTGGAGGATTGTTTTGAATGCAGCATCAACCTGGTGATGCAAAGCAGTGACTCATAGTGTAATCAGTTTTGTGTTGGTGCTGTACAATTTGCTGCACTTCAGCATTGAACAAAATCAGTTCTCTGTGGATTATTATTTTAGATGGTTTTGTCCAGATATCACTAACTTTGCTGATGACTTATCAAACATGAACTGCAAACAGCGTTCTGAGACTTGGAAAAACTCAGCAGGTCTGTCAGCATCGGCGGAGAAGAACAAAGTTGACGTTTTGAGTCCTCATGACCCTTCAACAGAACTAAGCAGAAATAGGAAAGGTGTGAAATATATTTCACCACTTTCCTATTTCTACTTAGTTCTGTTGAAGGGTCATGAGGACTTGAAACGTCAACTTTGTTCTTCTCCGCTGATGCTGCCAGACCTGCTGAGTTTTTCCAGGTATTTCTGTTTTTATTTTGGATTTCCAGCATCTGCAGATTTTTTGTTTTTAGCATCTGAGACTTATAAGCTAGATGGTTAAAACTTGTCAAATTTTGTTTATCCTTTTTATACTTGGCACTTTAAAATAGTGCCAGAAACAAATACAGTCTACCTTTTGTAGGTAGCATTTCTTCTTCTTGGGCAGTCCCTTGGGATCGAGTATGAATTGCTTCTATTGCAGTTCAGTGGATTCAGAGATGTGATCTGCAGACTCTGCCACATGTGGGGCAGGTGTTGCTTGGTAGGTGAGTTGGGAGGTTTGTGTGCTGTCTCCATGCCTTGACTTTGCCTCTTTGTTCCCGAAGAAGGCTTTCAGTGGGTTTGGTGCCTTCCTGAATAAGCCTTCTCTACTTTGGCTGGCCTTGACTTCCATGAGTTGGTGGGAATATTTGACCTCTTCAGGGATGCTTTTGAGGACGTCCCTAAAGCCTTTCCATTGTCTTCCTGGGAGCCTCCTGCCACGACCAAGTTCCGAGTAGAGCAGTTGCTTCACGAGATTTGGAGGATCTTACAGTGGCACGGCTGGTGATACTTCTCGGAGGTGCCTGCTGTAGGTTGTCTCATCTTCAAAGCATGTAGGAGCACGGGGATCACTGTTGCCTGGTAAACCTTGACCTTAGTTTCCGGTTTGAGATCCTGGTCCTCAAATACACTTAATTTTCCTCGGGGAGGTAGCATTTAGCAACTGTCATCATGGCAGGATGCTACACTCGCTTAAAGGTTGCTGATCTTCTGATTCAGCTATAATTGGATTTTGTGTTGCAACCTACCCATTTCCCAATTTAGAGAGCCAGGAGGAGGTAGTCCTAGGTCTTTGCTCTGCAATCTGGTATCTGCAGGAAAAATCCCTTTTATGGGATTTGGCAACTTGCTTGATTCCTACCTAATGTTTGGAGCTGGACGTCTTATTATTACAACCAAGTTGTGAATGAAACCTATTTTGTGACACTTTCTACAGTGACACTTGTTAGCATCTGCCTTGCAAAGTGTTCATTTTTAAATGTAATGAACTTTTCTAAAGGAAAACGGGAGTTTGCTGCTGTAAGAATTGGTTTTAAACCAAACTGTTCAGTTGTATTGCAAGGCCATAAGTCAGGTCTAGTTAAGTCTAATAGTGCATGCACTTTTTACTAGCAATCATAATATGATTGTATTCAAAGTAGTGTTTGAAAGGAAAAAAATGCAAAACAGGTACTAAGATTCTAGATTTGGGTAAGGATGGCTTTAATAGTATGAAACAGACCGTCCACAGTAAATTGAACAAATCTATTAATGGGCAAAAAAACAGGACCTGTGGGAGGTATTTCTTCACTGTGATAAAGAACCGTTTATACCCCTGAAGGATGAGAGTACTACTTTGCAAAAAAGACAGCCATGGACAGATAAGAGGTAAGAGATTATGTAAAACTAAAAAAGCAGAGATTGTGGTCAAAAGGAAAAATGTTTAAGGATGACAAAGCAGATGGTAAGAGCTACAAAAAGGAGAATGAGCAGAAACTTGTAAGGGGTGTCAATCAACATGGCCTTTACAATTATTAGCAAAAAGAGGATGATCAGAAGCAATGTGGGCCCACTTTGCATCAGTATTTACCATAGAGGAAGAGGTCAGCATGCTAGACATCTAGAGAAAACTTATTGGGACAGGGACGCAGCAAAATTAAAATAAGCAAGATAACAGTAATGGAGAAATGAATGGCATAGTGACAAATCCCCAGGACCAGAGTGTTTCCATCCCAGGGTTTTAAAAGATACGGATGAAAACATTGTAGATGTCCAAACTATAATCTTCCAAAATAAAAACAGAAAATGCTTGGAATACTCAACAGGTCCAGCAGCATCTGTGGAAGTAAAACAGTTAATGTTTCAGGTTAAACTTTTCATCAGTTTACAATAAGTGGCTATCCTTGAGAATGTGCCTAGTGGTGGCCTGCAAAACTCTGTATTCACTGTATTAATAATTTAGATGATGGGATAGAATGCTGCATACCAAATTAGCCAATGATACAAAGGCAGTATTATAAACAGGTGGAAGTGTCATAGTACAAAAAATATTGATAGGTTAAGTGAATAGGGAAATCTGTCAAATAGATTTCAATGTAGGCAATTGTGAGGTGATCCACTTTGGATCTAAAAAGGACAGAACTGGTACATGGAAGAGGTTAAGAGGGAGGAACAGCGGAGGCCCAATGAGACTTATTGAATATGTGTGTTGGGGTCCAGCTACTCAGATCATTACAAAGTCATTAACAAGATCAGAACGTTATCAAAGGCTAATGGAATGCTGGCTTTTGGAGGACTAGAATATAATGGGATAGAAGTCCTGCTTCAGCTATACAAAGCCCAGGTTAGACCACAGCTGGTGTACTGCAGGCATTTCTGGCCACCACAATTTAGGTGGGGTCTATTGGCCTTAGAGGGAGTGTAGTATAGACTTGGAATAATATTTGGACTCCAAGGGTGAAGCTACGAGGAGAGATTGTTGTGTTCCTTAGAATTTAGATGGTCAGGGGCTGATTTGATTGAAGTATTTAAGATATTATGGGAACAGTTTCCCAGTTGAGGAGTCTTGGACTAAATAGCAAAAATTAATCTAAAATTAGAGCCAGAAGATCATAGGCAGTTGAAAATCTCTTCCACATATGGTAATTGATGTATTGTTAATTTTAAAACTGTATTTTGTTAGCTAGAGATATTAAGGAATATGGGACAAAGGCAAGTACATGGATTTGGCTCACAGATCAGAAATGATCTCGTTAAATGGCAGAATAGACTTGATGGCTAACTGGCCTACTCCAGTTCCAGACAAGACATGCAATGTGATGTTGGAGGTACATTCAGGCAATTTGTATATGAACTGTAAAACATGATTTTTATTTCTGAAAGACCACTTCCAGTTAGTCCAGGCACTTAGAATCTCCATGATGACATTTGTAAATGATGAGCAAAATAGTGTGCGCACAATTTGGCAAAGGTTTCCTTCCTGACAGTGCTGTGGATGAACCTACACCACCACATCTGAGATTACCTACCACTTGGTGTCAGCATTCAATATCGTCTGGATGGGAAGCTCTTAACCTTGGTTGTTTCCGGGCAAAACAAAACTAACCACCATGGGCATCATGGAGTCAGAGTTTGACAGCATGGAAAGAGGCCCTTTGGCCCATCATGTCTGTGCCGGTTCATCAAGCCCCTATCTACTCTAAAGCTCATTTTCCAGCACTTGGCCCATAGCCTTCTATGCTAATAGACTCATAGAGAATCCATGACCTTAGTTTGCGGATGACTGCTGCATGATGGCTCACTCTGTACAGGGCATGCAAAGGACGCTTGACCTCTTCATCACCTCAGATAAGAGGCATGGCCTGTTCTTAAACATCACCAAGACGGAGGTCCTTCACCAACCTTCTCTGGGCTAGTTGAGCATCCGCTGCGTCATCCATGTAGATGGGGTGGCTCTGGAGCACGTGCAGCACTTCCCTTAACTCGGCAGCCACTTCTCCCAAGGGACTAGCATCAATGAGGAAGTCCAACACTGAGTCAACTGTCCTGACGCTGCCTCCTTCAAGCTGTGCCAACGTGTCTTTGACAGCAGGGACCTTTGCAAGTCAACAAAGGCTGTGGTTTACACGGCCATTGTGTTGACCATCCTCTACTGCAGCAAAATATGGACTGTCTACCAACGCCACATTAAGATCCTTGAGACCTTTCATCAGAGGTGCATCGCATCCTGGGGATCAAATGGGAGGATGGCCGGACTAACGCAAGCGCCGACCATGAGCTGCATCTACCAGCATTGAAGCCCTGCTCCTGTGGAACCAACTCTGATGGACGGGCCATTGCGCCTGGATGCCCAAAAACGGCCCCCCTCGGCAGGTTCTCTTCTCAGCTCTCCATTGGCTGGCGCTCAAAGGGGGGCCTAGGAAATGGTATAAGGATATGCCCAAAGTTGCTGTAAAGCATGGAGGCATTAACACCACTGACTGGGGGGAGAATGCTGCTGATCACTCACATGGCACCACCTGGTCCATCTTCAAGCCACTTCAAGGCTGAGCGACTCGACAGTGAGGTGGAATGGCAGGGGCAGAGAAAGGAGAAGAAAACCAGGACTGCGATTTCCATTCCCATGCACAACAGCTTCCCATTGCGGAAGAACATGTGGATCCAAAATTGGGCTTCTCGGTCATCTGAAGACTCACCAAGCCTGACGGACGTCGTCCTTTATTCCGAGGAACCACTGATGATCACCACCAGATGGGCTTCAGTGGTTAATCATCACCTTCTCAGGGCAGTTGGGGATGGGCAATAAATGTTAACCTAGCTAGTGACACCTATATCCTGTGAAAGCATTAAAAAAAAGGTAATTTACCAAAAGTGAGACACCTAGATGACTTAAAAATTGGTGTTCGCTGTGACTCAAGCTCCAAGATCCTTCTCCCAGTAGATATGTGTATTAAGTGTCTTTTACCAATTGGACATCTCACTTATGTTTTTGTCCTTATTTCAACCAATAATAAGAAATTGGAGCAAGAGTAGGCCATTTGGGCCTTCGAGCCAGCCCCACCATTCAATAAGATTATGGTGGATCTGATGGTAGCCTCACTCCACTTTCCTGTCCACTTCCCATTTTCCTTGGCTCCCTTGTAGATCAAAAGCCAGTCTAACTCAGCTTTGAATATGTTCAGTGACCCCCTGGGATAGAGAATTCCAAAGATTAACGTCCCTCTAAAATAATTCCTTGTCTCAATTATTAAATGGGAGACCTTTTTATTCTACAATTGTGTCCCCGGTTCTAGATTCCCCTATGATGGCAAACATCCTCTCAGCATTTACCCTGTTAAGCCTCTTCAGAAGCTTGTTTCAAGAAGATCACCTCTCACTTTTCTAAACTCCAATAGCATAGTCTCAAATTGCTGAACCTTTCCTTGCTTGCTGCCAGTGAAATGCCTTTTGAAGTGTGGCTACTCCTATAGGAAATGCAGCATTTGGCTTATGCACAACAATCCAATAGAGGGTGGTAGTAAGAAGTGACTGAGAAGCATTCTGGGAGAAGTCAGCGCAGTCACTGCAACTCAGAAGGGGCTCGAGGAAAAGGACCCTTTCCCTCAACAGGAGGAAGAGCATCCAACAGCAGGTGGTAGTGAGAAGAGACTGAGAAGCATTCTGGGAGAAGTCAGCACAGTCACCGCAACTCAAGGGGATCGAGGAGGACCCACTGTCAAAGAATGGAATAGCCCCAAACATTAGATTGTTGTGGTGTTTCCATCCCTTCCTCCTCCTCAAACCAAAAAGAGAGGCAGAGGCAGTACCTTCAGGAGTGCGCCAGACCTGTGAGGGACGCTCTTCTGAAAGTGGATTTTTTTTAAAAAGCAGCTGATTGGTGAGTAAATCCTGGTGACTTTTTTTTTCTCAATCTATTAAAGTAATTTATTGCTTAATACTGAGGTAGGAACTTAAAAAGAAAGTATAGAGTAGTACCGTACAAGTATAATTAGTCAAGAAACAAGGTTCCTAGCTAATATAAATAAGGCTGTGAGGTAGCGTATTTTTTAAGGGAGTAACTAGCTTAATCAAAAGGGACGTCTTGGCAGGAGAACTCAGACCCGTGGTATGCTCCTCCTGCAGGAGGTGGGAAATGAGGGACGCTTCCAGCGTCCTTGGTGACCATGTGTGGGTAGGTGTGTCCAAATGCAGCTTATAGCTAACCAAATTTTGGAGCTGGAGTGGACTCATTGTGGTGCATCTGCAATGCTGAGCAAGTCGTGGATAGCACGTTTAGCGAGGTGGTCACACCACAGGTGAAGATTACACAGGCAGAAAGGGAATGGGTGACCATCAGGAACAGTAAAAGACTCGGGAAGGTAGTGCAGGAGTCCCCTGTGGTCATCCCCCTCTCTAACAGATATACCGTTTTGGATATTGTTGGGGGGAGGGGCCTCTCGGGGGAAAGCAGCAACAGCTAAGTTTATGGCACCGTTGGTGGCTCTGCTGCTCAGGAGTGGGAGGAAAATAAGTGGCAGGGCTATAGTGATAGGGGATTCAATAGTTAGAGGCACAGACAGACGCTTCTGTGACTGCAAACATGAATCAAGGATGGTATGTTACCTCCCTGGTGCCAAGGTCCAGGACGTCACGGAGTGGCTGCAGGACATTCTGGGGAGGGAACGTAAAAAGCCAGTGGTCGTGGTGCACTTTGGTACCAACAACATAGGTAAACTAAGGGATGAGGGCCTGCAAGATCAGTACAGGAAGTTAGGAGTCAAATTAAAATGCAGGACCTCAAATGTAGTAATCTCAGGATTACTCCCAGTTCCATGTGCTAGTGAGAGCAGGAATAAGAGGATAGACCAAATGAACATGTGGTTGGAGAGATGGTGTAGCCAGGAGGGATTGAGATTCTTGAGGCACTGGGACCGGTTCTGGGGACCTGTACAAACCGACGGGCTGCAGAGCTGGGATCAGTGTCCTTGCGCGGGCTTTTGCTAGTTCTGTTGGGGAGTATTTAAACTAGTGTGGCGGGGGATGGGATCCCTGGAGTAGGATCAGATAGGTCAGATTCAGATCAGAAAAAGGTAGAACATTAGCTAGGGACGTTGTGATAGACATGGAGTTACAGGAGAAGCAAAGTTTACAAAGTGTCCAGCAAGGGAAATTGAAGGGGTTAAACTGCTTATACTTCGATGCAAGGAGTATTACAAACAAGGTAGATGAGTTAAGGGCACAGGTAGACACATGGCAGCAGGATGTCATTGCTATAACGGAGACCTAGCTAAAGGAGGGATAAAACTGGCAGCTTAATATTCCTGGTTATAGAGTCTTCAGACACGATAAAGTAGGAGATTATAAAAAAGGAGGGGGAGCTAGCACTAATGGTTAAAGAATCAATTCCAGTTGTGAGAAGGGATGATATACTAAATAGATCAACAAACAAGGCTTTATGGATTGAGCTTATAAATAAAAAAAGGGGCAGTCACACTACTGGGAGTATACTACAGACCCCCAAAAAGTGAAAGGGAGATAGAGCAAATATGTAGGCAAATTTCTGCTTGTAAGAACAAGAGGGCAATAATAGTAGGAGATTTCAACAATCCTAATATCAACTGTGATTCAAACAATATAAGAGGCACTGAGGGAGAAAGATTCATGCAGTGTGTACAGGAAAATTTTTTCAACCAATTAGTGACAAACCCAACGAGAGGAGATGCAACTCTAGACCTAGTCTTGGGGAAATAAAGAAGGGCAAGTGGGTGAAGTGACAGTTGGCGACCATATTGGAGACAGTGATCACAACTCAGTTAGATTTAGCATTAGCATGGAAAAGGACAGAGATAAAGCAGGAATAAAATTCTTGAACTGGGGAAAGGCAAATTTTGCAGAAATGAGAAGGGACTTGGCTGAGGTGGACTGGACAGCACTGCTGGAGGATAAAACAGTGGAAAACCAGTGGGAAGCACTAAAAAGCGAGATCTAAATTGTACAAAGTAGACAGATCCCCTACAAAAATAAGAGTGGTACTGCCAAATCTAGGCGCCCTGGTTGTCTAGAGGAATACAGGGGAAGATCAAACAGAAAAAGAAAGCGTACGATAGGCACAAAGAACTAAGCATTGCAGATAGCCTAGACACATATAGGAAGTGCAGGGATGAAGTAAAAAAGGAAATAAGGAAATCAAAGAGAGGGCATGAAAAAAGATTAGCAAGTAAAGTTAAAGATAACCCAAAGATGTTTTACCAATACATTAATGCTAAAAGGTTAGTTAAGGAAAAAGTTGGACCTATCAGAGATGAAGATAGAAACTTATGTGTAGATGCAGAGGCTGTGGGAAGGGTTTTGAATGAATATTTTGTCTCCATGTTTACAAAGGAAAGGGAGGATGTAGATATAGTAGTCCAGGAGGAACACTGCGAGATATTGGACAGGATAGTCATAAAGAGAGAGGGTTGAAATCTTTGAAAGTTGATAAGCCACCGGGGCCAGATGGATTGTTTCTGAGGCTGCTGAAGGAAGTCAGGGAGGAGATAGCAGATGCTCTGAGGATGATTTTCCAATCTTCACTAGGTACAGGGGAGATACAGAGGACTGGAGAAATGCAAATGTAGTTCCATTGTTTAAAAAGGGATCAAAGGAAATGCCAAACAATTATAGGCCAGTTAGTCTTACATTGGTGGTGAGCAAGTTAGTAGAATCAATCCTGAGAGATAGGATTAACTGTCATGTGGAAAGGCATAGACCAATCAGAGATGGTCAGCATGGATTTGTTAAAGGAAGGTCTTGCCTCACAAATTTGATTGAATTCTTTGAGGAAGTGACAAGAAGGGTTGATGAAGGTAGTGCAGTGGATGTTGTGTACATGGATTTTAGCAAGGCATTTGACAATGTCCCACATGGCAGATTGGTCAGGAAAGTAAAAGCCCATGGGATTCAGGGTAATGTGGCAAACTGGATAAAAGGTTGGCTTTGTAACAGGAAACAAAGGGTAATGGGGGATGTATGTCCTTGCGAATGGAAAGTTGTCTCAGTGGTGTTCCACAGGGCTTGGTGTTGGGACCCTTGCTGTTTGTGTTATATATTAACGATTTGGACGTGAACGCGGGTGTCACGATTGGGAAATTTGCTGATGACACAAAGATTGGCCAAGTAGTGGATAATGTAGAGGGTAGCCATAATCTCCAAAATGATATAGATGGGTTGGTGGAGTGGGTGGTAAAATGGCAGATGGATTTTAACATAGAGAACTGTGAGGTCAAACAGTTACGGGATTACACAATAAACAGGAATATACTAAAGAGGGGTAGATGAAGTGAGAGATCCTGGCGTACAAGTACACAGGTCCCTGAAGGCAGCAGGTCAAGTAGACAAGGTTGTAAAGAAAGCATATGGAATGCTGTCCTTCATTGGCAGAGGTATAGAATATAAAAGTAAGGATATAATGTTGGAATTGTATAAAACACTGGTGAGGCCACAACTGGAGTATTGTGCGCAGTTCTGGTCACCACATTACAGGAAGGACATAATAGCTCTGGGGAGAGTGCAGAGGAAGTTTACAAGAATGTAACAAGCCTTTGACAAGGTCCCACATGGGAGACTTATAAAGAACGTAAAGACACATGAGATACAGGGTAATTTGATAAGGTGGATTCAAAATTGGCTTGTCGGAGGCAGAGGGTGATGACAGAAGGATGCTTTAGTGACTGGAAGCCAGTGTCCAGTGGTGTACCACAGGGATCTGTGCTCGGTCCCTATTATTCGTCATTTATATAAATGACATAGGTGACTATGTTGGAGGGTAGGATTAGTAAGTTTGTGGATGACACAAAGATTGGCTGGGTGGTTAACAGTGAGGCTGAGTGTCTTGGGCTACAGGAAGATATAGACGGGATGGCCAAATGGGCAGATAAGGGGCAGGTGGAATTTAACCCTGAAAAGTGTGAGTTGATATACTTTGAAAGGAGTAATTTGACAAGGAAGTATTCAATGAACGGCATGGCATTAGGAAGTTCTGAGGAACAAAGGGGCCTTGGCGTGTGTGTCCATAGATCTCTGAACGTGGAGGGGCATGTTAGTAGGGTGATGAAAAAGGCATATGGGACACTTGCCTTTATCAATTGAGGCACAGATTACAAAAGTAAGGAGGTCATGTTGGAGTTGTATAGAACCTTGGTGAGGCCACAGCTGGAGTACTGTGTGCAGCTCTGGTCGCCACATTATAGGAAGGATGTGATTGCACTGGAGGGGGTGCAGACGAGATTCACCAGGATGTTGCCTGGGATGAAACATTTAAGTTATGAAGAGAGGTTGGATAGACTTGGGTTGTTTTCGTTGGAGCAGAAAAGACTGAGGGGAGACATGATCGAGGTGTACAAGATTGAGGGTCATGGACAGGGTGGATAGGGAGCAGCTGTTCCCCTTAGTTGAAGGGTCAGTCACAAGGGGGCATAAGTTCAAGGTGAGGAGCAGGAGGTTTAGGGGGGATGTGAGGAAAAACTTTTTTACCCAGAGGTGACGGTCTGGAATGCGCTGCCTGGGAAGGTGGTGGAGGCGGGTTGCCTCACATCCTTTAAAAAGTACCTGGATGAGCACTTGGCACATCATAACATTCAAGGCTGTGGGCCAAGTGCTGGTAAATGGCTTTAGGTAGGTCAGGTGTTTCTCAAGTGTTGGTGCAAACTCAATGGGCCAAAGGGCCTTTTCTGCACTGTGATTCTGTGAATTTTGCCAGGGTTAGAAAAGTGTATCTACGAGGAGAGATTGGATAGGTTGGGGTTCTTTTCCTTAGAACAAAGAAGGCTGAGAGGTGACTTGATTGAGGTGTACAAAATTAAAAGGGGAATAGATAGAGTGGACAGGATAAAATTGTTTCCCTTGATGGAGAATTCTAGAACCAGGGGACGTAGATTCAAGATAAGTGGCAGAAGGCATAGGGGTGACATGAGGAAGAATTTTTTTAACGCAGAGGGTAGTGGGTGTCTGGAATTCGCTGTCCAAGTTGGTGGTAGAGGCAGAAACTCTAAACTCTTTTTAAAAAGTACCTGGATCTGCACTATAAGTGCTGTAAGCTGCAGGACTATGGGCCGGGAAGCAGGAAGGTAGGATTAGAAAGGGCACCTGAGTGTTCTCGGGCTGGCATGGACAAGATGGGCTGAATGGCCTCCTTCTGTGCTGTAATTTTTCTATGGTTCTATGAGATGGTGACCAAGCAATCTGTTTGCTTTTATTTCACAAAGTGCTGGAAAAACCCAGCATGTCTGACAGCATCTGTGGGGAGAGAAAGAAATGATTAATGTTTCAAGTCCAATATTTTCTTTGGAACTCCATCTGTTGGTTGAGGAACAAACATTGGATCGACACTGGGAAAACTTTCCTCTTAAAATAGTGCTGTGGTATCTTTCCATCCTGCTGTGGCAAATCAGTTCAGCACCTTATGCAAAAGATAGCACCTTCAACAGTGCAAGCACACCCTCACTACTGTATTAGTGTCAGCTTAGATTATGTAGTCCTAACTGCAGTCTGAGTTGAACCAGCAATATTCTTGAGGTAAGAATGCTACCACTAAGCCACAGTTGACTGTCAATTCTTTTCCTCTAGTTTCTGACTGGCTAGTGAAAGCCGTTTTCTCTTTTTTTACTACCTTCTCTCTCAACGCACTTTGAACCCATGTCACTTTTACCACTAGAAAAGAGAAGGTTTCATTAGTCTTGTCTCATAACTATAGCCTCTTGATCTTGATATCTAAAATTCTTCTATACTCATGGAAAGAGTTTGACATGCTTTATAAATTTAACATCCACAACTGGGTGCTGTTCTAACCACAGGCTAGCCAACAATGTGCCCATGTTTTGCTGTTGATTCAGCTGCTTGTATATTTTGCTCATGGATCTTTTCTATGTTTCTTCTATATGTGCCTAAATGGAGAAAATTTGTATGGAATATCTCCAAACCACTGCAAGTGTTCAACGGGGGTCTCAACCTTGTTTCCAGGCAAGCAAAGTGGCCTGGTTTGGCTACTACAGATCAGTATCAGGGTCTTTCTGAAGTGTGGAAGTGAAGGTCCTCTTCTGTTGCACAAATACAAAACTCAACCCTTGGTTTATGTTTAGACTTGTGCAAATAGTTTTGTTAATGGGTTTGACCTGTTACCCCTCAGCACTGCTTAATTTCAGATTTGCCAGTTTGATATATTTTCTATGAAGTAAATATGACTGTTGTTTGCTATGGAAAGTAACTGTTGTATCTTTATTCACAGTGAAGGCGGTGTGTTCAAAGCTCATCTTACCTTCCCCAAAGACTATCCCCTCAGGCCGCCAAAAATGAAATTCATCACAGAAATCTGGCACCCAAATGGTGAGAATAAAGTTGTCATTGTTTACAATGCTTGACCATAGATTGGGGCATTGGTGGGAATGAAACGGGAGGATAATGAGGGGTTAGCACAACCTTGCATTTTAGCAAAATCTGCTAATGTAAATCTCCTGTAATTTTAGTACTTTTTGTGTGGTGAGGTTGGCACATAGAGGGTGTGTTGAGTATATCAGGTGAATTATGCCCTGCATACTACTGTTTAATGAATGAAAAGCACTCCAACCTGCACGTTTTTCTCTGGTTTCCAAGAATTAAATGAGCAGAAATGGAAGTAAAACATACAACCCCTTACATACATCTCTTGGTATATGCACATCATTTGTCCCTTACACATGAGGAAAATTCTGCAGATATGGAAATTCTGAAATAGAAAATGCTGGAAATATTCAGCAAGTCAGGCAATATCTGCACGGAAAGGAAGGTAACGTTTCAGGTTAACCTTTCGTCAGGACTGAAACAAGTTTTAATGTAACTGGTTTTAAGCAAGTAGTGGTAGGAAAATTGGGGGAGGGGAGGTGGCAGGAAGGAAGAAAAGGTCTGAATAGAGTGGAAGCCAGGAGAGATTAAATGGTGCATTTTTTTTTAGTGACCAGCTTTATTTGTTAACTTCCCTGCAATTTTTGCATCTCTTTGTCTAGGCCGTTGTGGTTTTGGTTCCTTTCGAGTGCATTGTGCTTCACTTTTTTTATAGAATCGTGGCTCACTTGGTCTAGCAGGGAACACAGCTCAGCTTCATGGTTTTTTGCAGCTGATCACTGGCTGGAGATTTTGTGCTCATGGCTGTCAGAATTGGTTTTATACCCAAAGGGAATGTAATGAAGTGCTACTGTCCATGTTTGTTGTACCTGTCCATCATTCCAGCAACCACAAAGGAAGAGAGCCTGGGCAGATAAACCCAAACCAGGCCCAGGTGGAGATACAGCCTCAAGCTTTGAGCTATCTGATCTTGAAGTTAGTGCTAGGGAGACTCTCACCCTCTCAAACTGCCATTTTCTAATTCTTAGGAGGTGGAATATAAAGAGTTGGTCTTATGTTTTAAGTCCTTAACTTAAATGTTTTTGTCTTGTGGGGTTCTGAGAGAAACACAGTCTTAAAATGGTAAAGGCTGGTTTGCATTCTCAATATATTTAGCAGCTTATGAGTTGAAGCTGGACATTTCACCGCCATTGAAGCAAAGATAACAACTTTCTACTTGGTCCTCTGGAAAAGATTTCCATTGTTGGCGATGAGTAGTGCTGTACACTTACTCTGCCTGAAGTAGAAACAATTGGGTCAATCAGACAACAGGTGAAATGTACATGGATGTACAAGAGAAAATAACATGACTTGTAAAATGTTTAAATGGAAAACGAGATAGTTAAAGGGTTGATTAGATTTAGCATGAGCCAGTAGGAGGTAAAATAATTGAACTGAGACATTTACAGGCAAAAGATGTGTGAAAAGCTGAGGTAGTAAGGCAGATAGAAATGGAAACAAGAAAACTAACTGAATAAACAGAGCAGGTCAACACTGATCATAGACTGCCCTATTAGCTCACCCCAAGCACTAACATATTGCTTTTCCGCCCCCCCTTCGCTCCTTCTCTTCCCTTCTTTACCACCCCACTCTCCCTGGGAGCCCCAACCCTGTTCCTAGATTGATGAAACCCAATAGTTTATTGATAGGGAGTAAAGACACATCTACTTCACTATTGATACCCGTCAGACATTATAGGCACAGCATATTTCTTAGGACAATAGAGCCAGGCATTCAGGCGGAATAATTGAAGTTGCCTTTGTTTGCATTTGTTTATTATCCATGTCAAAAATTCAGGTTGGCATTTTTAGATCTTTGTTTCTTTTAAACCGTTCCACTGTTGTATGGCCTTCTCCATCAATGATCAACTTTGAACTCATTTAAAAAAAAAGTTATTTTCTGGTGCCAAGCTAGCCAGTTATCTTGGGTATTGACCTATTATGATCAATTTTGCCACAATCACTTTCCCAAGCCAATGACTACTGATTCTACATTCTAAATCTGTCACATGCTATTCTTTACAGTAACGAGCTCGATGCTGGGCTACCGTCTTCCAATATTGGGATGTGATGTCTGCTTCACCATACAGCACCACAGTTCAGATTGATTTATTGTAACTAATCTTGTATTCCATCTGTTTAGAAATGCTCCTCCACTCCTTGGTTAACTAAGCACTAATGGGACTGTTTCCAAGGGTGCCCTTGTTAAGATATGCGGTAACAGAAGAAGGCACTGATGTTAGTAGCCATAACCTTCAATTGGTTTGCACAAATGTTGCATTTGGCTGTCCTGTCTCTTGAATCTGGGTTGGGAATATAGTAGAGTAGGCTGATGCATAGTGGGTACCACAGGAGCCTCATGAAATCTGATGGCTTTTAAAAGTAATCTGTCCATTTTTTGTAGCCATGTTGAGATTGAGCACCAGGACAGAAGAAACAAGGGGATTTGTATTGTGGTGCACTAGCACACCCAAATAAGTTGGCCAGTGTTAAATACTGCATTTCACATTAGCAAAGCCATTTAAGCAATTTATGGAGTAGAGCACAGTGCTTGTCTCAGTGGTCTTTGGTTTTGCATGCCTGTGTTTTTGTTTCCTGACCACTACATCCCCTCTTTTTTTCCTCCTGCCATACCGTCCCCCACCTACCACTTGTTTCTTGGTTGGTCACAGTGAACCTGGTAGGATGATGCAGCTGGCTACTTGATTGGTCTTCAGAGCAGTTCTTCCTGGAGAAGAGCCCAAAAAGCTTGGGAAGACCTGTTCTAGGTTTTCCTATACTTCTGTGACCATGTTTAATACAATTTGCATATTTGTTCTTTACAGTGGTCTCATTGTCACTGCAAGAGTGGGATTTTGTAAGCTTCAATTTCTCTGCAATTGAGTTCTATATTGATGTATTACTAATTCAGTGGCCAGGTAGGGGAGATTGCTGCAATATTTACAATACTGAATGCTTGTTCTAACTGTTCACCAGCATGTGCAACACTTGTCAAAGTCTTCATCTGGAAATTGAAGATATCTCTTTTTAGGTCTCTGGCTCTAGCCTATAACATAAAAATTCAAGTTGTACAAACCTGAGCTTTTCAAACTGACTTTGGGTGACCGGGGAGTGCTGTTGACATGCAGATTGGTTCATTGTTTTCTAGAGGAGTCAATTGTACACTGAGATTCAGTGTTCTTACCTGGTATGGAAATGTTAGATCATGTTTCTTATTTTCTTAATAAAATCTTATCACTTCACCTTCAGTTGTAATTGCTTTGTATGTACATTTCAATCTGTACAGCAGTATCTTTGCAGCTGTTCGTGAAGCAAGACTTGAGTGCTATACTATAATCTGACTTGGCTGTAAGGATTATATTTTCATAATGCTATTTGTCTCTGCTTTGATTCCTCAATAGATGGTGCTTTACTCCTATAATTGTTTAATGGGAAGATGCATTGTTGAGATTTTAATGGTTTATTGGGTGATTGTGATGCAACATAAAGTGCTGAATAAGTATTGACTAATTTGAACACTGTAAAGAATTTTTTGTTATCCAATCTAATTGGCAACAGTGAACTTGAGTTAAGAAAGTGACTTTGTTCTGTTACAGTTGATAAGAATGGTGAGGTGTGCATCTCTATCCTTCACGAGCCTGGGGAAGACAAATATGGATATGAAAAGCCTGAAGAACGCTGGCTGCCAATCCACACTGTAGAGACTATTCTTATTAGTGTGATTTCAATGTTGGCAGATCCAAATGGAGACTCGCCCGCCAATGTAGATGCAGCGGTAAGAGCTTTTTGTTTGAAGTCAGAACTTTGGCTCCAACGTCAAAACATTGGGGAATTTGGTCACGAGAAGCAATTTAGTTATTGTTCTAGTAACCCCATCTACAAACATTCACTCCGTCCACTACTAACGCACAGTGGCAGCAGTGTGTACCATCTACAAGAAGCCTTTCAGGAACTCACCAAGGCTCCTTAGACAACACCTTCCAAATCCATGACCGCTACCATCTAGAAGGACAAGGGCATCAGGCACATGGGAACACCCCATCTGGAAATTCCTGTCCTAGCCATACACCATTCTGACTTGGAAATATATCACCGTTCCTTCTCTGTTGCTGGGTCAAAATCCTGGAACTCCCTCCCTAACAGCACTATGGGTGTACTTACACCACATGGACTGCAGCGGTTCAAGAAGGCAGCTCACCACGACCTTCTCAAGGGCAATTAGGGGTGGCAATAAATGCTGGGCGGGCTAGCCAGCGAAGCCCACATCCCATGAATGAATTTTTAAAAAAATTTTAAAAATTATTTGTAAACCTTTTCAGACTAAAGAATGAATCTGAGACTAACAGTATACTTACTAAAACAAAAACAGAATTACCTGGAAAAACTCAGCAGGTCTGGCAGCATCGGCGGAGAAGAAAAGAGTTGACGTTTCGAGACAAGAGTTTTATCTCTGTTTTTACCTTAGTATACTTACTAACACTGGCTTCAACTATAAGTAGCAGCAAAACCAAGACTGCTAATTATAGAGCCTGTTTAGACGTCAAATTAAACCAACTAAATTCTCAAATCCCATAGCAAATCAACCAAAAGCAGCTTAAATCTGAAATCAAAAATAAGGGGGATGAAGTGAGCTGCTCAATTGGTAACTGCTTTGCATATTAGTGCACCTAGGTGGACTAATGTTTGTTTGAATGTAATTTAGCAGCATTACTACTTAATGATTTTTATGATATTTTTATATAATATATTTTTCTGATCATGAGTATTTGAGTATTTCAAAGATATTTAGAAGTTTTAAAAGTGGCATCCTTTAATTGAGGTCTCAGGTGGTTGTTAATAATTATATAGCACTATTCAAAGGCCAGAGGTCTAGTCAACATGTCACCTTTGATAAATAGCAGTATTTTTTTTAAATAGTTAAATGGTCATTTTGCCTGCTATTGTGGGGTCTTGCTATATGAAAACCTGCCACCACGTAACATAGGAACAGGAATCAGCTGTTTTGTCATTTCAAATAGGTAAAATTGTGTTCCTCCATTCCCTTGTACCTAGGAATACCTGCTTTAGTTACCCTCCCAATATTCCCTAAATGACGTTGGGGGATCTCTTAGGCAATATGCTGCAACATCACTAATTTTTCTACACAGTCCTGTGTGACCAAGTTCATGAATGATGTCTGGGAAGTTCAACACTATCAGACCACAGCTACTCTAGAGGTTATCGTTGAATTTTACACCAATGGTGTCTTATTTTGTTTCTTACTCATGTGGGAAAAGGGCATTCACTGGCAAGGCCAGTATTTATTGCCCATCCCTAACTCCCTTTGAATGTGGTGGTGAATTACTTTCTTGAAATGCTGCAATCTTAGTGGTTTGGTACAACAATGGCTTGCTAGACCATTTGAGAAGGTAGTTAAGAGCCTGCCACGTCACTGTGGCTCTTAAGTTTCAGACCAGCTAACAACAGATATCCTTCCCTAAAGGACTTTGGTGAATAAGCTAATTTTTTTTAATGGCAACCTGATAGCTTCTGATATTACCAGCTTTTAACTGATTTACTCCCACCACTATTGCCAGCCATGAATCTGTAGTTGTAATTTCTCTCTCTGGCCACCCCTGCCCCATTTCGCCCTTTTAGCTCAGCATGATTGTTTAGCAGAACAAGGCATTCTTAATTGGATTGGGGTAGTTTCAGACTAATGTGGAAATTTAACATACAAGCCATTATGGTTTTGTTGAATTTCCAGTGACCGCGCCCCTATGCCGCCACCACTGCCGCCGCTCCCCCAAAACATCTGCATCTTGCTTTCCAGGTATCTCATGATAAAACACTTGCACATTCTGGCCCCAGATTTGTATTCTAAATTTCCAGTCTATCCACTGTCCATTTCTTTTAACTTGCATTGTGAGATCACCCCCCAGCTGGCCTACAGCTTTAACTCCAATTCATCTGGTGTTCTAGAGTCAGCTTAAGACTTAAATTCCTTAAAATTAATGTTTAAAATTCTTCATTCCCTGCCCTCCCAACCTAACAGTTGGTATTTGTTGTAGTTTCATTGAATCTTTAGTCAAAAGAATAATTATGGAAAATTTTGTACTTGTTTTGTAACATGAAATTTTGATGCTTTTTAATTTAAAAAAAAAATGGTCATTTTGTTCCATTTAAGGTTAAATATCTTTGTTCTTGCACCATCAATTTGGAGACCTTTGGCTTACTTATGCCACCCCGGAGTTGATTTTTGGAGGCGGGCTGCTGTGTAATATTGCAGCTCAGTTTTGTATGAAGCATCCACTTTGGCTCAGTGGTAGCATCTACCGATTTGAGTCAAAGTTTAAGCCCCACTTGGTGACTTGAGCGTATAATCCAAGCTGATTAGTGCAGCACTCCCGCAGTACAGTCAGAAAGATTGACTTTCTGATGAGATGCTCAAAGGTTTGTTCTGCCTCAATGCCAGGCGATCCTTTGTATTTGCCAATTGCAAGAATTAACAGTCCCCATGTTCTGGCCTATGTTTCTCTCAACTAACACTTGAAATGATCTGATCATTCATTTCACTGCAGTTTGTGGGGCTTTGTTATATACTAATTGTTTTGCTACACTGGCTGTAGTTACTGCTAAAATGAAATACTGTTTAAAGTGTTTTTGGACATTTGGAAATGTGTTATGCAAATAGAAGTTCTTCAATAGGAAAGAAGTTCCAATGTTGAAGGTACTTTGCTTTGCAATTTGCATTCATCATCTTGCAGTTCACCAGCTTTAATTTTGGGGACAGATGCTCATTTGTTGAATTGTTCATTACTTTGTTCTGACTTGCAATTTGTAGAAAGAATGGAGGGAAGACCGTAATGGTGAATTCAAAAGGAAAGTTGCACGCTGTGTAAGAAAAAGTCAAGAGACTGCATTCGAGTGATACTTCATTCACCAGGAAGCTTCACTTTCTGGGTAAGCAAAATCGAGAACTGTCAATCTGGCACAATATTGACTAATTGGGATCTTTCTGCCATCAGCAGGCTCGTTTGTGTCATGTTGAGTGACTGAGGAGTTAAAACAGCAGTTAAGCAGTTGCAAACCTGATATTGTAAATCGCTTTAGTTTACTCTAACGATTTTATAAGCCACAACATTCAGAGATAGAATTACAGCTCTATCTCACTGACCTTAGTTACAATCCTTCTAACTATATTATACAGCAAGTATGTTGAAGGGTAATGAAACAGATAACCTTGTTAAAGCCAATACAAAAGATTATCAAAGTACCGTTCTCTGGTATGAGTGTACATGTGCATCATTGCATTTAATCATATCAATGCACTTAACTACTAGTCAACATTAACTTTCAGGATGAGACAGTAGTCAGGTTTAGCATGGATTGAAACATAGTCCAGTTTCAGAAGTTTGTGCTGTAGTTGGAAAGTTATACTTAGCTTTAAAAGTGCTTTTTTGCAGACTATAGGCCAACTGAAATGCTGTGTATATATCTATCTCCATTAAGCACCAAGTTCATTTCACTGTTTCTCTGAACTTTATAGCATTCTGGCTGGTATCGATATGCTATATATTTTTTAAAAAAGCACTTAAGCCATTACATTGATACTGTAAGGTACATTTATGTATTATTCCCAATGTTTGCACCTATTAATATTTTAGTGTGATGCAACCCAATGTTCTTTTAGTTAAAGCCCAGATTTGGAAGGATAGTTAATACAGTTGCACTGCTGGTTATTTCTTGCAGGCAGTGTGCACATTGAAAATTTCACATTTCCATTTATTCTTGACTGAAATCTTGTGTAATCTCAGCATGTGAAAATGTGCACTATTGAGACTTTTTTTGGAAGGGAGGAGAGTTTGAAAGAAATTCTGGCCTTGCTAGCCAAGGCAGCATATTTGGTCTAAATGTACTCCTGGCCCTTATTGGATTAACTATTTTTCTTAATCCCTGTTGAATGTGAATAGTATAGTCAGTAAGTTTTTGTCTTCCAAAGTAAAAAATCTTTGATTAATGTTTCACTGTTTAGGTTACAATAATTGCTAATGTAAGGCAAGAACCATTAAAGTAATGGTTACCTTTTTTAAATCCATTGTGTATCCTGAAAACCTAACCTATGTACTGCCTGGATGTTGAGTGCAAGTGATTAAAAGGCACCTTTAACTCTCCCACAGTTTGCAGTCCTGTGGATTAATCAAAGTAATTTGCACATGTTCTGAGACTGCAACATCCCTAAAGTTTCCACCAATAGTTTTTTTTAGATTTTCTTTCTTTTTCTTTCATTCATTCATTCATTCATTCATTCATTCATTCACAGGATGTGGGTGTTGTTGGCAAGGCCAGTATTCATTGCCCATCCCTAAGTGCCCTTGAGAAGGTGGTGGTGAACTGCCTTTCTTGAATAGAATCAAAAACAGAAATACCTGGAAAAACTCAGCAGGTCTGGCAGCATCGGCAGAGAAGAGCAAAGTTCATGTTTCGAGTCCTCATGACCCTTCAACAGAACTAAGTGGAAATAGGAAAGGGGTGAAATATAACCTGGTTTGAGGGGGTGGGGGGGAGAAAGAAGGGGTGGTTGTTGGGACAAGCAAGCAGTAATAGGAGGAGATAACAAAAAGATGTCACAGACAAAAGAACAAAGAGGTGTTGAAGATGGTGATATTATCTAAAAGAATGTGCTAATTAATAGTAGAGAGCAGGACAAGCAAGGTAGCTCTAGTGGGGGTGAAATAAACCATGGATGGAAATACATTTAAAAATAATGGAAATGGGTGGGAAAAGAAAATTCTATATAAATTATTGGGAAAAAACAAAAGGGATGGGGAAGAAACGGAAAGGGGGTGGGGATGGAGGAGGGAGTTCAACAACTTTAGATCTTGAACTCCCTCCTCCAGCCCCAACCCCTTTCCATTTCTTCCCCCCTCCCTTTTGTTTTTTCCAATAATTTATATAGGTTTATTTCACCCCACCCCCACTATAGCTACCTTGCTTATCCTGCTCTCCACTCTTAATTAGCACGTTCTTTTAGATAATATCACCACCTTCAACACCTCTTTGTTCTTTTGTCTGTGACATCTTTTGGTTATCCCCCCCTATCACTGCTTGCATGTCCCAACAACCACCCAACCTTCTCTCTCCGCCCCCCCCCCCCCCCCCCCCCCCCCCGCCCCGCTGCCAAACCAGCTTATATTTCACCCCTTTCCTACTTCTACTTAGTTCTGTTGAAGGGTCATGAGGACTCGAAACGTGAACTTTGCTCTTCTCTGCCGATGCTGCCAGACCTGCTGAGTTTTTCCAGGTATTTCTGTTTTTGTTGAGTAAACTGCATTGTTGTGGGTTTGGAACCACAAAGGCTAAACCAGGTAAGGATGGCAGATTCCCTAAAAAGATACTAGTGAACCAACTGACTAGTTTCATGGCCACCAAAACTGATGATAACTTTTTAATTCCAAATGTAATTGAATTTAAATTCCCCAGCTACCATGGTGGAATTTGAACTTGTGTCTTTGGATTACTAGCCTAGTAACGTGATCTATATGCTACCATTATCTGGATGCTATCTCCTTTAATACTTTAGAGTAACTTAACTAGGAGACATTGGGCATTGAATGTATGGGAGACGATCCAAAGATGTTCTGTTAAAGGCATATAGTTCATGAACTAATGTTCAAACCCAAATTGCTTTTTAACACATTTTCTGCACTGACTTGTTTGTTCAGCAATGCTTCCTCCAGTACAATGTTTGATGTATGCATGTATATGTTACTGAAAAACCTTAAATGTTGTTGATTAGTGGTTTTTCTTCCCTACTTCCACCCTACACACCACCAAAACCTAGATAATAGAACTTTAGATAAATGTAAAATCTTTTCCAAAGCATGCATTTTCTTCAAGGGGTTACATTAATTCCTATTAAATCCCACCAACCAGTATGTTCACATTTCTCCCTTGTAATTTTTTTTCAAAGTACTGGGCAATAATTTTTTTTTTTTTTTTCAAAGTACTGGGAACAGGAAAGTAAAATATAATTTGTTGCTTCAAGTGATCAGCATGCAGCTGTTAAACATTGAAGGCTGCTTAGTTGATCAGGAGGAGAGGGGTGGAAGAGTAACATTTGGAGTTGATGAGATCTAATCCTGATCGCCAGTTGAACAACTTGAATAAAACATGTAAATGAAAGCTGGATATCTTCCATCAGGGAGGGGTTGCTAAGTGCCACATTTGTTTTTAAGGGTATGGAAGTCAGAAGTTGCCCCATTGAAGTTCCCAACAATAAATGCTGTACCCTTTTTTATTTCTGTCTTGCAGTCAATATGAAATTCAGGAAATTTGGAGCCACTTGGATTCTTTGGAGTCAAAAATTGTGTACTGTTGGATCACATAATGCATCAGTTACAATGTTTGAAATCCAACTAATTGATTTTAGGCTTTTTTGCACTGGGGGAGTAGATTTCCATGGCTTCTATTTCTCCAGCACATTTGTTCTTCACTAATAAAAGTACCTGAATAAGGAGAGCCATGATATAAATTCTTCTGAAGATCTCTTGGAGAGAGATGTGGCTTGTGTTAGGTTGCGTCTGATGTAATTAGGAAGGGGCTTTTTTTTTTTTTTGCACCATGGCATGCACAAAAGGTGTTGGAGGTGGTTTTAAGTGTTTGGATTAAACTGTCGCAATAACTAATGGGAAATTTCTGAGTTGCAGGTCTCCAATTAAGAACCAACATGGCACTGTTGACTTTCTGCACTCAACCCACCAATTGTTGGACCTCTTCAAACTGGTAACAAGTTGGTAATCCTGGATTGGCATTATGGAGTTGAGTGAATTATGCCATCCTCATTGTGGAGTAAAGCCTATCGTGCCAACTTGGGGAGGGGGGAAACAAAATGATGCATCAGGATTCCTGTGAACTGCTTTGATCTTCAGGAAGAATTGTAAAGACCTGTACATAGCACAACATTATCTGGATATTCTATATACTGTACTTAGACACCCACAATATGCATTGTACCAAATTAAAGCTTGCTTATAGTTAGAGAATCGTGTAAATTCTGAAAGATTTTAGCAAGGGGGCTTTGTGCATTCAATTTTCTTAAGTTTACTATTAAAAAAAAGTCTTGTAAAAGGTATCTTGCACTGTAAAACTAAAAGTAGCATTTATTAATCTTTAAGATGGATTCCATAGTGAGAATGTTTTTTTCCAGATATTTTGATGCTGCGTTAACATTTGGTGGCCTAAAATATTTTGGGCGTAAATACTACTACTTTGCAGATGTTCAAATTTAATATGCAGATACTTTTGGTTCTACAGAAAGGGGGTAAAGTTTATACCTGAATTTGAAATTAGCCAAGGTGACCTCATTAGTCTTCACTGCCCAATTGATGAAGCAAATGTTTTCCGAGCTTGACTTTGTGGGGAGTGTCTGAAGTAGGCTTCGTGGTGTTTAGGTGTAGGCTTTTGCCCTTCTAAATGGGAGTTTGAGGAATTTTGATATTAAAATGCTGTTTGTGTGTGTGTTTTTCTTTCTAGCTATACTGCAGATTTTCTGCCTGATGTACAAAGACAAATGGTGATGTATATTTTCATGTAATTTGATTTTTGGAATTCTGTCACCTGTAGTGAAAGTTCTTCCAAAATATAATTGTTTTCCAGTATAAGTTGTCAGTTT
The DNA here is from genome assembly GCF_017639515.1 of Carcharodon carcharias. Taxonomy (NCBI): domain Eukaryota; kingdom Metazoa; phylum Chordata; class Chondrichthyes; order Lamniformes; family Lamnidae; genus Carcharodon; species Carcharodon carcharias. The sequence goes on along the minus strand of NC_054476.1, from coordinate 113,216,081 downwards.
CAATTGTGTAAAGCCTCTCAATTAACTTTTTTTGTTTCATGTGAAAATTGTTGAAATTTGAACTCCTACACAAAATAGGGATGAAAACCGATCGAATTCTATGCAAACAGCTATACTTTAGTATAAGAACTTCACCATTGTATTTTGTAGGTTCGACTTACAGTGCACTTAAACGCAATCTTGAAACTGAGGAGATCTCATGAATACTAATTTTTAAACCCGTTTTTCTTCGGGCTTTGTGCAATGGCCAGAATAGGCTGGGGAAGGAAAGGGGAGAGGTTAATTCTTGCAATTCACTAGTGAGTCCTGCATCTCTTCAGTGCATTGCTTAATTCTAATCTTCATGATGAGACCTTTTTTGGGATCTAGTGCAGTTTTGATTGGAGCTGCACTAGGCTGTTAGTCTTGAGATCAGAATGCACCATAACTTTGAATCCAATATCCTTTGAAACTCCCGGAACTGGTGGAAAAATGCAAAGGATTTATTGGACTTTTAAACTGACTTTATTCTCCCATTTGTGGCATGGCTGGATAGAAAACTGGGATGTAGGAGGCAGTGTTGGGTTAAGAGACTCTGAATTGATAGTCAGTGACTATAGTGCCCCCGAGGATGAATGCTGGAGCTGCAGCTTTTTGATCTACATAAAGATAACATGGAGGTGGAGTTATGCAAAAAGAAAAGCAAAAACCCATTCTGTATTAGCAGAAAATGGCAAATGTATCTTGAGGTAAAGGAGAGGTAATATAAGGGCAGATGAGTATAATCTAAATAAAATGCAAGGTTGAAAAGATCAAAAGAATTTTAGGGCTCTATATACATAACTCATTAAGGTGCAAAGTATTATCAAAGCAAAGATTAAACTTCAAGGCATGAAATGGCACTTTTGGTAACCTTCAGTTTTATCCCTTGGATACTAAGAGTTGAACTGATTTTCAAGATATGCAAAATAATGGCAGGGTATTGAGGTTAACTGTTCAACTCTGGGGGATCTACACTAAGGGATATAAACCTGATAATTTGAGCTAAACTAGTTTAAAATTGTATCCAAGAAAGCTTCATGCTGAGAATATGGAATTAAAAACCATAGATACAAAATACACAGGTGTTTAAGAAAAGAATATTGAGGAATATGAAGAAGAAACCAAAAATTAAGGTGGTGAGATAGATGTCCTTGCTAATGAACTAATACAAACTCAATGCACTGAATGGTCTGATTTTTCTGGGTTCTGTATCTGTGCAACTCGTGGCTGTTAAAGATCTAGATTTGAAGCTCCAAGATGAGTTTAGCTCAATGCTGACAATAGAGACTAATCAGGCCTGCAGTTTCCGATGCTATTGAGCCACTTTGAAGTAGTTCTAAGGACCGGTGAATAATATTGTATCTAATGAAATAAAAGTGCATGTGTCAAGTGATCTGAGACATCAAGACCTCCTATCTGAGCCAAGAATATGCCATTCCTATGTTGTCAGCCATTATGCATTAAGTACAACTATGCCTGTGGAAGGTGTATATTAAAAACCTTTACTGCAAAATTTACTGCTGATATTTACTTTCTTTGTTAGAAGTTCACTAAGATTGTAACTTTAGTCAATTCTAGAATCCACAAAAGCATTTTTTTGTTAATATTGTTGGACAATTTTGTGCCACATTTTAACATGGATGTACAGCAATGCCGGACAACGTAATCAGCCACCCCAGGCACAGTCAACAAATAGTTATTTCACTTAGATGCAGTGGTGTAAACTTTTTCAGCACATCAACAACAATTAGCACCCCAAGGTGCTTTACAAATATTATCAAACAAAATTTGTCACTGAGTCACGTATTGGGAGGTGGGGGGGGGGCGGGGGGGGGAGCGGGCAAGACTGGAGGATTTCTGGCTTTCTGTTCCTATATAGAGAGGCGAGGGCATAGAGGAATTTGAAAACAAGGATAAGAAGCTTCAGATGGAAGCATTGCTGACCGGTATACGATGTAGGTCAGTAAACACAGAGGAGATGGGTAAGCAGAACTTGGTATGACTTGGGACATAGAAAGCAGAGTTTTGGATGATTTCAAGTTTGCAGAAGGTATTGGCCAGAAATGCTTTTGAAGCATGTATGAAGTTTTCAGCAGCAGGTAAGCTGTGACAAGGGTGGAGTTGCGCAATGCTATGGATGTGACAGGCAGCCTGTAGTGCAGATTGGTAAGAAGCTCATCTTGGTCAAATTTAGCAGCAAAATTGCAAACAATCTGAGCATCAAGGACTAGGGAGAGGAACCGATTATTGGCAAGGGAGTGAACTTTCTGATGGGGAACGAAGACAGTGCCTTCTGCCTCCCCAGTATTTAGTTGGAGGAAACTTCTTGTCCATTACTGTTGTCGGATAAGCAGTTCGATGTTTTAGAAACAGTGGAGGTGAGGTAGAACTGGGTGTTGTCAGTATATTGTAACAATCAGGTGAGGAGGGGTTGAATGGCTCCCCTCTTTCTCCCCCTCCTCATTTGACCGCAACAGGCTTTTTGTTTGAGAAGGTTATACTTGCCAATTCAGTGAGTACTTAACTGTTTACGCACTGTGATCATAAAAGTACCAATCGGATGAGTTTTGAGTTTAACAAAGAAAGAGGTTACCTTTTATTATACTTAAAATTGATCTAAGCATAATAATATATGCACTGACTTCCACTCACGTGCACATGTACAGATTAGAGTGGGGAAAGATAGGTTGGCCAAATTAGTCGATTTTTAAAAAATAGTAAGAGGATGCAATCCATGGTTTGACTCAGCTGGCTTCAGGATGAATCCAGTAGTTTTCTGCTTTGTGTCAAGGTGATTTAAAACTGCAGATGGATGAATTTGTTCTTCTGTGTGGAATTAAGTCCTTTCTTTTAAGCTCTATCTGCTGCATATAGTCAAACAATAGTAGACAGGGCCCAAAAGCTTGCAAGTTGGATGGAGAGAGAGGGGGAGGAGGAATCTCTCAGCTTCTTGTTCAGTTCTGCAGAGAGTATGTGCTTAAAACACCTAAGGGGTTTGCTACCTAACCAGTAAAACTCAAAAATGATCATGTATTCCAATTGTAATTTAATTAGCTCATGCCTGAAAACAATCTTAAACCAGGGTCCCAATGTCCAAGCAATCAGACTTGATGGTCTGTCTCCAACAGTTGAATACTTCAGGGCATTCCCATAGTCTGTGTTACAACTGGGATGGGAGGAGTGTGGAGTTTCTCTAGCCCTACTACTCTACAGGTTGCACCATAAGTGTACATGTTTAGCTCATTCACCAAAACAGCCAATTGTTTACTTTCACTACTGCTAGACCCTGAAGAAAAATCACTTTAACCAGACTTCTTTCAATAAACCCAATAATTGAATTTTATAAAAAAAAAAAAAAAATTTTTTAAGTTGCAAAGTTGGTTAATGTACCATTTGTAATCTGGAAGTGTAACGGTTTATCCCTTTTTAAAATCCCACGTATGTGCGCATACATAACAAAGGACAAGACAAATAAGGTCTCTGCAGAATTTGGCATACGGGAACATTGAAAATGGTAAAGTTTGAAAAGGTCTTGATGCTTTCGATTTGGTGCTCCTGCTTGCAAAGACTGAATGCTGGTCATGGTAGTCTGGAAGTCCTTTCCATTGGATCTTCGGTACAACACTATCTTTGTTAACTCTCTCATTGCAGGCTCACAGGCTTTCAAATACAGAAGAGTTATGCAAAGATGAGGATTTTATGGCTAAAGGTCCCACTCTGGACTAAAGACAATGTGAGAGAGAGAGAGAGGGGAGCAATCTTCACAGTTCACTCCCCAAGAGAGACACTGAATTCAAAAAAACATGTTCAGACAGAACTTCTCCCCCAGGCCAGGTGTTTTTCAGTCAATCAGGAGCCCACAGCCTGGCAACAGCAGTTTTTAAAATTTTATTTAACTCCAGTAAACAAAATAACTCATCTCAGGTGTCTTGCTGGTTGCTTAACTGAAATGTGATTTCTTGGAAAAAGCAGCTTGCTCACACAAAGTGAACTTGTAACCATTTAGAAAAAAAGTATCTAAAATGTTCAATGCCCTTCCAATTTTTTAAAAAAGCATATAGTTCTTGGAAATGTGGATTCCTAATGCCTGCAAATGAAACAGGCATGGGGTCTTTTACAGTTCTTAAGGGGCTCTTGTCTTTGGTGGCTTTTGCAGACTTGCTGCCTCTTTCTCAGTGGAGATTGGGATGTGGAATGAACTGTAACACAAATTATGTAGCCACCTTGGCTGTGTGTTCAAAACTCTGGTTTTTGAAAAGTCTGTTTTTAAAAGTTCAATTCATGTTTCCAACCATTGGATTAAAACTTATTTTTTAACATAAGTGTGTCTTCATGACAATATGTGGAAGCTGAGTTTTCAGAAGATGTTGCGATGGGGCAGAATGTAATGAGAAATTGAAGGGGGCCAAGGATAGACTCTCAGGAGACACTAGAGGTAATGCTGCAGGAGTGGGAAGAAAAACCATTCCAGGTGATTCATCAGTTTCTGATCCAAGCTGTTTAATAAGTCATTGAACTTGTTTTGTTTTATTTTGAACTTTAAACATCTATTTTGAACAATTCCTTTGAGTGTGCGCCCTAGCAGCAGTTTTGTATTTTATGGTGAGAAAGCCTCCCAAAGTGCTTCAGGAGGAAGAAGAAATGGTATAATAAGTAATGGAAACAGAAAATGCTGGAAAAGCTCAGGTCTGGCAGCATCTGTGGAGAGAGAAACTCCACTGTATGACTCTTTGGAGACTCTGGGTGTTGACTCTGTTTCTCTCTTCGCAGATGCAGTTAGACCTGAGTTTTTCCAGCATTTTCTGTTTTTATTTCTGATTTCCAGCATCTGCAATATTTTGCTTTTATCTTATGGTATAATAAGTATTTGGGATATTCTCCAGCTTAAGCCTCAGCCTGTTGCTAGGGCGAAGGATGGAGTTTAATTGGAAATCAAAAACAATGGCTTCAGTTTTTTCCTGATTTAATTGGGAGAAATTTCTGCTCATCCATTACCGGATGTTGGATAAGCAATCTGATTTAAGAACCATTTCCACTGTGGAGTTAATGACAACCGATTGTCAAGTTAAAATCCTCAGAAAAAGTTTTTGTGCAGAATTGGAGCTACTTTGCTAAAGGGTTAAGGAAGAAAACATCTTTTTAAAGGGAAGAGTTGATTAACATTGAAGCAGAGGGAAGAGATAGAGACCTAGTTTCACTTTAGTCTGAATAGAGCAGGACACTGGGATTGCTTTCGCATTACTGTAGCTGACATTATCTGGGGCTTTAACTCTTTCAAATATACTCCTGGATTTAAAGTGTTGACTCCTTGCTGAGTACTGTACATAAAGCTGGCTGCCCTCTGGTACACAACAATTGGTAATTCATCATATGCTGATCTGGATAACAGGCTACTCACTCTGGGAAGACCTCACTGTAGTGCTCAATTCTATTGTCATCCGATCTTCAAACAGTTCCACTGCTGCAGCATTGCCGTGGCTGTGTCTCCAAAACAAATAATCATTAGCCTCCCATATGGCCCATTGTGTCCCTGCTGGCTCTCCACAAGAGCCATTCAGCTGTTCCCACACTTTCCCTGGGCCTTGCAAATCTTTTCAGATAATTAGCCATTCCCTTTAGAAAGTCACTATTGACTCTGCCTCCACACACTCTTTGGCAGTACATTCCAGATCCTCAGCACTTGCTACATTTTTTTAAAACCCTTTCTCCCCCTTACTAGCCATAGATTGGTAAAATAACACTGACTAGCATTATCTCAATAGTTTATGGCTCAGCCATCAATTAGCTTTTGCAATTGAGCACTAGTATGGGAGGCTCAGGATGGTGTGGGAGAAGAAAGGGAAAAAAATTGTAAAATTGACATTCATGTAGGTAGGACTGTTTTGAACTGCAGTGCTTCCCAATGGTATGTAAGGGTACTGAATTATTAATGCCATAAATGTAAGGCTTGTATTCCCAATGGCCAGCATGTAGATTGTGGAGCAGGCGTGCACCTTGATACTGCGGCTGCTGCAGCAGTTATTTCTAAGAGGAAGTGGGAATCTGATTCCTTTGAGAATAAAGATTTTTGTAATTATTTAAAAAAAATAATCACTTAATGATGTGAAATTATGTCCATGTGGCAGTGAAATGATTTCCCCCTCACAACATCTCATGACAATTCAGCTAATTTAATAATGTGACTGAGTCTGATGTCACTGTATAATAAATTGCAGTGCTTTGGTATTTTAATGCAACCCAATTCATTTCCTATGAAACAAGGAGCTAGTTTGCTGTAAAATGTTTTATGCTGAACATCTGAGGATTAAAATTGATCAATTTTTTTCTAACATTCTAGTCCTGTCAAATGTGCTGCTACAGTACACCAGTTTTTGGGTTGGAATTTGGCAGTTTACTATGCAATGCCATGGCATACAAGGCTATGGGATTAGTGCTGAAAAATTGGATTAGAATAGGTTAGGTACTTGTTTGACAGGTGCAGACTCGATGGGCCGAAGGGCCTTTTTCTATGCTGTAGACCTCATGACTCTTGACTATTCTCGCTAACACCCAGTGAACCCAGACTTACCTTCAACACCCAACTTAAAGGATGCTTTCCTGTTCTAGTCATGGAGATACCAGTAACTGGGATAATTCACCAGCTCCCCATTATCTTATTTGGTACTTAATTAACTGAACTGACTAATAGATCATAAATCTGATCTGAGATGCACTATACATTAGTAATCTTGGTACACTTATCAAAGAGAAAGAAGCAAAGCCACAAAGCAGGAGGAGGTTTCCAGGTCTTTTTAGTTACACTGAGATTATTCACAAAGGATGGAAGAAATTTCTTATACTCTTATCAAAGGACCTCAGCAACGGCTTCTGTTTCCAACTTGATACTTCCCGATTCCACTTTTGGCCCCCCGCCCCCCCCCCGCCCAAACAAAGATCCATCTTTGGTCTTTATCACCAAGGGGCAGCAGTAGACTTGAAGATTGTAGGTATGGAATTTGAACACATGATAAGCTCAGTTCTATCTCCCCACCATCCCTTATTAACTACTCCACTTGCTGATTGTCAGCCTGTTGGTCCAACATCATCCAGTCTTGTGGCTACACTTGCAGTCAAAAATTGAGAACTGAAGTCAACACCTTCTGCCTCTGCCATAAGTTTTTCACTGCTTAGTATTCTGCCCAGCTGCCCCCTCCCTGTCCAGCCAAGATGTCACATGTTGAACAAAACAGTTCACACACCCTGAGCTGATTCTAAACCTGCATTCTCTATCACAAAGATTAAAGTACACTTACTTAGCAGCTTGCTCAAACAGAATTGCTTAAGTTCTGTTGGGGTGATCAGTTTAACCTGTTGGGTAAATCTATCCAAATTCAGTGTCGTACCATGTTTTTTTTCTTCCTTCAAATATTTTCCCTTCTTTTCCTGATGAGCCTCTAACATCATATGTACTTTTTGTCACCCTCAGACTCAACCATTCTAACTCTCCTGGCCAACCTCCCATTCACCAGCTTCCATAAAATTTGGTTAATCCAAATTTGGCTTTCTGGTCCCCTACTGCCTTCGATTTGAACTTCTGACACTTGTTTAAATCTCCACTAGCTTCAATCCTGTCTATCTCTGTAACCTTCTTCAGCCCTGTCAATCTCAAGGAATGCTGAATTCCTCCAACTCTGCCCTATTCCTTCTAAAATGTGTTTGTCTCATTACTGGGAGCGGTGCCTTAAACTACATAGGCCCTAAAGTCTGGAATTCCATCCCCTACTATAAAATATTCCATTCAAAAACCCACTGAGTAATACCTCCTAGACTCTTTGGCTTCGTGTCTGTACTTCTGGAAAGGGCCTCGGGATGTTTTTCTACCTTTTTAGCGGTGCTATTTAAATGCAATTTCTACTGAAAGAGTACACTGCAATTCGACAGAATTACAAAATAAATCACTATTGCCTTGTAAGGATGTAAAAAGGCCGAGGAATTAAATCAACAGTAGGAGTCAAATTCTAAGCAAAAGCCCTGAGCCCTGTGCAAAGAACTAAGTGTTAACTGGTACATTGCTTTCATTCTACAAGTTAATACAAAGGGAACATTCAAACAGAACTGTGCCAAAACTATTGAAGTGTCAAAATGTAATCCTGATGCTTTAAAATCTCTACTTAATTTGTTCTAACAGTGAAGTTGGAACTGTCAATTGAAAAAATTATCCCATTTTCCGAGAAGCAGCGAAATGAAATCCTTTGCTACTTCAAAGTTCTAACTCCAGCCTTTACAGAAATTATGCAGCCAGTGATGACCAGATTTGACTGGGAACAGTGCCTGTGCTGGAAATCTTATCGTTATTGTCCCCTTGTACACCGAGGATCAGAGGTGCCAGTTTCAGAATGGTATGGAACTGCCACTTTAACTAAAGTGATGGGGGTGTAATTGCCCAAATAAAATACAGACTAAGGCCAATACCAGTCACCTGGAGGGAAGGGAGGATAGGAAATGGTGGAACTTGATCCTATAGCCGCCTCTACCTGCTGAGGAGGCTATGGCAAGGCCGGAGGAACTCTGTAATGTAAATGTAGATATGATTAAGTTGATTTGCTTAGAAAAGATTTGTGTCTGAAGTAGAGGAGTTCCAATATTGAAAAAAGCCAAAAGGAAGAAAACATCACTATGGAAACAGTCTGAGCTGTTCTACGTGTAAGACAGATGGAATGATTGATTTTTGCCCTCTTACACATCATTGCTCTGTAAAAGACACCTCAGCTGTACATTTAACAGCAACAAGCTACAGTCTCATCGGATAATTAAACTTTTTATTCAAAACAATTCAAGTATTCATCTCAATTTATTTCACCAATATAATTTATTTATTAAGCAAAGCCTTGTAAATATTTTTTCTGGCATGTTAAATCTTGTGTTTTTTTCTCTTGGGTCCCTTCTCTGAGAGGAAAAACAAGAAATCTTACTCCCAGGCCTCTGGTATTATCATTCTACTCACTCACAAGGTCACTCCAATTTTACCTCTCTTTAGGGGAAAACCTGACTTATTGCAGATGTATTACGTGGAAATTTAGGCGTTGCCACGTGAGGGACAGCGGAAACATACACAGATCCCACCATCTTTCCCTCTATTTGTTAAACCTCATTGAGCTGTTCCATCTGCCTCTGTTAATGACTGATTTCCTTCCTGTTTTGAAGGAGGAAACTCCACAAGAGCGAGCTACTTTAACCTTTAACCCCCAGAAAGTATCATGAGTTGATTTTTTTCCAGTAGGTATTTAAAATGGATGCAACCTATCTTGTGATATTTCTGTTATTGTCAGCTATTGTAGTGGAAATTTTCAACCATTTTTGTAAACCATTCTGACTTGGAAATATATTAATGTTCCTTCATTGTTGCTGGGTCAAAATCCAGGAACTGCCTTCCTAACAGCACTGTGGGTGTACATGCAGCACATGGACAGCAGCGGTTCAAGAAGGCAGCTGACCACCACCTTCTCAAGGGCAATTAGGGATGGGCAATAAAAGCTGGCCCAGCCAGTGAAGCCCACATCCTTTAAATTAATTTTTTTTTAAAACTGACTATTTCTCCTGAATAGTTGATTATCACATAACACAAGAACTGCTGATACTTCAGCCTGGATGTTGGTTTGACTGCATCAGTGGTACTGAATACTGTATTCGCAGTTAAATAACATAACGCTTGGGAATTTTGAGAAATGACTTTACCACCTTGAATTATTTTTCTCAATAAGAATTGAGTGTGGCAGTCATTGCCCTGATTCATGATTTAGTTCATGTTTTGCTTATTGATATTACCAGACAGAAAGTATTTATCTTGATCAGGTGTTGCCATCTATGTCCCATTCTCCAAATCAAGTTTCACTCTGCTGATTAATATCATCTAAACCCACCTGGGTTACTACATTCAGTTTTGGGCACTGTGCATGCACCAAAATGCTTCCAGGTTTAAAGTTAAATTATGAAGGGAGGCTGCATGAATGCGGTTTGAATTTCCCTGATAGGAAGGATAGAAGAATATAGAAATCTGTAAAATCTATAAGAATAAGGGGACAAGTGAGTCTACTGGCACAGGGTGGAGAATCTGGCTCAGCAATCAGTGATTCTGTATCAAATTCCCCACACTCTAGTTTATTCCAGATGCATTTCTTGTGCATTCCCTGCACCATCCAGGACAAAGCATTGGGTACTTTATCCACCTAAACTAAACATCCATCAGTAGTGTACCATGGCTGCAGTATGTACCATCTACAGGATGCACTGCATCAGCTCTCCAAGGACATGGGCAGCAGATTCATGGGAACATCATTAGCTTCAAGTTCCCTTTTGCATCACACGCCACCCTAATTTGATCATATGTCGTCATTGTTTTGGCATCACTGGATCAAAATCCCTACATGACAAACTATTCTGCAGCAGTTCAAGAAAGCTGCTGTTACCTTCTCAAGGGTAGTTAGGAATGGAAAGCAAATGCTGGCCTTGCCAGCAATGCCCTGTTCTTAGAATGGGTAATAAAGATATCCTTCCTGGTGCATTCCTGGTGTGTTAGCAGCACATTCCCAATGCATTCATGGCATACTGGTACATTTCCAATGTATTTCTGGAATGCTGTTTGTACATTCCTGATGCAATCCTTTTACTTTCCAGGTGGGTTTCTATCACATTTGGGACTTAGAGGTCAGGACAAACTTGGCTTATTCCTGAAGGTTATCAAAGTCACATATGATATCCTATATGACTGACAAAGGCTGATTATCTCTCCTCATCATTCTCAATCTGTCTGCAGCCTTCAAAATCATTGACCACACCATTCTCCTCCAACACCCCTCCAACATCATCCAGCTGGGTGGGATTGCATTTGCCTGGTTCCACTTTTGCAGGAATGAGAATTTTCCGCTTTTGGCGGAATACTGACTGCATGCACTAAGTTCATTAAATGCTGAAATGCTGAGGTCACTTTGGTGTTTTGATACAAATGCATTGATCCATAGGCTTGATGGCAATAGAAGACACACAGAGGGAAAACTAATGTTTCTACCCACTTGAAGTCTAATAATTTCACCCATTTGAAGAGGCCTAGAAGCATTTGCATTTCACTACAGATCATAAAAAGTGCTATAATTTTCTGGCCCCTCATGTTGCAGTGACTTTGCTGCTTTGCACTATAATGTGTATATGATTTCCTGTCTCAAAAAATTTTCAGACCTTTATGTCTTCACCCACTCTCATCCCTAATTCTTATTTATATAATTAGAGTCAGAGAATCACCTGCAATGGCTTGACTTCCCACCCCTGCACTGTTATCTTTGGTGTCCCCCAAGGATCTATCCTTGGTTGTGTCCTATTTATCATCTGTATTTAAGAAGCGGGACAGAACATGATAGGGAATTATAGACCAACTTAACATTGGTGGTAGGAAAAATAATGCAATCCTTACTAAAGGAGAGAATAGAAAAAAGTAATGAATAGTTAGCATAGATTTCAAAAGGGAAAATCTTGCTTTATTAACATCATTGAATTTTTTTGAGGAGGTAACAGAGTAAACAATGGTAATATAATAGATGTAATTTATCTGGCTTTTCAAAAGTCTTTCGATAAGGTGCCCTATAATAGACTAATGAATAAGGTTAGAGAACAGTGTCAGAGGCCGTGTGTCAGAATGGATTGCGAACTGGCTTAAAGAGAACAACAATGATTGTAGTATAAATTGTTGTTCCTTTTAGATTTGATGTTCTTGTGATTCTGCCCTGATGAGTGCAAGATGTAAAGCTTTGACAGCATGTCTCTTTTTTTCAGCAGTACTCAAGTTCTGTACTGCCAAGTGACTAAAGTCTAACATATTCAAAATGCATTCTTTCTTACCCATTGCCCTGTCTTCACTGACCTATATTTGCTCCCGAAAGCTAAGCAGGTTGTATTTATCAGCCTTGTACCTATCTTCAAGGCCTTGCAAAGTCTCTCTGACCTTATCACTGCAACCTTCTCCAGCTTTATGTCTCCTTCCAAAAGCTTCATGCCTCTGACACCCTTAAAACATTCTCCCTCATTGGTACAAGGGACCTCAGATACATTGACCCACCATCTTTCTGACATTTTTCCCTAAACATCTTCACCTCTGTTCATTTTTAAAACTTGCTCAAGACCCATCTTTTTGACTAAGTTTTTGGTTAACATTCGTAACTCTCCCCCAAGCGATCAGCGTCTGTGTCTTTATCCTTTCAGCTATTTTTCGAATCCCTTTCTATGTCCCTGCTGCACCTCTCCATTGTGACAAGAAAAATATTTATTTCCAGATGTGATAATCCTTAAAATAAAGCAGAGAATTAAATAAAATTTAATATGAAACCGTAGTATGCTAATACAATTGCAATTATTGGTACGTGATTTCGGTTTTAGTTTCTATTCACTGATACAGAACTACAATACCATAAGAGTAAAAACAAAATCCTATACAAATGAGGAGGCTTCCCTTTTGAAGAGCTGATAAGTAAAACCGCATTCCCCCTTCCCCAACCTATTCAAACACTAAATGGTGCATTTACTCATTGAGTTACCAGTGGAGCTAGAAATTGAATTTTTCCATTAAAACCATGTTTTGTGTTACAGGCACCATACATGACTCAGTGCAAGTGTCAGCAGGTTGGGGGTTCAGGTCACACGTCAGATATTTGAGTACAAATTCTAGGCTGATATTAGTGTGTGGAGGACCGTGGGAGCACTGTTTTTGAATGGCAAGGATGAGCCCTGTCAGGTGGATGTAAAAGACCTCATGGAGCTATTTTGAAATAGAGCTGGGGAATTCATTCCAGTGTCCTGGCCAATATTTATCTGTCAGCCAATATCACAAAAACACATTAACTGGTCATGTAAGTCATTTAGGACTGAGAGGAGGGGAAATTTCTTCAATCAGAGTTGTGAATCTTTAAAACTCTCCATCCCAGAAGGTTTTGGATGCTCAGCCATGGAATATATTCATGACAGAGATCCATAGAGCTTTGGATACTAAGGGATGGGGGGTTAGTGAGGGGAGGTAGAAGATCAATCATGGTCTTTATTGGATGGCAGAGCAGGTTTGAAGGGTCAAATGACCTACTCCTATTTCTTATGACCTTATGAACTGTTCCTGGGATCTTGCTGTCTAAAATTGGCTGCCTGTTACGCTACATTACAACAGTGACTTCACTTAGAAAGTATTTCATTGGCTGTAAAATGCTTTGGGACCCCTTGTGGTTGCAAAAGGTTTCTTTCTTTCTCTATCTCTCTTTCTTTCTCTCATTCTGTTTTTCCCTTTTTCCACTTTTTCTTTTTTTTCTTTCTTGTTCTTTCTTTCCCAGAGTGGTTTCTGATTCCAGCTTGGTTTGTTTGCTGTCATTTCTAAACAGAGGATGAAGATTCCTAATGAGCAGAAAAAGCATTTCATGCAGATGAAGCAACAGTGGCGAGCAACATGGTGGAATTCATGATCTGGCATCACATGACATCAACAGTCCGCGTGTTTCTGGACCAATACTGTTTGTTGCTGAAGAGGAAGATCATGGGAATGATTGACAGACCCTCCTGGTGGCAGTGCAAGAGGGAACACAGAGTCATGTTTGATTAAAAATAACTTGTTTCAAATTCCAGAATTGGTAGCAGTGTACAAGTCACACATAACCTGATCAAAGCAAACAGAATAACATGTACACTCAAGGGAGCTCTGGTAGTTTATTGACTTTTGCCAGTTCCTTCATGATGTACCCCTTGCCCTTCACCAATTTGGTCAGTGCTATTGTCACTGCTTATAAATTGAATAAACTGCTGGATTATCTTTCATCCTTCATAAACTTGAGCTTATTCAAAACCCTGTTGCCTGTTGCATGTCCAGCTTGAACCAAGTCTGGTTTACTCATTACCCTTTGTGCTAATTGGTTCCGTCGAGCTATTGTTCAATATTTTAAAATTCTTATCCTTGTGTTCAAACCCTTCCATGGTCTCCCCTTGGTATCTCTATAATATGTAATCGATTGGGAACTCCACATTTTTTCAACTCTGGCCTCTTGCATGTCAACCACTTCCTTTGTCCTGCTACTTCACAAGGCTGAGTTTCATATTGTGTTTTCATGTACCCAACTCAAAAACTCATTCTCACTACATCCTCATTTACTATGATTCTGGCAGCAGTTTCTTCTTTGGTAAAGACAGATGCAAAATACGCATTCAGTGATACTCCATCCCTCCGTGCATTGATTTCCTTACCTGTCATGTAAGCTCTTTTCTGATTGCACAGTTCAACTCAAATGTACAGTTTATTAAAGAACAAATTGTATTTGCATACACTTGTTATGACCAGAATGTCCCAAAATGTTTCACAACCAATGAAATTTAGTCACTGTTGTGATGTAGGAAAATAGCTAATTTTCATACCGCAATGTCCCAAGAGCAGCAATGTACACCAGAACTTGAGTATTGCTGGAAAATAAAGTCATGATGTCAAAGCTTTCAACTTGCATTCATCAGGATAGACTGATAGTAAGAATGCTAAATTTCAAAGGGAGCAACAATTTATACTGCACAAGAAAAGGGTGATGATTGGTTAGCAGGTTGACTCTGGTTGAGTTATTACCATGGAGAATGCACCTGGGAACTATTGTCCTCTGTGTTTTTGTTTAATTCCAAAAAGTTGCAATGCCTAGGCATCATTCTTTGTACTTGCAGAGGATAGGACCCTGCGTAGCTTCTAGCAAGAATAAGTGAGCCACATTGCGAGCCCAACTGATAACCATAAATTGTGGTTAATATGATTCTGAGCACACTTGGGATTGCTCAGTAAGTGCTGTACAATCAGCGCCCTTTTCTCATGCAGTATAAATTGTTGCTCCCTATGAATTTTGGTATTCTTGCATCTGGCAAGACTTCAACAGCATGTCTTTTTCAGCAATAAAGCACAATGTGTTAATGATCAGACAATCTGTTTTACTATGTTGGTTGAGGATATGTATTGGCTAGGACGTCGGGCAGAGCTCCCCTGTTCTACTTCAACTTGGTGCTGTGCAATCTTGTATGTCCGCCTGAGGGGGTAGACAGGGCCTCAGTTTGATGTCTCTGAAAAAGAGTCATAAGGACTTGAAATGTTAACTGTTTCTCTCTCCACAGGTGTTACCAGATCTGCTGAGTTTTTGCAGAATTTTCTGTTTTTACCTCATTTTCAGTTTTTACCTCAGTTTAATGTCTTATCCAAAGGTTTTTTTTTGACAGGGCAAGTACTGCCTCGGTACTGTGTGGAAGTATTACCCAAAATGTTATGCTCAAGGCTCTGGATTGAATCTTGAACCCACAACCTTCTGATTAAGGAGCGAGAATACTACTAACTAAGCCACAGCTGACACCTACTGTTGTCAAATACATACACTATTATAATAGAATTCACAAATACACCATATATAAACATATGAAATAGGAGCAGACATAGGTCATTTGGCCACTCGCCTTCTCTGCCATTCAATAAGATCATGGCTGATCTGTGTTTCGATTTCCACATTCCCATCTACCCCTGATAACCTTTGATTTCCTTGCCTAACAAGAATCTATCTATCTCCACCTTAAAAATATTCAATGACCCCACTCCCACCACCTTCTGAGGCAGGGAGTTCCAAAGTCACACCATGTGACTTTCTCTTGAGAGAAAAATAATTTTCATCTATGTCCTAAAAGAGTGACCCCTAATTTTAAAACAGTGCACCCTAGTTCTGGACTCATCCACAAGAGGAAACATCATTTCCACATCTACCTTGTCAATATCTTCGAGGATCTTATATACTTGAATCAAGTCATCCCTCACTCTTCTAAACTCCAGTGGAAACAAGTCCTGTCTAAGCTTTCCTCATAAGACAACCTGCTCATTCCAGATACTAATCTAGTAAATTTCCCCTGAACTGCCTCCAATGCATTTACGTCCTTTAAATAAGGAGACCAAAACCGCACACAGTATTCGAGATGTCGTCACACCAATGCCCTGTATAACTGAAGCATAACATCTTTCATTTATAAGTAGGCATGACAGTCCTATCAATGGAACTTACTCAAATGTGCTTATGGTCATTTTTGAGCCAATGGAAGTACTGGTATCTTTTTACATGGTCTGTGCTGAGAAAGACAACTTATATCTTCCAACGGTTATGGCAATATCTTGCTCAGGAACTACTCAAAATTAGGAAGCTGCCTTAATCGAGTGAGAGCAGATCAAAACATTTAAATGCCTGATTGCTTCAATCATTTGTCTAAATTATTAAATGTTTTCTGGCAGTATGACTAGACATATATAATTGTGGAGTGTATGGTGATTGGTTAATACTGATCAGTCAGGTGCCTAGCACAAACCAACTGCTCTCAGAGAGATTCAGTTGCAGAAAAACCCACCCTACAGCCATATTGAAGTTTGCTTCTTTTGCTTCCTGGCTTATTCCTTCCTTATTCCTGACTGCACACTCTCAACCTTCATCCTGATGTGCCACTTGCTCCCCATTTTGTTTGCAGATTCCCATCCAACTCTTTACAGAGCCTGTGCTCCTCGTTCTATGAGTAACACCATTGGAGATTTATATTCAAATCAACATGTATGGGTTTTTATTTAAATTTTTAATGCCCATTGGAATATTTTTTTTATTCATTCACAGGATGTGGGCTTTGCTGGCTGGGCCAACATTTATTGCCCATCCCTAGTTGCCCTTGCTTTGGGATGTTTTGAAATCATGAAATGCAGTTTTGGAAAAAATAATGGACATTTTTTTATCTTTGTCAAGCAGTTATCACAACTCAATAACAAGGCTTCAATGCACAAACCTGTGTTTTTTTCTGTTCATGGGAATTATGAGTCACTGGCGAAGCCAGCATTTATTGTCCATCCTTAATTGCCCTTGAGAAGGTGGTGGTGAGCTGCCGTCTTGAACCGCTGCAGTCCATGTGGTGTAGGTACACCCACAGTGCTGTTCAGAAGGGAGTTCCAGGATTTTGACCCAGTGACAGTGAAGGAACGGTGATATATTTGCAAGTCAGGATGGTGAGTGACTTGGAGGGGAACCTCCGGTTGGTGGTGTTCCCATCTATCTGCTGCCCTTGTCCTTCTAGATGGTTGTGGTCATGGATTTGGAAGGTGGTGTCTAAGGAGCCTTGGTGAATTCCTGCAGTGCATCTTGTAGATGGTACTCACTGCTGCTACTGTGCATCGGTGATGGAGGTAGTGAATGTTTGTGGATGTGGTGCCAATCAATTGGGCTGCTTTGTCCTGGATGGTGTCAAGCTTCTTGAGTGTTCTGGGAGCTGCACGCATCCAGGCAAGTGGGGAGTATTCCATCACACTCCTGACTTGTGCTTTGTAGATGGTGGACAGGCTTTGGGGAGTCAGGAGGTGAGTTACTTGTCGCAGGATTCCTAGCCTTTGACCTGCTCTTGTAGCCACAGTATTTATATGGCTAGTCCAGTTCAGTTTCTGGTCAATGGTAACCCCCAGGATGTTGATAGTGGGGGATTCAGTGATGGTAATGCCATTGAACGTCAAGGGGCGATGGTTAGATTTTCTTTTGTTGGAGATGGTCATTGCCTTGCACTTGTGTGGCGCGAATGTTACTTATCACTTGAGACGCGAGCTTGAAGATGTTGTCTTTTTTTATAGATAAACATATCAAAATTGCAATGTGAAAACAGGCCATTCTGCCCAACCAGTCTATGTTGGTCCTCGTCATCCACATGGACATCAATCCTAATCCCTTGTGACTGCTTTGTTTCCTTTATAATCTTTCATTCACCACCTTTCTAAACTATTCTTAACTGTTGACCTCGTCTCTGCTTAGATCACTAACTCCACTAGAGTATCTCATAGCCTGACAAACCTTTGTGTGCCAAGAATTGCTTCTGCCTTCCTTTACATTTAATCTGTCATCCACATTCCCCTGTTCTAGACCTCAACCACTGAAAATCAGTCTGTTTACATCTACCCTGTCCATCCCCTCATTACCAAATCCCCATACCCTCCTCTGTTCATTCTCCAGAACTGCATTTCACAACTTTCGACTCTTTGGACATCTGCTTTCCTAAAGATCCACAATTCAGCCACGTACAACAAGACACTCCAATTCACAGCTTTGATCATATTTCTCTTAAGATCTTAATTCATTCCTATGTTGAACAATTCCTCATGTTTGGAGAATGCATTCTTTGCCTTGCTATTCCTCTGACAAAGCACCAGTTAGACCACACCTAGAATACTGTGAACAGTTTTGGTCCCCTTATCTAAGGAAAAATATACTGACATTGGAGGCAGTCCAGAGAAGGTTCACTAGGTTGATCCCAGGTATGGAGGGATTTTTTTATGAGGAGAGGTTGTGTAGTTTGGACCTGTACTCTTTGGAGTTTAGAAGAATGAGAGGCGACCTTATTGAAACATATGAGATTCTTAGGGGGCTTGACAGGGTAGATGCTGAGAGGCTGTTTCTCCTTGTGGGAGAGTCTAGGACCAGAGGGTATAATCTCAGAGTAAGGGGGTGCCCATTTATAACAGAGATGAGAAGGAATTTCTTCTCTCAGAGGGTGGTGAATCTGTGGAATTCTTTACCGCAGAGGACTAGAGGCTGGGTCATTGAGTACATTCAAGGTGGAGATAGACAGATTTTTATTCAGTAAGCAAACCGAGGGTTATGGGGAAAAGGCAAGAAAGTGGAGTTGAGGATTATCAGATTAGCCATGATCTCATTGAATGGCAGAGCAGACTCGGTGGATCAAATGGCCTACTTCTGCTCCTACGTCTTATGGTCTTATGGATTCCTTTATGGCAGAAACCATGCTCTGACAAGATGCTTCCCAGGTACTTAAATTGTGTGATCTGTTCAAATGAAATAGATCCAATTCCTCAAGTCTATAACTGATTCCTTCAACAATATACCAATTAAAAATACATAATATATCCCGATTTTCTATTTCCTCTTGATTGACTTGTTGATTTCATAAATGGACAGAGGCTGGGAAGTGTTAAATTTCATAGGTTCTTGGATGTCCTTGTTCATGAGTCACTAATTAAGCAATTAAGAAGGCAAATGGTATGTTGGCCTTTATTACAAGAAGATTTGAGTATAGGAATAAAGATATCTTACTGCAATTGTATAGAGCCTTGGTGAGATCGCTCCTGGAGTATTATGTGCAGTTTTGGTTTCCTTACCTAAGGAGAGATGTACTTTCCATAGAGGAAGTGCGTTGAAAGTTCACTAATCTAATTCCTGGGATGGAAGGATTGTCCTATGAGGAAAGGTTAAATAGACTGGGCCTTTATTCTCTGGAGTTTAGAAGGATGATGTGATCACATTCAAACATTCAAAATTCTTACAGGGCTCATCAGGGTAGATGCAGGAAGGATGTTTCCCCTGGCTGGGGGGGTCCAAAACCAGGGGACACAGCCTCAGAATAAGCGGCAGGTCATTTAGGATGGAAATGAGGAGGAATTTCTTCACTCAGAGGGTGGTGAATCTTTGGAATTCTCTGCCCCAGAGGACTGTGGAGGCTCCTTTTGTAGCCTCTAAACCTTTTAACTTCAAAATTAAAAATGGGTAGTTAGGAAGATTTTCAAAGCTGCCTGCAATCTTATCAAAGATTTGAGATTATGCTATGAACCAGGCAAACTTTGTTCTCAGCCCGTTACTGGAATTGGTAATCCTTCCCAATTATATATTAGGCCAGGATTTTCCCCCCGGCGATTTGGGGGCGGGGCCCGGTCGCCAAGGGGATAATGACCTGGAATGACATTGGGAGGAATCCCCGACATCATCCTGGTCCCTTTAAATTTTTAGGAAGG
Source organism: Carcharodon carcharias (assembly GCF_017639515.1). NCBI lineage: Eukaryota > Metazoa > Chordata > Chondrichthyes > Lamniformes > Lamnidae > Carcharodon > Carcharodon carcharias. The sequence continues at coordinate 113,196,238 of NC_054476.1, read as the reverse complement.
CAGGTGGACAGTGAAGTCAGCTGTCCAACCGCCGACCAGTCAATGGCTAATTAAGGCCATTGACAGGCTAATTAAGATAATTAAAGACCTGCCTGTCCAGGCTTAAGGCTGGTGGGCAGGCCAGGAGCCCCAGCGGGCTCCAGATTATTCATGAAACTTCATCCATTGGCGGGATGAAGTTTCATGTCCGTTTTTTAAAAATTGAATAAACTTCATGGGTTTCTTATTAACATGTCCCATCTCGTGTGACATTGTCACATGAGGGAGACATGTTAATAATTTTAATATTTTTCTATTTTAAGAGTTTACTTACCTCTCATGAATCTCCCTGAGACAGGACTTTGCCTCAGGGCGCAGTGCACTCTTTCGCGCACATGCATGAAAGAGCGCACTTTGACAGCTGGGGATTCCCCCCCGCCGCACAGGAAGTGCTATGTGCTTCCTGTCAGGCAGGCTGCTGGGTGGGCCAACTTAAAATGGCGGCAGGCCCCGTTTCGGAGGTCGGCTGTCGCCCTGCCGCCGAGGCCCGCACACCATCCAAGGGCAAAGTTCTGCCCTTAGGCTCTATCTTATTAAATGTTATTTTTTTTATATTCATGGAAAGTAGCAACTCATTACCTGGCTGCGACTGCTACTTCAAACATGGGTGGGCTGAGGAGACTAAGTACTCCACTGAGTATGTTGGAATCATGGACATATTGCCTGTTGAACAGAACTGGAGAGGGATCAATAGTGTGGCACATGGAGTTTCTGTGATTACATTTGGGACAACAGCGATAAACTTCAGTGTTTATCATCTTCAGTTTTATCTGCAGCTAGTTGCCTCCCTTAGGACTGCAGACAATGAGAGAGAGACGAGAGCAATCTTCACAGTTCACTCCCCAAGAGAGACACTGAATTCAAAAAACATGTTCAGACAGAACTTCTCCCCCAGGCCAGGTGTTTTTCAGTCAATCAGGAGCCCACAGCCTGGCAACAGCAGTTTTTAAAATTTTATTTAACTCCAGTAAACAAAATAACTCATCTCAGGTGTCTTGCTGGTTGCTTAACTGAAATGTGATTTCTTGGAAAAAGCAGCTTGCTCACACAAAGTGAACTTGTAACCATTTAGAAAAAAAGTATCTAAAATGTTCAATGCCCTTCCAATTTTTTAAAAAAGCATATAGTTCTTGGAAATGTGGATTCCTAATGCCTGCAAATGAAACAGGCATGGGGTCTTTTACAGTTCTTAAGGGGCTCTTGTCTTTGGTGGCTTTTGCAGACTTGCTGCCTCTTTCTCAGTGGAGATTGGGATGTGGAATGAACTGTAACACAAATTATGTAGCCACCTTGGCTGTGTGTTCAAAACTCTGGTTTTTGAAAAGTCTGTTTTTAAAAGTTCAATTCATGTTTCCAACCATTGGATTAAAACTTATTTTTTAACATAAGTGTGTCTTCATGACAATATGTGGAAGCTGAGTTTTCAGAAGATGTTGCGATGGGGCAGAATGTAATGAGAAATTGAAGGGGGCCAAGGATAGACTCTCAGGAGACACTAGAGGTAATGCTGCAGGAGTGGGAAGAAAAACCATTCCAGGTGATTCATCAGTTTCTGATCCAAGCTGTTTAATAAGTCATTGAACTTGTTTTGTTTTATTTTGAACTTTAAACATCTATTTTGAACAATTCCTTTGAGTGTGCGCCCTAGCAGCAGTTTTGTATTTTATGGTGAGAAAGCCTCCCAAAGTGCTTCAGGAGGAAGAAGAAATGGTATAATAAGTAATGGAAACAGAAAATGCTGGAAAAGCTCAGGTCTGGCAGCATCTGTGGAGAGAGAAACTCCACTGTATGACTCTTTGGAGACTCTGGGTGTTGACTCTGTTTCTCTCTTCGCAGATGCAGTTAGACCTGAGTTTTTCCAGCATTTTCTGTTTTTATTTCTGATTTCCAGCATCTGCAATATTTTGCTTTTATCTTATGGTATAATAAGTATTTGGGATATTCTCCAGCTTAAGCCTCAGCCTGTTGCTAGGGCGAAGGATGGAGTTTAATTGGAAACCAAAAACAATGGCTTCAGTTTTTTCCTGATTTAATTGGGAGAAATTTCTGCTCATCCATTACCGGATGTTGGATAAGCAGTCTGATTTAAGAACCATTTTCACTGTGGAGTTAATGACAACCGATTGTCAAGTTAAAATCCTCAGGAAAAGTTTTTGTGCAGAATTGGAGCTACTTTGCTAAAGGGTTAAGGAAGAAAACATCTTTTTAAAGGGAAGAGTTGATTAACATTGAAGCAGAGGGAAGAGATAGAGACCTAGTTTCACTTTAGTCTGAATAGAACAGGACACTGGGATTGCTTTCGCATTACTGTAGCTGACATTATCTGGGGCTTTTACTGTTTCAAATATACTCCTGGATATACTCCCACCCCCACTAGAGCTATACCTTGAGTGCCCTACCATCCATTCTTAATTAGCACATTTGTTTAGATAATATCACCAACTTCAACACCTATGTGTTCTTTTGTTCTGTTGTCTGTGACATCTTTTGATGATTTGCTTCTATCACTGCTTGTTTGTCCCTACAACCACACCACCCCCCTCCACTTCTCTCCCCCCACCCAAAACCCACCCCCCCACACACACACACACACCTTAAACCAGCTTATATTTCACCCCTTCCTTGGATTCACTTAGTTCTGTTGAAGGGTCATGAGGACTCGAAACATCAACTCTTCTTCTCTGCCGATGCTGCCAGACCTGCTGAGTCTTTCCAGGTAATTCTGTTTTTGTTTTGGATTTCCAGCATCCGCAGTTTTTTTGTTTTTATCTCTGTGTTTAATTGACTGCCACTGCTCTTCAAGAAATGCCTTCCTTGAAGAAGTTCTGTTCGTCTCCGCGATAAGATTTCTGTATCTCTCTTTTGCCTTGCTCACCTTCATTGTTTTCCATTTCTCTCCTGGTGTTTGACAAGGTGTTTACTAAAACCCGCTTTCACAGCCATATCTCCTATCTCAGTGACTGTCTCCGTCTCTGACTTACCCCACGTGGATTTCAACTGAAATTCCACCCCTCATGTTTTGAACCCACCCAGGATTACAGCTATCTCCGGGATATAAAACGTTTCTCGGACTGCTGTTCCCGTCACATTCTGAAATCCACACTCAGTGCCATGCGCCGCCATATGAACACGCTCGACCTCTCCCTCCAGCAGCACCGCCGTACCCTTTTCCAAAGCTGCGCGTGCCCCCAGTTTCATTTTATTCTTCGTCTCATCTGACGCCTCAACAAGAAACTTTTTCTCTTTCTCTCAAGTGCTAAGGAACGCAAGCTCCAACAACTCATCGACACCAACACCCATCTAGGACCCTCCACCCCTGCCTGTCCCTCTGTCCCCACCCCATCTTCCAATCCCAGCTCCAGCCGTGTATTCACTATACCCCCTGACCTTCCCCTCTCCGACGCTGAAAGTTCAGTGCTCAGCAAAGGACTTAGTTTCATACCCTTACGCCCCAACCTCAATGAATTTCGGGCTCGGCACGATGCTGAACTGTTCTTCCGCCATCTTCGTCTCCACTTCTTTGGGCAGGAGTCCTCTCCCCGTTCAACAGATCCTTTCACCCACCTCCAATATTCTCCCTCCACCTGGACCCCTCCCTCTGGATTCTTACCTTCTCTTGATCTTTTCATTCAGAACTGTCGGCGCGACATTAGTCGTCTCAATTTCTCTGCTCCTCTCACCCATTCTAATCTCTCTCTCTCTGAACTTACTGCACTCCATTCTCTGAGGTCCAACCCTGACATTGTCATCAAACCCGCTGACAAGGGTGGTGCTGTTGTTGTCTGGCGACTGACCTCTACCTCACGGAGGCTGAGCGTCAACTCGCAGACACTTCCTCCTACCTCTCCCTGAACCATGACCCCACCACTGAACACCAAGCCATTGTTTCCAGGACTGTCACTGACCTCATCTCCTCTGGGGATCTTCCTCCCACAGCTTCCAACCTGATAGTCGCCCAACCTCGGACGGCCTGCTTCTACCACCTACCCAAAATCCACAAACAGAACTGTCCCGGTAGACCGATCGTGTCAGCTTGCTCCTGCCCCACAGAACTCATTTCTCGTTATCTTGACTCCCTTCTCTCTCCCCTTGTCCAGTCCATTCCCACCTACATCCGTGATTCCTCTGACACCTTACATCACATCAACAATTTCCATTTCCCTGGCCCCAACCGCTTCCTCTTCACCGTGGACGTCCAATCCCTCTACACCTCCATCCCCCACCAGGATGGTCTGAGGGCCCTTAGCTTCTTCCTCGAACAGAGGCTCGAACAATCCCCATCCACCACTACTCTCCTCCGTCTGGCTGAACTTGTTCTCACACTGAACAATTTCTCCTTCAACTCCTCTCACTTCCTCCAAATAAAAGGTGTGGCTATGGGTACCTGCATGGGCCCCAGCTATGCCTGTCTCTTTATGGGGTATGTGGAACATTCCTTGTTCCAGTCCTACTCTGGCCCCCTTCCACAACTCTTTCTCTGGTACATTGATGATTACTTCAGTGCTGCTTCATGCTCTCATCGGGACTTGGAAAAATTTATTAATTTTGCTTCCAATCTCCACCCCTCCATCATTTTCACGTGGTCCATCTCTGACAATTCCCTTCCCTTCCTTGACCTCTCTGTCTCAATCTCTGGTGATAGACTGTCCACCAACATCCATTACAAACCTACCGAATCCCACAGCTACCTCGACTACAGCTCCTCACACCCCGCTTCCTGTAAGGACTCCATCCCATTCTCTCAGTTCCTTCGCCTCCGTTGCATCTGTTCCGATGATGCTACCTTCAAAAACAGTTCCTCTGACATGTCCTCCTCCTTCCTTAATCGAGGTTTTCCACCCACGGTCGTTGACAGGGCCCTCAACCGTGTCCGGCCCATCTCCCGCGCATCCGCCCTCACGCCTTCTCCTCCCTCCCAGAAACATGATAGAGTCCCCCTTGTCTTCACTTATCACCCCACCAGCCTCCGCATTCAAAGGATCATCGTCCGCCACTTCCGCCAACTCCAGCATGATGCCACCACCAAACACATCTTCCCTTCACCCCTCCCGTCGGCATTCCGTAGGGATCGTTCCCTCCGGGACACCCTGGTCCACTCCTCCATCACCCCCTACTCCTCAACCCCCTCCTATGGCACCACCACATGCCCACGCAAAAGATGTAACATCTGCCCCTTCACTTCCTCTCTCCTCACCGTCCAGGGGCCCACTCCTTTCAAGTGAAGCAGCATTTCACTTGCATTTCCCCCAACTTAGTCTACTGCATTCATTGCTCCCAATGTGGTCTCCTCTACATTGGAGAGACCAAACGTAAACTGGGCGACCGCTTTGCAGAACATCTGCGGTCTGTCCGCAAGAATAACCCAAACCTCCCTGTCGCTTGCCATTTTAACACTCCACCCTGCTCTCTTGCCCACATGTCTGTCCTTGGCTTGCTGCATTGTTCCAGTGAAGCCCAACGCAAACTGGAGGAACAACACCTCATCTTCGACTAGGCACTTTACAGCCTTCCGGACTGAATATTGAATTCAACAACTTTAGGTCTTGACCTCCCTCCTCCATCCCCACCCCCTTTCTGTTTCTTCCCCCTTCCTTTTGTTTTTTCCAATAAATTATATAGATTTTTCTTTTCCCACTTATTTCCATTATTTTTAAATATTTTTAAATCATTTATTTCCCCCCACCCCCACTACAGCTATACCTTGAGTGCCCTACCATCCAATCTTAATTAGCACATTCATTTAGATAATATCACCAACTTCAACACCTATGTGTTCTTTTGTTCTGTTGTCTGTGATATCTTTTGATGATCTTCTTCTATCCCTGCTTGTTTGTCCCTACAACCACACCACCCCCCTCCACTTCTATCCCCCAACCACCCCCCCCCCCCCACCCCCACACACACACACACACACACACACACATACCTTAAACCAGCTTATATTTCACCCCTTCCTTGGAGTCACCTAGTTCTGTTGAAGGGTCATGAGGACTTGAAACGTCAACTCTTTTCTTCTCCACCTATGTTGCCAGACCTGCTGAGTTTTTCCAGGTAATTCTGTTTTTGTCCTGGATTTAAAGTGTTGACTCCTTGCTGAGTACTGTACATAAAGCTGGCTGCCCTCTGGTAATTCATCATATGCTGATCTGGATAACAGGCTACCCACTCTGGGAAGACCTCACTGTAGTGCTCAATTATATTGTCATCCGATCTTCAAACAGTTCCACTGCTGCAGCATTGCCGTGGCTGTGTCTCCAAAACAAATAATCATTAGCCTCCCATATGGCCCATTGTGTCCCTGCTGGCTCTCCACAAGAGCCATTCAGCTGTTCCCACACTTTCCCTGGGCCTTGCAAATCTTTTCAGATAATTAGCCATTCCCTTTAGAAAGTCACTATTGACTCTGCCTCCACACACTCTTTGGCAGTACATTCCAGATCCTCAGCACTTGCTACATTTTTTTAAAACCCTTTCTCCCCCTTACTAGCCATAGATTGGTAAAATAACACTGACTAGCATTATCTCAATGGTTTATGGCTCAGCCATCAACTAGCTTTTGCAATTGAGCACTAGTGTGGGAGGCTCAGGATGGTGTGGGAGAAGAAAGGGAAAAAAATTGTAAAATTGACATTCATGTAGGTAGGACTGTTTTGAACTGCAGTGGTTCCTGATGGTATAAGGGTACTGAATTATTAATGCCATAAACGTAAGGCTTGTATTCCCAATGTCCAGCATGTAGATTGTGGAGCAGGTGTGCACTTTGATACTGCGGCTGCTGCAGCAGTTATTTCTAAGAGGAAGTGGGAATCTGATTCCTTTGAGAATAAAGATTTTTGTAATTATTTAAAAAAAAATAATCACTTAATGATGTGAAATTATGTCCATGTGGCAGTGAAATGATTTTCCCCTCACAACATCTCATGACGATTCAGCTAATTTAATGATGTGACCGAGTCTGATGTCACTGTATAATCTTAAACTGCAGTGCTTTAGTATTTTAATGCAACCCAATTTGTTTCCTATGAAACAAGGAGCTAGTTTGCTGTAAAATGTTTTATGCTGAACATCTGAGGATTAAAGTTGATCAATTTTTTTTTAAATATTCTAGTCCTGTCAAATGTGCTGCTACAGTACACCAGTTTTTGGGTTGGAATTTGGCAGTTTACTATGCAATGCCATGGCATACAAGTCTATGGGATTAGTGCTGAAAAATTGGATTAGAATAGGTTAGGTACTTGTTTGATAGGTGCAGACTTAATGGGCCAAAGGGCCTTTTTCTGTGCTGTAGACCTCATGAGGACACAGAAAGGGTTGGTTAGAGTCCATAATAGGGGAGATGGTGATGTGGTGGTAATCCAGAGGCCCAGGCGAATGCCCTGGGGAAACAGGCTCAAATCTTACCACAGCAACTGGTGGAATTTAAATTCAATGAATAAATCTGGAAAATAAAGCTAGTCTTATGGTGATGAGAAAAATATCAATTGTTGTCAAAACCAATCTGGTTCACTAATGTCCTTTAGGGAAGTAAATCTGCCGTCCTTACCTGGTCTGCCCTACATGTGACTCCAGACCCAAAGCAATGTGGTCGACTCTTAACTGTCCTCTTCAATGGCCTAGCAAGCCACTCAGTTCAAGGGCAATGAGGAATGGGCAACAAATGCTGGCCTTGCCAGCGACACCCACATCCCATGAAAGAATAATATGTACTGGTGTAGCAGTAGTAGTGATCTGCTTAAGGTCAGGTTGTCTGTTCATTCTACCCTTATCCTATTGTCATGACTCACTGGGGATAGTGCACTGTAATATCAAGCCCCATTGCCCCCCAGGCCATGACAAATGTGAAAGTTTGATTAGACCACCAGATTGCCCCTATTCTACCTAACTGTTTAATTTAGGTTAACAGAATACGAGCATCAAGTTTGTAAACTTAATAAGTAAATAACTGTTTATCGAACAAATTGACTTTAACCAGTGGCAAAAGAAAGAAATATAAACTGCTGACTTCTAGCACTATAATTTAAACTCTGCCCCATCTTAAGTCCCTATACACACACACACATGCACACACAAGATGCACAAAACATGAATTTTAAGGGTGAGATAAAACAGTTCAACAGCACCAATCTAGAGTTCAGGATTAGATGGGTTGACTTTGATTGTTTTCTTCCAACTTTCTTGCAGGTTGTTGTGGCTGACATGAGGTGCTCTCCCAGCACTTGCAGTCTGTGGTTCTTTGGTTGAAACTTGCTTTTAATGTCTCTACTGGTGATTTTTCCCCTTTTCCTCCTGACAGGGGTTTCTCAAAGAAAGCAGGATACAGCAATGTGAGGAATAGCCAGCTCGCTACTTTGGCAGGATTACTGGAGCCTTACAAACACAGGCAAAAGTGGTTTCAGGTCTTTCCTCTTTTCAAGCTAGGAGCAGATCTACTGCACTATCCTCACACAGAACCTGGCCACTTGGTCAGAAGCCAATCAAAATGCCGTCGTTAGGCAGTTCCCTCTTAAACCAGGTCTCCGTTCCAGCACCATTCTGTCCAACCTGGCACACACTGTTCCAGGAGATAGCAACATTGTCAATTTTCTTCTTCCTGCTTCAGTGAACATCTCTTTTAAAATGCAGCCATGGTAGATTTTAAACCCAAAGTCCAATCTTAAAGCCACAGTCCAAAAAATCAAAGTATGTTCTTTACACTATGGATAGGATCAGTAGAACACTACAGGATGCAGTAGCGATCGGCCTAAGGGCAGGTCATCTGCTCTTTGCTCCACTCATGGCTTTGTACTTTCCTCTTCAGTTGCTGATAATCTCCCATTTTCAATTTCAGGTTGTCTAACATCATCATTTTTGTTCTCCCCCTTGGTCTCCATCCCCCTAATCTTCTTTCAATCGCCTCCTCCATCAAGTTCTCCTGCCTTAGAATATCGCCTATCTGACCTTGTTGCCTTTTCTTGATGATACTCACTAACGACCTTTCCCCCTCCACCATCCTGAAAAATTTTCCATTGCTCTTGTGTTCTGTCCAACTGACCAACTCCATCCTCCTCCAGAACCACATTTCACAACTTTTGAGTCTTTGGATGTTCGCTTTTCTCAAAATTCATGTTTCAGCCCCATTCAACAAGACATTCTAGATCACAGTCTTGATAATATTTTTCTTAAGATCTTCACTCATTCCTATGTTCAGCAATTCTTCATGTTAGGAAAATGAATACTTTGCTATCACTGTTCTAGCTCTGATTTCTTTTTGACAATAACCATCTTCTGACAAGATGCTTCCCAGGTACTTAAATTGTTGATACCTGTTCCAGATGTTGACCATTTAACTTGACCTCTGCTTTCCCACCATTATTTCTTCCAATCTTCATGACTGGGATAAATCTCCAAAATAAAGAATGTGCATGATGAGCAAAATGGCCTGCTTCCTCGTATTCTCATTCCAGATGTTTACCTTGTTTGATATATGTCCACAAACACTTTTAAAAGGGGATTATATAACTTATGGAAAATGAGGAACAATGAAGAATATTAAGGACAGAAGAAATACTTACCAGGTCCTACTTACCAAGGCTGCGGCTCTTCTTACTGAGGAAAGGTAGAAAATGAAAGGATCCCTCCTTCCCTCTTCACGGAATTCCCTCGCTCACCATCAGGATAGCTGGATTAGACTGGATAGTTGATATGAAGAAAAACACTTATGGGTCGATTTCTGTGCTGTAACATTCAGTGATTCTGTGTTGGTGTATTGACAACATACAAATAATGTACAGCATCAAAACACTTTAGTCCTTCATGCATCTGTTCACACCTGCGTTGACATATTTTAGGTCTACTATGACCAATATTTTTCAGGTACCATTCATAAATCATAATCTCATTTCTGAACAACAAAAAAATATACTTGTAAAGTAATATTTTGCGTCAAACAGAGGGAGAGTTCTTCTAAGCAAGTGTAAAGAATGCAGTAGGATAATAACACAGCAGAATCCTTCTAGATTTTGCCCATCTATTTTGCTCACTCTCTACTATGCCCACACTTTATCACCTACCTTTAAAGTCAAGCACTAAAAACCTAAAAGTGTCAGCTGTGGCTCAGTGGTAGAATTCCTGTGTCTGTGACAGATGTTTGTAGGTACAAGCGTCACTCCAGAGACTTCAGCACAACATCAAGACTGATACTTTGGCACAGTACTTAGGGAATGCTGCACTGTTGGAGCTATTGTTTTTTCACAGCAGATGTTAACCTATCTTTCTTCTCATGAGGATGTGAAAGATTCCATGGCAAAATTTTGAAGAAGAGCAGGGGAATTTTCCACTGCATCTTGGAGAATATTTATCCCTCAACCAACATTACTGAAACAGTTTATGGTCATTATCACATTGCACACAACAAGCTACTACAACAGCAGAACAAAAACAGAATTACCTGGAAAAACTCAGCAGGTCTGGCAGCATCGGCGGAGAAGAAAAGAGTTGACGTTTCGAGTCCTCATGACTCTTCGACAGAACTTGCGTTCGAGTCCAAGAAAGAGTTGAAATATAAGCTGGTTTAAGGTGTGTGTGTGGGGGGCGGAGAGATAGAGAGACAAAGAGGTGGAGGGGGGGGTTGGGGGGGGTGTGGTTGTAGGGACAAACAAGCAGTGATAGAAGCAGATCATCAAAAGATGTCAACGACAATAGTACAATAGAATACATAGGTGTTAAAATTAAAGTTGGTGATATTATCTAAACGAATGTGCTAATTAAGAATGGATGGTAGGGCACTCAAGGTACAGCTCTAGTGGGTTTTTTTTTTATATATAATGGAAATAGGTGAAATAGGTGGGAAAAGGAAAATCTTTATAATTTATTGGAAAAAAAAAGGGGAAGGGGGAAACAGAAAGGGGGTGGGGATGGGGGAGGGAGCTTACGACCTAAAGTTGTTGAATTCAATATTCAGTCCAGAAGGCTGTAAAGTCCCTAGTCGGAAGATGAGGTGTTCCGACTAGGGACTTTACAGCCTTCTGGACTGAATATTGAATTCAACAACTTTAGGTCGTAAGCTCCCTCCCCCATCCCCACCCCCTTTCTGTTTCCCCCTTCCCCTTTTTTTTTCCAATAAATTATAAAGATTTTCCTTTTCCCACCTATTTCACCTATTTCCATTATATAAAAAAACCCCCACTAGAGCTATACCTTGAGTGCCCTACCATCCATTCTTAATTAGCACATTCGTTTAGATAATATCACCAACTTTAATTTTAACACCTATGTATTCTATTGTACTATTGTCGTTGACATCTTTTGATGATCTGCTTCTATCACTGCTTGTTTGTCCCTACAACCACAACCCCCAACGCAACCCCCTCCACCTCTTTGTCTCTCTATCTCTCCGCCCCCCACACACACACCTTAAACCAGCTTATATTTCAACTCTTTCTTGGACTCGAACGCAAGTTCTGTCGAAGGGTCATGAGGACTCGAAACGTCAACTCTTTTCTTCTCTGCCGATGCTGCCAGACCTGCTGAGTTTTTCCAGGTAATTCTGTTTTTGTTTTGGATTTCCAGCATCCGCAGTTTTTTTGTTTTTATTACTACAACAGCAGATTGGCTGCCATATTTCCTACATTACAAGTGATTGCACTTTAAAAAAAAGTACTTCATTGATTGTGGAGTGCTTTGGGATGTTTTGAAATCATGAAATGCAGCTTTGGGAAAAAAATTGACTTTTTTAATCTTTGACGACTTCCTCTGGCAGTCAAGCAGATATCACAACTCAGTAACAAGGCATTAAGGCACGAAGCTGTGATTTTTTTTGTTCATAGGATTTAAGAGTCACTGGCTGGGCCATCATTTGTTGTCCATCCCTAGTTGCCCTTGAGAAGGTGGTAGTGAGCTGTCTTCTTGAACCACTGCAGTCCATATGGTGTAGGTACACCACAGTGCTGATACGGAGTGAGTTGCAGGATTTTGACACAGCCATATATTTCCAAGTCAGGTGGTGAACGACATGGAGAGGAACTTCAAAGAGGTGATGTTCCCATCTATCTGCTGCCCTGGTCCTTCTAGATGGTAGCAGTCATGGGTTTGGAAGATGCTGCCTAAGGAGCCTTGGTGAGTCTGCAGTGCATCTTGTAGATGGTACACACTGCTGCTACTGTGCATTGGTGGTGGAGGGAGTGAATGTTTAAGGTGGTGGATGGGGTGCTGATCAGCAGGCTGCTTTATCCTGGATGAAATTGAACTTCTTGAGTGTGGTTGGAGCTGCACTCATCTAGAGTTTTCATATTTCTGACACCAGGATATTGCAAAGAGGAGATGTGAACGTCATATCTAACTTTGTATTTCCATCATGCAAATGACCAAAGACAATGTAAATTTACCATCTCTTTCTCAATGTAGGGGTAATAAATGCTGGCCTTGCCAAAGACATTCACATTCCATGAACAATTTTAAATAACGTACCTTGTAGTGCGGTCTCTTATTTGCTACAAAACCAATTGTTTAACTCCTCAAAGTTTTTATGTCACTGATGAGACCATTAATGTGAGGCTTTAAAACGGGTGATCTGAAAGCCCAAGTCAGTTATTCAACAACAACAAATATATATATATAAATATATATCATATATTATTTTATATATAGAGAGCACCTTTAGCACAATATCCCAAGGCACTGCACAGGAGTATTATAGAACAAAATATGACACCTAGGCACATAAGGAAATATTAAGTCAGGTTACCAAAAGCTTGGTCAAAGAGTTAGGCTTTAAGGAGTGTCTTAAAGGAGGAACGTCAGGTGGAGAGATACAGATGTGCAGAGAGGGAATTCCAGACCTAGGCAACTGAAGACACAGACATCACTGGGGGAACAATTAAAATTGGGGATGCTCATGAGAATTAGAGGAACACAGGTATTTTGGACAGTTGTGTGGTTGGACGAGATGACAGAGATAGAGAGGTCGAGGCCCTGGAGGGATTTGAAGACAAGGACGAGAATTTTAAAATCAAGATGTTGCTTGATTGGAGCCAGTGTAGGTCAGCGGGCACAGGGGTGATAAGGAAATGGGATTTGCTGGGGTTAAGCCACAGGCAGCAGAATTTTGGATGACCTCAAGTTTATGGAGGGTAGAATTTGGGAAACCAGCCAGGAGTGTGTTGGAATGGTCAAGTCTAGAGATTATAAAGGCATGAGCAAGGGTTTCAGCAGCAGATGAGCTGAGACAGTAGTGAAGTTAGGTGATGTTATGGAAATGGAAACAGGCAGTCTTAGTGATGGTGTGAATATGAAGCTCATCTTGGGGTCAAATGTGACATTGAAGGTTACAAGCAGACAGGCTTAATCTCAGACTGTTGCCAGGGAGAGGGATGGAGTCAGTTGCTAGGGAAGGGAATTTGGAACGCCAAGGAAACATCAGGAGTCAGACTCACAATCACAAACTGAGTGCACGTAGAATGTTGGTGCTACACAATTTCAACTTCATTTCAACACTAAACTGGCAGCATAACTCGGGAATCAGAGCCCAAACTCCCTTATTCTGGGCTGAAACTTGTGACACGATCTGGCAATTGAGTTTGATGGTCTGTACGGAGTGTAAATTTAATGTGATATTAAATCTACTTTACAAAGTGCTTGGACCTTCTGGATACTTTATAAACCTATCTAAACCTTAACTCTTCCCTTCCTGATCTCGGAGCATTTAAATTCCAACTTTTGGAACACATTTCTGCTGTGGGCTCATTCTCAACAAGTTCAGTAAAGCACTGCAAACACTCTCCTGCCTCCGTGAACTGCAGTCACTGTAAACGCACTGAGTTACACACATTGACAGCACATTTCAACATTCAGACTTGTGTAAAAGTGATTTGTATCATTTAACCCACAAGGAGTACTAATTCTGCAGAATGAGATATGACAAGTTTATAATTACGAAGTAACTTTTTGCCATCATGGAGTATATGGCTGGGATGCATCACTAGTTGAATTTCAAAATTTTGTATTCTCCAGTGATCCAGAAAATATGATTCCCTTTCTCACTTTGAACAACCTCATCTTACACATCAGTAATCACTGACGCCCAGTTTGGGTTCTGCCAGGGTCACTCAGCTCCTGACCTCATTACAGTCTTGGTTCAAACATGGACAAAAGTGCTGAACTCCCGAGTTGAGGTGAGAGTGACTGCCCTTGACATCAAGACCACATTTGACCGAGTGTAACATCAAGGAGTCCTAACAAAACTGGAGTCAATGGGAATCATGGGGAAAACTTGCCACTGGTTGGATTCATACCTAACACAAAGGGAGATGGTTGTGGTTGTTGGAGGTCAATCATTTCAGCTCCAGGACATCACTGCAGGAGTTCCTCAGGGTAGTGTCCTAGGCCCAACTATCTTCAGCTGCTTCATCAATAACCTTCCATAATAAGGTTCGAAGTGGGTATGTTCGCTGATGATTGCACAATGTTCAGCACCATTTGCAACTCCTCAGATACTGAAGCAATCCATGTCCAAATGCAGCAAGAGCTGGGCAATATCCAGTCTTGGACTGACAAGTGAGTGGCGAGTAATATGTGCAGCGCACAAGTTCAAGGCAATGACCATCTCCAACAAGAGAGAATCTAACCATCGCCCCTTGACGTTCAGTGGCATTACCATCACTGAATCCCCCACTATTAACAACCTGGGGTGGGGAGGTTACCATTGACCAGAAACTGAACTGGACTAGCCATATAAATACTGTGGCTACAAGAGCAGGTCAGACGCTGGGAATCCTGCGATAAGTAACTCACCTCCTGACTCCCAAAAGCCTGTCCACCATCTACAAGGCACACGTCAGGAGTGTGATGGAATACTCTCCACTTGCCTGGATGAGTGTAGCTCCCACAACACTCAACAAGCTGGACACGATCCAGGACAAAGCAGACCGCTTGATTGGTACCACAAGCACAAACATTCACTCCTTCCACCACTGACGCACTGTAGCAGCAGTCTGTACCATCTACAAGACACACTGCAGGAATTCACCAATGCTCCTTAGACAGCACTCTCCAAACCCATGACCACTACCCTCTAGAAGGACAAGGGCAGTAGATGGATGGGAACACCACCACCTGGAAGTTCCCCTCCAAGTCACTCACCATCCTGACTTGGAAATAGATTCCTTTAGATTCTTGGGGCACTGGGACCATTTCTGGGGGAGGTGGGACCTGTACAAGTTGGATGGGTTACATCTGAACAGAAACGGAACCAACATCCACACGGGGAGGTTTGCTAATGCTGTTGGGGCGGATTTAAACTAAATTTGCAGGGGGATGGGATCCTGAAAAGTAGTTCAGAGGGGAGAGAAGCTGAGATGGAATTAGAAGTTAAAATGCTAGTGAATCTGGAAGGCAGAGGCTAGATAAGAAGTAATTTTCAAATCTTCTATGGCCATAGGTGAGGTGCCAGAGGACTACTAATGTTGTCACATTATTAAAAAAAGGAGGAAGGCATAGACCAGGAAATTACAGGGCAGCCAGTCTAACTTCAGTGATGGGGAAGTTACTAGAAAGAATTCTGAGGGACAGAACTGCACTTGGAGAGACATGGATTAATCAGGGATGGTCAGCATGGATTTGTTAAGGGAAGGTCATGTTTGACGAATTTGATCGAATTTCTTGAGGAGGTAACCAGGAGTGTTGATGAGGTTAATGCATTTGATGTGGTCTACATGGACCTTAGCAAGGCATTTGATAAGGTCCCTCATGGCAGACTGGTCAAGAAAGTAAGAGCCCATGGGATCCAAGGCAAAGTGGCACGTTAGATCCAAAATTGACTGAAAGGCAGGAAGCAGAGAGTGATGGGAGAGGGATGTTTCTATGACTGGAAGTCTGTTTCCTGTGAGGTTCCACAGGGCTTGGTGCTGGGACCCTTGTTGTTTGTGGTGTACATAAATGATTTGGATTTAAATGTAGGGGGTATGATCAAGAAATTTGCACATCGCAGAAAAATTGGTAGGGTGCTAAATAGTGAGGAGGGTAGATGTAAACTGCAGGAGGATATTAATGGACTGAGCATAGCAGTGGCAAATGGAATTCAACCCAGAAAAGTGAGGTAATTCACTTGGGGAGGGCTAAAATGGCAAGGGATTACACTATGAATTGTAGGACTCTGGAAAACACTGAAGATCAGAGGGACATTGGTGTGCATATCCACAGATTCCTGAAGGTAGCAGGGCAGGCAGATAAGGTGGTTAAGAAGACATGTGGGATACTTGCCTTTATTAGCCAAGGTGTAGAATGCAAGAGCAGGGAGGTTATGCTGAAATTGTATAAAATGCTGGTTAGGCCACAACTGGACTATTGCATACAGTTCAGGTCAACACATTATAGGAAGGATGTGATTGCACTGGAGCAGGTGCAAAGGATATCCACCAGGATGCTGCCTGGGCTGGAGGGTCTGAGCTATGAGGAAAGGTTGGGTAGGCTGGAGTTGTTTTCCTTGGAGCAACGAAGGTTGAGAGGGGACCTGATAGAGGCATATAAGATTATGAGGGCCATAAAGATGGATAGGAAGGCACTTTTTCCATTAGTAGAGTGGTCAGTAACCAGGGTATAGATTTAAGTAAGAGGTAGAAGGCTAAGAGGGGGGTGGGGGAGATTTTGTTTTCACCCAGAGGGTGGTGGAAGTCTAGAACTCTCTGCCTGAAAGAGTGATTGAATCAGAAACTCTTGTAACATTTAAGAATTATTTAGATATTCACTTACGTTGCAATAGCCTCCATAGCTATGGCCCAAGCATTGGAAATAGGATTAATGTAGTCAGAGCTTTGTTGATGGGCGTGGACACACTGGGCCTACTTCTGTACTACAAACATCTTTGAGTCTTTATATCGCTGTTCCTTCACTGTCGCTACATCAAAATCCTGGAATCCCTTCCCTAACAGCACTGTAGGTGTACCCACACTACGTGGATTGCAGCAGTCCAAGAAGGCAGCTCACCACCATCTTCTCAAGGGCAACTAGGGATGGACAATAAATGCTGGCTTAGCCAGCAAAGCCTACATTCTATGAATAAAAAAAACTACATTGAATAAAGCAGCATTCTGAGGACTACTATTTTCAGTTGTTCAACTCTAAATCTCATACTTCCGAAATGCACGTTTGACTCAAAAGCAATTCGCCAGCAACATCTGTAATGTTACAACTGAAGCAGAGATAAGCCGACTTCGCCCGGAGTAAATGTGTGTTTGTTAGGGACATTCCCGCTTTAAGAACTGGCTCCTCCCCCCCCCACCCACCCCGGTCTCGGGCGGCACCATTTTTACGTGGGGGGGGGGGTGTCGGAGAATATTCAGGGGAAAATATCGCGAGAGCTGCTGGATCAAGATGGCGGAAGGTAGGAGCTGTCAGCGTCCGGGGATCGCGCTCGGGGGTGGGACAGGGACTGCGACTGCCGCCCCCTCTCGCTCTGCCGGCGGCCGGTTCAGGCCGGTGTGGATAAGGCTCAGGGTGGACGGGCTGGGATGGCGGCTTCTCCGAGCCGGGGCGGGGAGCGATCCCATGCCCAGCCCGACCCCGCCCTGCTTCCCCCCACCCAACCCTCACACCCCGCCTCCTCCCCAACCCCCCTGCCCCCACCTCTCCCAGGGGAGAGTCCAGAAGAAGGGGGGCATGAATGTAGTTACTAACAAATCAAATAAAGAATTTGAGGTATATCTTTACACAGAGTAACACAATTAAGGGGAGGCTTGATGCATATGAAGGGGAAAAATGAATTACATGGGCACAGTGGGATGAGGCTTTTGTGGAATATAAACACTGACATAGATCAGTTTAGCTGAACAGGCCTGTTTGTGCTGTAAATGCAATTTGCTAATGTATTCTATGTATCTAAAAGAGGCTAACAATTGTTAATTCTGTGCAGGTTTATGTCGTAATTACAACTTTCTCTGCCTTGTATTACTCAATAGATTTTTAAAATTATACTATATTGTTAGGGGCGAGGCTGACCTTTCTGTAAATGTCATCGTGAGTCCAGTTCTGGTGCCAGGGCAAAAGATATCACAGAGAGGGTGCAGAATATCCCGCAGAAGGGGAGTGAACCAGAAGTTGTGGTACATGTCAGTTTTAATGCTAGAGTAAGTATTGAGGTCCTACAGTCAGATTTTCAGCAGTTGGGAAGAAGTTAAAGTCAGATCTTGAAGGTAACAATCCCTGAATTACTCCCAGTGCCACAAACTAATGAAAATAGAAATTTCAAGCGAGTGAGAGAGAGAGGAAGAATGTGTGTCTTGAGGTATGGTACAGGAGAGAGAAGGTTTCAATTTTATGGGGCATTGGGACCAGTTGAGAGGCAGGAGGCACCTATTCAAATTGGGAGGGGGGAGTACGGTTACACCTCAGCAGGACTGGAACCAATGTCCTCATGGGGAGGTTCTCATGTGGTTGGGAAGGGCTTAAACTAAATTGACGGGGTGTGGACACTAGCACGTAGAGAAGAGGAAAGGTGTATAAAGTGAAAGTCTTGGATAGTACTAGAGAAGGAAGTGGTACCATACTGGACAGAAACAGATTATAAAGGACTACGAGAAATAAAAAGACAGGCTTAGAATATATGTGTGTAAGCACACAATGTGGTGAATAATGATGTTGAGCTACAAACACAAATGGCCTTGGGAATTTGATACAGTAACAATAATGGAAATCTGGCTTAATAATGAGGACTGGGTGCTTCGAGGATACAGTGTTCAGAAAAGATAAGGAATGAGAAAATGGAGGTGGAGTGGCAGTACTGACTGTGATGTTGGAAAGAGATCCCCTTGAGGGTGTAAGGACAGAATTCATTTAATTAGAATTGAGAGGTAATAAGGATTTGATCACAATACTGGGGGTCTTCTATAGGCCTGCAAATATTGAGCGAGAGAAGCATATCTGCAGGGAAATCAGATGTGTAAGAACTATAGAGTGATGACATTGGGGAAATTTCTTTTTCTACTTTTCACTTCCCATGCTGAGTGACACATGAGGCAGACAAAACACATACTTATGTCTGTTTTCATAGCTAGTTTTTCCTGAAACAGGTTGCTAGCCTGAGGCTGGAGCTTGAGGGATGCCACTCTGCATCAAGCATGACTGACTAGGAAATTCTCCTCCTCTTACCGCCTGCTATAGGTGATTGGAAGGGTTAGCAGGTTGTCAATCACCTGGTTGGCCACAGAAGGTGCATTCATAACATGGCCAAGAAAGCCTGGGGTGGGACTCAGGCAGGGACACCAAGCATTGCACCACAAGACTTCCAACAGCGGGGGGGAGGGGAGGGGGCTTAAATTATTTAAATATCAATTGGGATAATAGCATAAAGGGAAAGGAGGGGAAGAATTTCTGATATGTGATTAGGAGAATTTCCTCGACCAGTATATCCAACCAGGAATGAGGTGGGGGAAACCATGAATGATCAGTGTATCCTAGGGTTTAGATTAGTAATGGAGAAGTGCAAGAAACATCTAAACTAAATTGGAAGAAAGCTAACTCCAATGGGTTACAATGGACTGAAGTCTGACAGGAAAAAATGGTAACAGAAAAATGGATGACTTTAAGAAGCTGATTTGGGTGCAGGCTTAGTACATTCCAACAAGGGGAACAGAAAGGAAGCAAAGCCATGGCTCCTTGGATGACAAGGGAGATAGAGAATATGATCATAAGCAGGAGACAATCCTTTGGGTTCACTGAACGATTTAATAAGATCATGACTGATCTGGTTCTGGCCTCAACTCCACTTACCTGCCTGTTCCCCATAACCCTTGATTCTCTTGCCAAGCAAAAATCTGTCACTCAGCCTTAAATATATTCAATGACCCCCACTGCGCTTGGGGGAGAGAATTCCAAACACTAACGATCCTTTGAGAAGAAATTCCCCCTCACCTCTGTCTTAAATGGGAGAGCCCTTATTTTTAAACTGTGCCCCCTAATTCTCAATTCCCCCACAAGGGGAAATGTGCTATCAACATTTTCCCTGTCAAACCCTCTCAGAATCTTCTATATTTCAGTAAGATCACCTCTGATTCTTCTAAAAGGCGATGAGTATAGGTGAAACAAAGAAGGTGTATGATGCATGTCAGTTGGATTCTTCAAGCAAGAGCCAGACCAAATACAATAGGTCAAGAGGGGAAGTGAAAAGCAAAATAAAACTGGCAAAGAGAATCTGGGAATCGAATGGTGGTTTACATAAAGGAGAACCCAGAAATCTTCTGCCCTGTATCTAGTAAGTAGGAAGTAAGAGGTGGGGTGGGGCCTATTGGGGATAAGGAGGGTGATATATGCTTTGGTGCACAGGGCAGGGCTAGAATACTTAAGAATTCTTTGTAGCAGTGCTCACTAAAGAAGATGCTAATTACCTACCAATATGTTAATGGTTGGGGTGAAAATTGATAGGCAGCCTTTTCAGTACATCCTGCCTGTGCTTACAGTGGATAAGTTGCCTGGTTCAAATGGCTTGTATCCTGGGTTGCTAAAGGAAATTGGGGTGGAGATAGTGGAATGGTTTGCCATAATCTTCCAATTTTCCCCAGATATGGAAAGATGCCAGAGGATTGGAATGTGGTAAATATGATAGACTTATTCAAGAAAGGCTGTGAGGACATTCCTCATAACTACAGGTTGGTCAGTTCAACATCGCTGATGGATAAGGTTCTAGAGACAACAATCAGGGGAAAATAGTCAACAGGCACTTGGAGAGGTTTGGATTGAATAAGGAAATCCCGCATAATTGTAAAAGGCACATTGTGCTTGTCTAATTGAGTTTTTTGATGAAGTAGAAGAAAGTAGTACACAAGATGTTGTCTATATGGATTTTAAGAAGGCATTTGACAAATTATCATTATAAAAGACTGATTAACAAAAATGAGGTTCTTTAAATAAGATGGTCAGTGTCAGCTTTGATTAAATATTGGCTTAGGATGGGAAACAGAGTCGTGGTACAGTTTACAAGAAGGTTGCCAGGGTTAGAAAAGTGTAGCTACGAGGAGAGATTGGGTAGGTTGTGGTTATATTCCTTAGAACAAAGAAGGCTGAGAGGTGACTTGATTGAGGTGTACAAAATTATGAGGGGAATAGGTAGAGTAGACAGGATAAAATTGTTTCCCTTGGTGGAGAATTCTAGAACCAGGGGACATAGATTCAAGGTAAGTGGCAGAAGGCATAGGGGGGACATGAGGAAGAACTTTTTTACGCAGAGGTAGTGGGTGTCTGGAGTTCGCTGCCCAAGTTGGTGGTAGAGGCTGAAACTCTTTTTAAAAAGTACCTGGATCTGCACCTTAAGTGCTGTAAGCTGCAGGGCTATGGGCCGGGTGCAGGAAGGTGGGATTAGAAAGGGCACCAGGGTGTCCTCAGGCTGGCATGAACAAGATGGGCCAAATGGCCTCCTTCTGTGCTGTAACTTTTCTATGGCTCTATGGTAAATAGTTGTTTTTCAGACTGGAGGATGACGGACAGTGGTGTTCCCCAAGGTTAGCAATAGGATAACTACCTTTTTTGATCAATATAAATGACTCAGCTAGTGGAATACAAAGCAAAATTTGGTGTTTTTTTCATATACTAAATTTGAACAAATGGTGAAGGATGATACTAATCAACTGCAGCAGGACATAAGATGGCAGATTGGACAGACAAGTGGCAGATTGAATTTAATACTGAGAAATGTGAAGTGGTGTGTTTTGACAGAAGGCATAGGGAGAGGCAATATAGACTTAATGGCACAGTTCTAAAATGTTTGCAGGAACAGAGGGGCTTGGAGGGTGCGTAGATCTTTTGAAATCGGCAGGATAGATTGAGAAATTGATTAGCAAAGCATATGGGATCTTGGTTTTCATTAATATAGGTATGCATACAATAGTGGGGATGTTATGCTGAACCTTTAAAGGCTCTGGTTAGGCCATGACTAGAGTATTGTGTCCAGATCTGGTCACCACACTTTAGGAAGGAGATGAGGGTCCTTGAGACGGTGCAGGGGAGATTTAATTGTATTTAAATTCCCCAGCTGTCAGGGTGGGGTTTGAACATGCATCTGCAGATTAGTCCAGGCTTTGGATCAGCAGTCCAGAATGATACCACACCCAAGTTTTTTTGTTCTGCAAATTACAAGGATAGAAGGGCACTGGAGAAAATGTATACAAAATGTACAAGATTGATAACATATGAGTGGTTGCAACTGTCAGAAAAGTTTGAACAGGCTGGGACTTTTCTTGAGAAAGGGAAGTTTGAAAGGTGCCCCCTCTTTAAAATTATGAAGGGTTTGATGGGATAAATGTGAAGATGTTCGTGCTTTTGGGGAAGACCGAAGCTAGAGCCATTAAGTTACTAACAAACTCCATTAAGTAATTTGAGCAAATCCTTTTCTTATTCAGAGAGCGGTGAGAATGTGGAATTAGCAATCGGAGTGGTTGCAACTAGTAGTGTAGATGCATTTAAAGGGAAGCCAGATAAACACATGGGAGAAAGGGGCAGAAGGATATGCTGATAGTGAGAGATGAAGTCCAATGGAAGGAGGCTCATGTAGTACATAAATGCCGGCATGGGCCAGTCGGGAAAATGGTGGTGGGTTTGTTTTAAATTCTATGTAATTAAATGTGTGATGATTATATACAATTCCATTCCCTGTTATCATTGCTAAGCCACCTACGCAGATAATAGAATAGCCACAGTGACTGAATTACAGTGGTGATAAATTAACTAGGGCCTGTGCTTTTTCTTTCACTCATTCTTGGGTTTGAGCACTACAGGCTAGACCAGCATTTATTGTCCATCTTGAATTGCCTTTGAGAAGATGGTGGTGAATTGCTGCCTTGAACTGCTGCAATGCAATTGAAAGAATTTTTAAAAATGTTTAGGTACACCCACAGTACCGTGAGGCAGAGAGTTTCAGAGTTTTGACCCAAGAACCATGAAGGAATGGCAATATAGTTCCAAGAAAGAATGGTGTGTGGCTTCGCAGGAAACCTGCAGGTGTTGGTCTTCTTACATGTCTGCTGCCCTTGTTCTTCTAGTTGGTAGAGGCTGCAGGTTTGGAAGGTACTGTCGAAAGCGCCTTGGCAAGTTGCTGCAGTGAAGCTTGTAGATAGTGAACACCGCTGCCACTGTGCCCCAATGGTGGAGGGGATAAGTGTTAAGATGGCAGTTGGGGTGCCAATCAAGCAGGCTGCTTTGTCCTGGTTAGTGTCGAGCTTCGAGTGTTGTTGGAGCTTCACTCAAAGGCAAATGGAGAGTATTCCATCACACTCCTGACTTGTGCCTTGTCAATGGACAGGCTTTGGGGAGTTAGGAGGTGAGTTACTTGTGACAGAATTCCCACCCCCTCACCTACTTTTGTAGCCAGAATATTTTATATGGCTGGTCCAGTTAAGCTCTGGTCAATGGTAACCCCAACGGATGTTGATAGTGGGGGGTTCAGTGAGGCTAATAGCATTGAATGTCAAGGAGCGATGGTTAGATTCTCTTGTTGGAGCTGGTCATTGTAGGCACTTAAGTGGCAAATAACATTCACGCCATATGTCAGCCCAAGGCTGAATGTTGTCAGTGTCTTGCTGCACATGGGCATGGACTATTTCCATTCATGAAAGGATCGAGAATGAGAGGGCACAGATTTAAACTGGGAAAAGATACAAAAGTGATTAGAGGAAAAACTTTTTCACACTGCGTGTTTAAGGTCTGGAATGCACTGCCTGAATGTGTGGTGGAGGTAGGTTCATTTGAGGTATTTAATAGGGAATCACACTGTTATCTGAAAAGGAAGAATACCCAAGGTTATGGAGAAAAGCAGGGAAGTGGCACTAGTTGAATTGCTCACTAGGAGAGCTAGTTCAGACGATGGGCCAATTGGTGGCCTCCTGCACTAACAATTCTGTGTATCTGTGACTGCTTCATTATCTGAGGAGTTGCAAATGGTACTGAATAATGTGCAATTATCTAGAACATCCCTACTTTGACCTTATGATGAAGGGAAGCAGCTGAAGATGGTTGGGCCTAGGATGCTACCCTGAGGAACTCTGCAATGTTCTGGGGCTGAGATGATTAACCTCCAACAACCACAACCATCTTCCATTGTGCTAGGTATTCAACTCTTTTGTCCATATTTTGACCAAGATTATAGTGAGACGAGGAGCTGATTGGCCCTGGCGGAATCCAAACTGAGCATCGGTGAGCAGGTTATTCCTATGTAAGTGCTGTTTAATAGCACTTTCGACGACACCATCCATCACTTGGCTAATGGTTGAGTGTAGACTGATAGGATGGTAATTAGCTTGGTTGGATTTGTCCTGCTCTTTGTGGCTAGGACACACCTAGGTGGACATACCTAGGCAATTTTCCACATTGTTGGGTAGATATCAATATTGTGGTTGTACTGGAACAACTTGACTAAGGGTCTGGCTTGCTCTGGAGCACAAGTCACAGTGTTATTGTAGGGATGTTGCCAGGCCCCATAGCCTTTGCTGTGTCCTGTGCCTTTGGCTGTTTCTCGATATCATGTGGATGTTCTTGATTGTAAAGGGCATGTAAATGTCAAGATGGCGACCAAACCCAGCATGGCTGTGATGCCCCCTTTGGCCAAATATCTATCTTCTAGGCTGGCGTGTGATTGCTCAGGTGATACACTAATGGTGCCCACTGTTCCAGCAAGAACTGGGGTGGGGGTGGGGGGAGGGAGGTTGGTGGGACTGTTGGCGATAGTGTCCATGTTCTGATGGATTTAATATTAATCCTGAGGCAGCTAATTGGGCACTAATGTGCAGTGCCCCATTACCTAGTGCTACTTTCACTGTACGCTGGTTTGGGAATACCGACAGTCCTGCTCAGGGACAGCGAAAGGGGACTTCTTACTTTCATCATTTGCAAACAGCTCCACTGCAGGCAAGAGCGACAGTGAGGTCTAATCTGGGTAGTCGGCAGGTCCACATCTCCAGCATTATGTGTAGGTTTGTAGGGGTGACATAATTACACCTGTGGTGAGCTGCATGCCCAGTTTCCGATTTGGGCTTTGCTCTGTGCTTAGGGTCAGAGAGATGGAGTGAGAGGAGAAGCAGGATGCTGCCTCTGAAAGAAAAGCCAGTTCATGATGGAATGCTCCTGCATACCTTGTTATAAGCTCATCTCAGTGAACTTGCACATTGCTTGGGAAGTGGTGTGCGTGGGCAGAAATAAGAATGTAACAAAAAGCGGCAGAAAGCAAAATAGTTAAAAACCAAGCATCCTAAAACTTTCTGTCTCTAATCCATCTATGTTAAAATTGTCTTTTTGTCAGTATCTCAATTTTAAATTCTCCTGTTCACTCTTGGATATACCATACTTGTATGACTGAACAGTTCTGATCTCCATATTATGAAAGGAGGATAGAAGTAAAAAGGGTATAGGTGCAAAATTAGATTTACTAGAATAATATTGAGAGGCTGTACGACTGCATTCCTGGCTTTGCCAATTTGCACCTGTGGTGTCTGGATTCAGTAGTGTATCAAGGAGGACAGTGTGGATTCTGTATTAAAAACAGAAAATGCTGGAAAAACTCAGATCTGACAGTATCTGAGGAGAAAGAAACTGAGTTAATGTTTTGAGTCTGCATTTGCTGCTCCCAATGCAGTTTTCTCTACATTGGGGAAACCAAATGCAGACTGGGTGACCACTTTGCGGAACACCTTCAGTCTGTCCGCAAGCATGACCCAGACCTTCCTGCCTCTTGCCATTTCGACACCCCATCCTGCTCTCATGCCCACATGTCCGTCCTTGGACTGCTGCAATGTTCCAGTGAAGCTTGACGCAAACTGGAGGAACAGCACCTCATCTTCCGATTAGGCACTTTACAGCCTTCTGGACTTAACATTGTGTTCAGCAACATCAGACCATGAACTCTCTCCTCTATCTTCACACTTTGTTTTTAACCCCTTTTTAAAAAAATATATATATTTTTATTTTTTATCCACTTATTTTCATTTTTATTCATTGGTTTATCCACTTTTTTAAATCCTGTTTTTATCCCTTCTATCTTTTTTCCCCAACCACCTCCCCCTCCCACCCCCAAAAGGGCCACCTGTTACTTATTCCTGTTGTTCTTTCACAGAGTGCTTACTCTTGTTCTGCTATTCACATGTTGTGCTTTCTAACCTTTATGCCAC
Source organism: Carcharodon carcharias (assembly GCF_017639515.1). Taxonomy (NCBI): domain Eukaryota; kingdom Metazoa; phylum Chordata; class Chondrichthyes; order Lamniformes; family Lamnidae; genus Carcharodon; species Carcharodon carcharias. The sequence continues at coordinate 113,170,085 of NC_054476.1, read as the reverse complement.
CATCAGCACCTTCTTTAACCCTTACCACTACCATTGACACTCCCTTTGTCTTTTTGTCCATGACATCTCTGTCAATCTTTCCTTAGCCCCCACCTTTTATCCAGCTTCACCTACTCCACTCCCCTTTAAACAATACAAATTTCATCACATTTCTACTTCTCTGTAGCTCTGAGGAAGTCATGTGGACTCGAAACATTGACTCTGTTTTTCTCTCCACAGATGCTATCGGACCTGCTGAGTTTTTCCAGCACTTTCTGTTTTCATTTCAGATTTCCAGCATCCACAGTATTTTGCTTTTATCTTAGCGTGGATTCTGTGGCAGCCAAATAAACTCCTGTGAATTTCTCAGTACCGTGGTATGGAGACTTTTAAACATGGTGGTTGCTCGCCATGTGTGTCAGGTGCCTGGTTGGGTGAGAAATACCTAGACAGGTTAAGGAGGTTCACTGTACAGTGTTTGGACCATGGAGTGCTCTCTGGCCTCGGAGGCGATAGGGATTGTGATTGACTGAAGACTTTATGGTGGCGCTCAGCTGTATTAACCTGTTTAATCAGTTTAAAGTACTGTAACCTGCAGTCAGCAGTTCGTGTTCATTATATACCAGCTTCTCATGAGCTTGTGACTGGGATTCTTGCTCCTGCTCCTGCTTATTACTTTGCTAATCCATATGACAGTTTGAAGATACGGAGGGGGTACATTGCTGATAGATAAGAGGCTCAGTTCTGAATGCCAATGATTAAATATTTTTTACTGTCCTCTTGGTTAATCTGTTGCAAACAATGCAACAATTTGGGTATTTTTCATTTTACAAATTAACTTTTTGGAAAGAATGAAACCATGAGAAATCATGTGAAATTCATATTAAAGCAATGTAACAAAGGACTTTAAGTTGCCTGAAATAGGCACTTGCACCAAGGCATTCGTAATTCACTAACAATTTAGACACTTGTCATTTAATTTTTTAAGTGTTTAGTTTGTCTTCTGACTGTTCTTGTGCCATTCTATTTGACACAGAGGAGGTTGCCAAGCTGCAGAAACATCTGGCGCTCCTCCGCCAGGAGTACGTGAAGATGCAGCAGAAGCTGGCAGAGACAGAGAAGAGATGTGCCATGCTTGCAGCCACATCCAACAAAGAAAACTCCAGTGACTCTTTTGTTTACAGACTGCTGTCTATTGTGTCTGAGCTTTATCAGCAAGAACAATACAGGTAAATGTTTTAGTGTAAAAGTTAATGTGTTGACTTAATCTGTAATAAGAATTTGGATCTTGGGACGTAATTGTGTCTATTGAACTGATAAAAGCCGGTAAATCTTTTAAATTTAGTTGAATTAGGTCAACGGCATTTCCTTTTTTTTTGGTATTTATATTACTGGCATCAGAATCCAGGTTGGCCATTGCTATCGGAATATCTAATTTTAAACAATACTGCTGTAATCTTTTGACATAATTGAACTTGAGCAGCCAAGCTGAAAAGGCATTCCAGTGCAGTAGCCTGAATGGGACTTTCTTTCCTTTTAGAAAACTATACTCGTTAATGAGATGCATTCTCTTAAAATTTGCAGGTTAGATATGTAATCCCACAAAATGAGCTGGCAGATTAACTGTAATTAACCCCAGACATTATGGTGATACATATTTCACATGAAATCTTATAAACAAAACAATTGTTGGAATATTTACTATAGCACTTTCAATCATAGATAATTTCAGAATAATGGACAGCAATCTCTTTTTTGTGGAATATCCATTTGTGTGGTGGGGAGAAGCAGGTAAAAAGGGAATATTTTTGATTATTTTGGAGCAAAAGTGAGTATCTGGTAGTGCTTGATTGCTTTCTCCTGATACGCACTCTGCCTAGGCAAGCATTCAACGTCTTGTCCAGTGACTAATTTTCATGTATAGGCCCAGGTGACAATGGTCAGAGGCATCATCAGAGAGCAGAAGGTCTGTTAACTTTTTTTTTAAAAGATTGATTAAAAAAGCAATTCCTATCTGGTTCTAGTCGTTTGATCAGATCTGTGTCCACAGCTAATAATTGGGCACAAATTGTAATCTTGACATTGGATGATCCCTGGCTTGTGAAATGAAAATGTTGTCCTGATGGTGGGGCAGTGTAGACAGAGCTTTCTTATGGATTTGTGAATTCACCAGTGATGGCAGAATGATGTTTTATTCTTCCTGAAGCCTACTTCCATTAGCTGAAGTGAGTGTACCACAGTCTGCTTCATAACTGGCTGCAGATTCGCCAATTTGAGTGCATTTCAGCTCTAGCGCCGACTGGGTAGACTTCAACACAAGTTCTTGCAAGCATGGCTTTCTCTCTTTGCTTGCTGTTTGCTAATGAATACACCTATGTTGTGTGTCTCCTAAGCAATAAATATGATCCTTAAAAGTGGCCATTTCATGTGGAAAAACATTGGGATTAATTTTATCTCCAGCTCTTTTCAGCAGAGTCTATCAATTGTTTTTCACTTTGAGATATTGATTGTTGTACGTCTAACCTTTGCAATCTAGAACATCTTGTGACAATTGTAAGGTTCATTATTCAGCTTGGTTTTCTAGTGGAGATCTGAAGACAGTAAGTTACGGGGTGGTGGGGTGTGCAGAAAGTATAAAATCAGCTAGTAAAACCATTTTCATAAACAAATAGTGAAGGAAAGTGTGGAGCTGATTAGGGATCAAAAAGGAAGTTATCTTGTGTAGGCAAAGGGCGCAGGTGAGGAACCCAATGAATATTTAGGAAATATTTGGCTAACAAATGAAAGCCTGCACAGATTTGTAAAGACATTGTGTTTAACTAACCTGATCAAGTCCTTTGAAATAACAGAGGGGCTTGATGAGGGTGGTGTGGTTGAAGTGGATATGGGCATTTGCACAATTGAATTATTAGCAAAATTAAAGCCCATAAGATTGAAGGGATTGAGTGGTAGCATGATGCATAATTGTCTAAAGGACAGTAAGCATGGGGCAGTGATGAATGGTTGTTTTTCTGACTGGAGAAAGGTATACACTGGTTTTCCCCAAATGTCAATAATTAGGATTATTGACCTTTTAGTATATTAATGATCTGGACTTGGGCATGCAGAACATAATTTCTAAATTGTCAGGTAAGAAACTGGGAAAGTGAGCAATGAGAAAGATAGCATCAGACTTCAGGAGGGCACAGACAGACGGGTGAAATGCGCTGATGGAATGAAGATGAAAGTTAAGGTAACTTAGGAAGAAAAGTTAATTGATGTAGTTTTAAAGGGGCTGCAAGAATGCAGAGACCTAGGGATGTACATATACAAACCTTTGAAGATGATGGGACAAGTTGAGAAGGCTGTTGTTTTAAAAAAAAAAGGCATGAGGGGTGCTCAGCTTTAGTAATGGAGCTGAAAAACATGGAAATTATGTTAAACCTTTATAAAACACTGGCTAGGCCTCAGCTGGTGTATTATGTTCAGTTCTGGTTTATGGAGGATGGCAATGCCTTGGAAAGGGAGCAGAAGGGACTAGAATAGTAGCAAGAATGAGGAACTTCAGTTAAATGAAGATTGGAGAAACTGAGGCTGTTTTCCTTTGAGCAGAGAAAATTAAGAGGCGTAAACAGAAAATGCTGGAAATATTTAAGTCCAGCAGTATCTGTGGAGAGAGAAAATTAGGAGTTAATGTTTCAGGTCGATGATCAGAACTTTGAGCATCCAATGAAAGGATTCTAATGATAGGTCATTGACCTGAAACGTTAGCTCTCTGTCTCTCCGCAGATATTGCATGATCTGCTGAGTATTTCCATTGTTTTGTCATTTCAGATTTCCAGCATTTGCAGTATTTTGCTTCTGAAGTAAAGTTAAGAGGAGATTGTTTCCAGTGGCACAAGGGTCAGTAACCAGATGATACAGATTTAAGGTGATTGGCAAAAGAACCAGAGACAAGATGAAGAAACATTTTAAAGCAGTGAGTTGCAATCTGAAGGGATGAGGAATCAGATTCGATACCAACATTCAAAGAGAATTGGATGAGTATTTGAAAGGGAAAAAAAGTTGACAGATTCTGGGGAAAAAGCAGAGCAGTAGGATTAAGTGAATAGCTCCACCAAAGAACTAGCACATGCATGATGTACTTTATCATTCTGTGATTCTATGAACTTAAACATTCTTACATCTGGTACTCTGGTGCTGCAGCCTGGATATGTGAAAGACCAACAGCTAGATTTAGTGGCAATGGCCAAGTTTCAGTTGGAGGACCATTCCACTAAAGAATAGTATTATATGTACTTTTTTTTTAAAAACTACCTTAAAAATGCTGCTCCTGAGCATCTTGGCAGTTTAATTAGCAAGTGGTGCTGCTTGTGATGGTTTAACATAAGGATGAAGCAGACTAATAATTCTGTAGCCAGTATGTAAAGGTAGGAAGTCAGCACACGCCTGCTGTTAATTTATAATGGCAGACAGCCACACAGCTGAAGCATCTAAATCCTGCACGGAGTTTACAACTATTCTGATTCCGAAGTTTTCCATTTATAATTCACTGACTATCTGGCTTCAGAAGTTTCATGCGATAACTAGGGGGCTATTGAAATAATAGAAACTTTGAAACAAGTTAGAGAAAATGTAACCAAGTAGAATATGTATAAATTAAGCACTGTACATTTTATATAGGAAGAAAATTATGGACAACATAAAGCCAGCAGCAGTTGGAGATTTGAGGATTTTATTAGACTCTACATTCGTCTGCAATGGAGCAGCAATAAACAAAAGAAATAGAATACTGAGTGATAGAGCCCAATCCGAAGCTTGCAATTTGTGCTTAAATTGTTCAGTGCTAGACTTAGACTGCAATTTGAGTACTGTGTGCATTTCTGATCATTGCAATATTCAAACAGTGGAGGCAGTGCAGATGAGCACTGCAAGACCAATTCTAATATTGATAGACAGGCTTTTCAGCGTGGAAGGCATCTTCCAGGGGTTATCCAGGTAGTTAAGGGTTTGGGAATGCTGTCAAATGAATCCTTTATCAGTAGGATAAGTGGATATATATTGAACTAGTGAAAGACAAATTTAGGACTGATGACTGGATATTCACACTGATCAATATATCAAATTAACTTCGGTGCCACCATTACTCTGCCCAGACATGGAATCACCTCAAGGTGCAATTGGGTGCTATGACTGGTTGGGAGAGACTGGACAAACTGAAGATGGATTATACTTTGTGATCTTTAGTTGTGGGTAATTTTTTTTTATTGCAACAGATCAAAGTTTAATTTCTGATTTGAAACCAACTTGGTCAGTTTCTTTACTACCTTAGTAAGTTATCATCTGAGTAGTGGGTCAGTTTTGTGCCAGTATTACAACCTGGCTGGATAGCTGGTCATGTTAACTGACAATCTATGCGAAGCCTCTTTTGGAGTCTTTTATTCCAATAAAATAAGTATCCAAAATAATCCATCTGGAATACTGGATTAATTTATTCCCCATTATTATTATTTTTTTTTGTTCATCTCCACTCTACGCCACTCCTCCACCCCACCTTCCATTTTTGCAATGTCACCTAGTTTTTGAAGCACCTGCACTGTACCTTGCCTTTCCAAAGAGCTTGGATTTCATCCAGGCTCTAGACTATGATAATGCTCTTGCTCATGATTTCCCAATGTCTTATCCCCGTGGGCAATTTTCAAACATGGATTTTTTTGCAGCTCTCTGGCAAAATAAGCAGATTGGCATCATAGAGCCCTATAATTGTGTGAGGAACGTCTGCAGTGCCTTCAATTCTAATCTTTTTCTAAGCTGGTTTCAACATAAATGACAAGAAAATTCATCAGTGTTTTTTGTCTTGCAGTGACTTGAAAGTGAAGGTTGGAGAAAAGTACATAAATGTTCATAAGTTTGTGTTGGCAGCACGCAGTGATGCCTGGAGCCTGACAAACCTTGCCTCGACCCATGAACTAGACCTGTCAGGTTTGTGCACAAGTCTTATTACCAAATTTGGTCCAAACCACTCTTGAGTTTGTATACTCTAAACTGACTTGCTGTCTAAATTTGACACTGGTGGGTGGGGTGGTGGTAGACTGATGATTCTTTGCTTCAGTGGAGTGATAGGAAGTTAATTTTCAGTCTTAGAGGTTGTTACTAAGCCACTTGTGCATATTATCTTAAACAGTTCTAAAATCATTTGGAGTTCTAAAACAAGGTGGAATTGGAAAGCAGTTTTTCGCTCCCTTAATCATTGTGCAATATTATCCAGTTGCTTTCAAAACCCTTGACCTTTCATTCTCGAACTTAAAAGCAAGTCATAGGTTTAGGTTATATGGCCCCTTGAGCCTGCTCCACTATTCAGTTAGGTCATGGTTGATTTTTCTGCACCAATTCCATTTCCCACCCATATCCTTTGATTTCCCTCACTGCTTGCAAATCCATTAATCTCAATCATGAATGTATGCAGCTCTCTGGAGTAGAAAATTCCAAAGATTCACAACCCACTGGGTGAAGAAATTTCTCCTCATTTTCAGCCCCAAATGGCTTATCCTGAGATGAGCTCTAGTTCTAAACTAGTTTGGCTTGGAGAAACAGCCTCTTGGCATCTCCCGTGTCAAACCCCCTCAGAATTTTAATGAGGTCACTTCTTTGGCGTTTAGAAGAATGAGAATATAGTCCCATTCTATTCATTCTCTCGGAAAAATGAAAAAAACTATTTGGAGTTCCAAATCTAGCTTACTTGGCACTTGTGTCACACTCGTCCAACATCACGGTCTCACATATTTTTCCTTTTTAAGTGCAGCACTGATTTTGGAGTGTTGTGTAGAGGAAAATCTACATCCTGTTGTCCTTTCTTGTTTTAACTAGAAAATTATATGTAGCCCTGAAGGAGCATTTTATATTGAATACAGCCTGGTCAGCTGTTTGGTACATGGGGAGCTAAATCTGCTGGATTACTGCAGTATGGCTGTAGTGAGGACTAAGTTTTTGGCCTGAGACCTGGACACTTGTCGCATGTGCGTCTGTGGCTTGAAGTTCTGACACAATCTGCCAATGCCTTATTAACCATTACCGAATTTCTGGTGCCATTCTTTTTGCATGACACCACAAGCATGAATAAATACAGGACAGCAGCACAGCTGGGTTTCTCTCCTGCTGCAGACTGAAATACCTAAATATGAAAAGATTCCTACATCCTGGATGGCTGTTGTTCTTTAAAAATGATCTTTCCCTGATGGTCATGCAGCTGCAACCAGTAGTTTTTGAGAAAAGTATAGATGAAATTAATGGGACTAAAAGCTGACAAATCCCCTGGGCCCGAGGGTCTATACTTTTAAAGTGGTGACTATGGAAGTCGTGGATGCGTGGTTTTGATTTTCAAGAATTTCCTTGATTCTGGAATGGCCCCAGTGAGAGGAGAACATGTATGTAACCTTGCTATTTAAGAAAGGGGGGAGTGAGAATACAGGGAACTATAGGCCTGGTAGCTTGGCATTGATATTGAGGAAAATGCTAGAATCTTTTAAGGAAGTGATAACAGGGCATTTAAAAAACCACCAACTATGTAGAATCAATGTAGCTTTGTGAAGGGAAAATAGTGTTTGACAAATCCTATTAGTTTTTTTTAAGGGTGCAGTTTACAGGGTAGATAAGGGAGAACCAGTGGATATATTTTGATTTTCATAGAATATTTGATATGGTGCCACAAAAGAGATTGTTACACAAGGTTAGGGCTCATGGGATTGGGGATAATATATTATCATGGATGGACGATTGCTACCAGAGAGAAAATGAGAATAAAATGAATAATTTTCAGGGGGAGGCACGGATCAGTACTTTGGCTCTCAGCTATTCATAATCTATATTAAATACTTGGATGAGGGTAATATATCAATGATCACTTTTCCACCTAGACATATAAGTGGTGAGGAGAATCCAAAGTGGCTGTAAAGGGACATAGGCCGGCTAATTGATTGGGCAAGAAAGTGGCAGATGGAGGGCAATGTGGACGAAGTGTGGAAATTTCCACTTTGGTAGGAAGAATAGAAAAGCAAAATATTTTTTGATAGGTGAGACTATGAAATGTTGATATTCAGAAGGATTTAATTGTCCTTCACCCGAATCAGAGAAAATTAACATGCAGCATAGGCAGTGCCATAGTGGTAATGTCACCGGACCAGTAATCCAGAGGCCCAGGCTAATGCTCTGGCGACAGTGGTTCAAATCCCACCACAGCAGTTGGTGGAATTTAAATTTAGTTTATAAATAGAACCATAGAAAATTAATGGTGCAGAAAGGGGCCATTCAACCCCTTCATCTGTCCCTGCCAAAAAGGAGAAAAAAGAAACTAGCTGCCCGTTTTAATCCCACTTTCCAGCACTTGGTCCATAGCCTTGTGAGTTACAGCACTTCAGATGCAGATCCAGGTACCTTTTTAAATGAGTTGAGCATTTCAGCCTCAACCACCAATTTAGGCAGTGAATTCCAGACATCCATCAGCCTCTTGGTGATAAAATATTTCCTCATTACCCCCCTCATCCTTCCACTGATCACCTTAAATCTGTGCCCCCTGGTAATTGACCCCTCAGCTAGGGTCTACCTTATCTAGGCCCCACATAATTTTGTACATCTCAATTAGGTCACACCCCTCAGCCTCTTCTGTTCAAAGGAAAACAACTCTAGCCTATCCAATTTCTCCTCATTGTTGCCAGGACTTGAAAATTGCAGCTTTCTTGTAAATCTCCTCTCACCAGAGCAATTGTCTTTCCTGTAATGTGGTGACCAGAACTGTGTACACAATTCCAGCTGTGGTCTAACCATTTTATACAGTTCCATCATTTCATCCCTGCTTTTGTGTTCAATACTTCACCCAATAAAGGAAAGCATTCCATATGCTTTCATGACCACCTTTTCCACCTGCCCTGCCACCTTCAAGGATCTGTGGACATGCACACCAAGGCCTCTCACTTCCTCAACCCCTCTCAATAACTTCCCATATATTGAGCATTCCCTTGCTTCGTTTGCCCTCCCCAAATGCATTACCTTGCACTTTTCCGGATTGAATTCAATTTGCCACCTCTCCATCCACTCCAACCAAACTATTGATATCATTCTGGAGTTGACAGCTATCCTCTTCACTATCAATTACATGGCCAAGTTTTGTCATCTGTAAATTTCCCAGTCATCTATCCCCTGGTGTCCCCCACCCCCAACACATTTAAACTTAAATCATTAACATTTACAACACATAGCAAAGGTCCCAACACTGAGCTCTATGGAACACCACTGGAAACCGTTTTCCATTCGCAAAAATATCCATCAACATCACTCTTTGTTTCTTGTCACTGGGCCAATTTTGGATTCAAGCTATATCCCATGAGATCTCACTTTCCAGACTAGTCTGCCATGTGGGACCTTGCCTTACTGAAATTCATGTAGACGACATCCACTGCACTACCCTCATCAATCCTCCTTGTTACTTCCTCAAAAGATTCTATTATGTTAGCAAGACACAATCTTCCCCTAACAAAACCATGCTGACTATCCCTGATCAATCCGTGCATTTCTAAGTGACAGTTTGTCCTTTCAGAATTGTTTCCAATAATTTGTCCACCACCGAAATCAGACTGACCGGTCTATAATTTTCTGGCTTATCCCTTGTACCCTTTTTAAATGATGGTACAACATTTGCAGACCTCCAATCCTCTGGGACCTTGCCTGTACCTAGTGAGGATTGGAAAATGATCTTGGAGCATCTGCTATTCCCTCCCTGGCTTCCTTTAACAGCCTGGGTACAATTTATCTGGCACTGGTGATTTATCCACCTTCAAGGGCGCTACCCCCTTCAGTACTTCCTCTTTCATTGTTTATTGTATCTAATATTTCTCACTCCTCTTAAACTAGAATGTCTACATCATCCCTCTTCTTAGTGAAAACAGAGACAAAGCACTCATTGAGAACCTTGCCCACAAATTCTGCATCAACCCACATTGTTACCATTGTCACAACTTGCTGGGGATAGTGCACTGTAATATCAAGCTCCACTGTTCCCTAAGCCATGACAAATGTGAAAAGTTTGACTAAACCACCAGATTGCCCCAGTTCTACTTAACTGTTTAATTTAGGTTAACAGAATACGAGCACCAGGTTGTATACTTAATAAGTATATAACTGTTTATTGAACAAGCTGTGGTTAACCAGTGGCAAAAGAAATAAATATGAACTGCTAACTTCTAATGCTGTAACTTAAACTCTGCCCCATCTTAAATCCGCACACACGTACATGCACGATTTTAAAGGTGGGATAAAACAGTTCAATAGCACCAGTCTGGAGTACAGGATTCGATGAGTTGATGTTGATGATACAAGGTAGTCTTCCAGAACACTCAGTATTTAGTTCACTGGTTGAGAACTTCCTTTTCCATGTTTAACTGTGGTTTTCCCCTGGGTTTTCAGAGAGAGAGCATGTTATAGAGATATGAGGAGGAAAAAAAAAAAGAGCTAGCTATAAATGTGGAATTACTGGAATCTTCCACACACACGAGAAAGAAATTTTAGGTCTTGTTCCTTTCAGGCTAGGAGCTATTCTGCTCACGGCTGTTACACAAAACCCTGGTCACCTGGTCAGGAGCCAATTAAAATGTAAGGCCCATCTTAGGCCCTTGGCCCAGGACTCTTTTCTGGCACCATCCTGCCTTTCATGGTACTGTGTGTGTGCGTGCGTGTGCGCGTGCATCGTATCCTCTCTTTGCGCTCCTAATTTCCATGTTTACTTCACCCCTGTACTTTCTATATTCCCCTAGGCTTTCTAAAGTATTAAGTCTTTTGTGACTGTCAAACTTCTTTTTTCTGCTTTATTTTAGTCAGTATGCTTCTGGATAACCAGAGGGCTCTAGATTTGGCAGAACCACCCTTTTTCTTTTGAGGGGACATGTCTACACGCTGCCTGTAAAATCTTGCCTTTGATTTCCTCCCACTGATCTGATACGGTTTATCCTTATAATAGCTGTATCCAGTCCACCTCTCAGCTTTGTTAAATTTGTCTGTCCACCTCCGCCCCCCCCCACCAAAAAAAAATTTAGAACCTTTACTCCTGTTCTACCTCTGTCCCTTTCCATAATGATGTGAAGTCAAACTGTGTTATGGTCACCATCTCCAAAATGGTCCCCTGCTGCTACATCATCCACATGCCCAGCTTCATTTCCTAAGACTAAATCTAGAATTGTGCCGCCTCTTTTTGGGCTTATGTGCTGGCTAAAAATGTTCTCATGAATGCAGTTCAAGAATTTTGCACCCTCTGTGCCCTTCACATTGTTCATATCCCAATTGATATTAGGGTAGCTGAAGTCCCCAACAAATACTGTCCTATTGTTTTTGCACTCAGAAATGTGTCTACATTGCTCTTCTAACACCCTTCCACTATTTGGGGGTCTATAGTAGGCTATAGTACACTCCTAGCAATGTGATTGCCCTTTTATTTCTGATCTCAAACCATACGATGCCTCGTTTGATGCTTCATTTAGTATCTCACCCCACCAAAGAGCTGTAATTGATTCTTTAACTAATAATGCTACACCCACACCTTTTCATCCCCCTCCCTATCCTGTCTGCAAACTCTATATCCAGGGATGTTGACCTGCCATTTTTGTCCCTCCTTAAACCATGTTTCCGTTATAGCGATGATATCATGCTGCCACGTGCCTATCTGTGCCTTCAGCTCACTGGCTTTATTTACTATGCTCCTTGCATTTACCTTTTAACACTGCCAAATTCTTGTGCTGTACACTTTTTAATCTGTTCTGCTTCTGTCTTTCAGAGTCACTCACTAATTCTCCATCTCCCGTTCCCTGTTCTGAATTTGCCCTCGGGTTCCCATTCCCCTGCCAATCGGGTTTAAAAACCCCCCCCTCACCAACAGCAATAGCAAATCTCCCTGTGAGGATATTCATCCAGTTCTTTTCAGGTGCAGACTGTCTGGCTTGTACTAGTCCTACCTGCCCCAAAACTGGTCCCAGTGCCTCAGAAACCTGGTGCCCCTCCCCTCCTACACCAGCTTTTCAACCATGTGTTTAATCACTCAATTCTTCTATTTCTATACCTGCTTGCACATGGGACTGGAAATAATCCTGCGATTACTGCTTTAGAGGTCTTGCTTTTTCAATCTCCTTCCCACCTTCCCAAAGTCTGCTTTCATGATCTCATCACCTTTCCTACCTACGTCATTGGTACCAATGTGGACCACACCCTCTGGCTGAATGACAAAGAATGTCTTTCCGGCACCAGGGAGGCAACATACCATCCTGGTGTCATGTCTACAGCCACAGAAACCTGACTGTTCCCCTAACTAACGAATCCCCTGTTACTACTGCTCTTCCCCTTTTTTTAATTCTCCCCTTCTGTACAGCAGAGCTGCCTGTGGTGCTATAAACTTGGCTCTGACTGCACTCCTCTGAGGTCAACGCCCTCACTGGTATCCAAAATGGAAAACTGATTGGTGAGCAGGACGCCAGGGGACTCCTGCACTCCTGGCCTAATTTTCTTGGACTGCCTGGCGGTCACCCTTTCTGCCTCCAGGCTCCTAAGCTACTGTATGTGTTTTTCTAATTCTCAGCCACTTAATGACATTCCCTAACAGCTGTTTCTTGCCAACCAATGAACTTATATTTCTCCTGTGATGTTAGGTGCTGTTGACTATCTGTCCCAGGGTGGTCCTCTCGCACTCTCCTCTGGAATTTAAAAAGCTAGTCTGGGTAATTGTGATCATAAAACCATTGTTGCTTGTTGCAAAAAAACCCATCTTTTTCAATAATGTCTTTTAGGTAAGGAAATCTGCTGACCTGGTCTGCGCTACATGTGATTCCAGACATGCAACAATGTGGTTTTCTCATAACTGCCCTCTGAAATGGCCTAGCAAGCCACTACAAAGTCTAGAAAAAGAAATTCCCTAACAGCACTGGGTGTACCTACACCACGTAGCCTGTAGCGGTTCAAGAAGGTGGTTCACCATCACCACCTCAAGGACAATTACGGATGGGCAATAAAAATGCTGGCCTGCCAGCAAATGCCAACACCCAGTGAAAGAATAAGAAAAACGTACAGCAAGCAGTTTGTAAAGCAAATAGTATGTTAGCCATTATTACAAGGCATTTGAAGTATAAAAGTAAAGAAGTCTTGCTGCAGTGATACAGGGCTTTGGTGGGACAACATCTGGGGCACTATGCCCAGTTTTGATCTCCTTATCAAAGGAAGGGCATGCTTCCCTAAGAAAAGGTTCATCAAAGGTTCACTGGACTGATTCCTGAGATGAGAGGGATGTTCACTTATGGAGATTCGGAATGAGTCTCTGCTCTCTGGAATTTAGAAGAATGATAGGTAATCTCATTGAAAAAAATGAAATTCTTGGTGGGTTTAACAGGGTAGATGCTGAGAGACTGTTTTCCCCCTGTCTGAAGAATCTAGAGGATAGGGGTCATAATTAATAAGAGGTCAGCCATTTATCACCTGGGATGAAAGACTTCTTCAGTCAGGGTTGTAAATCTGTCCCAGTGGGCTGTGAATGATTGTTTGATAAGTTATGTCCAAGACTGAGACTGATAGATTTTTGGGCACTAAGGAAGTCGAAGGACCTGAGGATAGAGCAGGAAAGTATTATCGATAGAAAAGTTCAGCCATGATTTTAGCGAATGACAGAGCAGGCTCAAGGTGGACAGTATGGCCCCCTTCCTCCTTCCTACATTTTCTCACTGTAAATGATTCTTTGTGTTTTCTGTGCCAGATGCTGAGTCAGAAGTAACCATGGCGATGCTCCGATGGGTTTACACGGATGAACTTGAACTGAAGGAAGATGATGTATTCCTCACTGAACTAATGAGATTAGCTAATCGATTTCAGCTATATCTTCTCCGAGAAAGGTAAATAGTTGACACACATTCTCTCCGAATAAGGAGGTCTTAACTAGTGTCCGGCTTGATGACTGTCTATGGATGAGCCCCACAGAATTGAAATCAATGGAATGAATCCTACTTGAACAGAGTTGGGATTTTTACCTTTTTTCTCACTACTAAATTTATTGGTTGGAATTTTGTTTTAAACTTAAATTTGAGGAAACAAAATGTCTGGTGGTTCTCACCAACCACCCTCAAACTAAGGAATAATAATTTGAGGAGAAAAGACCTGGGAAAAATAAATGAATCCTAATCATGGGTAAAGTCATGTGATTATGTCGAATTGGTGGCTACTGTTTTGCAGCATTACCATATTAATTATGGATGAGGAAGCCCATTTGGCCCATCTTTTCATCCATCCAAAAAGAGCTAATGTTCCCCATTAACACACTTGATTGTAGGTAATTCTGCACCTTTAGCCTGTTCCACCATTCAGTTCCTTGGTTGATCTGTCCTTCAACCCCACTTGGGATCGATATCCCTGATGCCTTTATCCAACACACATCTCTATCTCAGTTAACGCTTTCACAGTCTGCTAGGAGAAGGATGTTCCAGATTTCCACTATTCTTGTGTATTGCGGGGGCAAGAAGTGCTTCCTGATTTCACTCTGAAATGGCTTGGCTCTAATTTTAAGATTATGTTCTCTTGTTCTGAATTCTCTTCCAGTTTATTTAATAGTTACTTTTCACTTCACTGCTGTAATTCGAAGTCCCTTCCATCTGTTGATCACTGTGTAAAAGAATTTTTTATTTTTTAGAGCCTATTTAACTCTTGTGCGACTTCCATCTTGCTCATGTTGAAATTATTAATTTAACTTCAGTTATCTCTGGGAAAAGTACATTGTAAGTAGTTTCAAGCCAATTCAAATCTTTAATTGGTACCTCTTCTATGATTATCCTCTTTAATATTATAGCACTTTTTTTACTCTTACTATTGTTTCCCTCTGCATCCATGCTTTTTCTCACATCTGTGTATCTCTGATCGCTCTACCTAATTTATTTTTGAATGCTCTTGTATTCATCCCAGTGAACTACTCCCTTTTTAAACTGTAGGTTTATAGACTGCATTATTTTTCTCTCCCTCAATTTGTTAATCCATTTGGAGGAGTCAAGCTTATTTAGACTAAACTTAATGATTCTAAGTATGTATTTATCTCATATTCTCAGCTTTATTCCTTTTGAAGGTTCCTTGTTCAACACCCTCTTCCAGTTTATTTACTTGTTCCCTCATTGAAAGGCTTACTTCATATACTGGGCTCCTATTCAAATCGCAGATCATGTTTAACTGATCCTGCGCTCGCATTTTCAAGGGCTTCCATTCCCTGGGCATTGTTGGGATCATGAAGACAAACCAAGTGAAGATGAGCAATGCCTCTTGTAGCTTCCTTGATGAATTGGGTCATGAAGCAGTTACATAATATGTTAATGAAGTCTGACTCAATTGTGGTCAAAATGATGTGGGATCATACCTCAGTTCTTCAGACTTGGAGCCTGCTTTGACTTATTTAAACTTACCTCTCCATAAATGGCTTAATAGCTCCATCGTAGCAGCAGGAAGTCTTCTGCCAAATTTAATGTGTGAATGGTGTGCTGTGAAGCTTTAACATGACACCATCACCAGACATTTTCCAAGCGCAAGCTTTAGAGTCCAGTGAAAAATCTTTGTTTGTGGAACCTAAGGCTTGGATAGGTCACATGAGAGTGTTATTTCTGTTGACCCAACTTGGATGAATGTTTGTCTTTTGGAAGTTGGGGAGGGAATGCCTAGCATTATGCCCTTCTTATTTGTTTTATTTTTCTATTACACAAGTTTACATGGGAATAAGCCATTTGGCTGAACAGGTCAATGCTAGTGTTAGTTCTCCCCAAAATGGTCCTTCCACCTTGCTTCATTTCACCCTATTATCACATCCTTGCATTTCTTTCTCTCTAATGTACTTATCTAGTTTTCCCTAAAGTGACTCAGTGCTACTCACTGCAACTACTGCATGTAGTAAATCCCACGATCTGAATGTTCAGTAAAATTTCTCCTAAATTTATGACTATATTATTTGTCTAGCTTTGCATTCCTTTGTCCGCACATGCCTCCCCACCCCCAACCATCCTCATACTTGTTTAATAAATGCTTCCTCAGTATTAATTATGCCCCTCAATTTGGTGTCTGCAAATTTTGACACAGCACTTCCAATTCCTGAGCCCAAATAGTTTAAGTAAATTGTCCTAGCACAGACCCCTGTGGAAAGCTACTACCTTCCTTCAGCCAGTCTGAATAATTACCATTTAATCCTGACTGTTCAATTTTTGTAACTAGTTGTTCATAGTTGACTAGTAACTTGTCCCATGACTCTGCATGTGTTGACCTTTAGTCATGAGTCTACATGCAGTACCTTAGTGGAAACCTTTTGAAAGTCCATGTATGTTACGTTCACTTCATTTCCCTTTATTTACTCCTTCTATTTTTACAAAAAATTCAGTAATGTTTATCACCTTTGGAAACCTTGACAATCGAATGAAAATACAGATTGCATGTTGGTGAGTTACATATAGTCTCTGATACTGGCAGGTTTGTTCAAATGCAAAGAAAAATAACTTTTTTTTATCTGTGTTAAGACGTTGGTATTAAGGGGACCAGGATACCCTTGTTTCACTAAGTATGTACAACAAGTGCTGTGACCAGGGATCATAAATCTGAACACTTACCTCCTTTATTTCTGGTGGCCAAGAAATGATTTGGGCAAAATGCAGTATGAAATAATTTTTGAACATGTAGCCTGTACATGCACAGTAGTATATTTATTCTGCACTTTTTCCTGCTGTCAGGTGTGAGAAAGGAGTAATGTCATTGGTTAACGTTAGGAACTGTATTCGATTCTATCAGACTGCAGAGGAGCTGAATGCTATTACGTTGCTGAACTACTGTTCTGAGATTATAGCCAGCCATTGGGTGAGTTACAAGACAAACAACTGCTTGCATTTATATTGTATCTTTTAATGTAGTAAAATGTCCCAAGGCACTTCACAAGCTTTGCATGTAAAGTGAGATGCCAAATATCACAACCTAAATTGTATTTTATGCCACAGCCCTGGATTATCTTCCAAATTTGTGTGAGATATTTGTTGAGAATTCTGTGCTTTAACCTTTAACTTTTTATGAAGTTGCTTTGTCTGCGTACTAAATGAGCACAATATAAAATTGGCCGTAAAATACAACACACAAACCGGGTGACATTGAAATGCTGTGCATCATTTCCCAAATTGAGTGGGTAGATGAGCTGTTCACAAATCTACCTTTGCTTTATTTAACTGTAGCGACCTGCATAAGGAATATCCAAGGATGGCAGCTTATTTTGACCAATCCCCTTCCTTTAAACTAAAGAATTGGATGGGGCAACTTCTGCCTCAAAATTGATTTCCACTGTGGCTTTGACCCTAGGTCAGATTTAAAAAAAACAAATCTCTCGGACAAGTTCCTAATTTGCAATAGCCTTCAGTATTGAGCAACCAGTTTGGAAAACCCTGTGCAACAGCTGATGTGTTTGACTGGGGAAACCTTTGTGCTACAAATGATTTGATTGATTGGGAAAGACTTTGTACCGCAACTGAGCTGATTTGGTCAGAGAAGACCCTGTGCTGTAACTGAAGACTGCTTGGTGCTGACACAGGACGGTTTTCCTCAACATTATCCTGCTGACACAAATTCATACAAAACTTTGAAATAGGGTTTACATTTTACGTATTATGAATAAAATACACACTAAGGACATTTTCCTTGCTATTTGGAGGTGGAAGGACCATTTTCTTTTCTCCCAGAATTGATAACTACAGAATCCAAGGTACACAGTAAATACCATGATAATAGTAAGAAATGTCATTGTGCTCTGTCTCTGCAGGTTAGTGTGGTGAATGACTGAACTATATAATCCCAAGAGGTGCTATGTTTGATTTCCCAGGCAGCTGTTAGTTGATCTCAGCCACAGCTGAAGTTGATACGACTTTGGCCTCCACACCTCTTAAGAGAGATCTTTTCGGATGAGCTATATAATTGAGTGCCCCTCTAACTGTTCAGTTAGATGCAAGAGTCTGTAGTGCTATTTGAAGATCCTCCCATTCTCCTGGCTAACATCGATCCCTCAATTGACATCACCAAATACAAATTATTAGGTTGTTTATTCATTTGCTGTTTTGCTTCCGTGAGGATTGACTGTTTGGGCAGATGTGAAATGTGTCCTAAGGGGTCGAGGGGAAGAAAAAAAATGTCAGCTATTAGTTGATTTTGGGAAGAAAAAAAGTTGTTGTAGTTTTGTACCCTGGCATAGCAGTACCTGTGGACTTATGATTAGTAAAACATGCATTTTTTTGCCATTACTAAGATTATTTGTAGATCCGGCACATTAATTACACTGCTAGCTTTTGAGTGACTCCAATTACAGTATAATCCCTTCAGTAATGGAATTTCAATGTCCACCTTTTTGTAGCAAGGATACCAAGCATTGCAAAACAGTGGTAGAAATTCCATAGAAGAGACTTGAGAGTTTTATAATATGGAAAAAAGAAAAGTATTTCTGTCATACCTTTCAGAATTATAAGGGCTCCCAAAGTGCTTTAAAGGCAATGGAGTACTTTGGAATTGAACTGTTGTGATGTAAGAATGTCGTTCATTTCTAGCCTTTTTTTGGAGAATGAAGCTGTAACCTGTAGGGGCTACAGTACCATTGTTGTTCTTTACTGGACAACCACCAAGAGGCCTGGATTATTGATCCAGAGACATGCATTTAAATCCCACCAGGACAGCTGAGGGGCATAAATTCAATTAATTAAATTAATCAGTAATAAAAACCAATATTAGTAATGGTAACCATAAAACTACTGGATTGTCTTTCAAATACCCACCTGGCTCACTAACCTTTTCAAGGAAGAAAAGCTGTCCCCTTTACTCAGTCTGGCCTATATATGAGATTCGAGATGTATAGCAATGTGATTGATTCTTAACTATCCTCTGAAATGGCCAAGCAAGTCATTTAGTTGTGTTGGGGAAGGTTGGTCATCACCACCTCTTGAAGGCACTTGGAGATGGGCAATAAATGCTCTTGGCAATGATGCCCAGTAAATGAATTTTTAAAAAACACATCATTACCTCACAGCTAAATTCCAAATGCTCTCTTTTCCAGCTGTTCATCAGGTTTCTGCCCCCCACAGCACTGAGACCACATCACCAATCACATTCTGTGACTGCAGCTCACTCCGTCTTCAAGTTATGGAGTCATTATGACAGAGGAGGAGATCATTTGGTTCAAGTTTTTGCAGGCTTTCTGTAGAGCAGTCCTGTTCATCCCCAGTTAGTCTATCCTCATAGCCCTGTAAATTTATTTCCCTGAAATGCCCCTCCAACTTCTGTTTGAAATTATTCATCATCTTCACTTCCACCACTCTTCCAGGTCGTTACCAATAACTGTGTTTAAAATTCTTCTATTGTTTGGCATCAACAATTCCATCATCCTTGAATGTTTCCCTCGCCCTTTCTACAGTTTCCCCTCTCATTTCTCCTCTGTCCCATATAAAGTGTTGGGATGTGTCCCTGATGTGAGGAGTGCTGCAGAAATGTAAGTTGTATAAATAGCTTTTACATGTTGCAAGCTGAATGGAAGAAATGGCAATGCAATGGAAAAAATCTCTTTGGAGTGATTAGCTACTGATCTACTTTACCAATAAAAGCAGTTTCTGTTTTTATTTATCTAGGATGATCTGCAGAAGGATGATTTCAGCAGCATGACTGCTCCTTTGTTGTACAAAATGATTAAATCAAAGACTGAATACCCTTTGCATAAAGCTATCAAAGTGGAGAGAGAGGATGTTGTATTTCTCTACCTCATTGCAATGGACTCTCAGGTAGGAGCATCTTCTATTAACCAAAGTAATGTATTATGGCCAATGTTCAGGTGGTCCTAAAGATTTACACGTGTAACTTTGAGGAATCTTGTACCTAGTTCCTCAGATACTCTACGTGCAAAATAATGGGGATATATGTGCGTGAAGTTCCTGATAAAACTGACTTCCGTGTACTGAATTAGGTTTCTTCATCTTGCTCAGAACTGCCCTTTCTAAAACTTGAAGCTCACAAAATTCCAACAAGACAAATTAGATAGGGACAAGTGCAAATAGAATGGAACTGCCTGGTGAGCCAGATCCTCTGGGCTGTAGCTTAGAATGTTAACCTATATAATTGGATTTGTACTATTTTAACTGAGGTATAATTCATTTTAAAAACAGATTATTGACTCTGTTAAAGGGATTTACTGAGTGAGGTAAGCTTGTGTGTAGTAACATCAGTAGTAATTTCTAGCCCATTAGGCTTAACGATGTAAGGTCTTTTTTTGACTGCTGTCAATAGCTTCTCTTTTTTATATTTTGTCCTCATTATTTGTTCACTAATACATTTACAGTTACCTGGTAAACTAAATGAACTTGATGATAATGGAGACCTGGCCTTGGATCTGGCACTCTCTCGACAGCTGGAGAGTATTGCAACAACATTGGTTAATAACAAGGCCGATGTTGACATGGTGGATAAGAATGGCTGGAGTTTGCTTCACAAGGCTATCCAAAGAGGTAAAGTAATAGCAAGGGACTGAAGGTCAGAATTGTTGGCTTGGAAAAATGTGCATTTCTTGTATGTAGTTCAGCACAGGCCCTAAGTGTGATGGTGACATGTCAACATTGTATGATTGACTTAATGTTCAAATATTACACAAGGCATGAGTCTCACTGGTTAATATACACCTGCCAATTTGGAAAGCCTGCTTTTAAACAAGTACAAAAGCATACTACTGTGGGTACTGGAAACCAGAAATAAAAACAGAAATTTTGGAAACATCCTGTTTCCCCCACAGGCTTTACTTAAACTAAATTAATGTTTCAGGTCAATGACTTTTCATCATAGTTGGGTAAAGTTAGAGATGTAACAATTTTAATAAAGTTACAGAGACAGGCAAAGTGTGAGGTGGGGAGGAAGGAAAGAACAGGGAAGGTCTGTGATAGGGTGGAAGGCAGATAAGATTAAATAACAGAAGGGATGATGGTGCAAGGCAAAGCGGAGTTTGTAATGGGACAAAAGAAACTGATCGAGAGATGAGAATGATGGAATAGGCTGAATGGCCTCCTATTCCTTTGTTACAATGTAAGAGGCCACTGCAGACGTATTAAGAAGTATTTGGATGTGCACTTGCGATGCCATGGCATGCAAGGCTATAGGCCCAGTGCTGGAAAATGGGACTAGTTAGGTACTTGTTTGACCGGCGCACTCGATGGGCCGAAGGGCCTTTTTCTGTGCTGTAGACCTCTATGACTCTAAGGTGCAAGTGACAGCATTTGGATCATTACCAATAGCTGCTGTTTGAAAAAAATTGAAGCAGTAGTTATGTTCTGAAATTGTTGAACTCTGTGAATGCTCAGAAGGCTGTGAGGTATCTAATCAAAGGATGAGATCCTGCTCCTGCAGCTTCTGTTGAGCTTCATACATGAAGTTTTATTATTCACTCCTTCCTCCCTAGAAAAGCTGTGTTTTCTCCGTTATTTGTATGATATTCCCTTTGTTGAGGCTATCTCGCATGTAGCACTGTGCAGGAAGGTTTTCTAGATGAACAAGTGGCTATTTTACTGTGGCCTGGGCCTAACTTACATGTTTGAAATCAGCAAAAAAAAGGTGCCCCTGGAATTGCTCGATACACTGTTTAAAAAAAAAACCCATCCCTTACGACACAGCTCGGTATCTTTTTTAATGGCTTTGAATTGCCAGTGGCTTAGTGGCCATGGTACTGGACTGTAAACACAAGTTTCTTTCAAATTCTGCCCACCCCTCACCATCCCCTCAATGAAGTTAAATTTAATAAATTAAGTTTTCACCAAGAAAATAATTGTGAAAGTTGCTAGATTGTTAAAATCCAATTGGTTCATTAGTTTCCTTAAGCTTCTACCCTTATTTGGTGGGGCCTATTTAGGGCTTTGGATTTGCACTGCGGTTGACTTTTAAAATCCTCTGAGTAACTAGGAATCGGCAATAAATCCTGTTTCATTGGTGTCACTGACAAGTGACACATCTCAAGAACAAAATTCTGGAAAATGTGTTTTTTCTCGGTTGTGCCTTGGTTTGTATATTTGCTGGCTGGTTATTGCCATATAACCTAAACGTAAAAGGGAACAAGAGTAGGCCATTCAGCCCTTCTAGCCTGCTCCAACATTCAATAAGATCATAGCTGATTTTCTACCTCAGTGATACCTTCCTCACTATCCCCATATCACTTAATTTCCCTTCTTAAGAAATCTATTGACCTCTATCTTGAATATTCTCAATGCCTGAATATCATAGCTCCCTGGTAGAGAATTCCAAAAGTTCAAAATCCTTTCGAGCAAAGAAATTTTCCTCATCTCTATTCTAAATGGCCACCTGCTGACTCCGAGAATTAGGGAGGGGTCACAGTCAAGGGACACCTTCTCTCAGCACCTTCCCTATCAAGCCCCTTAATTTTACATGTTTCAATAAGATTTAACCTTTTTTTTAAACTCCAGAGAACATAACTCTAATGTATTTGAGATCTCCTAGGATAATCCCCAGGGATCGGTCAAGTGAATCTTGGGTATTGTAAGAGAGGATTGAGAATGACAACAACAATGATGCATTCCTCACCAACCCAAATTAGTCAGCAGGAATGGTAAACTCCTTACAAAAGCCAAATACTGCAGTGGCTGGAAATCTGAAGTATAAACACAAAATGCTGGCCCGACTCAACGGGTCAGTCAGCATCTGTGGAGAGAAAGAGTTAACGTTGCAGGTTGATAATGACCTAGGCACCTCTTTGCAATCCATCCCCAAGGCAACATGGCATACCTGGAATGTCACAGAGGGAAATTTAAACTAAGTATCCCCCAATTTCCAAACCTTCCCTTTGATCTGGAATGACCTTCCTTCGTTTACCAGCTCTTTCCAACCTCCTTCGATCCAGGGATATTACATGAATAATTTGTATCTCTAATGGGGCCAACTGTAATTTTACCTGACACTCTGGCTCCATTGCAAAGCTGAGAGAACCATCTTTTGATTATTGTTTTCACACCTCTAACTCTAACCTTTTTAAGTAAACATGGACAATCCTTTGAATTGTAATTACCTTCAGGGTTTTAACCAACTTCTCAAACCCAGGTTTTTACCCTCTTATCTTGCATTTAAAAATTTCACCCCAAGCTAAAAGCTATACTCTTAAATTATATGAATCATGAAATTTGAAATTAGACATTTTTGCAACTAAACTTATATAGTAATAGCTCCCTTCTGCCAGTGGTTGGTGCTGTAGTGCCTCAGTTTGTTACTTTCCAACTGTTTAAGCTTATGCTCCATCCAGTTCCACAATGGAATTGCATTTTCTCCAGGGTGATCAGGCGTCCATGTTTCTCACTAAGCATCCTGGTGTCCGACAGTTTTCTCCAAATTGCCCAAATATCCAGATTTTGGCTCTGCTGAGGCCCCTCTCCTTTAATCCACCCCCTCCACATTCAATTTACTGTCAGCAAACAAACCCCTTGCATTGTGCTGCAGCCTGGGAATCAGGGCCAGGTCCACTCTGGATTCTTCAGCATGGCTGCGACCGTTATTCTGCAGCCAGAAAGAGCAGGAGCTCCGTCCAAGGGGGTTATCACTAACTTTTTGACATTGACCGCTCCATTGCTGATGACACCTTTTTCAAAAGTCCCCGTGGTTCCCAGCCACTTGCCTGGTTCGCCTGATGTTATGTCATGTGCTGCTCAACCGAACCTGCTGCTGTTGCACCATAAGCGCCCTGCCCCTCAGCTTTCCCCTTTAATCCCACTGGCTGCCACTCTGGAAGTCATCCTCATTACACCATCTGTGTTTGCCAAGAGCGGTCAATCACTTTGCAGGTTTGGATGATCTCGTCCCTCCAGTCCAGTTGGCCTCCAGAGCAGAATGTTCATAGCAGACAACTCAGTTGCACAATCAATGTTCTATTAAACTTTAGAATAATTTGATTAGAAAAATCACCAGTAAAGATGGACCAGGGATACAAATTGTAACCCAAGTATCTAATACTCAAGATGCACCTATTACTAGGTAAAATGCGTACATTTCTGGAAATGATATTCCATGATAAATGCTCATAACATGCAGGAGGATTGCATTTAACAATCTACCCATATGTTCAACTGTAACTAAGAGGCTGGATTGCTGACAACACTGTTCTGAGTTACTTGTTCATAATTACTATGGTTTCACTTCATATTGTTTGTACAGAAGTAGGGTAGTATGCAATATGTAAAATTAAGCACATTGAAACAGTAAAGTTTCTTAAAGACATTAACTGTGTTCCAGGGAAAAAGATATTGGGTTAAAATTAAATTGATTGGACCCTTCTCGGTGACTCAAGATCTGTGGAATAGGGTTTCCAGCTCTGGCTGGACATATTCCAGGAGATGTCATCACATCTTACCTTCAGCTGTCCCTCCCCAGACTCCAGGCATTGGTCACCCAACATGTCAGTCATCATAGAGCTCCGCCTTTCCAAGTCCTTTCAATCTGTCCTGGTTTTAACCTGTGAAAATCTGGTCACCCTAAGCGTCTCCCTATCCTGTAATCCCACTTAACTAGAATACTTTATTTGCATTTGACACCTCTGTGCATAACATGATGGAATATTGGCTTCTTATTTCTTTTATATTTTGAGCAACACTTAGTCAGTTGGAGGTAGATTTGTGAGGTTTAGGAGATGAGTGTTGAGGATTATGGCTTTAATTTGAAATTGGTGGGTGGGTGTGGGATACAGCAATATTTTTGGTGTGAGAGGGACAGTCACACTATTTGGAAAGGTGGGCTCAGATCTGCTAGAATTAAAAAGTCTCAGGACCTGTCAGTGGTAGTGGATTCCAACATGTAGCAGGTGGTTGCCTGGGTCTGCACCACAAATGAAGGGTGCCAGTCTGGCTACATGAGGTCGGTCTTTGGTTTCTGGAAGTAGAACAGCATTTTGTCATGTGCATAATTGCATTATGTGCAACAAGTGCTGTGCATGACTATAACCTGGAGGGAGGTGGGTGGTGGTGGATCTGGTAACAATGGAAGAGATGGTAGAGTTTGGTAGCTCTGAGGTAGCTAGGTATATAACAGCATGGTGTGAGGGCTGGAAGAGATTTGAAAAAATGTTGTCTTCCTTCCTCTTCCTGGTTAACTGCTTGGCTCCAGGCCGGAAGTAGTTTACGCACAAATTTTATGGTTTACTATACTTTCCTACTGTCTACTGGTATATGGTAAGGAAACAACAGTACAGGCTACTACCGCTTTTTTATTTTTTGCCTTAAAACTAGCTTCGTGCTAGCACCTTGGACTAGAGGCAAGCCCCGGGGGAGGATGATATTGAGCAAGTACGCTGACTCGATCTTTTTTTGCTGCCTCTTTTTACTGTCTGTGTCCTCTCCTCTCTTCACCCCCCCCCCCTGCCAAACCAACTACTGCCCCTGGACTATGGGCAAGGAGAGATTGATACTGCTGCATTAGCACACTCATCAGGGGTGTTTTGACTAGGGCTGGGGTCTTCCTTTTGGATATTGGCAGTAAGAGTGACTCAAGGAACTCAGCCCTGTGCAGGTAGCACCTGGTTCTGAGATGAACCAGCAGCTGGCAGGGCTTGATCTGGAGGGAGTCATATGATGTAGCTTGGATTACCTGATGTGTCATCAATTTAGTAGATGAGTTTGTGTGACTGGTAGGGATTACACTTGTTGGAAATGTATGAGGTATGTAGGACTTTGAATATTTTATAAACCACCATGTGCATAAATACATTAAGTTTTCCTGGCTTTTTCTCTTATCTGGCTTTTTCTCTTATCTGGCTTGCGTTTTTTAACCTGGATTTTTGCACCCCTCGATTTCCTGGCTCAGGGTGGGTTGGGGAGAGTCTGTATTGTGCTGCATAAGAGATCACAATGGCATGGAACTGACTGGATTGCTCCTCAAAAGAGCCAGCACAGAATCATTGACTATCTTCTGTCCTGTACTATTCCAAGAAAGATAAAACTATATAGAACTGGGGGTGAGATTGTTGATTGTTATGGTGATGCAGCATGAGGAATTAATAGTTGCATAACTGGTAGATTGTGGAAGCTGTGGAGACAAACAGCCCTGAGGTATAATTTGACTGTGTGTGTGTTTCTATTAATGAAGCTACTATATTGAGCGTTTTTATTATTATTAGTTAAATCTGGCTGAAGTATCAAAGTCAGACCATAAAGATTTACAAAAGGTGGACCAATGCAGTGATATACTAAGACCATAAGGTGTAGGAGCAGAAGTAGGCCATTCAGTCCATCGAGTCTGCTCCACTTATCTATGAGATCATGGCTGACCTGAACAAGAAAGTAACAATTTATACTAAGAATATAGATGGAATGGGTTGTTTTTGTGTTGGAGTCATTATAGAGTCTGAAAGTGAGCTCACAATCAAAATGGGGATTTTGAGTTGGAAACACTAGTTCTGCCTGAGTTATTGGCTTGGGAGGTGCATAGTAAGGGTACAGAGTTTGTGGTGGGGGCAGAAGATGATGACTTTAGTCTTTCTGTTAATGTGGTAATTCTATTTTACATCTGACTACTTGAGCATTACCATTGGCCATGCTTTCAGCTGTCTAGGCCCTCATCTTTGGAATTCTCTACCTCGCAATCCTTTTAAGATGTTCCTTAAAACCTAGCTCTTTGACGAAGCTTTCGGCCATCTGCCCTAATCACTTCACATTGCTCAGTATCAAAATCTAGTTTTATGATACTCCTGTTAAGCACCTTGGGATGGTTTTAAAGGTGCTATGGAAATACAAATTGTTGTCTAGAAGAAATTGTTGCTTGTCTAACACTGGATATTGGACAGGCAGTACACAGAGTTGAAGGCTAGAGGGATGGTGGAGAAGAGGTACAGCTGGGTGTTAATGTTCATGTGGAAGCTGAGCACATGTTGGTGAATCATGTCGCTAAGGGCGACATGTAGTTGAAGAGAGAGCTAAAGTGACTCTTGGCGGACTCCCAAGTTAACAGTGAGGAGGTAGGAAGAGAAGCCATTATTAGGATGCTCTGGCTGTTCATGGAAAGGTACAAGTAGAATCAAGTAAGAGAGGCTCACTCAGTTGAACAACGGAGGAGAATATTAGAAAAGGATGGTGTGATGAACACTACATGCTGCAGAGAGGGCAAGAAGGGTTAGGACTTCAGGTTCACAGTTGAAGAATGTCATTTTTGACTTTTGGCTAGGGCATTTTTGTTGGTATGGGAGAGCTGAAAACCTAAGCACTGAGATTAGGTAGAGTTACATGAGAGAAGGGCAGAGATCTGGCTAAATGAATGGATTTGACCGTGGCAACAAAGTCCATGAGCTCCTCTAACTTGGTGAGAGTGAGGAGAGGTTAAAGGAGATATTTGGTATTGAAGAAAAGCAGTTGGGTTGTATTTGCATTCCAAGGTTATCCTGGAGTGGTGCGTGGTTTTAGCAGGGATGGCTATAGCACATCATGTGGTTCAGCCACATCTGCTGATGGATGACTGAATCAGTTCTGGTTTAGATACGCTCGGATCCATATGCTATGAAATCGAGAGCCAATGTGAGGGTGACGACTTTACTGAAGGTGAGGGCATGGTCAAGCAGATTGAAGACTGTGAAAGTAGACTGTAGAAGGTTAAAGCTTTGGTATTGGCTGTTTGAAAGTGAGAGGTGGGTAGCTGGCTAGTTTGAAATTCGGCTGTTTAACTGGATGATCTGACTGAGCCAAGAGAGCAGTAAAGCTCTAAAGTGTTCCATTTATCTCTGCATCATTTACACAACTGTGCGATGTGAGTGAGATTCAATTCCTCACAGTTAGTGCAAACTCAACTTCTTTGCATTGCTGCTGTGATTTGTTGAGTCACAGTGAGTCTCTCTTTCTTTCTCCTTCAAAGTTTTAGGTCTGAACAGCAATTTAATAAATTTAGATTGGTTCTTTTTTTTAAGATCAATTTGAGTGATGCTTGAAGCTCAAGTTGCAGTTTCTCCAGTCAATGACTGAGATTTTTTGGCTGTGGTGACTATCCCAGCAGTTTAGGGCTCAATACTGGCCGCTTCCCAGCAGACAGTTGACAATCAGAGCAGAAAACAGATTTGTTCTCCGCCTCTCCCAGGCTATAACCCAGGATCACTGACTGCAATTGTGGTTGTGCCTCAACTATTGCTTCAGTAAGGACCAGGAATCGAACTGTTAGAAATTAGCACTACATTTGGAAGTGCTTTAGGCCTTTGAGGGAGCTCTGAGGGGAAAGATGTGGCATTTGCTATCTCATGAAGCATTTAGGGCAAATATATTAAATACATTTTTAAAGGAAAGTTGGAGGAGTAACTGACCGGTTGTTGACCTATTTGAATGGGAATAGCAGTGAGTATTGAAAACTTCTCTCAGGTGTTGAGGAAATTGGAATGTGAAAGTTTTAACTAGTGGAATCCTGTTTGTGTAGTGGGATTTCTTTGTTACATTGACTGCTGCATCCCACAAACCAGTTTCCTGCAAAAGTAAAAGTTTGCTGTGGGATTCTCTGCTAATAGCAAAAGAGCAGGCTGTGAGCAGAAGCTCAGGTTTAGTTCAGCTCTGGCTTCTATCTCCTGACACCTCTGTCTTTCTGATAATTATGGAAATTGTATTTTTAGCTTCCAACCTAAAGCCATCATTCCAGTGTGTTCATAAAACATTGATCTAATTGTCCATCTCCAATTGCAGCAACTACTGTAACAGTTGGAGGTGGCTAACAATATGGCATACCAAAATTGATTTCAGTTGTATAAGTTCCTGTAAATGAAATTCACATACCTGGTCTTTTTTTTTTCAAGACTTTCTTTTCCCTTGCCTCAAGCCAGCCTGTTGTGTAGCATTCTACTCTCTTCTATAGCCTGCTTCCCAGCTTGGATAGAATATAACTAGCTTGTTCCTGCACTTTCTTTTTGAATTCTGTCCCCACCTAATTTTATCATTACAAGGTAAGGTATGTACATTCCTATCAAATACTAATTTATGATATCTTTATTCTCCTTACAAGTGGAAGAATAGGCGCATATAATGTGTGGGTTTGAAACTAAATGTGTTGGGTTTTTTTTTAAACCCAGGTGATGAATTTTCTGCTGGCTTCTTGATTCGAAATGGCGCTCGTGTAAACGCAGCTACATATGGAGAGCAGGAAACGCCACTTCATCTTGTGGCATCATATAGTCTAAAAAAACACTCAGTGGAAGCAATGGCAGGAATGGCACGTATTGCTCAAGCACTTTTGGAAGTATCTGCCAATTCCAATATGCAGGACAGCAAAGGGCGGTGAGTACTAATTGTCACAATGGTTATTTTGAGTATATTATCCTCTGACATCTTTCCCGTATAGCCTCCTGCAATCGTGATAAAATGGAACTGTGTGTGTGGCTGGGGGCTACCTGCACTTCATCACTTGCTCTTTTGTACTTACACTTTGTCTCTCAGTCTCTGCCTGTCTCTCTCTGCTTTGTAATTGTATTGTGGAGAACTGTATTCCATTTGAGTTGTGCCATTGTAAATATAAGGGTAGCAACACCATCAGGTTGGTCATCCTACTTTTTGAATTGGGATTGTAAGGACCTTGAACTTAATCCTACCATATGTCTGAATCCAACTAGTTATCAGGAGGAGCTGCGAACAGTCTTTGTTGCTTAATTCTGCGAATGATGCATTGTTTAATTATTGAAAATTTGTCAAGACTTTCTTTTCAATCTCTCCACATTGTGGGATTATTTATAGTGCGCAGCAGTGCCATAACACAAGGCTGTACATTGGTTGTTAACTCCCATCTCCCCTCTCCCTCCTTTACACAGGACACCCTTACACTCATCTATATTGGCAGGCAATGAGTATGTCTTCACACAGTTACTGCAGTGTAAGCAGTAAGTATGAGTCAAGAATTTCATCATTGCTTCTTCAGAAATTGGCTGAGTGTTGATCTCTGAAGTGAAATTGCTTTAGCCATGTTGTGCAATTTGGCACTGGTTTTTAAATGTTTTTGGCCAACTATTTTTTAGATGTGATTTGGAGCTGAAGGATCATGAAGGAAGCACAGTGCTGTGGTTAGCACTCCAGGATATAACAGTGGACTCTGATCAGTCTGTGAATCCATTTGACGATGTTCCGGTTGTGAATGGCACCTCATTTGATGAGAACAGTTTTGCAGCAAAACTTATTAAGCGGGGTAGTAATCCAGATGCTCCAGATGCAAAGGGTGAGAACAAGCAACTACACTATGAAAAATTTGTGTGTGTGTGTCAAAGGTCCCTCTTAAGCTGCGGTGTAATCAGGAACGTAATATGCACTGCAACAAGCTGTCCTTGCACACAGAAAAATAGAGGGACATTAGGGTATACCAGATGGCTTGGTGTCATTAGAAACTAGACTATTGATGGAGCTGCTTTATGTGTTCTGACACTATAAAGTGACACACATCCTACCACTCACAAGCGTGCAAATACATCACTTGCCTGGATGGGAGTAGCCACATTTAAAGGTTAGTGCCGTCCCATGATTGAGCAGTTTTCTTGAAGGGCACCACTCTTCCCCAGCTTGATATCCATCCCTTACATCACCAACATACAGTGGCTGCACTCTGCACAGTTAACAGGGTGCACTGCAGCAACTCACTGAGGATACTTGAATAGAACCTATGTCCCCTGTATCTCATACTACTGAGAAAGGCAAGAGTTGTAGGAACCTCATGACCTCCAAGATGCATCATCCTTACTTGGATACATGTTTCTGTGCCTTTATTGTCACTGATATAATGGAATTTCCGACCTGATACCATTGTGGGAGCACCGTCAGCACACGGTGCAGGCCTATCACCAGCCTCTGAGTAGTTGGCAATGGACAATACCTATGGCCTTGCCATTGCTGCTCACATCCTGCAAACAAGTATAAATTAGATAATTTGAGTTTCTTTATGAAGTTCTGAAAGATGCTAATGAAAGTTCTGCCCGTGCTAATGTGTTACTGCATACATGACAGGTGGTTATTTTGTGAAATAATCTTTTGATGTGGTGCCTTTTGGAAATCCAAGTATATCTACAGGTTCCCCTTTATCTACCTTGCTTGTTATTTCCTCAAAGGAGTCTAATAAATTAGTCAAACATAATTTTCCCTTTACAAACCCATGCTGGCTTTGACCCTGCCTGATTTATATTATGATCTTCTAAAAAAAAAATTTCACATGAGTCATTAGGGTGGAATGCACTGCCTGAGTTTGTGGTGGTTCAGTTCAAGAGGGAATTAGTTGATTGTTTCTTTTCAAATAATGCTCAGGATAACAGGTAGAATGCAGAAGAATGGCAATAGGTGAAACGCTCATTAGAGCCAGTGCAGACAGGATGGCTGAATGACCACCTTTTGCACTGTAGTAATTCTGTGAATCCAGTTTAGATCTTTGGGCTGTCCAGGGAGCAATAGCAGCCGTAGCTGTCATAATCTCTCTGTGACATCACCCACCTGTTCTCCTTAGTTAGATAGTGGAGGAAAGCCTCTCAAAAAAGTAAGTGCCATGGCTCATCACAGTAAGGTCGTCTTTAGTTTTAGGGCTTACAGTTGCAAGTTGAGCTTACAGTTATAGTTGGTTCCATAGCTGATTATAGCAGATAAGATGTATGGTGCAGAAACAGGCCATTCAGCCCATGCTCCAATCAAGCCTCCTTCCATCTTTCCTCATCTAAATCTGCCATTGTAAACATCTATTCTCTTCTCCTTCAAATGCTTTTCTAGCTCCCACTTAAATGAATCTGTACTATTGCTACCACAGAATGTTTGAAGTAGAGTTCCACATTCTTGCCACTCTTGAGTAAGGAAGTTTCTTCTGAATTCCTTATTGGATTTCTTAGTGACTATCTTATAATGATGGCTTCTAGTTATGCTGTTCCCCACAAAACAAAACATTTTCTCTGTATTGACATTTTCTATGCATAGGAGTCCATGTAGTGGGAGTTCTGATTCATTTCTGACATGAGGGTGTGAACATTGCATTGTCAGGTTGATTATGGTATGTGTGAAGGATTTCTGGATCATTCAAAATGGTCCCATTTAAAGAAATGCATAAAAGCTGAGGGACTTTGAGTGAATTTGCATATATAGCACCTCTCAAGTCCTTGGGACATCCCAAAGTGCTTTGTGGAAATGTGACAACCAATTTAAGCACAAAAAGGACCAACAAACAGCAATGAGTGACTCATTTAATCTGGTTTGAAAGATTAATGGAGACCAGGGCACTAGAAAACCCCTAGTGCTTCAAAAGGTGATGGAGGATGTTTTCTATCCACCTGAGCAAGCAAATATTTTGACACCTCATCCAAAGCATGGCAACTGTGACGAAGCAGCATGTTAAGAAGTGCCGTTTATCTTGCTGCCCCATATGAAAGAAATTGTTTTGTTTGTGCCCTATGAGGTCAGTTGTGATCTTGGCTGATGTGTTCATTGCTAGGGGAGAACATCTTGTTTAATATTGTTTGCTATTTTGTTGTAGGTTTCATATTTCCCTTTACCCTCTCTGGTTGCCTTTTTGGTTTTCTCTAAATTTCCCCAAGATCGAAATGTTCCTCTATAATCTGGTGATTGAGAATGTTAGGATCCCTGTGGGGGGTCCATAAACCAAATTTACTGAGTGACCCCAAATGAAGAAATTACCAACAAGATTTCACTTGTTGTAGCTTTTACTTTAAACGAATCCGAACCAATGCAAACATTAATAGACAAATGATACTTCAAATAAAAAGGTAATTTTCATTTTAAATAGTCGACACAACAAGTATATGTCTTGTGCAACTGCAAGCATTTCCCTTCAGTATTACATACATACACAGCTCCACAGCTGTTCTTTTTCATGCAGAGTAGGTCAGGAGTTATCAAACGTTATCTTTTACCACCCTACCGCAGTCCCCCCCCACAATCCCCCTCACCCACTGAGTTTCACAGGTACAAGGCACACTTCTACAAATCCTTTCCCTTGGGGCATGACAGTCCTGATGGTGTAATCTTTCCAGAGTTTCTTTTCAACCGACCAACCAATAACTCCCCGATTCATGGCATAGCCACTTCTGGGAAAACACCCAGCTCTTTAGCATCTCTCAGCTTTTCTCTCACAACTTTCCAGAATAGATCTTTGTTCAATCATTTTAGTTTTTTTTAATGGTTGAAGATGAAAAGATGACTTCTCAATTCAGTGTCTGTTTGGCACAAAAGTGCCAGTGGGAGTCATTTCTAGTAGAGTTCATAAGAAAAGTATTTATAGAATAGAATCATAGAATCGTTACAGCACAGAATGTGGCCATTTGGCCCATCACATCTGTGCTGGCTCCTAAGCAACAATTGACATACTGTCACTTGCTCGTTCTCTTCCCCACATCCCTGCACATTCCTCCCTAACAGACATTTAGAAAATGTAGAAAGATTGTGCCAGCTGAAAAACGAGCCACCAAGCCTACCACGTGGCCCATAGCCCTGGAGGTTACCGAGCTTCAGCTGCATATCCAGTATTTTACATATATTATGTTCCTTAATCCATCTAAAACTCTTGCATCCGTATGCTCTCCCTATTAACTTTTCCGCTATAAATTCCTATGGTTGTGTTTATAATGGTTACTGCCTATGTAAACATATCACGCTGTAATTACACCCTCTAACCACTGAGCCTATGCTGCAGAAAAATTCCTATCCTGAAAACAACTGTTTCCCAAATTGTTGTAAAGTTTGCTATTTATCTAACAAAGCAAAATCTAGCTATTCAGGTAATAACAGAGTATGGCTTTTAAAATGGTGACTGAATTTCTTTCAATTATTCCCCACCCTCTGAACACTGCACTTGGCCTTGACTCCCTATGAAAATCACCATAGGAGATTGACAAGTATACTTGAGAATAAATGTAAATGAAGATGTTATTTATTTACATAATATGGTAACCTGTGGGAAGTCTTCCCAGCCCATGATCCTCTTTAGAGGCTTTTAATACAGTGAACTGCATTTCACCCTCTTGAATTCTGTGCTAGGGAATTGTTTGATGCAAAGAGCATCAGAAACTGAAAATGAAGCTGCTGCACTCTTCCTGGTTGCTCATGGGGCCAAGGTTAACCACACCAATCACTTGGTGAGTTTTTGAAATTAATGTTCAAGGAAATGCTGTCTTGATTTTTAATAATGGAGGAAACCTTATGATAAATGACCTTATAACACAATGAATTACAGCTTCCCCTTTGTATATTGGGCTGCATTTAATTTGTTAAATTTTGCTCCAGGGCATTGTGTGATACAAAGAGTGGCCAAAGCAGGATATGAAACCGCTTCAGTAGCTTCAACACACACGTTCACCTGGACACGAACATTTCCCTCAATTAATGGGTAACTCCATCACACACCATGTTGATGAAGTAGTCAAACAGAAGAACCCTAAGACTTGGTTTGTGGTGTTAGCCAGTCAAATTGACTTTGGCCAATTTTTCCTTCAACCCTAATCCAAAGGTCTTTCTCCCTGATTTGTTATCAAGTTACCCTGGTGAACGTGTGGACAAGATTGGACAGGGAGAGTGAGGCTGAAAACCTGGTCTTGTCCACAGACCTGCAACCGAGGGCTTATAGCTTGATTTACAAAGTAAAGGTCAAAAATGAGGGAAAGAATGTCAGTCTTTCCAGATGTTTACAATTGTGTTTTTATGTATTTTATGCTTATCTTTAAATGGTTTTGACTTTGACACTGTCATTTGCCCATTGAATTCTTTTGCCTCCAACTCCTATCTCCAGCTTTGACAAAAGTAACTGACTACAGTTTGTGTCAAGAATTTTCCAGCAGCTGCAGTTATCTGCAGAGTAAACCTTCCAATAATATTGTTTCCCCTTACTGTCTCAATGTAAAATTCTGTTTCTCCCATATCTTGCAAAGAATATCCTAGATACCATTCTAGTAAATGAGGGGCGTCAGTGATGTGAAGAGGGGAAAAGCTGGGATTGTTCTCCTCTGAGCAGGGAAAGTTAAGGGGAGATTTAAAGAAATGTTCAAAATTGAGGGGTTTTTTTATAGACATGGAGAAACTGCTTCTGGTGGCAGAAGCATCTGTGGCCAAAGAGCACAGATTTAAGACAAAGAATGAGGAAACAAATGGGAGTGTTTTAATTTAGTTTTGATTTGGAATGCGCTGCCTGAAAGTGTGGTGAAAGAATAATATTTGTAGGGTTCATCATGTTTTTCAAAAGGGACTATATACTTGATCAGGAAAAGAGTTGGAGGAATATGGGGAAATACAGGGGATTGGGATTAATTGGATAGCTGTTTCTAAGGACGTGAGCTGAATGGCTGCCTCCTGTGCTATATCATTCCATGGAATTTCTGTACTTTTTTGTTTGGATTAAGATTGCCGGTTTGGTACAAATGGTCCTTGGCTACTAGAGATAGATTGAGACAAGCAAGTGGCAGAAACTTTTTTTGTATACTAAATGCTAAACCGTAGCATTGCCATGAGGTTAAAAGGCCCAAATGGTGATGATCACACATTGAATAGCTCTGCATAACACAAGATGTTCTAACAATATTTTTCCAAAGAAAAGTCCAGTTACATCCATGGTAAATCTCAGACTGTAGTATTCTTCTCTCTCTCACTGTGCTCTATTTAGGGTGAAACTCCACTTCACACAGCCTGCCGTCATGGCCTGGCGAATCTCACTGTAGAACTACTGCAGCATGGAGCAAATCCCAACATCCAAACCAAACGACCGCTTTCTGTTGGTGCAGGTGTGTCTCAAGACTCCATGGAGGGTCTCTATTTGCAGACACCACTTCACATGGCAATAGCACACAATCATCCAGATGTGGTGTCTGTGATACTAGAGCAGAAAGGTGGGTTTATTCCTCCTTCCCAAAGCTGTTAAGATATCATATATATTGTAAATGTTAATGAATGGTAACGTGTGTGGAGTCAAATTAACATAGCTTGAACAGATTGTGGGGCAAACCTGGAAGTCCAGATCTCCAGAATCCTCTTCTTCCCCCACCTCTTTCCCCCACCCCCCCGGGATTTAGAAATGTTTTTTGAAAGAGGTTTAACCAGTGATAATTAAATATTTAATTAACGTAGTCCTTAAATGCACAGTATTAGTACTCTGATACTCTAGATCAGTTTAAGCTAGTTTACATTGAGTCATGACAGACATTTTCTTTCTGTAATTGACTGAAATATTGTGCCGCACTTTGGGGAATTACCACAGAAATACAAAGTAAATTAATACTTCAAAATTAATTTAAACCTTTTGATTCCAGAACACGCCTGCATAAGCATATTATCTATGTATTCTGGGAAATGTGTCTGAAAAAGTTACTTATTGTAATGTAAAAGCAAAATGCTGTGGATGTTGGAAATCTGAAATAAAAACAGAAACTACTGGAAAATCTCCGCAGGTCTGGAAGCATCTGTGGAGAGAGAAACAGAGTTATTGTTTCAAACCTGTATGACTCTCCTCTTGCACCATGCTTACAAAGTCAGAGACCTCTGTGGTTACTACAAGACCTGGTAGTCAAATGGTCCCTGTGGTTTGGCTCTAAGCATTTTCAATAATCTTAATTAAATATGACTTCTTGCTGTGGAAAACTGAGAGATGAAGAAAACTAATTATGTCCTTTTAATCAACTCAGCAAATGCACTTCACGCTGCCAGTAATCTGCAAATCATTCCTGACTTCAGCCTCAAAGATTCAAGAGATCAGACAGTCCTAGGGCTGGCTCTGTGGACAGGTAACTATGAACGTATTTTATATTAATCTTATTCCTTTTGTACATGTAATGTTTTTGGAAGTCTTACATGTTTCTGCTCCAGTGATGTGCTGAAGTGGGTGTTCTTGCATTCTGGGGGTAAACCTGTTGTGAAGAGGTGGGGTGATGTCTTGAAAACTGTTGTGATGTGATTTGATGTTACTGGAGAACAATTGAGAAGTCAGTGGGTTATTTTATGAATGAAACATGCTGCCTCCTGTCTTTTTAAAAGTATGACGTGCTTTAATCTGCATACATCAATTTAAAAGATATTTGGGGAGATAGAAAAAAAAAACAAAAGGTTAAATTTTAAATAGTGCCATGGCTTTTCTCACCCTGCAATGCACCCTGAAGTCTTAAAGGTTAACCTCAGGACTGATTGCACTCTCCCTGCAGGCATGCATACAATCGCAGCACAGCTGCTGGGCTCAGGGGCTGCCATTAACGATTGCATGTCTGACGGTCAGACTCTACTGCACATGGCAATTCAGAGGCAAGACAGCAAGAGTGCCCTCTTCCTTCTTGAGCACCAGGCTGATATAAATGTTCGGTAAGTGAGATGCTGTATAGTACATAGATTGTGCATATGTAAGTTGCAAAGAGTGGTCTATATCCTTTCTCAATGTAATTTTGCACAAGCTAAAAGGCCAGCATTGTGATTTGTGACTCTTTTGTTCCCATTCTGATATCCTTTTTTCCCCCTAAAATACATTTACATTTGGCCATCCTGGGTTTGCCTTTCTTCAAAAATTTTTTAAAATTGCTGTCTTATTAATTCTATCTTTTCCCTCCCTTTTTAGTATCTTGATGTTTCTTTGTTTATCTTTGACAGGACCCGTGACAGTGAGACAGCTCTTCAGTTGGCCATCAAGAACCAGCTACCACTTGTGGTTGATGCTCTTTGTACCCGTGGTGCAGATATGGCTGTACCAGATGAGAAGGGAAATGCACCACTGTGGCTAGCCCTGGAGAATGGACTTGAGGATATAGCCTCCACTCTGGTGAGTGCACTCAACACTGAGTTGAATCCTTTTCATAGCTTCAAGACTTCAGGCCCATGCAACAAAACAGTAGGAGAAAGATTTAAAATGCAATTTATTTTTCTTCTAGAAAGCAAGGTCCTCAAGTGTGAACTGTTGCCACCTCCATCCCAGCCTTT
Organism: Carcharodon carcharias; assembly: GCF_017639515.1. Taxonomy (NCBI): domain Eukaryota; kingdom Metazoa; phylum Chordata; class Chondrichthyes; order Lamniformes; family Lamnidae; genus Carcharodon; species Carcharodon carcharias. The sequence goes on along the minus strand of NC_054476.1, from coordinate 113,132,178 downwards.
GGCTGTTAAAAATAGATGCACCAGTCCAGAAACCACCTCTATCAGGAATGGGAAACCCATCATTAATCCTATCTCTCTCAATCCTGCAACATGTCATTCTACAGGTTTTGCTTGTTAAAAGAATTTTAGATTTGTGTCGAGCTTATAGCACCCAGACCAACGAGTCTAAACCTGTGTTAGTCCTGTACACAAGCCTCCTTTCACTCACTGGATTGAGCTATGTTACTTTCAAACTTTTTGTAAAATTTTATCATCATCTTGTCACTCTTCCCTAAAGGCTCCTTTACAACGAAATTATTAATTAGCCCTTTCTCTTTGCTCAATACTAGATCTAAAATAGCCCATTCTCTAGTTGGTTGCTCAACATACTGTTCTAGAAAACCTTTTCTTTCACATTCCAGGAATTTGTCGCCCTCAGCATTAGTGCTAATTAGGTTACCCAATCTATATGTAGATTGAAATCCCCAATGATTACTGTATTACCCTACGTGCACCTCCTAAGTTCCTAATTTATAGCATGCCCTACATTACCATTACTATTTGGTGGCCTATAAACAACTCCTCCAAAGTTTGCTGCCCCTTGCTGTTTCTTAGCTCCAGCCAAGCTGATTTGACATCTTGATCTTCAGATCTAGTATTCTCTCTCTCTCTCTCTCTCTCTCTCTCTCTCTCTCTAATGTACTGATCCCATCCTTTATTAACAGTGTTACCCCACCTCCTTTTCCTTTTTGCTTATCCTTCCTAAATGCCGAATACCCTTGAACTTTCAGGTTCCAGCCTTGGTCACCCTACAGCCACATCTCTGTAATGGCAATTAGGTCATATCTGTTTACTTCTATACTCATATATGTGCATGCCATCATCAGCGTTACCTTATTTTCTCCTATCTCTCTTCCCTGTACCAAGAGAAGCCAAGATAATTTTCCTTCCCAGTAATTTTTTGCAGGTAGACTTTAGGAAAGCTCAGGGTGCATCACTCCTGAGTATTAACTAATATCCCACAAAATTGAGCAGATTGTAATGGAGCCAGAATTCTAGATATCACAAAATAGGTGTAGGTGAAATCCCTTCGGGAAATCTGCTATATTTTCAGATTGCTAACGCTTCCAAATGCAGCATTAATTCCCACTGGAATCTGTAGGCAGGTAACACTTCTGGCAGTATAATTTCTTTAGTGCTGACCCAGCTGGTTAGCCCAGATATGTTTAGAATGGAGCTTCAACCCATAATTTCTAACCAGAAGCTAGTGATACTAATTGAAGCAAACTGGCATAATGCAGTTTTGTGTTTTGGTGATGTCTGTTATATGAAGTGTTGCTTTAAATGCCTTTAGTTACTTACTGCTGTTGTCCTTGGTGACACTCTGTTGGTTAGGTTATAAAACCAGCAAGTGCACAACTTCATGTGTGTTGAATTACATGTAAACCAGTTCTGGGATTAGAATTGAACTTTAATCTGCCAGATTTGCAAACCTTCATTGTTTGAAATGCTTTGCCAACAGCAAGTGGAATGTGGTTTAAATTTTAACACATCAATACTATTTGAGTAAAGATTGGGCTGTACTACCCCATAACTTTAGTGAGGTACTATTCTGTTGGTGCCTGCAGGACATGGGGAGGGACGAAAACGGAATTGCAAAATGGCCTGTGGGTCACTTCTGGTAATGTAAACCCTTAACATTGGAATTGCAAATTATAACAATTGGCTAATTTTATAGGGAGGCCAGGTTAGTTCAATAAAAAACGTGTACCCTGAGCCATGTTTTAGACTCTGTAACTAATATCCCAAAATCCAGCTACCAAATCACAATCTTTTTAGGCCTTTTGGAAGTAGGAGAATTAGATTTTTAGATCAATGTAGAAACACTGTTGTTGCCTTGCTTGAGGAGAAAAAATTTAATCTCCTGTATTTCATTGCACTGGACTGGGCTCTGCAGATGTTAATCTTTAATCACACTCAGTACTTCCAAAATTATAAACACATGTAGGTTTGTGGATCAAGCACATTGACATATGTGGCTCCACTAGCTGTGTAATGTTGCATATTTTTATGTAGAGTTTTGATATATCCTTTATGGTATTCTATAACCTGGAACTAAATTCCTCACTCTTTTAGCAGCTCTAGAGAAGGTTAGAAATCAAAATTATAGTTTGCTGTTTTTCATCAATTTAGTGCTTGTGTGTAAAAGTCACCTGTCTTGGCAAGGCTGGTCTAGCTTGAGGAATTGAGCCACAGATCCTCGAAGATTGCCATTTCTATCCTTGGTTTGTGTCAAGATAGGGCAGTATTTTGGTTGTCACAAAACAGGGCTACGAAGGGGAAAATCAGCCAGAAATACTAGCTGCTCGTGGCATTGCAGTTAACGCTGCTATCTAGTGATGTCCTTTTTTAACCATCACCATTACCTTGGATACTCAAGTTAATGGTGACCAGTTGGGTATGGCAACTATTGATGTTTGTTGGCTATGGCTCAGTGGTAGCCCACTCTCACCTCTGAGTTACAAGGTTGTTGGTTCAAGTCGCACTACAGAACAAGGCAGGAAGTGCAGGATCCCCCTGAGTCTATCTTGCTTGTTAATCGGTTTTCCACTTCGGATACTGGTGAGGGCAATGATTCCTCGGGATTGCAGCCAGAGCAAAGTCTGTGCTACCATGGGTGGCTCACCTACACAGGGGAGGAAGTAGAGTGGAAGAGAAATAGCGATAGGGGATTCGATAAGGGGTCAGGCAGGCATTTCTGCAGCAGTGAATGTGACTCCAGGATGATGTATGGCTCCCTGGTGCCAGGGTCAAGGATGTCACAGAGCGGCTGCAGGATATCCCTGGAGAGGGCGAACAGCCAGAGGTTATGGTCCACATTGGTACCAATGACAGGTAGGAAGAGGGATGAGGTCCTGAAAGCTGATTTTAGGGAGTTAGGCAGGAGATTGAAAAATAGGACCTCTAAAGCAGTAATCTCAGGCATACTCCCAATGCCATGTACTAATGAGCATAGGATTAGGAGGATTGATTGATTGAACACATGGCTGGAGAATTGGTGTAGGAGAGGGCATAAGATTTCTGAGGCATTGGGACCAGCTCTGGGGCAGGTGGGACCTGTACAAGTTGGACAGGTTACACTTTAACAGAACTGGGTCTAATAAGCTCACAGGGAAATTTGCTAGTCTTGTTGAGGAGGGTTTTAAACCAGCTTGTCAGGGGGGTGAGAACCTGAGGGGTAGTTCAAGTTGGAAGGAAGTAATGCTGGCAACAGGAAATAGAAAAGTAGAAAGTGAAATTAGAAGGCAGGTGAGGAAAAAGGCAAGCATCAACTAAGCTTAGAATGTGGAATAATGTTAAAAAGACAAAGTTAAGGGCACTCTACCTAAATACATGCAGCATTCACAACAAGGTAGATGATTTAGGTACAAATAGATGTAAATGGGTATGGTTTAATTGCCATTGCAGAAACATGGCTACAGGGTGACCAAGACTGAGAACTGAATATTTGAATATATTCAACACTTAGGAAGGGCAGGCATAAAGGAAAAGGAGCTGGTGTAGCGCTGATAAAAGATGGGATCAGTACATTAGTAAGTGGGGATCTCCGATCGGAAGAACAAAATGTGGAATCTATTTGGGTGGAGCTAAGAAACAGCAAGAAGCAGCAAACATTGGTAAGAGTTGTTTATAGGCCACCAAACAGTAGTGGTAATGTGGGGCATGGTATTAAGCAGGAGATGAGAGAAGCATGTAGCATGGGCAATACAGTAATCATGGGTGACTTCAATCTGCATATAGACTGGGTGAATCTAATGAGCACTAGTGCTGTAGAGGACAAGCTTTTGGAGTGTTTGGGATGGTTTTCTTGAGCAGTTTGTTGAGGATCCAATTAGTGAACAGGCTATTTTAGATCTAATATTATGGAACAATAAAGGGCTAATTAATAATCTAGTTGTAAAAGAACCTTTAGGGATAAGTGAACTACTTCACTTTAAAAATAATGTAAAATTCTGTTATATTATGGTCAATCTGAAGCCAGGGGGTTAAATTTGAACAAAGGAAACTATGAAGGTATGAAGGGAAAATTTCCTGAGGCGGATTGGGACAATACATTAAAAGGTCTAATGGTACCTAGGCAATGGATAGTCTTTAGAGAACTATTACATAGCAATTATTACAGCAATTATTATTCATTCAAAGCACAAAAACTCAAAAAGAAAATCAGGCAACCTGGCTAACAAACGTATAAATGTCTATAAAGTTGCTAGAAATAGTAGTAGACCTGAGGCTTTGGAGCAATTTAGAATACAGCAAAGGAGGACCAAGAAACTGATAAAGGGAGAATAGAATACGAATGTAAATTAGCAAAAAAAAAATAAATGGACTGTAAATGCTTTTGTAGGTATTTAAAAAGGAAACGTTTGGCTAAGACAAATGTGGGTCCATTACAGGTAGAGTCAGGAGAATTTATCATGGGAAATAGAGAAACGGTAGAGAAGCTAAATGATTACTTTGTCACTCTTCATTGAGGAAGGTGCAAGAAATCACCCAGAATTAGAGATCCAAAGGACTAGGGAGAATGAGGAATTGAAGGAAATTAGTATTAGTAAAAAGGTTGTTTTGGAGAAATTAATGGGACTAAAGGTTGATAAGTCCCCAAGACCTGATATTCTACATCCCAGAGTGTTGAAAGAAGTAGCTAGGAGATAGTGGATGCATTGGTGATCATCTTTCAAAATTCTATAGATTCTGGAACGGTTCCTGAAGATTGGAAGGTAGCAAATGTCACCCCACTATTTAAGAAGGGAGGGAGAGAGAAAACAAGAAACTAAAGACCTGTTAGTCTTACATTAATAGGGAAAATGCTAGAAGCTATTACAAAGGATGTGATACAGGGACACTTAGATAACTTTGGGCATAGTCAACATGGATTTATGAAAATGGAAATCATGTTCTGGGTCATTCTCTTGAGTTGGCAGGCTGTGACTAGTGGGGTACTGCAGGGATCAGTATTTGGGGCCCCAGCTGTTCACAATATATATCAACAGTTTGGATGTGGGGACCAAATGCAATGTTTCCAAGTTTGTGAATGATACAAAGCTAGGTGGGAATTTGTGTTGAGGAAGATGCAAAGCAGCTTGAAGGGGATTGGACAGACTTGGTGAATGGGAAAGAACATGGCAGCTGGAATATGATGTGGAAAAATGTGAGGTTATCCACTTTGGGAAGGACAGATGTGCAGAATATTTCTTAAATGGTAAGAGATTAGAAAGTGTAGATGTGCAAAAGGACCTGGGTGTCCTCGTCAATAAGTCATTGAAAGCTAACAGGTGCAGCAGGCAATTAGGAAGGCTAATGGTACATTAGCCTTTATTGTGAGAGGATTTGAGTACCGGAGTAGCAAATTTTTGCTTCAATTGTATGAATCTTTGGTTGGACTGCACCTGGAGTACTGTGTGCGTAGTTTTCATCCCCTTACTTAAGGAAGGATATTATTGCTGTAGAGGGAGTGCAACGAAGGTTCACCAGGCTTGTCCCTGGGATGACGGGACTGTCCTATGAAGAGAGTTTGGGGAACCTGGGCTTATATTAGACTCATAGATGTTTACGGCACAGAAGGAGGCTACTCAGCCCATTGTGTCTGACTACACTAATCCCATTTTCCAGTGCTTGGCCCATAGCCATGGAGGCTATGGCAATGCAAGTGAATATCTAAATACTTTGTAAATGTTACGGGAGTTTCAGGCAGAGAGTTCCAGACTCCCAGCACCCTCTGGGTGAAAACAGTTCTCCTCTTCTCCCTTAGCCTCCTACCTCTTACCTTAGATCCATGCCCCCTGGTTATTGACCCCTCTACTAATGGAAAAAGTGCCTTCCTATCCACCCTATCTATGCCCCTCATTATCTTACATGCCTCCTATCAGGCCCCCCCTCAACCTTCGCTGCTCCAAGCCCAGCCTATCCAATTTTTCCTCATAGCTCAGACCCTCCAGCCCAGGCAGCATCCTGGTAAATCTCCCCTGTACCCTCTCCAGTGCAATCACATCCTTCCTATAATGTGGTGACCAGAACTGCACGCAGTCCCCCAGCTGTGGCCTAATCAGTGTTTTATACATTTCCAGCATAACCTCCCTGCTCATGTATTCTATGCCTCAGCTAATAAAGGCAAGTAGCCCATATCCCTTCTTAACCACCTTATATACCTGCCCTTCAGGGATCTGGTTATGCACACCAAGGTCCCTCTGATCTTCAGTAGTTTCCAGAGTCCTGCCATTCATAGTGTAATCCCTTGCCTTGTTATCGCTCCCCAAGTGCATTACTTCACACTTTTCGAGTTGAATTCCGTTTGCCACTGCTCTGCTCACCTGACCAGTCCATTGATATCCTCCTGAAGTTTATGGCCATCCTCCTCACTATTTGCCACCCAACCAATTTTCATGTCACCTGCGAACTTCTTGTTCATACCCCCTACATTTAATTCCAAATCATTTATGTACACGACAAACAGCAAGGGCTCCAGCACAGGGCCCTGCGGAAGCCCCTGGAAACAGACTTCCAGTCACAAACATCCCTCCTGCTTCCTGCCTCTCAGCCAATTTTGGATCCAACGTGCCACTTTTCCTTGGATCTCGTGGGCTCTTACATTGACCAGTCTGCCATGAGGGACATTATAAAAAGCCTTGCTAGAGCCCATGTAGAGTTTTGAAGAATGAGAGGTGATCTCATTGAAATCTACAAATACTTAAAGGGATAGACAGGGTAGATGCAGGTAAGATGTTTCCCCTGGTTGGGAGTCTAGAACCAGGGCACACAATATCAAAAATAAGGAGGAAGTCACTTGGAATGGAATGAGAAACCTTTTTATTCAAGAGGGTTGTGAACCTTTGGGATTCATTACCCCAGAGGGCTGTGGAAGCCAAGTCATTGAGTATGTTTAAAGCTGAGATAGACCGATTTCTAAACACCCGTGACATAAAGGATGTAGGAATAGTGTGGGGAATAAAGGCATTGAAGTGGATGAACAGCCACGATAGTATTGAATGATGGAGCAGGATTGATGGACCGAATGGCCTACTCCTGTTCCTATGTACAGAGACTTGAGCACCAAATCTCGGTTCAGAATGCTGCACTTCTGGAGGTTCCGTCTGTCCCCTCTGCTCGATTTAAAAGCTTCCGCAGCACTAATCCTGCACTATTGCAAGAGAGCAGGTGAGTCCACCCAGTGTCCTGGGTAATATTTTTCCCTTAAGCAATGTCACTAAAACAGATCAATTGGTCATTATCTAATTGCTGTTTATGGAAGCTTGCTATGTGCAAACTTGTTGCCACATTTCCTACATTGTCATAGTGGCTACTCTTTAAAAGTACTCCAGTGACACTAATTTGGGGCTTCCTGATGTCAAAATAGTGTCCATTAAATTTTGGAAATATCGTTTGTATGAGTGTTGGATTCTGCAGGATTTGGTCAAAAATATGTAATTAACGTGTCTGTGAATTTTTTGGATTTTGAGGGGGAAGATCCCACCTGACCAATCTCCTCAACTTCTGTGCAATTGGGATGTTACTTCTCAATATGGTGTATGTAAAAGTTCAAACGGCATTTGACAACATTCCAAATGAGAGGTTTTAATTGAACTCAAAGCTGTGGTGACCAAATTCTGCAGTACTTCATCAGATTGCACGTTAACACTGCATTCATACTGGCCACGGGTGACAAAGGAGACATTTGAGCCTTGGAAACTGAACAAAGCCACTGGGCTGATCCCTGGTGTTAGGAGTCTTGAGTTATGAGGAAAGCATGGAGAGATGGGCTTTTCAATTTGAAAAGCAGGTGTCTGAGCACAGATCTTGTTGAGCAGAAGCAATAGTTATAAAGAAAGAAATTGGAAATATTTGTTAAATAGTGAGTAGAACATGTGGATATAATTTCAAACTAGTAGAAGACAAACTTAGGTCTGATGTCAGTACATTTTTCTTTATGTACATTTAGCCAATAGATAGAATAGACTTCCTGGAAGACTAATGGAGGTGAAAACCCTGGAGTTCTTTTATAAGAAACAATTGGATGCTGAATTGAGGGGGTATTAGGGTGTTTCTCAGACAAATACTTTGCTCATCAATAAAATTCTGATCTTATGAACAACTTGCAGGATTTCTTCAATGTGCAAAGATATTTCACAGATGAAGCAACCAATGTGCATAGGATATTTGGCCAGTCTTTATGTTCTACTCGAGCCTCCCCTCATATTTTTTCATCTAAATTTACCATCATAAACTTTTGTTCCCTTTTCCCTCATATGTTTGTCTAGTTTCTCCTTAAATGCATCAATGCTATCCACTTCAACCACTCCCTGTGGTAGCAAGTTCAACATTCTTACCACTCTTTGGCTGAAGAAATTTCTTCTGAATTTCCTATTTGATTTCTTAGTGACTATCTTATAGTGATGGTCTCTGTTTGAAGGAATGAATGACACTGTGCTGAAGTTAAATTTTAAGGAAGCTTTTAAGGATGGGGAGGGGTGCATGATGGAAGGGTTTTGCAAGAAAGTTCAAGTACGCAGGCTCTGTAACTTTAGTCTCTGTTTTTGGTGGAAGTGGGACTGTGCAGGCAGAGAGATGGAACAAGGCTGTGGAGAAATTTGTAAAGGGACAGGGAATTTGAGAGCTTTGCGTTGGTAGGCCACCGGTGGAAGGACTTGATTGGTGAGAATAATTTAGAAGAGGCAGAATTTCAGATGATTTGCCATTTAGATTGAGTGAAACCGTGGAGGTCAGAAAGGTGATTATTGGGAGAGGTTGACCCTGGAGGTGACAAAGGCATGGATGGAGCTGGGCAGTGTGGGAAACTCACTACCTGACTTCCTCAATATACTGGGTTGCCTGTGAGACCAGCAGATGATGAGTTGAAACTGCACCTCAAGCTCAGTGGTCCAAGGCAAGGATATGCCCTCAGATAAACATGATGGTGAATGTGTTAAGTCACTCAGCCATTTCTGATAGCCTGGAATATGTTAAATTGGTTCCTTGTGCTTAGGTAATAAAATGATTAGACCAGCTTGTGAGGTCAATATAACTTGAGCAATTTAAGAGGGCAGTACAACTAAAATAATAAAATGATAAAAAGAGATTGCGAAGGGCTAAGCGCATTTTGCTGGCTCCGTATTATTTTGTTTTCACATGCGAATTTTTGTGCTTTGATTTATTGGTATGCATGGAATGTAGGAATTAAAGGTAACATTGGTATAAGAAGTGAGAGAGAGAGACTCTTTATGGTGCACTCATTGAAATTGTGAAGTAAACCTCAATAAAGACTTGACTCTGGATTGTGTACTCTGTAATGAGATGAATAAGAGAGCAGTTCAACAGGCAGTGTTCTAGAAGTTGCCACAGGTCGTCTCTGATGGATGGGATGTAAGGTTTGAATTTAACTCAATGTCTTGCTTAGTTGAGTTAATGCATCAGTCCTGAAGAAACTGCTGAAGGGGGCGGGAGAAGATGGGGTCAACTAAGTCCAGTGAACCATGTGTAGCTATTTTCCTATTTCATTAACATTAGAGCCATAGAATCATAGAAAAGTTATAGCACAGAAGGAGGCCATTCGGCCCATCTTGTCCATGCCAGCCCGAGGACACCCAGGTGCCTAATCTAATCCCACCTTCCTGCACCCGGCCCATAGCCCTGCAGCTTATAGCACTAAATATTCTTTGAATATTTTGCTTAAGCACCAATTTGCTGCTGTTTAGCCTGGTGAAATTTGACAATCTGAATTAGTATTCAACATCTGAAAACCTTCTAAAAAAAAATTATTTGTTTATTGCTGTTCATTGCCTTCAAACACAATCTGACACTTTGTACAAATTTCTAATTAAAGAGAAGGTGGGTTGATGGGGAGAAACTATGCCTAATGGTCTGAGAGTCGAGCACCAATGGGCATAGTCAAAAACTTAGAGCCAGACCTTTTCACAAGTGAAACTAAAACTGTTCTTCACACAGAGACGTTGGAACTCTCTTCCACAAAAGGTTGTTGATGCTGAATCAGTTCATTTTAAAACAGCTAGATTTTTGTCAGCCAAAGGTATTAAAGTATTTGGGGCAAAGGTGGGTATACGAAGTTAGATTGTAGATCCATGATTCATTTAATGGCAGAACAACCTTGAAGGGCTAAATGGTATCCTCCTCTTCCTATGTGTGATACTGCAAACTTCACCTTAAACTGGAAACTGTGTTTAATTTTAGGTGAGACATGGCTGTGATGCAACGTGTTGGGGTACTGGACCTGGGGGATGTCTGCAGACTCTGTTACATCGAGCTATTGATGAAAATAACGAAAACTCTGGCTGCTTCCTCATTCGCAGGTGTAGATTGTGACATCTTAAAACTACCATCTTAATTATTATCTGCAAAACTGCACCATATTTATTAAGATCTCTTTTTATTGAAACCTACTTTGTAGAACAAGATTTTGAAATTTAAAATAATGTTCTGACTAATCAGTCTGATGCTTCCAAGTTCTAAACATTTTCCAATTACCATTGTACAAAACTACTTTTTTTACAATGTCCTTTGGCAGTGGCCTCCAAGGTTCTTTGAGGACTCTTCCTCCTTGTACCCTAGTCAGCATTGCTATGCAGTTGGTTACTTTGACAGAATGATGCAGCCTTTGCTTTCTGCTGTCTCATTTAGGAATCTGTGATAATTAATACTCATGACCTGTAAATAATCTGCATCTGCAAGAGAGTATTTGCAGTTTCCTGTGTTTAGTGAATGAGTTTTCCCCTCCTGAAGAGTATATGATATAAGAGTAAATAGCCCAGAGTTTCCTGAAAACATGCCCCAAAACAAATGTTCAAACATGGCATAATGCCCATTTTTGGCATAAAAGTTTAAAAAAAATATTCCAACACTAGTCACATTTTTACATTACGCCAAAATTTCCTTTCTCTTAGAAAGTGGAAAAATCTCCATATTTCTAAACATGCTATGACTGACCTGCATATAATGGCTAGATTTTAATTTTCATGGATAACGAGGAACTTGACCAAGAAATGATTTGGTATTTTTAAAGTGTCAAATGAATTAGAAAGCTTAGACGTGATGCTCCAGTCAAACACTGCACATGCAGGGTATTACTACAACAACCCTTTCCCTTTAATTTCTAGTGGGTGCGATGGAAACAGTCCCAGACGACCAGGCCCCAATGGTGAAGGTGATGAGGAGGCACATGATGGACAGACACCATTGCACATGGCAGCAAGCTGGGGCCTTGAAGAAGTGGTGCAGTGCCTTCTGGAGTTTGGTGCCAATGTCAATACTCAGGTCAGTGATGGTGCGTGATTCAATTTGAATATACTTGTCTGAATGTATTTTCTTAATACATTAAGCTGGATTTAAATATCATATGAACAAGGAGCAGGAGTAGGCTATTCAGCCCCTCAAGCCTGCTCCACCATTTTAATAAGACCATGGCTGATCTGATGGTAACCTGAAATATGCATCCCACCTACTGCTAGTAACCTATCGCTCTCTTGCTTACCAAGAATCTATCCATCTCTGTCTTAAAAATATTCAAAGTCTCTCTTCCTGAAAAGGTGGTGGAAGCAGAGTTCCAAAGACTCACGACCCTCCTGAGTGGAAAAAATGTTGCTTCATCACTGTTTTAAATGGGCGACCCCTTATTTTTAAAGAATGACCCCTAGTTCTAGGTTCTCCCACAAGAGGAAGCATCATCTCCACATCCATCCTGTCAAGACCCCTCAGTACCTTGTATGTTTCAGTCAAGTCGCCTCTTTACTAAACTCTAGCGGATCCAAGCCTAGCCTGTCCAACTTTTCCTCATAAGACAACCCATTCATTCCTGGTGTTAGTCTGGTAAACCTTCTCTGAGCTGCTAACACATTTACATCCTTCCTTAAATAATGTGACCATTACTGTACACAGTTCTCCAAATGTGGTCTCACCAATGTCCTGTACAACTGAAGCATAACCTTCCTATTTTTGTATTCAATTCCCCTCGCAATAAATGATAACTTTCTATTGGCTTTTCGAATTACTTGCATACGAGCCTTTTGTGATTCATGCACTAAGACACCCAGACCCCTCTGCACCTCAAGCTCTGCAATCTCTCGCCATCTAGATAATATGCTTTTATCCTTCCTGCCAAAATGGACAACTTACATTTTCCCACATTAAACACTATCTGCCAGATCTTTGCCCACTCACCTATCTATATCTGTTTGTTGCTTCACAACTTACTTTCCTACCTGTGTTTGTGTCATCAGCAAATTTGGCAACCATCATAAGAACATGACTTAAATATGAACAGGAGGAGATCATTCAGCCTCTCAAGCCTGCTCCACCATTCAATAAGAGCACGGCTGATCATCTTGTGTTTCAGTTTCCATAATTCCATCTAACCCCAATGACCTTAGATTCTTGTTAGGCAAGGGAATCAATCAACCTGTGCCTTAAAATATTCAATGACTCCCGCCTCCACCACCACCTGAGGCAGAGTTCCAAAGTCGCACAATCATCTGAGAAAAAAATTCTCCTAATCTCTAATACTTGATGGGCTCGTCCATCTTCAATCCCTTCATCCGTCATTTATATAAATTGTAAACAGTTGAGGTCCCAGCATTTATCCCTGTGGTACGTCAATCGCTACATCTTGCCAACCTGAAAAAGACTCTACTCGCTGCTTCCTGTTAGCCTATTCTCTGCTTCCTGCTAGCCAGCCAATCATCTATCCTTGCCAATATGCTAACCCCATACCATGAGCTTTCATTTTCCGCAATAACCTTTGATGTGGCACTTTATCAAATGCTTTCTGGAAATCTAAGTACAGTACATCCACTGGTTCCCCTTTATCCACAGCACATGTCACTTCCTCAAAGAACTCCAATAAGTTGGTTAAACTTGATTTCCCTTTCACAAAACCAGGTTGACTCTGCCTGATGACCTTGAGCTTATCCAAGCACCCTGCTATAATTTCTTTAATAATAGCTTCTAACATTTTCCCTACAACAGATGTTGAGCTAACTGGCCTATAGTTACCTGCTTTCTGTCTCCCTCCCTTTTTGAATAATGGAGTTACATTTGCTATCTTCCAATCTAATGGGACCTTCCCGGAATCTAGGGAGTTTTGGAAAATTAAAACCAATGCATCAACTATCTCACCAGTCACTTATAAGACCCTAGGATGAAGTCCATCAGGACCCGGCCACTTGTCAGCCCGCAGCTCCAACAATTTACTCAGTACCATTTCTCCGGTGATTGTAATTTTCCTGACTTCCTCCTCCACTTCCATTTCCTGGTTTATAGCTGCTTCTGGGATGTTACTTGTATCCCATACAGTGAAAACTGATGCAAAATACCTGTTCAATTCATCTGCCATCTCCTTGTTTTCCATGATCAATTCTCCAGACTCACTTTCCACAGGACCAACACTCACTTTGTTAAAAACAAAAAACTGCGGATGCTGGAAATCCAAAACAAAAACAGAATTACCTGGACAAACTCAGCAGGTCTGGCAGCCCCGGCGGAGAAAAAAAGAGTTGACGTTTCGAGTCCTCATGACCCTTCAACTGAACTGATCTTTCTTTACAAGGAGAGGGAAATATAAGCAGGTTTAAGGCCTGGGGGGGGGGTGTTAGGATAGGAACAGATCATCAAAAGATGTCACAGACAAAAGAACACAAGTGTTGAAGTTGGTGATATTATCTAAACAAATGTGCTAATTAAGAATGGATGGTAGGGCACTCCAGGTATAGCTCTAGTGGGGGTGGGGGAGCATAAAAGATTTAAAAATAATGGAAATAGGTGGGAAAAGAAAAATCTATATAAATTATTGGGAAAAAAAACAAAAGGAAGGGGGAAGAAACAGAAAGGGGGTGGGGATGGAGGAAGGAGCTCAAGATCTAAAGTTGTTGAATTCAATATTCAGTCTGGAAGGCTGTAAAGTGCCTGGTCGGAAGATGAGGTGTTGTTCCTCCAGTTTGTGTTGGGCTTCACTGGAACAATGCAGCAGGCCAAGGACAGACATGTGGGCAAGAGAGCAGAGTGGAGTGTTAAAATGGCAAGCGACAGGGAGGTTTGGGTCATTCTTGCGGACAGACCGCAGGTGTTCTGCAAAGCGGTCGCCCAGTTTACGTTTGGTCTCTCCAATGTAGAGGAGACCGCATTGGGAGCAATGAATACAATAGACTTAAGTTGGGGGAAATGCAAGTGAAATGCTGCTTCACTTGAAAGGAGTGTTTGGGCCCTTGGACGGTGAGGAGAGAGGAAGTGAAGGGGCAGGTGTTACATCTTTTGCGTGGGCATGGGGAGGTGCCATAGGTGGGGGTTGAGGAGTAGGGGGTGATGGAGGAGTGGACCAGGGTGTCCCGGAGGGAACGATCCCTATGGAATGCCGCCAAGTGGGGTGAAGGGAAGATGTGTTTGGTGGTGGCATCGTGCTGGAGTTGGCGGAAATGGCGGAGGATGATCCTTTGAATGCGGAGGCTGGTGGGGTGATAAGTGAGGACAAGGGGGACCCTATCATGTTTCTGGGAGGGAGGAGAAGGCGTGAGGGCGGATGCACGGGTGATGGGCTGGACATGGTTGAGGGTCCTGTCAACGACCGTGGGTGGAAAACCTCGATTAAGAAAGAAGGAGGACATGTCAGAGGAACTGTTTTTGAAGGTGGCATCATTGGAACAGATGCGACGGAGGCGAAGGAACTGAGAGAATGGGATGGAGTCCTTACAGGAAGCGGGATGTGAGGAGCTGTAGTCGAGGTAGCTGTGGGAGTCGGTAGGTTTGTAATGGATATTGGTGGACAGTCTATCACCAGAGATTGAGACAGAGAGGTCAAGGAAGGGAAGGGCAGTGTCAGAGATGGACCACGTGAAAATGATGGAGGGGTGGAGATTAGAAGCAAAATTAATAAATTTTTCCAAGTCCCGACGAGAGCATGAAGCAGCACCGAAGTAATCATCGATGTACTGGAGAAAGAGTTGTGGAAGGGGGCTGGAGTAGGACTGGAACAAGGAATATTCCACATACCCCATAAAGAGACAGGCATAGCTGGGGCCCATGTGGGTACCCATGGCCACACCTTTTATTTGGAGGAAGTGAGAGGAGTTGAAGGAGAAATTGTTCAGTGTGAGAACAAGTTCTGCGACCTCCCTGTCGCTTGCCATTTTAACACTCCATCCTGCTCTCTTGCCCACATGTCTGTCCTTGGCCTGCTGCACTGTTCCAGTGAAGCCCATCGCAAACTGGAGGAGCAGCACCTCATCTTCCGACTAGGCACTTTACAGCCTTCCAGACTGAATATTTTCAACAACTTTAGATCTTGAGCTCCCTCCTCCATCCCCACCCCCTTTCTGTTTCTTCCCCCTTTTTTTTTCCAATAATTTATATAGATTTTTCTTTTCCCACCTATTTCCATTATTTTTAAATCTTTTATGCTCCCCCACCCCCACTAGAGCTATACCTGGAGTGCCCTACCATCCATTCTTAATTAGCACATTCGTTTAGATAATATCACCAACTTCAACACCCCTGTGTTCTTTTGTCTGTGACATCTTTTGATGATCTGCTCCTATCCTAACACCCGCCCCCCTCCACTTCTCCCCCCCACCCACCCCAACATTAAACCTGCTTATATTTCCCTCTCCTTGTAAAGAAAGATCAGTTCAGTTGAAGGATCATGAGGACTCACTTTGTTAACCCTCTTCTTTTTTTAAAATATTTATAAAAACTTACAATCTGTTTTTATATTTCTGGCTAGCTTTCTCTCATACTCTAATTTTTGTCGTAACTTGCTGTTCTTGCCCTTGCACTATTGTGGTACTATTACCCAATTTAAGCAAATCATCCAAAGTGTGGCAGCCTTTTTCCTGGGTATAAATCTATGGATGAGGAAAATATACATGGTAATAGAGAGAAAAACAGGGGAGGGTCAGAAAAGAGAAGGTAACAAAATACTGAAGCTTATTTGTTTCCGAATACAAAGAACAAAGAAAAGTACAGCACAGGAACAGGCCCTTCGGCCCTCCAAGCTTGCGCCGATCATATTGCCCGTCAACAAAAACATTTTGTACTTCTGGGGTCCATATCCCTCTATTCCCATCCTGTTCATGTATTTGTCAAACTGCCTCTTAAACACCACTATCGTACCTGCTTCTACCACCACCTCTGGCAGCGAATTCCAGACACTCACTACCCTCTGCGTAATAAAACTTGACCCACACATCTCCTTTATGGTTTTCTCCTCTCACCTTAAATCTATGTCCCCTATAGTAATTGACTCTTCCACCCTGGGAAAAAGTTTCTGACTATCTACTTATAGCTCTACAACTCTAGCTAAATTTCTTTTTGTTTTATGTTGACAGTTGAATTTTTTATGCTTGACACCCTGAATCTCACCTTTCAGGAGTATCTGATGTAGAATGTTAGAAGAAAATAGCATCATAAAGTGAAAGGTCTGAGCTTTGACAGGTTACTCTCAACAGAGATCAGCATTGGGTGCCTGGGCTTGGGAGAGGAGTATGCTTGCTCCTGACCCCTTAGCTGGAGAAAATGCCTGGGCATATATTTGGTAAAGACGAAATTGAGCTCTGAGGGAAAAGCAAAATAACATTCATGCTGGATAAACTCAGCAAGTCAGGCATCATCTGTGGAGAGAGAGTTGACTTCAGGTCAGTGACCTCTTGTTGCAAGTTCCAAAAGAATTGCAATCTGATGAAAGGTCAAGCAGCCTGAAGTGTTAACTTTGTTCCTCTGCAATGGTGCTGTCTGACCTGCTGAGTATGTTCCAGCATTTTCTGTTTCCTGGGCTCTGAATTATTCGGTAATGTGATGTTCACCAAAATGTAACAAAATAAAAAAAAAAGTTTTTTTGTATCATTCTTTTCAGTGGGTTTTGATGTGATGCTGCTCATGGCCATTGTCGAAATGCGTGTTGAATGGCGTTTGGGCAATGTAACAGCATGCTAGCACCTGGTGGCTGAAGAATTACAAACATTAGATATTGTCTGTCTTTGTGGAAGCTAGTGTTAAAGCCTGCAGCACTTCAGTGCCCTGTTTTAAAAACCATTTTAGTCTGGACCTGAATATTTTATAGTCGTAGTCAGAAACGAAGCAGTGTGTCTTAACTTGCAACCTGGTAGCTTGTGTGAAGCTGGTAGAGAACAGATGATGTCATGAATACTCATCCTACAGTATTTAATGCAGTTGATCATTCGTGTTCAAATAATGAGGTTTTCTTTTTAATTCTACAAGGATGCAGAGGGAAGGACTCCGATCCACGTTGCCATTAGCAACCAACACAGTGTTATAATTCAGCTTTTGATCTCGCATCCTGATATCCGGTTAAACACACGGGATCGTCAGGGTCAGACACCCTTTGCCTGTGCAATGACCTACAAAAACAACAAGGCCGCGGAGTCGATCCTCAAACGGGAACCAGGAGCAGCTGAACAGGCAAGAGCAAGGACATCAGCATTCACACATTACTATTGTGTTCTTTTGTGAAGGTCCAGATCATTTCGTATTTTGGAAAAGAAATTGGCCAGCCTGGTGGCTACAAGGCTGTTGGGCTTTCAGGTTTGAGCTCAAGTTTGGAAAGTTGAACTGGAGTAACTAGATCCAAAATTGAAAACCTGTCTCAAATTTTATCAAACTGTTTAACCCACTGGTTGAAGCTGGTTTCTGTCTAACCTGGTTCTTTTAGCTAAGTGATGAAAGCAACAATTTTACACAAAGTATAATGCACTGGTCTATATGCTGTTTGAAACCAAATAAGGGCATGAATGTGCATTGGCACAGTGCTTTCATCCCTGTAACCTAGGTTTGAATCAGCGCAGACTGTTGGGTTTCCTTAGCAGATGTGCTGAGTGATTCAGGTTCTGTGCTCACAAGTGTACAGTGTGAAAACCAAGTTTAAATGTGGCTTGGCTTGGCACTAAATTAGTAGCCTGTCAGAGCCCACAAGAATGGCTGGTGTAGTGAAAATTTGCCTCATGAGGGAAGTCATGATGTAAGCTGTCCCTAAAAGCTTAGTGGAACAAGAGATTTTGTTAGTTTTGAATATTGCTTCCTAGCATTTAGCCATGGTTGCCCTTGCATCTAGTAATGGGGAATGAGCCAGAGGAGATGAGAAGTAAAAGTAGGGGAACATGGAAGCAATAGTGACCATAATATATGGTTTAAGGTAAGAATTAAGAAGGACATGAGCATGACAAAGACCAAGTAATAATAGATTAGGAAAGAGACAATTTTGAGGGCTGCGAATAGAACTTGGGGAAAATAAAATGGACAGCAATTTTGGCAAATAATGATGTAGAACATAAATAGGAAACATTTTAAAACTGTGTTCAACAGAGTCCAGGAAAAATATATTCCACTTTTTAAAAAAAAACAAAAGCAAACTAAAGATTAATGAGAGACTGTGGATGAATAAAAATAAGGGAAAAATTGAAGGCGAGTACGTGCACAGCAGGGGAGAGCAAGACGAGGGAGAATATAAAGATATATTAAAGAAGTCTAAAGGAAGCAAAGAGGCACCTTGAAATTATGAAGTGGAATAAAACAAAACAAATAATATATTCTACAAGCACTTAAGCAAAATGGCCACAGAGGGCTGGATAGGATGAAGCCTGAGGCAGTGATAATGAAATGGGATAAATATTAAATAATTATTTTGCTTCAGTATTTACCAGAGAGATTGATTGGGCAACCATGACATTGGAAAATCAGATTAGAAATAATATAACCACATTTAAAGTGGAAAGGAATATTAAATAAACTCATCCAACTTGGAGGATAAAACCCCTGGTCTGGATAGATTGCAGCTGTGCATTTTAAAAGAATTGAGAGCAGGGCATTGTTACACATTTAGTAATTTTTAGAAAAAGTGTAGTGTCAGATAACTGCTGGATAGGTAATGTTAGAACCACATTTAAAGGGGATAGAACACATTCAGGAATCTATAGACGAGTCAGCTTAATATCAGTGCTAGGAAAAAATAATGGAGAAATACAAAATATCTAGAAACCTAAAATATAAAAATGATTAGTCAGCATGGATTTCAAAAGGGGAGAGTCGTGTTTGACCAACATCTTGTCTCTCTTACCTCTTCAAGAATTCAATTTATCTGGATTTCCAAAAGACCTTGAAAAGGTGCCATGTAAGAAACACTTGAATAAGACCAAAATGTGCTGGGTCAGGGGGCAAGTAGCAGGATGGACAGCCATCTGGCTGCAAGACAGAAAGCAAGAGAGCAGGAGTAAAGGGTAAAGAGTAAAGTCAAGTAACAGTAGGTGGAAAGTAGGTCCCCACAAAAATCATTGCTGGAACCACTGTTCTCAATTTGTATTAATGATTTTAGATTTTGAAATCAAAAACATTATCTAAATCTGCAGATGATGTCAGAATGGGGAAACTAGTTGATACTGAGGAGGGCAATATTGATAAACTTGTAAAATGGACACATATTTGAAGGA
Organism: Carcharodon carcharias; assembly: GCF_017639515.1. NCBI lineage: Eukaryota > Metazoa > Chordata > Chondrichthyes > Lamniformes > Lamnidae > Carcharodon > Carcharodon carcharias. The sequence continues at coordinate 113,112,712 of NC_054476.1, read as the reverse complement.
ATTTCAACACAAGTGCGTTATTGCATTTTGATAAGAGATAGAGGTCATATGTTACTTGGGAAAATGATCTAAATGGGGTACAGGTGCAAAAAGTTCTAGGAGTAAAAATACACAAATCAAAGTAGTAACAGGCTATTTTATTAAAAAAGCAAACCAAGTACTAATGTTTATTTCTAGAGGGATAGAATTGAAAAGTGGGAAAGTTATGCCAAACTTCCATTGAATCTTCGTTAGACCACATTTAGAGTACCGTGTACAGTTCTGGTCACAAAATATTGTAAAATGGAGAGGATGCAAATCAGATTTATAAGGATTATGCCTATTGGGAAAGGATGAACAGGGTCTCTTTTCTCTTGAAAAGAGAAAGCTGAAAGTGATTTAATAGAGGTCTTTATAATTGTGAAAGATTTGATAGAGCAGACAGAGTATTTCCACTTGTCAGGGCGAGCGAAACTCGTGGACACCAGTGTGAGATAGTCACCAATAAATCAAATGGGGAATTCAGAAGAAACTTCTTTACCCAGAAAATGGTGAGAATGTGGATCTCACTACCACAGGGAGTGGATGCAATATAATGTGGATACATTTAAGAGAAAACTAGAGCAGCACATCCAGGAGAGGGGAAAAAATGTTATGCTGAGAGATGAGGAAAGAGGAAAGGTGGCTTGGAAGGAACATGGCCTAGGTGAATTGAATAACCTTTTTCTTTGCTGTATATTCTGTGTAAAGTTCTAACCAAAGATCAACTGTTTCTTGCGATAATGTCAAGCAACTGGTGAACATAAATGACATTGTGAAGGTGCGTTGCGATGTATATGCAGTGGATTATTTGGTTATGGTCGGCTTTTCTCACTTTTAAAATCCATTGTCCTTAGGTTGATAACAAAGGGAGGAACTTTCTTCACATTGCTGTACAGAACTCTGATATCGAGAGTGTTCTTTTCCTGATCAGCGTGCAGGCTAATGTGAACTCTCGAGTGCAGGATGCATCTAAGCTTACACCACTGCACCTGGCGGTACAAGCAGGCTCTGAGATAATAGTCCGGAATCTGGTAAGCACAAATGTGAATGATGTATGCTTGGTCCCTATTGTATTGTAATTCAGTCTTGTTTTATCAAATTTTGCAGCATTTTTAAGGAAGATTTTCTTTCTAAAATTGGCTAAGTTTGTGACTTTGCTGACCCACAGGGCATTTATCATCCATTTGAGAGAGTGAATTGATGCTGGGACATCTTTGAGTTTGAAGACTTGAAGTTGTTTCAGTCAATACTCTAGCAGAGTTAATAGGAGGAGGGAAAAACAAAAAGGAATTGATTATTCTATGTAAATATTCAATGACCTCAAAAGTAAAGATTCCTTCTGAAAACCAGTTTCCAGAGAGGCTTCCTCTCTGCACTTCTCTTTTTCTTACATGCCCAGCAACTCACAAGGCAGTCCAATTCTTCCACTGCTTTAGATTCAGCCAATCTTACTGTAGTTGTTCAAGTAATGAAGTCCCTGTTTACACGGGCAGGGTGTTGACCTACTCAACTTCCCCATTCAGGAGAACTGATTAGATGGAATCGGTGGGTGAGGCGTTGGTGGTTTCTAATAAATACTGAGAGACTGAGGAAAAGTTAATAATCTTGAAGAATTGGCATGAAAGTGGCAAATTAATTTCAAATAGATGTGAGATGGTGCACTTTGGAGAAATAAGGAGGCCTCATGCAATTTGAAAAGTGAGAGTCCAATGATTGTAATCAGTAAATTGTAAGCATAAACCTGTATTCTGCAGGAAGTGACGTAGCGGTAATCTCATTGGACTCTCCAGGGACCCAGGCTAATCCTGTGGGGATATAGGTTCAAATTCCACCATGGCATCTGGTGGAATTTAAATTCAATTAATTAAAAATTCTGGAATTGGAAAACTACTCTCAGTAATGATGACCATGAAACTGGCATCAATTGTCATAACCCCTCTGATTCACCAGTGCCCCTCAGGGAAGGAAATCTGCCATCCTTACCTGTCTTACATGTGACTCCAGACCCAGAGCAATGTAGTTGACTCTTAACTGACCTCTCAAATGGCCTATAAGCTGCTCAGGAGCAATTGAGGATAGGTAATAAATGCTGGCCTTGCCAGCAACACCCGCATCCTATGAAAGAATTTTTAAAAACTTCTGCCATTCACTAAGTTTGGAGTATGATCGTGCTGCTTCTCATGTTGTTTTCTTAAAATATTGCACTGCTGAGGCTAGTGGTGACTTTGTGTAACCCCCATTTTAACTTTTATTTATCACAGTATCTTTATGGTGCAGAAGGAGACCATTTGGCTCACCAAATCTGTGGACCCAGACCTTAAATAACAGTCCCCCACTGCTGTGCATATATTATTATAATGTGGGCAATTATACCCATCAGAGATGCTTTTCACTGCAAAGCATTCATTCTTCAATAGAATACCCCTGTTTGCAGTCAGAACTGAGTCTGTATATATTTTTTTTGTTTTTCTTTCTTTGTCCTGCTGTCACAAAATGAGTGTAGTTGGGTTTTCATTGTTGCTTGTGGTGTGTCATATTCCAGTAAGTTTTTCCTTTGTTGCAGCTGCTTGCAGGGGCCAAGGTGAATGAGCTCACGAAACACCGTCAGACTGCTCTCCATCTGGCAGCCCAGCAGGACCTGCCAACTATCTGCTCTGTGCTCCTGGAGAACGGTGTGGAATTTTCTGCTGTTGATGAGAATGGGAACAATGGTAGGAGACTTTGCAAGAAATGACTAAACAGGCACAATTATAAACTTTCAATTTTAAACATGCTTTTCTAAATCACTCTCTCAACTCCACTCCTAGAAACAGCAAAACTTACATTTTTATATAGCACCTTTAACACACAAAAGATCTGAAGGCATTTCCCCGGATGTTAAATTTGACACCCTAGCCAAAGAAGGACATATTAGGACAGTTGACCAAAAGCTTGTTTGAAGAGGGAGGTTTTAAGTGAGTAAGAGAGACAGGGGGGTGGGTTTAGGTATGGAATTCCAGAACTTGTGACCTAAACATCTGAAGGCACAGCTGCCAATTATGGAGCGAAGGAAATCGGGTATGTGGGGGCAGAATTGGAAGAGAAGGAATTATTTATTTTGTGTTGTGGCTGTTGCTCAATTACAGATACTTGTATAAACAAGTATTTTGTTTATTTCCCACTTCCACATTTTTCAATTTGGTAACATTTCTATTTTTTTCTATTTAACCCCGATAACTAAGATAGAGGTTTTAAAATGCATTTGCAACCAAGTGTTGGCTCAGATTTCAAATAAAAAGCTGAAATCCCAAGGAAAAAGTAATGTTAACGTTTGTAAGTAAAATTCAAGAGCAGTTGGGAACAGTTGCAATGGGAAGATCAGAGATCTTGCTATGGACTCAAAATGGTGGAGCAAATTAATCAGTGAAGAGAGTGCATCATGGTAACGGCTGCACGGGAGAAACGAGGATGTGCTGAGTCTGTGTGGGGAAATTGAAGCTGCTTTGGTAATTGGATATTAATTCAATCTCACTTTGGGGGAGATGTGCCCTTAATTTGGAAGATCCTGCCATGGTGCTATGACTGGGATTGTTGGGAACTGGTGAATTGGGAATCCTTCTTGTGGATCTGCATGGCATTACTGTGGGTGTAAGTGAGGTGTCCTAACTGGGCATTGGAACTTGTGAAGGAACTGTATTGCAGCAAGTGGAGCAGATAAATGATGACGGAGTGGGGAGGGGCATGTAACTTGTTGATTTATGTACCATAGAAAGTTGACAACAGGCCTCGAGGACTAGAATAATTGGCCTCAGTCAGAAGTTGGATGTGGTGCTGTGTACAGAGTGGATAAAAAGCATTTGTGTATCGAGGTGATAGTTCTGTAGGAGAAAAGATTAGTGGTAATGGTGTAGGAGAAGTGCTGAACTTTGAAATTAGTGGTTGCATGCAGACTTGTCTAGTGTGAGCCTGAGGTTGGTGGGGATGTTGATGTCAAGATTGAGGCTAGTAACGAGGATTGAATGTAGCAGCAAGGGTGGATTGGATTGTGGGGTGGATTGCTGGCAATCACATAGGAGTCAGGAGCAGAACAGCTGGCAGATTTCTCACTGTGCCACAGTTAGTACCCCTGTCACCTGAGGTTGAGCATCAGTGGACCCAAAAACCACAATGTTACCTGGTAATAGCTGGTCTGCATTGAAGGTATATAGAGTCTGAACCAAAGGTTTGCAATGCTTCATGAACTGTCATCCTTAACGTAATATTATGTCAGATCCACAGCATGGTGATCTTTTGATTCAAAGTGAACAAACTTTGAAATTTATCACATTTTTTAAGGATTGGGAGAAAGAGATGAGGGGCCAATGTTGTGCGTGATTGTGGGGAATGGAATACTTTCTCAAAGACTCGGTGTTGAGATGCAGAGTAAAGTTCCATTCTCTGTAGACCAATGCTAGCTATGGTTTAATTCTGTTAGTGCCAGACTTACATTTTATTTCCCCCCCACCCCCCTCATCGTTTTTCAAAAAAATCGTGATAACTTGAAGGAAGCTGGTTTGAAGTTACTGAACTTGGTGCAGGAAAGAGAGTGCATCGTGAATAACTGGTGCGTGATCTGCTGTCTGATTCCTTAATGCTGTCAGGCTCAGTAATCCATTCGTCATATCAGCTGTCGGATTGTTGGGCTTTCAAAGCTGGTCAGATTCAGTAATCACTTGCTTTTTAAAAGCAATCATGATGGCGATATACTCAAAAGAGAAAGGCCATATGAAGTTATGAGTGTCTTACAAATCAACTGTAACATAGTTACTTTTTATTCTTGGTGTGCCTATGCTTTCTGTTAACTGGTTCATTAACCTTTACCATTGTTTTTCAGCCCTTCATTTGGCTGTTATGCATGGACGCCTCAACGTAGTGCGTGTCCTCCTAACTGAATGCAGTGTGGATGCTGAAGTCTTCAATCTGAGGTATGATCACCTGAGCCTAATTAAAGTTTCCAATTTTATTTGGGTATTGTTCATTTCAGATTGACACTTTGGTCTCTGCCCTTTTTAATTGACAGAATTTCATCAAGGTTGTAATCCAGTTTCAGATTTTAGTCATTTGGTTACTTCCTTATCAATGTGGCAAAATTACAGCTTTTAACTTCATCCCCTCATGTGTATATCATTTTTAAAACCTTTTGTCATTTGGTAATGTTGAGTAGATTGGTTTGGAAATAACTTTTTTATGTGTGGATAAAATACCAGTGTTGCCTCATTGAACCTTGACAGTATGTGGACTGAAATATGACCAGGGATTGAAATAAAGGCAAAAACTTTGAAATTACTGTTACCATTAGTAATGAACAATTTTCTATTTTAACTAAGGTCTTAATCCAGAGAAATGTTCTGCAGAATCATTAACCTGATAGTATTGCCAGCAATAAATTCTAACATGAAGGCTCCTTGCTTCTGTACCTATACTGAATTATGCTGATCACTGTTTGTATTCTGATCGTTTTTGCTGTTTACAGGGGGCAGTCACCTATGCATGTCTTGGGACATTATGGGAAGGAAAATGCAGCAACCATCTTTGAGCTCTTCTTGGAATGTATGCCAGATTATCCTTTGGATAAACCAGATTCTGAAGGGAATACAGGTAGATGCTCAATTCAATGGCAAAATCAGTCCCTTGGAAAAGTAACTGTTGTTGAGTCTAATGGTTTGACTTAAACAATATAGTGGTTCCTTCATTCAGTTCTGGGCCTGTAATAACCTAAGGTACAGAGACTCTGATTCATTTTATTTTATGTAATCTTAAATTACTGAATGATGAGAAATTTTGTCTCCCAATTCCTGGACTTGGAACAAGTTCACACTAGAATTTTGGTGGGAGGTTATTGGTGAGGTGAAAATCACCATGCTCAACCCTTTAAATGCAGACAGTGGTGGCATAGGCACGCTGCATATCTGTTCAGTGACCTGGGAGCTGGATGACTGTCTTCTAACCTGCTTACAAATCAGCGGTTCAAGCAAATTGTGCCGGGATAGATCAGTTGAGGAAAAGGTTTGGAAAAATTATTTAGCCACAGCAGCAAACTGCTTTCATATAATGCATTTGATGTTTAAAAATGTACTTGGGGTCACGTGAATTCATTGGTTTGGTAAACCAGATTGTGGTGAGGCCCGTTAATGATTTCAGTGCCTGAGGTGCCAGATTTCAGGAAACATATCCCATTCCAGTGTTGTATAGATATCTTGTGCATGTCTCACCTTCAACTTCCCCACCTCAAGTACAGCATCTCAACATCTCGTTGCTCATTTATGATTAATTATTGTGGTTGTGCTCCATGTTTGTTTTATGAAGTTTCTTTGACAGTAGCTAAATATACACAGAAAACATTGCCTGTTAGTGCTCGATTTTCAAAGTTTTTTTGCTTTTGAATTTCTTTTGACTATCCCTTATTGCTGTTTTTCATTCAGCAACAAGTGAAGGGTGTGTGTGGATAAAATACCCGTAAAGGTGAATGGTAGGATCAACAAGCCTATAGAACTCTGGGTGTCTAGGAATGTACAGAATTGGATAAGGGATAAAGGGAAGCTTATGGTAGATACTGAGGGCTCAAAATAGTGGAAGCCTTAGAGGAGCATAGAAAGTGCAGGGGGTTACTTAAAAAAGAAATTAGGAGAGCGAAGAGGGGGCATGAAAAAACACTGGCAGGTAAAATAAAGGAAAATCCAAAGGCATTTTATAAGTTTATTAGGGGCAAGAGGACCAGGAAAAGGACCAAAATGACAATCTATGTGAGGAGCCAAAAGACACAGGTGAGGTTTTAAATGAGTACTTTGCATATGTATTCACTATAGAGCACAATATAGATATAGAAATCAGGGAGAGGGACTGTGATATATTTGAACAAATTAGCATTGAGAGGGAGGAGGTATTAATGGACTTAGTGGACTTAAAAGTGGATAAATCCCCAGGCCCAGATGAGATGTATCCCAGGCTGCTGTGGGAGGCTGAGGAGGAGATTGCAGGGGCTCTGACACTAATTTTCAAATCCTCTCTGGCCACAGGAGAGGTGCCAGAGGACTGGAGGACAGCTAATGTCGTACCAGTATTCAAGAAGGATGATAGGGATAAACCAGGGAACTATAGGCCAATGACTCTAACATCAGTGATAGGGAAACTTTTGGAAAAAATTCTGAGGGATAGAATTAATCTCCACTTAGAGAGGCAAGGGTTAACCGAGGATAGTCAGCATGGCTTTGTCTAACATGTCTAACAAGTTTGATTGAATTTTTCAAGGAGGTGACTAGTTGTGTAGACAAAGGTAGTGCAGTTGATGTAGCCTACATGGACTTCAGTAAGGATTTTGACAAGGTCTTGCATGGGAGACTAGTCAAGAAGATAAGGGCCCATGGGATCCAGAGCAAATTGGATCCAAATTTGGCTCAGTGGCAGGAGGCAGAGGGTGATGGTTGTTTTTGTGACTGGAAGCCTGTTTCCAGGGTTCAGTGCTGGGTTCACTGCTGTTTGTAGTGTACGTTAATGATCTAGACATGAATGTAGGCGGTATGATCAGTAAGTTCGCAGATGACATGAAAATTGGTGGTGTAGTAAATAGCGAGGAGGAAAACCTTAGACTACAGGACGATATAGACGGGCTGGCTAATGGGCAGAAGAGTGAATCCTGAGAAGTGTGAAGTGATGCGTTTTGGGAGGACTAACAAGGCAAGGGAGTACACAATGAATGGTAGGACCCTAGGAAGTACAGAGGATTAGAGGGACCTTTATTGTGTATGTCCATTGATCCTTGAAGGCAGCAGGACAGGTAGATAAGGTGGTTAAGAAGGCATATGAGATACTTGCCTTTATTAGTCGAGGAATTGAATACCAGAGCAAGGAGGTTATGGTGGAGCTGTATAAAACATTAATTAGGCTACATCTGGAGTACTGTGTGCAGTTCTGGTTGCTACACTATAGGAGATGATTGTACCCGAGAGGGTGCAGAGGAGATTCACCAGGGTGTTGCCTGGGCTAGAGCATTTCAGCTATGAAGAGACTAGATAGGCTAGGGTTGTTTTCCTCAGAGCAGAGAAGGTTGAGGGGGGACCTAATTGAGGGGCATAGATAGGAAGAAACTTTTCCCTCAGTGGAGGGGTTCAGTAGCCAGGGGGCATAGATTTTAAGGTAAGGGGCAGGAGGTTTAGAGGGGATTTGAGGAAAACATTTTTTTCACCCAGAGGGTGGGGGGGCTATCTGGAACTCTCTGTCTGAAAGGGTGGTAGAGGCAGGAACCCTCAATATTTAAGAAGTATTTAGATAAACAATTGAAACAGCATAGCATACAAGTGCTGGAAAATGGGATCAGAATAGATAGGAGCTTGATGACTGGTGTGGACACGATGGGCTGAAGGGCCTCTTTCTGTGCTGTAAAACTCTGACTCTAACAATTGTAGGGGCAGGGGGCTGGCGGGGAGAGACGGTGGTGTAGTGATAATGTCACTGGACCTGTAATCCAGAGACCTAGGTTGATGCTTTGGGGACATGGGTTCAAATTCCACCATGGCAGCTGGTAGAATTTAAATTCAAATAATAAATCTGGAATATAAATTTACTCTCTGTAATAATGATCATGAAGCTACAAACATGTGAACTAGGAACAGGAGAAGGCCATTCAGCTCCTTGAGTCTGCTCTGCCATTCAATAAAATCATGGCTGATGTGATTCTCATTCCTGCCTACCCCTGCTAACCTTTTGCCCTGTTGCTTATCAGAATCTATTCACATCTGCCTTAAAAATATTCAAGGACTCTGCCTCGACCACCTTTTGAGGAAGAGAATTCCAAAGCCTTCCAAAGCTATTGTTGATTTGTCATTAAAACCCATCCGGTTCACTAATGTCCTCTAGGGAAGGAAATCTGCCTTCCTTGCCCAGTCTGGCCTACATGTGATTCCAGATCCGCAGCAAAATGTAGTTAACTTTTAACTGCCCCTTGAAATGGCCTAGCAAGCCACTGTTCAAGGGCAATTAGAGATAGGCAACAAATGTTGCCTTGCCAGTGACACCCACATCCCGTGAAAGAATTTTTTTAAAATTGAAGAATCGATGCCCTGTTCGTTCGATACTTGGTGCTTAGCATTGACTGCTGCCTGTGAAGTAGTCAGTCACCTGCAGGTCCGTTTTTGGCTGATAACTCCATTAAACAATTTAAATTTACATGGTGGAGAGGTACAGATCAACACTGATCTGTTTAATGGTGGAATAGGCTCAAGGGCAAATTCAAAACTTTGGCCTTTGCATTCTTTGGGAAAATATGCTTATCCTTCTGGTTTAATCTTTAAGTTTTAAAACAAATGTTTGAATTAAGGATAGAAATTGCACCTCATTCTTGTATTTATGTTGTCAGTATTTCTGGTTTAACCTGTGGCCTGTTTTCCTGGCAGTCCTGCTCTTGGCTTACATGAAGGGAAATGCTAACCTGTGTCGAGCCATTGTGCGAGCTGGAGCCCGACTGGGAGTCAACAACAATCAGGGGACCAACATATTTAACTATCAGGTGGCCACAAAACAGCTGCTCTTCCGGCTTCTAGGTAACCTATTAAATTATTGCAACTGTGTGCAGAGTTCAGGTCATCTGACACTGCTTTCCAGCCCACCACTGTTTGCTTCCTGAACAAGTATAACACCCTCACGTGCTGAAATTGGATTTCTGCTCCATATAAGGGCAAGAACTTCATCTGACCATTGTGTTTTGCATTCTGAGACAAAACATAAGTGATTAGACTTTAAAAACAAAATTTAGGATCAATTATCTCCCAAATTTTTTATTTTAAGGAGGGTATTGGTCTGCAAGTGTGAGGGGCCTCATAGTTGAATTTGATCCTCTTCTCACCACTATCCATGCACCCTTCTAGTCAGGGTGATGGAGTGAAATCCCTACATGATTTTCTTTCTCCCTCCTCACCTTTCCATCTTCCTATGGTCTGCAGATGAGGTGACTTATCACTTAATATTTTGTCTTGGTAATTAGCCATAGTCCACTGTTAAGACCAAGCAGTTAGTAAAGCTGAGTTTTTTTAAATCCCAAAGGGAAACTTTAAACAACTGTCATAACCTATATTTTTAAGTGTTATGTTTGAGATGAAACTCTATATCAGGAATCATACCACCAGTTCTCAAGAGGTTTTATACTAAGCTAAATGAAACATTTTATTAATTTACACAAGTTAAATATATAGACATAGCTACAAATTCCCAAACTAATCTCCATTAAGGCAATCGCCCTCCTTCAGCTGATGAATCAGTGTTCCTGCATGTTGAACATCACTTGGAGGAAGCACTGAAGGTGACAAGGGCGCAGAATGTTCTCTGGGTAGGGTCTTCAATGTCCATCACCAAGATTGGCTTGGTAGTACCACTGCTGGCTGAGCCCTAAATGACGTAGCTGCTAGACTGGGTCTGGTGCAGATGTGAGGGAACCAACAAGAGGGAAAAACATACTTGACCTCATCCTCACCAACCTACCTGCTGCAGATGCATCTGTCCATGACAGCATCGGTAGGAGTGACCACTGCACTGTCATTTTGGAGATGAAGTCCCGCCTTCACAATGAGGATATCCTCCATTGTGTTGTGTTGCACTACCACCGTGCTAAATGGGATAGATTTCGAACAGAAGTAGCAACTCAAGACTGGGCACCCATGAGGCTCTGTGGGCCATCAGCAGCAGTAGAATTGTACTCAAACACAATCTGTAACCTCATGGCCAGGCATATCCCCCACTCTACCATTGCCATCAAGCCAGGGGATCAACCCTGGTTCAATGAAGAGTGCAGGAGGGCATGCCAGGAGCAGCACCAGGCATACCTAAAAATGAGGTGTCAACCTGATGAAGCTATAAAACTTGTGTGCCAAACAGCATAAGCAGCAAGTGATAGACAGAGCTAAGTGATCTCACAACCAATGGATCAAATCTAAGCTCTGCAATCTTGCCATATCTAGACGTGAATGGTGGTGGACAATTAAACAACTCACTGGAGGAGGTAGCTCCACAAATATCCCCATCCTCAATGAGGAAGGAGCCCAGCACATCTGTGCAAAAGGTAAGGCTGAAGCATTTGCAATAACCTTCAGCCAGAAGTGCAGAGTGGATGATCCATCTCTGCCTCCTTCAGAGATCCCCAGCATCACCGATGCCAGTCTTCAGCCAATTCGAATCATTCCACATGATATCAAAAAACGGCTGAAGGCACTGGATAGTGCAAAAGCTATGGACCCTAATAAAATTCTGGCAATAGTACTGAAGACTTGTGTTCCAGAACTTGCTGCACCCCTAGCCAAGCTATTCCAGTACAGCTACAACACTGGCGTCTACCCGGCAATGTGGAAAATTGTCCATGTATGTCCTGTACACAAAGCAGGACAAATCCAACCCATCTAATTACTGCCCCATCGGTCTACTCTCGTTCATCAGTAAAGTAATGAAAGAGGTCATCAACAGTGCTATCAAGCGGCATTTGTTTAGTAATAACCTGCTCATTGATGCCCAGTTTGGGTTCCGCCAGGGCCACTCAGCTCCTGACCTCATTACAGCCTTGATTCAAACATGGACAAAAGAGCTGAATTCCCAAGGTGAAGTGAGAATGATTGCTCTTGAAATCAAGGCAGCATTTGACCAAGTGAGGCATCAAGGAACCCTCGCAAAACTGGAGTCAATGGGAATCGGAAAACTCTCCGGTGGTTGGAGTCATACCTAGCACAAAGGAAGGTGGTTGTGGTTTTTGGAGGTCAGTCATCTCAGCTCCATGACATCACTAGAGGAGTTCCTCAGGGTAGTGTCCTCGGCCCAACCATCTTCAGCTGCCTCATCAATGACCTTTCTTCCATCATAAGGTCAGAAGTGGGAATGTTCGTTGATGATTGTGCTCAGCACCATTCGTGACTCCTCAGATATTGAAGCAGTCCATGTCCAAATGCAGCAAGACCTGGACAATATCAGACTTGGGCTGGCAAGTAACATTCATGCCACACAAGTGCCAGGTAATGACCATCTCCAACAAGAGAGAATCCAACATCGCCCCTTGATGTTCAATGGCATTACCATCACTGAATCCCCCCCCCCCGTCAACATCCTGGGGCTTATCATTGACCAGAAACTGAACTGGACTAGCCATATAAATGCTGTGGCTACAAGAGCAGGCCAGAGGCTAGGAATCGTGTGATGAGTAACTCACCACCTGACTCCCCAAAGCCTGTCCACCATCTACAAGGCACAAGTCAGGAATGAGATGGAATATTCTCCACTTGCCTGGATGAGTGCAGCTCCTGCAACACTGAAGAAGCTGGACACCATCCAGGACAAAGCAGCCCATTTGATTGGCACCACATCCACAAACATTCATTCCCTCCACCACCGACGCACAGTAGCAGCAGTGTGTACCATCTACAAGAAGCACTGCAGGAATTCACCAAGGCCCCTTAAACGGCACCTTCCAAACCCACGACCACTACCACCTAGAGGGACAAGGGCAGCAGATAAATGGGAACACCACCTGGAAGGTCCCCTCCAAGTCACTCACCATCTTACTTGGAAATATATTGCCGTACCTTCACTGTCGCTGGGTCAAAATCCTGGAACACCCTTTCTAATAGTGCTGTGGGTGTACCTACACCACATGGACTGCAGTGGTTCAGGAAGGCAGCTCACCACCATCTTCTCAAGGGCAACTAGGGATGGGCAATAAATGTTGGTCCAGCCTGTGAAGCCCACATCTCATGAATGAATTTAAAAAAATAGCAACTCATACACTTAACCAGACACCAGGTAAAGCATTTTCGCCTTACAAATCCAAATCAGTTATAAGCTTACAGCTGCTTTTGATCTCTCATTGCCGCTGCCCTACACACTCAAAACGGTTGTCTTGTTATACCTAGCACAGCCCATTGAATGTACATTCTCAATGTATCACCAGCCACTTTGAACTCCACCTCTCTAACAATAAAACGCCTTTCATAGTACCAATTTTATTAGTAATATAAACATATTGCTTGGTCTCTGCTAGCTAAGTGCCAGAATCCACCCCACTTCTTGAATGCTCTATTCAAAAAAAATGCAAATACTTGCCATCTCTCTTACATATCAAAACTAGTATACATCAATGCACCCAGACTAGCTGGTTTTAATCCAATTAAGACTCACCCACAGACTAAACCTTTATTTTAAAAGAAAAATATTTTCCAATAATATTATATACACTAATAGCTTCATGACACCACAAAGGACCATAGCATCTCTCTCCATTTGAGAGATCGCATTGGTTATATAGCTTGAGGAACACATTCTGCAAGGCGAGAAGTGTTTCAGCTGTTTGGTCATTTGGTGGGGGGTTCTCTTAGTTGAATTTGACCCTCTGCCCTGCACTGTCCATGCACCCTACTAGTCAGGCTAATGGAGTGAAATCCCTACATGACTTTTGTTTTTCCTCCCTCTTCACCCTTTCATCTTCCTTAGCTCATGGATGGCAGTTGTAGGAACTCTAATGTTTTCCTGGCTGAGGTCAGCTAATTCTAAAACTAGGATCAAACTTAGAATCACTTATCATTGGTTAAACAAGAACAGATGGTGTTACTGTATTTTGCCATCGACATAAATGATAAAGACTTAATAGGGCTGAAAGGATTCTCCGGAAGTATCTGCAATAAGTAACTCTGTCTCATTGCAAAAAAACTCCTGAAGTAGATTGTGCAGTAGCCTCTTAGTCCTGTATTATGCCCTGCTCTTACAGTAAATCTGATTAATGCAGAGCTCCACTCCAAAATGGCATGGATTGTGCTGCTCCTACACATCTGACTGGCAGGGAACCAGGAATGCAACTGTGCAGCTCAAACTCTGCATGTGGGGCTCTGTTTTAAAGTTGTGCCAATATGTGAAGGAAGCCCCTATACTGTGTAAACTGTGCGTATTCTCTAATCTGGGTTTATTGTACACTTAACTAAAATGCTTCCAAACTGTTTCCATGCACAATGGAACGCTGGGAGTTAGGTGCCCCTCGGATTGTATCCCATCCCTGCAAATTGTAACCTGACCTCTTTCAGTTGGACTTCATTTTCTTTGTTAAAAACAAAAAACTGTGGATGCTGGAAATCCAAAACAAAAACAGAAACAGAATTACCTGGAAAACTCAGCAGGTCTGGCAGCATCGGCGGAGAAGAGTACAGTTGATGTTTTGAGTCCTCATGACCCTTCAACAGAACTAAGTAAAGTTAGGAAAGGGGTGAAATATAAACTAGTTTGGGGCGGGGTGGGGGGGCGTGGTTTGTTGGGACAAGCAGCCAGTGATAGAAGGAGATAACCAAAAGCTGTCACAGACAAAAGAACAAAGAGGTGTTGAGGGTGGTGATATTATCTAAAGGAATGTGCTAATTAAGATTATAAGACAGGACAGATAAGGTACAGATAGCTCTAGTGGGGGTGGGGGAATACTAAAAGGTAGAAATAAACAATGGTGGAAATACATTTAAAAATAATGGAAATATGTGGGAAAAGAAAAAATCTATGTAAATGATTGGAAAAAACAAAAAGGGGGAAGAAACGGGAAGGGGGTGAGTGTGAGGAGAGAGTTCAAGATCTAAAATTGTTGAACTCAATATTCAGTCCGGAAGGCTGTAAAGTGCCAAGTCGGAAGATGAGGTGCTGTTCCTCCAGTTTGCGTTGAGCTTCACTGGAACAGTGTAGCAAGCCAAGGACAGACATGTGGGCAAGAGAGCAGGGTGGAGTGTTGAAATGGCAAGCAACAGGGAGGTCTGGGTCATTCTTGCTGACAGACCGAAGGTGTTCTGCAAAGCGGTCACCCAGTCTGCGTTTGGTCTCTCCAGTGTAGAGGAAACTGCATCGGGAGCAACGAATGCAGTAGACTAAGTTGGGGGAAGTGCAAGTGAAATACTGCTTCACTTGAAAGGAGTGTTTGGGCCCTTGGACGGTGAGGAGAGAGGAAGTGAAGGGGCAGGTGTTGCATCTTCTGCATTTGCATAGGGAGGTGCCACGGGAGAAGGAGTAGCGGGTGATAGAGGAGTGGACCAGGGTGTCACGGCAGGAACGATCCCTACGGAATGCCACCAGGGAGGGTGAAGGGAAGATGTGTTAGGTGGTGGCATCATGCTGGAGTTGGCGGAAATGGCGGAGGATGATCCTTTGAATGCGGAGGCTGGTGGGGTGATAAGTGAGGATAAAAGGGACCCTCTCCTGTTTCTGGGAGGGAGGAGAAGGCGTGAGGGCGGATGCGCGGGAGATGGGCCGGACACGGTTGAGGGCCCTGTCAACTACCGTGGGTGGAAAACCTCGGTTAAGGAAGAAGGAAGAATGTGCCGCCATATGAATGCACTCGACCTCTCCCTCCAGCAGCACCGCCGCACCCTTTTTCAAAGCTGGGCGTGCCCCCAGTTTCATTTTATTCTTCGTCTCATCCGACGCCTCAACAAGAAACTTTTTCTCTTTCTCTCAAGTGCTAAGGAACGCAAGTTCCAACACCAACACCCATCCAGGACCCTCCAACCCTGCCTGTCCCTCTATCCCCATCCTGTCTTCCAATCCCAGCCCCGGCCATATATTCACTATACCCCCTGATCTTCTCCTCTCCGACACTGAATGTTCAGTGCTCAGCAAAGGACTTAGTTTCATACCCTTACGCCCCCATCTCAATGAATTTTGGGCTCGGCACGATTCTGAACTCTTCTTCCGCCGCCTTTGTCTCCGTGCTCACTTCTTTCGGCAGGAGTCCGCTCCCTGTTCAACGGATCCTTTTACCCACCTCCAATATTCTCCCTCCACCTGGACCCCTCCCTCTGGATTCTTACCTTCTCTTGATCTTTTCATTGAGAACTGTCAGCATGACATTAGTCGTCTCAATTTCTCTGCTCCTCTCACCCATTCTAATCTGTCTCTCTCTGAACTTACTGCACTCCATTCTCTCAGGTCTAACCCTAACATTGTCATCAAACCCGCTGACAGTGGTGGTGCTTTTGTTGTCTGGCGCACTGACCTCTACCTCGCAGAGGCTGAGCCTCAACTCGCAGACACTTCCTCCTACCTCTCCCTGGACCATGACCCCACCACTGAACACCAAGCCATTGTTTCCAGGACTGTCACTGACCTCATCTCCTCTGGAGATCTTCCTCCCACAGCTTCCAACCTGATAGTCGCCCAACCTCGGATGGCCCGCTTCTACCTCCTACCCAAAATCCACAAACAGGACTGTCCCGGCAGACCGATCGTGTCGGCCTGTTCCTGCCCCACGGAACTCATTTCTCGCTATCTTGACTCCCTTCTCTCTCCCCTTGTCCAGTCCCTTCCCACCTACATCCGTGATTCTTCTGAGACCTTACGTTACATCAACAATTTCTAGTTCCCTGGCCCCAACCACCTCCTCTTCACCATGGACGTTCAATCCCTCTACACCTCCATCCCCCACTGGGATGGTCTGAGGGCTCTCTGCTTCTTCCTTGAACAGAGGCCCGAACAATCCCCATCCACCACTACTCTCCTCCGTCTGGCTGAACTTGTTCTCACACTGAATAATTTCTCCTTTAACTCCTCTCACTTCCTCCAAATAAAAGGTGTGGCTATGGGCACCCGCATGTGCCCCAGCTATGCCTGTCTCTTTATGGGTCTCTTTATGGGGTATGTGGAACATTCCTTGTTCCAGTCCTACTCCGGCCCCCTCCCACAACTCTTTCTCCGGTACATCGATGATTGCTTCGGTGCTGCTTCATGCTCTTGTCAGGACCTGAAAAAATTTATTAATTTTGCTTCTAATCTCCACCCCTCCATCATTTTCACATGGTCCATCTCTGACACTTCCCTTCCATTCCTTGACCTCTCTGTCTCAATTTCTGGTGATAGACTGTCCACCAATATCCATTACAAGCCTACCGACTCCCACAGCTACTTCGACAGCTCCTCACACCCCACTTCCTGCAAGGACTCCATCCCATTCTCTCAATTCCTTTGCCTCCGTCGCATCTGTTCTGATGATGCTACCTTCAAAAACAGTTCCTCTGACATTTCCTCCTTCTTCCTTAACCGAGGTTTTCCATCCACGGTAGTTGACAGGGCCCTCAACCATGTCCGGCTCATCTTCTGCGCATCTGCCCTCACGCCTTCTCCTCCCTCCCAGAAACAGGATAGGGTCCCCCTTATCCCCACTTATCATCCCACTAGCTTCCGCATTTAGAGGATCATCCTCCGCCATTTCCGCCAACTCCAGCATGATGCCACCACCAAACACATCTTCCCTTCACCCCCCCACCCTCTGCGGCATTCCATAGGGATCGTTCCCTCCATGACATCCTGGACCACACCTCCATCACCCCCTACTCCTCCTCCCACCGCACTTCCCCATGCAAACGCAGAAGATGCATCACCTGCCCCTTTACTTCCCTCTCCTCACCGTCCAAGGGCCCAAACACTCCTTTCAAGTGAAGCAGCATTTCACTTGCACTTCCCCCAACTTAGTCTATTGCATTCGTTGCTCCCAATGCGGTTTCCTATCCATTGGAAAGACCAAACGCAGACTGGGTGACCGCTTTGCAAAACACTTTCGGTCTGTCCCCAAGAATGACCCAGACCTCCCTGTCGCTTGCCATTTCAACACTCCACCCTGCTCTCTTGCCCACATGTCTGTCCTTGGCTTGCTGCATTGTTCCAGTGAAGCTCAACGCAAACTGGAGGAACAGCACCTCATCTTCCGACTAGGCACTTTACAGCCTTCCGGACTGAATATTGAGTTCAACAATTTTAGATCTTGAACTCTCTTCTCCATCCCCACCCCCTTCCCGTTTCTTCCCCCTCCTTATTGTTTTTTCCAATAATTTATATAGATTTTTTCTTTTCCCACATATTTCCATTATTTTTAAATGTATTTCCACCATTGTTTATTTCTACCTTTTAGTATTCCCCCACCCCCACTAGAGCTATCTGTACCTTATCTGTCCTGTCTTATACTCTTAATTAGCACATTCCTTTAGATAATATCACCACCCTCAACACCTCTTTGTTCTTTTGTCTGTGACAGCTTTTGGTTATCTCCTCCTATCACTGGCTGCTTGTCCTAACAACAACAACAACAACAACAACCCCCCCCCCCAACACCACCACCACCACCACCACCGCCAAAACCAGTTTATATTCCACCTCTTTCCTAATGTTACTTAGTTCTGTTGAAGGGTCATGAGGACTCGAAACATCAACTGTACTCTTCTCCGCTGATGCTGCCAGACCTGCTGAGTTTTTCCAGGTATTTCTGTTTTTGATTTTCTTTGCGTCTGAAAGTTCCATGCTACAGTTCAGTGACTTTGTGCTAGTCCCTAATGTCACTGTTGCTCTTGCATCTATGAGCAGCAAGTGTCATGACTTCCTTACTATTTTCTTTTCTATCCCCATTGCTCTATAGAAGGAGACATTGGGCACCTCTATTCAATGCATCATTGCATCCTGAGAATCTCAGCTATCAACATATAAATGATTAGTTTCAGAACGCTTTATATTTGGGGAGAAGAGATCTAGATGTATCTGACTGCTGTCTTAGCTTTGTAAAGTTTCTGATTGTTCCAACAGCTTCCAAAATCTTAGAGCGACTTGGGATGCCACTTAATTCCTGCTGCGTTACTGATTGTAATGTTGTTTCAGATATGCTGTCCAAGGAGCCTCCATGGTGTGAGGGCTCTAACTGCTTTGAGTGCATTTCCAAGTTTGGAGTCACTATGCGGAAACACCATTGGTGAGTTGCCTCCTGTGGTCTCCAATATAGTTTGCTGTTGCTGAATGTGTTGCGAATTTAACAATACGTTAATTAAAATTGAGGCTGAAATTTCCATTTTTTTAAAACTTGCACAACATCCAATTTAAACAGACTGACCTGAGCCTGTGCTAATATGATGGTGGTTCTATGATATTCTTTGGTTATCTTAAGAGTTGTGCAAACCTGAAGTAAGGCTTTAAAAGTAAAGATGTGCACTGTTCATTCAGAACAGGAACATTGAAGCTGCCCCTCTGTTTTGCTTTAATTAAAACCAATATAGTCAAGAGCTTAAATGGTATCAGTTGTGGCTCAGTGGGTAGCCTCATTTCTGAGTGACAGGTCATGAATTCCAGAGACCTGAACACATAACCCAGCCTGACACTCCAATGCAGTGCTGAGGGAGTGTCACACCATCGGATGGTGATGTTAAAACAAGCCTGGCCTGCCCCCTCGAGTGAACATATTAGACTCCTGGGCACTAATCTGAAGAAAATCAGGGCCTTCTCCCAGTGTCCTGGCTAACATTCACCCCTCAACAAATATTACTAAAACAGCTTATCTGATTATTTATCTCATTGCTGTTTGTGGGAGCTTGCTGTGTGCAAATTGGCTGCAGTAGTTCCTAAAGTGCAGCACTTTAAACTGCTCCATTGGCTGTAATGTGCTTTAGGATGTCCTGAGGTTGAGAAAGGGGCCAAATAAATAAGTCTTAAACAGTTGCTTACAGAGAACATTCTTTTGTTGCACTCTTTAACTATATTTTTTAAAATAGATTTAATGCTGATCTGTTCTGGCTCACTGGCACAATTGTGTGCAGGTCAGGTCTCCACCTCAGTAACTGTAGTCATTGAGGCAAAGGCATTTCAGCTTCAGTTTAATTCAGCTTTCTGAATTCAGTAGCCTTCTATAAACCAATTTCCCCCATTAACCAGTTGTTTAATAAAAATACCACTTCTTTCCTTTCCCACTCCCCTCAAAAACTGCGTTAAGAGAATAAGTGGATTATTCCATGTGATAAGTATGCTATTTTAATGTTAAATTAAACTAACAAAGAACATTGCACTACTGCATAGACTTCTAATGGTACCAAAGTTGAGAGAAATTGCATTTCAGTGTTTCCAGGCATCGCATTGATATGTATCCTCTTTATCTTCACAGCCGCCATTGTGGACGACTGCTTTGTCACAAGTGTTCGACAAAGGAAATTCCCATCATCAAGTTTGATTTGAACAAGCCTGTGAGGGTGTGCGATATTTGCTTTGATGTGCTGACACTGGGTGGGGTCTCTTAGTACTTGTTGGAATTGCCCTTGCGTTTAGTGTTTTGGCAGCACTACACAGCGCCTTTCTAGGAGCCAGAAACTCTAATTGGACTAGCACCTTTCGAAGAGAAGCCCAAATGCTTGAGGGACCACATTATATTACTCAGATTGAAATTATGCTGTTTGATTCTCCAATGTATTAACGGACTCTGATATGGATGGATGTATAGCCATGTGAATCGATCAGAATTGAGTGTTGGTGCTTGTGGCTGGGGTTGGGTTTGACCCTATTCTGATAGGGTTGTATGGTAGAAATATTCAGGACCTGGTGTCCTTTCAAGTTAACACTCTCCAGCTTCTGCTCTACTTTGTATTTTTTTAAATTCATGTTCATAAATTGCAGATAACACATTTTGCCCCTCCCAACTCTATCCAGCGATATCGTCCAATTGTCATCTTGATGCTGTTACAGATGTCAACAAACTCAACACAATATAGGTTAGCTAGGTGGGTCTGTGGGTGAAGGTGAGCAATACCTTGAGGGAATTGACTGTCCATTTTGCCCTATGCAGACTCTACATGAGAACTGAATGTGCCTCAGTTTGGTTATCGAATTCCTGACCTATATATAGCAGCTGAATGTATAATCCTTGGTGGTTTGAATCTCTGCAAGAGCAAACTTGGTAACACTAATTTAGGAAATGTTTTATTACCAATAGATATGGTTGTGCATTTAAAAAGGGAAATGTTGCATATTTAGATCAAATGCATGGTCATGTACATGAGAGAATATGGTCTTTTTTAAAACTGGAACGAGATGGAGTAACTTTTTAAAAATCTACTACTCTTCAACATAATCAAACCAACCTGTGGGAAGCTAGTTCTACACACAGTGCTTACTGAACAGAATGGTTCACCTTTTTCATGAATTTCCCAGTCTTATTTCACTTCGTCTGGATGTCCATTGTATGGAGCAGTACATCCAGTGCTAACTTCATTTGCAACATGGCCTAATCTCACTCAGCAACTGATATTTAATATGCTTCTGAAGGCATCCTGGGGACAATAGATTGTTGGCGGCCCTTATGTGAACAGTGGCCAAATCAGGTTGGAGCTCTTACTTTAATTAGCTGGTGTTGGGTGAATTCATCCAGAGAGTCTCAGTATCTTGGAAGCTTTAGTCATAATATAGACTACGAAGCCCTTTTTGGTTATGATGTGTAAATGACACTTGGGCTACCTGGAGAGGAAAGGATTAAATTGGGACCACTGTTCTAATTTGTTGTCTCATTCATAAAAGCACTAATCTAAGGATTGCCACTTAGTCAAAATTGTGTAAAAATATTTCAAGACAGTTACTGTATTTTATGCATTTTGTACTGTGCTATATGATGTTTCAAGGTGTCTTGGCAAAAATGTTATGCTTTATTACATTATATCTTAATCTGTTCAGATGGTAAAGCCTGCTGCTTCAAGAGAAGCCGACCAGCTGATATTCTGCATTCACACCCCATGTATAATTCTGCGCTGTACTATGCATATATTATTGCTTGTCTTTGCTCCAGTGGGTGAGATGGAGGCTAAATCCAATCCTTTTGGAAGAGTTTTCATTTCAATTCTTCATTGAGGTCAGCAACTGTGTTGAATAACATTCCATGTTTATATGATGTTGGTGCATTTGTGAGCAGAACTGAATAATGTAAGGCTGCTGATATGAATAAACTAACAGACCTTTGGCTAACAGCAATGGCTACTCTAAACCAATCACCAGAGGCTGTTTGTGTGTCACGTTGAGAGAACAATGCACTATTGGTTGATTCAATTCAAAGGAAGTTTAATCACTGGGGTAGATTAGATTTTGAGCCATTCTGTTTATTTACTGTGACTGTGCCTCAATTTCATGGTGCTAAGCAATCTATGCTAGTTTACTTTACAGCACCTAGTTATCCATCATTGTTTCCCACTGGGACCTGCCAGCAGATAAAGCCTAGGACACTTAATCCTTGCAGCAGACCCGTGACATCACAGGCCAGTTCAGTATTTAAATGTTGTAAGAAATCATGTTTTCAGAGAAGCACTGGGCTTGAAATAGATAACCATTTTCCCAACTAGTCCTAGCACTTAAAGGTCAACATTTAGGCAAATGACTATGAACAACAGTAAATGAATGGTGAAGGGAGTCATCGCAGAGATCTCTCCTTTTTACCGCCCAAATTATTTCAAATAAAGATTTAATGCCTTTAAAATCTCATTCCATCATTCCTTTTTTGATCTGGCCATGTACAAGATTAGTCAATGGAATCTCCCTTAAATTGTAATTATGCATCGAAACAGCTTGTCTAGAATTTCTTCTAAAGCAGGGCTTTAAAGGGCAATAACTCATCAATAGCGAATTAGTCAGCAAGCTATAGATACCCAGCCAACTTTGGTATATGCAGTTGAGTTGAACTAGTTTTCGAGTTACTTTATGCCAACTGCAAACACAAATAGGCGTGGGACATGTTTAAATCTCGTACCCAGTATAAATGGGTACGATCGACTGGGTCGGTAATTACTTGTGAGAAATCAAGTTGCAGCAAAAGCACCAACATCTTATTTCATCTCCTTTTGCTGTCACCAGTGCTCTTGTATTTGAGTCTCCTGTGTCGTGACTTTTAACCCATTGAGGACTGCATGTTGCCAATATCAGGATATTAGTTTACCATGTTCAGTTTTGATTGTGTTCTAGAATCATTGCTTATTGAATAAAACCACTTGGAGATATTAAACTGCATTTACCTAATAAAGACCAAATGAATTTAGAGAAATTTGTTTATTTAAATAGCACAATCTCAATGGGTTAAAATTCATTCCAGCCTTTAACCCCCTTTAATTATCCATTATTCAGTATTAGAAGAAATATGTTATAGTAAAGGCTATTTTTTTTGCACTAACATTGAAACCTATTGCACACAATTGTCTAATAATGGTGTATGTTTACTTCTGTTTACGGTGTATAGGTAAAAAAAGTCTGTACAGCAATGTCATTGAACAGTACCCAAGATGTTGCTAGCAGTGGTGCTTAAAGATATGATAATCAATATAGTTCTCTTTGGTAATAAACTCTGACTCTCTTATTACAAAGTAACAGGTGTTAAACTCTGTAATTCTAGGTGGTAATAGCCAAAGGGGTTCACAGATCAGGGTCAGATATAAATGTGCCTGAGGCCATAGATAAATGTTACTTTAGTGGCAGCTGCCTGGGATGCTGTGAAATAGCAATAGCTGTGCATTGGATGTCATTGTGGATATCTAGGTGGTCATAGTGAGGGGTGTAGCTTATTTTTAAGATAGCCACCACAATGCAATGGCAAAATTCAGTGCTTATGTATATGGTTCTTTATCTTTTAGATCACATGGTTGTAGAAAATTCCTTAATACTTGTGGATTTGGAGTTAATAGAAATTGTCACCTGCTAAAAGCTACAGTATAAGATTTCCCTTCCAGCACATCTGTGTGCAAGAACAGCAGGTACTTCCATTATTGTCAAGCACACTACATTATGCTCATACCTGACAGGCTGTCGATATGTAATGGTATCCTCGAGGTTGGGATTGGTGGTTTTCCTTCTGACGGTGTGGGGTATGATGGTCAATACTGTTAGTATATTGTTATACAGATATTCACCCCTTAACCAGCAATAAAAAACCAGTCATCTCAATTGCTTTGTGGGGCCTTGTTGTGCACAGATTGACTATATTTACCTTTATAACTTCACAAGTAATTTGATCTGGAGTAGTTTGGGATGTCCTACAGCTATGATCAGATTTTATAAGCAAGTTCTGATGCATTTGGGTAAACCTTGAATAAGGACTCTTTTCGACATGCTTTCTGCTGTGCTATGGTTACACTAACTTTGCCTTATGTTTCTGATTAAAATTTAAGATTAACATATTTGACACATCTTTCAACTACTTCCACAATCCAGACTAAATCTTGTAAAATCTAATTTGGCCAGATTTCACAGTTAGTAATGCAACAACAGTGCTCACTGCTCACATTGAATCAATCTACACACATACCAACCACGATCTGCGTGTGAGAATTTCCATTTGAAGGAGGGAGGATTACCTCCCCGTGTCAGCTTCGACTAGGGAGCAATCAGTTTATGGGAACAGCTTTTCTTTGTCGACCTCCTATTAAATCTCTCCTCAATCTCCTTGGCTCCAAGGAGAACAATACCAGCTTCTCCAACCTAATCATGTAGTTAAAAATCCTCATCCTTTGAAGCATTCTGGCTAATGTCTGCACCCTGTCAACAATCTGCACATCATTGGTGACCATAACTGGCTTAAGCAGAGCTTTAGAAAGGTTCAGCATAGCTTCCCTGCTTTTTGTACTCAATGCTCCTATTTATGCAGCCCAAGATCCCATATGCTTTGCTAATTACACTCAATATGTCCTGTGGCTGTCGAGGTTCTATGTACATGAATCCCAGGTCCTTTTGTCCCTGCACACTCTGGTCTATATTAACCCTCCCTACCCCCTCTGCCAAAATGCATCCCCCCATGGTTCTCTCTATTAAATCCATCTGCCACTTGTTTTCTATTAGTCTATCTATGTCCTGTTGCTGTTGATTGGTATCATCCTCCAAGTTTGGTATTATCAGCAGATTTACTCATTTATATTCCATTATGCCAAGTCCATTATACGTAGCAAAACAGTGGTCCTAGCACTGACTTCGGGGACACCACTGACTGCTGCCCTTCAGTCTGAAAATCAGCCATTGCCATGACGTGTTTTGAGTTGTTAAGCCAATTTTTTATCCAAGCTGATGTTGACCCTCCTATTCAACGAGCCTTAACCAGTCTTTTACGTGGCACTTTGTCAAATGCTTTTTTAAAATCTGTTTAGACAAACCTCCATTCCATTCGCTTCATCAACATACTCCACTACTTCATAAAAAAATTCAGTTAGATTAGTTGAGCATGATCTGCCTTTTACAGATCTGTACTGACTCTCCTTTAAGTCAAACCACTAAGTGCCTGTTGATTTTTGTTTCTCCCCCCGCCCCTCCATCCCACAAAATTATTGTTTTCTAAAAGCCTTGCTCCATCACTGTTAAAGTGAGCTGTCTGTAGTTATTAGGAATTTCCTTATTTTTTTTGAATTGAATAAAGATGTCACACTGCCATTCTCCAATCCTCTGGCCCTTTGCTATCTCCACCCCACCTTCCTTATGTAACCTGGAATGCAAGCCATCTGGACCAGGCGAGTTGTCCGGTCTATAAACATAGGCAGGATGTAGCGGAAAGGCTGCCTATCAATTTTCACTCACCCATTATCTCTACTACTGGATTTGTCAGCATCCTCTTCCCTAGTAAACACTGATACAAAGTACTCATGAGTATTAGTTCCGAATAGGTGCCCTACCCTGCTTACTAGGTAGATTTTTGGTTTTCCCTTTATGTTAGCTTCCATTCTATTCTCATTCTCTTTACCAGTCGTCTTTTCTTCTTCACACCAACACCAACCCCCTCCTCAACTTATTGTCTTTGGCCTGGTTCTCACTTGAAGAATTCACCTGACATGCATCATAGACTCTATTTGTTGTTTCTATCTCCCTCATCATCAATCGAGCCCTGACATTTGAACGTTTGTTAGAAAGTACCGAGCCTGCACATGAAACATTTTAAAAATCGCCCATTGTTCTTTACAGTTTTTCCTGTCAATCTTTAGTTCCTTTTAACCCTGGCTAGATCCCCTCTCATCCCATTGAAGATAGCCCTTTTCTGATTTAGAAATTCTACCTTAGATTGATCCTTGTGCTTCTCCATTACTCCATTCTCCAGTTTGGGTTCTGCCAGGGCCATTCAGCTCCTGACCCTGTTACAGCCTTGATCCAAACATGGACAGAAGAGCTGAACTCCAGAGGTGTGTGACTGCCCTTGATCTCAAGGCAATATTTGACTGGGTGTGGCATCAGGGAGCCCTAGCAAACTATCAATGGGAATCATGGGAAAAACTTTCCATTGGTTGAAGTCGTACCTAGCATAAAGGAAGATGGTTGTTGGAGGTCAATCATCCTGTTGACTGGGGGTCACCGGTAACGGTTATTGGCTTAGTATAAAGAGAAGAGTCAATTCTCTCTTAACTCTCAATTCGCTTTATTCACGTTGTTAGATCATATACATATAGCTTATACGTCTGGTTAGATATAGATATGCAGTTTACAGCAGGCTATACAGTTTTATACCCAAACTAGGATCTAAACACACACCCACTAGGTTTCTCTGACACTCCGAGTGGTCACAGAATATAAAAGCTAATACCTGAAAAAGGAGAGTTGACGCTGGCCAGGCGTTCCATTCTCTCTCTCTCTCTTTCAACATCAACTCTATGTTGCTGATGTAAAGTCTTCCACTTCCTCGTTGGTTGTTCTCCGGACTCTTTGCTGGCTCCACGCCCGAGATTCTCCATTCTTATTCTGAATCTTATCTCTTCAAGCTGTGCTGTCTCTCTCCCATTGGTTTAGGCTTTCTCGCCTATTCTGTGGCATCTCCTTATTGGCTCTATCCCAAGGACTTAGGTAGCATTACCTCATTACTCCTTTCCTAAATAAGGATTTGTGTCTTATCACATTGCCATTGTTTTTTACGAAACTCAGCTACTTCAAACCGGTTCCAGCCAGCTCAGGCCAGTGACTGAACTCAAGTTACTTCAATTCAAAAGTTACTTTTGCCTATGTGTCAGCAGTTCAGTTGCAACCCCTGGCCAACATCTCCCCCCTTTTGATCCAAAGATACTTATCTTAAGATCATCATTCTCCCTTTCTGTGTACCACTCCTGAGGTTGTCATTGTCCCCCATTGGGCATGTTACATCCGTGATATCATATGGTTATATAAAAAGAGGAACATATATAAAATATACTTCACACACTGTCCTTATATTGATAATCATTTCTTTTGTTTCACTATAGCACTAACATTCAATCGGTGCAAAATTTCATTTTTCCACCTTCTAAGCTGATATACATTGAATATGACAAGTGTGATCACATATGATCACAACTACAGCAGCACGTGATAAAAATCCTGACCCATGAATGTATTTGAACATTAGATCCCTAGTTCCAAAAATTATCCCAAAACCCGGGGTCCTGTAGCAGTTCATCTGCTTTATCAGCATGAGTTCTAATTATTTTAGTGCGTTTAGTCCATTAATGAATTATCTCATTGGCTTCTTCCGCTATTTGCATCCAATCCGCAGTCAGGTGCAGAATGGGTGGTAGTTCGGTGGGAACATTTTTCCACAGATTTTGGTCTATATCGGTACGTTGGACTGTGAGGTTTTCACTTATTACAATCCTCATTATTGGCTTAGGCAGAACTTGTCCACCGACAACCAGGTCTGAGGTCACATTGTTAATGGCCGTATTGTGCCCTTCCAGAGGGCACTGTTTCCACCCTTTGTTATAGTTCATAGCTGCTGTGGCTATGTAATACGTTTGTCCAACAAGGGCATATGGTAAAAAGGACTGGCTGTTAACAGGCAGAATGGATAATGAACAATTTTCATAAGTACTGACAATTGATGATGATCCAGCTAATCTTTCTAAAACGCCTGCTATATCTACCCCAATCAATATATCTCTGGTATGAGTCTTTACCCCAGTCAATATTCACATAGGTGCGGTCCAAGTGGACCATAATTTTACTTCAACCGTTGTTCCCTGATGGTAGCTCAATAAATGGACCTACAAATTGACTAATGATTTTTCCCTCTGGGATTACTGACAATGTCACCTCTCGAACTTTGTTGCATGAAAACTGTACTCCACTCCCTCCGGTATATCCAAAGTCTTTCCCGCACACGCTAACCCATCCACTCCTGTATAATACAAATTTAAGTCCTCTCTTTTCCCTTTGTTGGTTCGGACTGTCTTATTCTGCAGAGCAAAGTTGTTCCTCGTCTCGGGATATCCCTCCACCATCATACTGCTTCAGGCACGTTCATTCGTTGTGACGGCTCCGAGGCAGGTTCAACCGCAGTTCTGATGTTGGTCAATCCGATAGCAACAAAATGCATTATGCCCTTCATTTTAGGCTGGACCTGTAATGAACAAGTGTAATTTCTGTTCTTATTTAGGTTCTTTTAAGTACATTTTAATTCCAGTCTCTCCATACACTGAGCCAGACTGGCCATATCCTGTTCACAATTTATTTCAGATTCTAACCGTCCGTTTCTTCTAACCCACTTATTCCCCCTCTTTGTTTTATTTTTCTTTTGTTTTTACCCTGGATTCACCTTTACATGTGAACTGACCGTATCAAATTTGTTTTCAATCACCTCCTCTTTGATCTGCAGCTGGTCCTGTTCTTGATCTCCCTGACCTTCGGAGTTCGGAACATCGTTAGCATCAAGCAGCACATGCCAATGGTGATTATCTTGTTTTTCTCCCACTAACTTTAGCTGATTAATGTGATACCAGCCACTCTTATCTGGTGTTGTTTTATCTACTATCTCATAGGGGCCAGCAAACTTTGTACTGAAGAA
The DNA here is from genome assembly GCF_017639515.1 of Carcharodon carcharias. Classification (NCBI taxonomy): domain Eukaryota; kingdom Metazoa; phylum Chordata; class Chondrichthyes; order Lamniformes; family Lamnidae; genus Carcharodon; species Carcharodon carcharias. The sequence goes on along the minus strand of NC_054476.1, from coordinate 113,084,136 downwards.
TGAGGTGAACTGGTGTATTCTAATCATTACTCTTTGTCAGGGGCTCAACTCTATCGGGCTGGCTTTTGCATTGAAAGCTGTTTCTTCTTTCCCTGTCGGTGAGCGGCTACATAATTTGCTTCTTTTACTGTTTCTATAGCTGTTGTACCCATTTTTCTGACTTAATGTGGTCTACCTCGGGTTCGGACAAATCCAAACCTACCAACCTCTCCATTTCCCTCATGTCCCTTCCTGTCATGAGTCTATAAGGAGTGTAGCCTGTTGATGAAGCCATGGTATTCCTGGTTATCATCAGCACATAGGGCAGAATGACCTGCCAGGTTGTCTTGTGATGCTGCACCATTTTGGCTATCATGTTTTTCAATGTCCGATTCATTCTTTCCACAATTCCACTCGTCTATAGGGTATGTGGAATTTCTATCTGACCCCAAAAAGGGTCATAACCTCTTGCATTACTTGGGCTGTAAAATGTGTTCCCTGATCCTATTCTATGCTTCAGGGTAAACCCCCAATGGGTAAACACCTTTTCTAATAGAATGTTCGCAGTAATTTTGGCTGCGTTTGTTCTGGTATGAAAAGCTTCCACCCATTTAGTGAAGGTATCCACTATTACTAGAATGTACTTGTATCCTCCTGGATTGGGGGGAAGGGGTCCTACATAGTCTATCTGTAAATTAGTCCAAGGCCCTTCTACTGGTCTAGTATGTCAGAGGGCCCCTTTCTTAACATTTCTATCGGGGTTGTGTTGTGCACAAATCAAACAATTCTTGACATAGTGTTCCACGTCACCTTTCATTCCGGGCCACCAGCACACCTCCTTTATCTGATCCAGGGTGCTTTCCATCCCTTTATGTCCTCATAAGCCATGGTACCAGTGGATTATTTGGTTTCGTCCCCCCTCTGGCACCACAAACTTTCCTTCACATAAAACCACTCCATCTTGAATATAGACCCCTTCGTGCCTTTTGTATGTGTCTGACTCTGCTCCTTCTATTAGATTTTCCAATTCTCCATCTTTCTTTTGCTCTTCCGTTAAATCCATTACTTTGACCTGCTTCTCTCTCCTACCCCCAATTTCCCCAATCGGTGGCTGCCATTCCTATCCACTTACAGCACCAAGTTCATCAGCTTTCCTGTTCCTTTCGGGAGATAATTTTGAATGAGCTTTCACTTTTGTGACCCCAAATCCTTTTCCCTGTGCTTCTTCAAAGATGTACCGTAATAGCAGGGCCGAAGGAAGGGGCCTTCCATCCGCTGAGACAAATCCTCTCGCTTCACATAGGGCCAAATGTTCTGAGGCTATTACAGACATACATGCCAAAAGAATATATGACTGATCTAGGCGGAAAGTATTCCAGGTGGCCAACCACATATGCGACGGCTGCTAGTTTTCCTGCCTGCACACTCATGGTTTTAGGTAATTTCAAAGCCGCACTATATCTTTCCTGTCCGTGTTCATCCTCCATGTATATCCCACAGCCAGTTCTCCTTTCCCCATCCTGTACTGATGAAGAGCCATCCACAAAAATTTTAAAATAGGGTTCTTCCTTTCCTGTTTCCTTTGTTTTTCTGCTTTCAGGCCCTGTCTTACCCCCTCCTTTTTTTGATACAAATGGGCCCTTGGGGTCATTTGCTATCATCAATTGACATTCACGTTTTTCTCCCTGATAAACTAAGTTGTCTGCAAACATGGTGGTTTTTACCCCCTTTACGATTAAATTTCTCCCTTGCAGCAACAATGTCCATCTAGCGATTCTATTTTGGCTAACTGCACCATCCTTAATCCTTCCGTCTAACAGTAGCTGTACAGGGGTGTATTCTGTTAATATTGTAAGTGGGTTTAGTCCCACTATATAGGTAAAATGCTGCACTGCCCAAAAGACAGCTAGCAAGTGTTTTTCGCATACCGTGTACCCCTGCTCTATTGGTGAGAGCATGCGTGAGGCGTACGCTACTGATCGTAATTTCCCATGTGTCTCCTGTAATAGAACTGATGAAAGGGTGGTGTCCGTGGTAGCCACCTCCAATGAAAATGGCTCAGTTGGATTTGGGGTTTTCAGAGGAGGCACGGCAGCTAGTGCTTGCTTTAGAGTGGTCATGGCCTGGGTGTGTTCTGTTCTCCACTCCCAGGTCACATTCTTTTTTAATAATTCCATCAGCGGGGCCGCTTTTGTGGCGAATCCATCAATGTGGTCCCTGCAATATCCCACCAAGCTTAAGAAGGACCTTACCCTATAACATCCCACGGAACAGGGAGTCTGCTAGCCGTCTCTGTCCTTCACTTGTCAATGTACCTTTTTCCAGGTGTCAGAATCATTCCCAAGTAAGTAACTTTTTGTTTCATGGTCTGCGCTTTTTTAGGGTTAATCTTTAATCCCAAATCATGTAACAACCGCAATAATTCACTTAGCAGTTGTTAATGTTCCTTTTTGATTTCAGTTTGTAGGAGTAAGTCGTATACGTACTGCACTAGACATTCAGGCCTTGAGAATCCTTTTAACCCTTCCCTCAGCCATTGGTGAAATATGGATGGGGAATTGTGAAATCCCTGTGGCAGGGCAGTCCATGTATATTGCTGTCCTTGGAAAGTAAACGCGAATTTATCCCGACATTCTTTCTCCAGTGGAATAGACCAACAACCATTATTTATGTCCAAAACTGTAAACCACTGCGCATCCTCATTTTGTCGAACAACTGTCTCTGGGCTAGTTGCTACAGTAGGGGCTGTTAACGGGGTGACTTTATTTAATTCTCTGTAGTCTATCGTTAGTCGCCAGCTACTATCGGGTTTCCTCACTGACCAAATAGGTGCGTTGTTAGTAGAAGCTATTGGTCTTAATATCCCTTGCTGCAGCAGACTCTGTATCACCTTCTCTATCTCTTCTGCTTGTTTTGGGAAACTGTACTTCTTTTGTGGTTTGGGGTCTGGACCTTGTATACACATACTCCTGGTCATTTTCCCACAATCATGTTTATGTCGGGCGAATACTATTGAGTTTTGTGCAATAATTTGTTATACTTCCCGATCGTCACTCATTTCTCCTGGTTCTATCCACATTTCCCTGATCTTGCATATCCTATCCTGATATTCCCCCACCGGGACAAGTGTGTGATTTGTACTGCCTATGCCCAAAGGCATTTGCCAAATCATACAATTAACGGGGTCAAAGTAGAGTTCTGCTTTGGCCATATGGTCGCCCCCTAGTATATGCTCTTGTTCTCTGGGTAATTTGATAAGGACCACTGAATGCTCTATCAATACGTCTCCCACACCGACTTCCAACGGTACACTCACATATCCCACTTGTGAATGCCCCGTGAATCCGCTTAGAATAATTTTGTTTTGAATTTTCCAATCTACGTCATTGATCTGAGTGGTGTTAACGGTGGTGTGGGATCCCCCTGTGTCCCAAAGGAATGTATTGGGGCAGCCTCCAACCCTACCATTCACTAGGGGTCTCCCCATGTCATCCCACCGCGTGTCACAACCCATAACGGAGAGACCTGAGACTGTCATTGCAGTTCGGGGTACAACCCGGAACTCGGTGGTATTTCAATCACATCACACTGAGGACTTGGTCTATTCAGCCCTTCCACGGGTAGGCTCTGGTTTCCTCCCCGACCTGCATCCTCTTGTCTCAGGTTCAGGCAGTCCCTTGCGAAATGTCCCTCTTGGCCACAGTTGTAGTAGCATTTGGACACCTCGCCTTGAGTTCTCCCTGTTCCCGAGAAGTTTCCTTTTCCCCTGGCTCTACCTCTTCCCACTGTTTGATAAGCTGGAGAGAGTTCCCTCTTAGTAGGTTCTCTCCCTTCATTTCTCCATTCTTAACAGGCTTGTTCTGTCCCTGGATGCCTTGGATAGTTTTGGTGTTTCCCTTTCCCATACTCTAACCATCTTCCTAATTGTCATCAGTGGGATCAAACTGATCTAATGTTTTCCTCGACTTCTCAGTGCCATGCAACACTAGCGTTCTCAGCCATCAGTTCCTAACCTCCGGCTTTAAATTATCCTTATCTAGGCCTGTGCCGTAGGCCCCTTGAAACACCGCCCAAATGCAAGCCAAAAATGCGGTGGGGTGTTCACCTTTTCTTTGATAGCATTTCATCAGCACCTCCACTGGGTTCCCTCTATTATCGCCCGTGACAGATAATACCTGGTTCTTTAAGGCTTCATTTGTGCCTCTACCAAGTTTTTGTTTCTCTGGTAGGGCGGAGTGTATATGTGGGCGTAGGCACATTAGGATTAATTTTCTTTCCTCAGCATCGTCTGAGCCGTGTACCCCTCTGTTACCTGACAGCTAAGAACAACTCCCTAGGATCATCCCCAGGTGCACACGTCCCAATATCTTTCGCAATATCCCTCAGTTCTTGTACCCCAAGTGGGATGGAATATGTCATTCGGGCCGGCTGGCCCCTGGCCACCTGCCCCTACCTGTGCTCTAGTGGTTACAAGGGAGGCCATTGAGACAGACGGTTTTTCCAGCTCTGGAGCATATGCTGGTGGTGGATCCTCTGGTAGAGGTTCCCCATCACCGCTGCTGTATCTGTCTGCCCCGTCTGCTAAATCATCCCAATCTACATCCCCTTGACCATTTTCTTCACCTCTTCCGGGTGTGAAAGCACACAGTATGCCTCTCTGTGCGGCTAGCTGATCTTGCAGCCTCACTATCAGTTTCTGACACTTTGTGTGATCACTGGTACTGCACCTCTTTTCCTGAGCTGCTCTGTTAATCACATTCATAGCAGCTTTTAAATCACTACATTGTTGTTTCCATCCCCCCACCTCAGCTTTAGCTGCTTGGGCTTCTCCCTCTCTCTTACTCTTTTCATTAGCCAATTTTTCGCACTGTAACTGATATTGGTTCATGTGCATCAAATCCGCACTTCTCTGTCCCTTTAGATCAGTTACCTTCTCACTAAGGCAGGCTATCTCCTCACGGAGTTTTTTATTCTCTTCCTCTAGTCCGTCCCTCTCTCTCCTAGCCTGCTGTCAGAGTTCTATCCACTCCTCAAGTAAACATCCGACCACTACAGACTTCTCTACCTTCTTAAATGTCTTATCTGACATCTTTGTTTGCGCAATTCCCCAAAGGGCCTCCCCAGCGGGTTTTCCCTTGTCACCAATGTGACCCGCATACTCCCCGTATTGCGGCCACTTCCCTATTACGTATTTTTGGAGGAGTCCCTTCCAGTCAAAACAATCCAAGTCCCCAGGGCTTGGAGATTCCCCTTGATTCACCATCTTATATTAACAGCTATGAATTAACCCAAACTCCAGTTTTCTGTGTACTTTGTCAACACGGTTCGGCTCGAGTCTCCCGCTGACTCAACGGAGAGATTTATTCTCGAGCCCACCCAGGGACACCAAATATGTTGACTGGGGGTCACCAGTAATGGTTATTGGTTTAGTACAAAGAGGAGAAGAGTCAATTCTCTCTTAACTCTCAATTCGCTTTATTCACGTTGTTAGATCATATACATATAGCTTATGCGTCTGGTTAGATATAGATATGCAGTTTACAGAAGCTTATACAGTTTTATACCCAAACCAGGATCTAAACGCACACACCCTAGGTTTCTCTGACACTCCCTGAGTGGTTACAGAATATAAAAGCTAATACCCGAAAAAGGAGAGCTGACGCTGGCCAGGTGTTCCGTTCTCTCTCTCTCTTTCAACGTCGTCTCTATGTTGCTGATGTGAGTTCTTCCACTTCCGCAATGGTTGTTCTCCGGAGTCTTCGCTGGCTCCACGCCTGAGATTCTCCATTCTTATTCTGAATCTTATCTCTTCAAGCTGTGCTGTCTCCCATTGGTTTAGGCTTGCTCGCCTATTCTGTGGCAACTCCTTATTGGCTCTATCCCAAGGACTTAGGTACCATTACCTCATTACTCCTTTCCTAAATAAGGATTTGTGTCTTATCACATTGCCATTGTTTTTTACTAAATTCAGCTACTTCAAACCGGTTCCAGCCAGCTCAGGCCAGTGATTGAACTCAGGTTACTTCAGTTCAAAAGTTGCTTTTGCCCATGTGTCAGCAGTTTGGCTGCAACCTCTGGCCAACAATCCCAGTCCCAGGACATCAGTGCAGGAATTCCTCAGGGTAGTATCCTAGGCACAACCATCTTCAGCTGCTTCATCAATGACCTTCCTTCATAAGGTCAGAAATGGGGATGCTCACTGATAATTATACAGGATTCAGCATCATTCGTGACTCCTCATACTGAAGCAGTCTTGTTCCATGTTCAGCAAGACCTGTACAATATCCAGGCTTGGGCTGACAAGTGGCAAGTAACATTTGTACCTCACAAGTAAGTGCAGGCAATGTCCATCCCCAACAAGAGAGAATCTAACCATCGCCCCTTGATATTCAACGACGTTACCATCACTGAATCCCCCATTATCAACATACTGGGGGAGTTATCTTTGACCAGAAACTGAACTGGACTATCCATATAAATACAGCAGCTACAAGAGCAGGACAGAGGCTAGCAATCCTGTGGCGAGTAATTTACGACCTGACTCTCAAAGTCTGTCCACCAACTACAACGCACAAGTCAGGAATGTGGTGGAATGCCCTCCACTCACCTGGATGAGTGCAGCTCCCACAATATTCAAGAAGCTCAACACCATCTAGGACCAAGCAGTCTGCTTGATTGGCACCTCATCCATTACCTTTAACATTCACTCCCTCCCTCTCCGACACACAGTAGCAGCAGTATGTACTGTCTACAAGATGCACTGCAACAACTTACCAAGCCTCCTTAGACGGCACCTTCAAAACCCATGACCTCTACCACCTAGAAGGACAAGGGCAGCAGCTACATGGTAACACCACCACTTGGAAGTTCCCCTCCAAGTCACTCGCCATCCTGACTGGAAATATATCGCCGTTCCTTCACTGTCGCTGGGTCAAAATCCTGGAACTCCCTCCCTAACAGCACTGTCGGTGTACCTACACCACATGGACTGCAGTGGTTCACCACCACTTTCACGAGAGCAATTAATGCATCCCCCTCCCGAGACACTGGGATTATCTGGTCACTCCAAAAGCCAATGGATGTTTGGCTGGGCCGTTGAATCTCCAAAAGCGGGTGTGCCATGGCAGGGACAGCAAATCTCGGCCTTGGTCTTTTTGGGCCACCTCATTCCCCAGCACCAGATCCAGCTATACTTCCATATTTGGGCTGAAGGTTACAGGTTCAAGATGCACTCCAGTACTGTACTGAGAGTTCTGCACTGTTTAAGGCGCATGAAACATTAAACTGAGGCTTCATTTGTGTTCTCGGCTGGATTAGAAAAATCCCAAGCATTATTCAAAGAGGAACAGGAGAGTTCTCCCCAAGTCCTGACCAACATTAGTCGTCAACCAAAATCACTAAAACAGATGAGCTGACCATTATCATGTTGCCATTTGTGGACCTTCCTGGGTGCAGATTGGCTGCCATGTTTCCTACAGTACAGCTTTAGTGCTTTAACGCACTTTCGGATATCCTGAGATTGTGGAAGGGTTGCGAGTTCATCCATACTTGAGCAAGTTTGTGGAGAAGGGAGCTCTCCACGCCCTTCCTTGTGTGCATGGGGGTTTGAATAACAGAAGAGGTATTCTTTGTTTTAGTTATTGGCAAAGAGCTGTTTCATTTTTGTAATTTGTCTGAATAAAATTGAAGTCTGGACTTGGCAAGCCTCAGGCAATCGAGTTTAGATACCTGAACAGGTAAAAGAATGTTTCACTAATACAAGGATGACAAATTGGAGGTGACAGGAACTGCCCTCTATACAATTAATTTTTTTAAAAATTAATTCATGGGATATAGGCGTCACTGGGCCAGGGTTTATTGCCCAGCGCTAGTTGCCCTTGAGAAGATCATGGTGAGCTGCCTTCTTGAACCACTGCAGTCCATGTGGCGTAGGTATACCAACAGTGCTGTTAGAAAGGGAGTTCCAGGATTTTGATCCAGCAACAGTGAAGGAACAGTGACATATTTTCAAGTCGGGATGGTGAGTGACTTGGAGGGGAACTTCCACGTGGTGGTGTTTCCAACTAGCTGCTGCCCTTGTCCTTCTAGATGGTAGTAGTTGTGGGTTTGGAACATGCTGTCAAAGGAGCCATGGTGATTCCTGCAGTGCATCTTGTTGTTGGTACACACTGCTGCCACTGTTCATTGGTGGTGGAGTGAATGTTTGTGGAAGTGGTGCCAATCAAGCGGGCTGCTTTGACCTGGAAGGTGTCAGACTTCTTGAGTGTAATGGGAGCTGCACTCATCCAGGCAAGTGGAGAGTGTTCCATCGTGCTCCTGACTTGTGCCTTGTAGATGATGGACAGGCTTTGAAGGGTCAGAAGGTGGGTTACACTTCACAGGATTCCCAGCCTCTGATCTGCTCTTGTAGCCACAGTATTTTTAAGGCTAGTCCAGTTTTTGATCAATGGTAACCCCCAGAATGTTGATAGTGGGGGATTCAGTGATGGTAATGCCATTCACTGTCAAGGGAGATGGTTAAATTCTCTCTTGTTGGAGATGATCATTGCCCAGCACTTCTGTGGTGTGAATGTTACTTGCTACTTGTCAGCCCAAGCCTGGATATTGTCCTGGCCTTGTTACATTTGGACATGGACTGCTTCAGTATCTGAGGAGTCGCAAATGATGCTGAACATTGTGCAATCATCAGCGAACATCCGCACTTCTGACCTTATGATGGAAGGAAGGTCATTGATGCAGCTGCTGAAGATGGTTGGGCCGAGGGCTCTACCCTGAGTAACTCCTGCAGTGACGCCCTGGAGCTGAGATGACTGACCTCCAAAAACCACAACATCTTCCTTTGTGCTAGGTATGACTCCAACCAGTAGAGAGTTTTCTCCCTGATTCCCATTGACTCCAGTTTTGCTAGGGTTCCTTGATGCCACACTCAGTCAAATGCTGCCTTGATGTCAAGGGCAGTCACTCTCACCTCACCTCAGGAGTTCAGCTCTTTTGTCCATGTTTGAACCAAGGCTGTAAATGAGGTCAAGAGCTGAGTGGCTCTGGCGGAACCCAAACTTGACGTCAGTGAGCAGATTGTTGCTAAGCAAGAGCTGCTTCATAACACTGTTGATGACTTCTTCCGTTACTTTACTGATGATCAAGAGTAGACTGATGGGGCAGTAATTTACTGGGTTGGATTTGACCTGCTTTTTGTGTACAGGAGATAACTGGGCAATTTTCCACATAGCCAGGTAGATGCCGGTGCTGTAGCTGTACTGGAGCAGCTTAGCTAGGGGCGCAGCAAGTTCTGGAGCACAAGTCTTCAATACTTTTGCCGGAATATTGTCAGGGCCCAGTACCTTCAGCCATTTCATGATATCATGTGGAGTGAATCAAATTGGCTGAAGACTGGCATCTGTGATGCTAGGGACCTCTGGAGGAGGCTGAGATGGATCGTCCACTCAGCACTTCTGTCTGAAGGTTATTGCAAATGCTTCAGCCCTATCTTTTGTACTAATGTGCTGGGCTCCCCCATCATTGAGGATGGGGATATTTGTGGAGCCTCCTCCTCCTCCTCCAGTGAGTTGTTCAATTGTCCACTACCATTCACGGCTGGATATGGCAGGACTGCAGAGCTTAGATCTGATCCATTGGTTGTGGGATTGCTTAGCTCTGTCTATCACTTGCTGCTTCTGCTGTTTGGCACACAAATAGCCCTGTGTTATAGCTTCACCAGGTTGACACCTCATTTTTAGGTATGGCTGGTGCTGCTCCTGGCATGCCCTCCTGCACTCTTCATTGAACCAGGGGTTGATCCCCTGGCTTGATGACAATGGTAGAGTGGGGGATATGCCAGGCCACGAGGTTACAGATTGTGTTCGAGTACAATTCTGCTGACGGCCAACAGTGCCTCATGGATTCTCAGTCTTGAGTTGCTAGATCTGCTCAAAACCTATCCCATTTAGCATGATGGTAGTGCCACACAACACAATGGAGGGTATCCTCAATGTGAAGTCAGAACTACATCTCCACAACGACTGTGCGGTGGTCACTCCTACCGATACTGTCATGGACAGATGCATCTGCGGAAGGCAGGTTGGTAAGGATGAGATTAAATATGTTTTTCCCTCTTGTTGATACCCTCACCACCTGCCATGGACCCAGACTAGCAGCTATGTCCTTTAGGACTTGGTCAGTAATGGTGCTACTGAGCCATTCTTGGTGATGGACGTTGAAGTCTCCCACCCAGAGTACATTCTGTGCCCTTGCCACCCTCAATACTTGCTGGTGTTCAACATGGAGGAGCACTGATTCATCAGCTGAGGGAGGGCGGTACGTGGTAATCAGCAGGAGGTTTCCTTGCCCATGTTCAACCTGATGCCATGAGACTTCATGGAGTCCGGTATCAATGTTGAGGACTCCCAGGGCAACTCCCTCCTGATTGTATACCACTGTGCTTCTGCCTCTGCTGGGTCTCTCCTGCCAATGGGACGGGACATACCCAGGGATGGTGATGGTGGTGTCTGGGACATTATAAGATATGATTCCGTGACAATGATTATGTTGCTTGACTAGTCTGTAAGTAGCTCTCCCAATTTTGGCACTAGCCCCCCAGATGTTAGTTAGGAGGACTTTGCAGGGTCGACAGAGCTGCGATTGCTGCTGTTGTTTCAGGTGCCGAGGTCAATGCCAGGTGGACCGTCTGGTTTCATTCCTTTTTTGTGACTTTGTAACAGTTTGATACAACTGAGTGGCTTGCTGGGCCATTTCAGAGTCAACTACATTGCTGTGGACCTGGAGTAACACGTAGGCCAGACCAGGTAAGGACAGCAGATTTCCTTCCCTAAAGGACACGAGTGAACCAGATGAGTTTTTACAACAATCGGCAATGGTTTTATGGTTTCATCATTAATTTCAGATTTTTATTGAATTTAAATTCCACCATCTGCCGTGGCAGGATTCGAACCTGGGTCCCTAGTCCCTAGAGTAATCCGGGTCCCTGGATTACTGGTGCCTGTCCCAATAAACCCTCCTCACTTTCTATTAGAATCAAATATGACAACTTTTAAAAATGTAGCCATTCAAGTCAAAGTAATCAATCCTAGAATCTCGTATTACAGAAAACCAGCCCTGGAAGTGGTTCCAATCTTTATAAAGGAGCTGCAGTTACACTTCAAACAAAGACCAATTCCTTGCTGTGGTACAGATCTACTCTTGCTTTGTCCCTCCGCTACCCCACGCTCACATCTATTATTCATGTGTGGATATTGACCATGGCTGTCAAGTTATTGACCAACATGCTACCATTACCCAATGTGCAAAAATCCAATGAGGAACATGATGCACCCAGTGTCAATCTGGATGTTCTGTTCATAAATGCAGCACCTATTTATTATGTCCTGTATATTGGAAATGGGAGTCAGAAGCACGTTAAATTTATACTGACAATTTTTTTTATTGCTATGTCCAGCATTAGGCATGATGCAATCTAGTTTAATATTCTCAGCCCTGTTTTTACAGAGAGGTAAATCGACTGTGAAACATATATATTCTGGCAAAACTCTACAAAGCAGAGCTCTTTCCCCTTCTCGATTGGGTAATGTGGAGTCCCATCTAGTGATGCAATCCTGTAAGTTTACTGGGAGGATTTTTATTTCCATTCACACTCCCACACCAGGAGCGCTCTCTCTCTCTGGGACCTCACTCACACCCTGTGAGTACCAGCTTTGCTCACACAGTGTCTGCTAAGTACAGTATGAAAACAGCATTATTTTACCTAGCATCTCCAAGTTTCATTTTTGTTCTTGAGACAAAGATATTACTGTCAAGGTATTGGGTATTGCTCCTCTCTAGTCCAGGAAGTATTGAGTCACCCAAGTACTATGGTACTGGAATCGCACACAGACTATGCCAGCTTACAGCACCACATTCCCTTCCCTGATGGACATGAGTGAACTTGGTAGCTTTCTACAACAATCTGGGAACTTTCACAGCCATTGCTGCTGGTGTTAACCCTTAGATTACCAGATTTACAGATTGTTCCAAAAGAGATTTAATTTCAGGATTCACCTCTTTTGAAAGCCAGCAGTAATGCATGGGATTCTGCTGCACACCGCTCCGTGCCTGCCCCACCCCCTGCCCACTCCGCCATCTGAAATTAGCTCAATGTTAATCTTCAGTCAAGCATCAAGTACAATCCCCATTGTCAAGTTTATCATATTAAAGTATTTATTTAACCATCCAATAAAATACAATTACTGCACTTTTTATTTAAGACATTGCAGTCATTGAATATCACAGATACTGATAGTTTACTGTCTCTTAAAATAGGTCCGTCATCTTTCAGGCAATTTTGTCATGTGTCTGGAATGGCACATGTGTCGGAGAGGCTATGGCATCCCTCGTATTCCTGCAAGCTAGGGTTGTCGAGATCTCCCTTATTCTGGGGTGAACTGGGTTGGTTGAACGGTGGCCCAGTTGTCCGCACACAAGCACAGCGATGGTTCCTTGATCCAGGCTTGTATAATTTGCGTGGGACTCCAGCCCAATTCCTTTCTATTCCTCCACTGAAAACACAGAAAGACAACATTAACAAAACTTATTCACACTTTTTCTCACTTTTGTTTTAGCTTACTCTCACTGTGCCCAATTCACTGGATGAAGGGCATAATGGAGGTATAATTTTCCCTGTCACTCATTCTTGGCATCTCAGGGCTAGAGAAGGAAGCACTACCTTGGCCAGTTTGCTCATCCATTTGTTTCTCCCCTTCTTCCCTTGCATGTGCCTCACCTTGAAGGTGACCTTATATTGTACAATGTTTTAGAGAAACTATTTTCATTAATGAGGGATTGTGGAGTTTGCTAGAATTGTGTTGACTGTAGTGATGCCGTGAGAACAGTGTCCTGATCCATTACCAAAATGACTGTGAAGGTTTGATCATGGTGATGTCCACCTCAATCCTGGTAATGCAACCAGGGACTAGCAGACTACATGTGCCTGTGCAGCAATGGCCTCTCCATTACACAATTTTTAAAATATAAATAAATCTCACTCTGTCTCATGGGAAAGAAAGGTCAGGCCATGGTTTTAACTCTGGATCTCCAGCCAATGACCTCTGTATGGCAATGGACTAGAGGACATTGGAACTTGGCTTGCTCCTACCACCATGGTCAAATCCTTTCTAAGTTTGTACATGTAGAATCCCCAGTTCCCTAGGCATTAGAAAGGGGAAACGAATAAAAAAAGCACAAACCTGCGAGATGAACACCAGACTCTGCCGCCTTTGGTCGAGGTCCATTCAGAATTGCAGGGGGGAAATATTTTGTTTTCCAATTCTGACTCCACCTTCAGCTTCCTACCCTGCATCACAGTCAACTCTACATCAATGAGAGATTGGGTTGGCTCCCCAGTGTAGTCATAATATGTTCCAATCAATTTACCTTGCAAGAAGATAGAAGTAAAAACACTTCTGAGACCTGGAAAAATTTTAGTTTAAGAAAAATGCTCAGAACAAAAACTAATTTTTGGGCAGCTAAACACTGGTTAACATACAGGCTTATAACTAAAACTAAAAACAGCTCACCCAAACTACGTCACTGAAATTGCCATGTTAAATACTACAGAATTGTTTAAACCCAACCTGAGACTGACTAAACATTCTTCAGTAAAACATTAAGAAATTATACTATACGACAGCTTGGTGTAAAGATAGTTCCTACAGGCATGATGGATGTATGACGTAGAATGTAAAATAATGTAATATGATGGCTGGGTTCTGTGCTGCATCTTTCTATGGCCTTAAAATATGGCAGTAATGGGAAGGTTTATGAAATCTTAGACATACTAGCGTCCGCTTCCTCCAAAATAAAACCTAGACAAGGCTCTTCTGTTAAATATGATTTTAAATTATTTTGGAAAGTCAAATGTAACCACTCTTCTGCTGTGTTTTGTGGTCTCTTTCTGTTTCTTTTCCCCTCTTGATAGAAATAAACTTACAGGACTGCGGGGACAAGAGCAGGGAAATAGGACTGAACTGGATTGCTCCACAGAGAGCTGGCATGAATTCAAAGGGCTGAATGGCCTCCTTCTGTGCCTTTCCCTTCCCCTTTCTAGTTGAAACAGAGTCAGAGATGTGTTATGGGAATTGAGGACCTATCTGTGGAACTGCTCCATTTTGTTGCTGCTTTGTCTCATTAAACCTAGCACAACCTGGGAGAATTTTAATTCTACATCATCCAGAATGCAAGTACAGAACTGGATACAAGAAGCAGGTGACGCCGGGCCCAGCCTATGGCGCTGAGGCGCACACGGGCCTGAGGCAACACGCTGAAACTTCGCCGGGGCTGGGTGATGTTTTTACCCCCGAGCTGATGTATTCAGGGGCCTGGGGATTAGGGTGGGTTTGGGGAGTCTAGGGTGCCATCCTCCGCACCTTCTTATGGCACAGGGGCTCTCCCCCGCCTCACTGGCAGTGGCTATTGGGGGCACCTATCCTTACAGGGAGGAGGATTCTGTGGTGGTGTGGGGGAGGAGCGGTGGTGCCAGCTGCGGCCACCTGGATAGTATTGGCGGCCTTGGAGGTGGGGCAGTCCTTCCTCTTGTGCCCCACCCCCTTGCAGCCATGGCACTGCACACCATCCGTCGACCAAAAAATGCAGCAGGCAGCCCCCTCAAAGATGATATCAGAACCCCCCTCAGTGCACTCCTCCCGGGCCAGGCGTACAACAACCTGTCACCGAAAGGAGTACACATGACGGAGGCTGGCATCCTTCAGGCCGAGGGGGATTGGTGCCCTCCCTGACCTCACCTTCCCCAGGTGACAGAGGCGGGGGAGGAGGAGCCCGTCGGGGACGTTAGATAATATGAGCCTCTGGGTGGTGGCCTCCAGAGGGTCCACTGCCAGGAAAGTCCCGCCCACCATGAGCCCCTTATCGAGGGCAAGGCCTTCAAATAGAACACAGCTTTGCCGTACATCTTCGAGGCTGCGACTATGGCCAAGGGGCCAACAACCCCATCCAGAGCCTTTACGCACACCTCAATCGTCATGGTGGGATGGGTGTAGCACTTCAACCCAAGCTTGCGGATCAGTAGCCTAAAGGGTGACAGAGCTGCAGGGGAAGAGGCCACCGCTCCTGTGTAGGTGGCCCGAGCTGGCCCCGCCACTGGCAAAGATGTTGTCGCCACCATCAGGGAGCACTACACCCACCCCAATACAGGCAAAATATACACAACAAACAAAGCAAAGGGGAGTGGGAGTAGAGGAGAGTGAGGGGGGAGGTTGGGGGAGACAGAGGAAAAAGTGGGGGTGGTGGAAGGGGGGTGTGGTTCTTGAGGTTGGGGGTGGGGGGGCAGGTTCCGATGTTCCACTGCAGAGGGAGGAGGAGTCTTCACATGGGCAGAGCAGCTAGCACTACCCAGGCACAGTTCGGGATTAGATCTGAAAGTTCTCGAACGCAGCTGGCTCTGGGCCAGTTTACCTGCCTGTTTCTCTTGGACTGCCTGGTGATCACCCATTCCCTTCCTTGCTCAAGTCCCTTCAGCTGCGGTGTGACCACCTCTCTAAACGTGCTATCCACGATGCTCTCAGACTCGTGGATGCTCCACAGTGTCCCCAGCCGCCGATCCAGCTCTGAAACCTGAGCTTCCAGGAGCTGCAGCTGGATACACTTCCTGCACACATGCTGGTCCCAGGCATTGGAAACGTCCCCGGCTTCCCATGTGGAGCACGAGGAGCACACCACGGCTTTGAGCTCTCCCTACCATGACTTATCCCTTTAAATTAAACCTTTTAAATCAATTACTCTCCGGCCTTTCTTTCCTGATCCTCGTTACTACAGAATATACAAATTATAAACCACAAAAAGACCTTAAACTATAAGCGATTAAAGTAGTAAATACTTACCCGACCTTACCCACTACTTACCAGTTATTCCTTTTCCTAGTAGCCTCTACTGCTGCAGCAGGGCAAGACCACTCTCTGAAGATTTAAGAGGTTGGATAGCAAAGAAAAAATGCAAAGAGCACCTCTTCCCCTATGCACCGAATTCCCACTGTGCATCAAATTGCTAATACCCACACTCACTCTGGCTGTGTCTCCATCAGGATGAGGTCTGTCCCCTGTTCATGTGGAAGCACACTGTAGGTTTTGTTAGGAGACGATCGTGTGTTACTAATTCAATAGAATTTTTTGAGGAAGTAATGAGGAGGATTGATGTGGATAGTGCAGTGGATGTTGTCCACATGGATTTTAGTAAGGCATTTGACATGATCCCTCATGGCACACTAGTCAGGAAAGTGAGATCCCATGGGATACAGCGAAAGGTGGCGAGTTGGATCCAAAATTGGCTCAGCGACAAGAAACAAAGGGTAATGGTCGATGGAAAACAGTTTCCAGTGGTATTGCGCAGGGCTCAGTTTGAGGCCCTTGCTGTTTGTTGTTTATATTAATGATTTGAACTTAAATGTGGGAGGCATGATTGGGAAATTTGCAGATGACACAATAATTGGCTCTGTAGTTGATAGTGAAAAGGATTGCTGTTGGTATCAATGTTTTGGTTGAGCGGGCGGAAAATGTCAAAAGGAATTCAATCCAGGAAAATGTGAGGTAATGCATTTGAGGAGGGCAAACCAAGCAAGGGAATACTTAATAAACAGGAGAATATTGAGAGGGGTTGAGGAAGCGAGGGACCTTGGCAAGCATGTCCACAGGTTCCTGAAGGTGGCAGGGCAGGTGGATAAGTTGGTAAAGAAGGCATATGAAATGCTTTCCTTTATTGGATGAGGTATAAAATACAAAAGCAGGGGTGTAATGCTGGAACTGTACAAAACATTGGTTAGGCTGCAGCTGGAATTTTGTGTCCTGTTCTTCACATTTCAGGAAGGACAAAATTGCTCTGGTGAGAGTACAGAGGAGATTTACAAGAATGTTGCGAGAGGTGGAAAATTGAGGCTATGAGGAAAGATTGGACAGGCTATTGTTGTTTTCCTTAGAACAGAGGAGACTGAGGGGTGACCTAATTGAGGTGTACAAGATTATGAGGGGCCTAGATAGGGGAGACAGGAAAGACCTGTTACCCCTAACTGAGGGGTCAATTACCAGGGGGCATAGATTTAAGGTGATTGGTAGAAGGATTAGAGGGTAAATGTGGAAAATTTTTTTCATCCAGAGGGTGGTAAGTGTCTGGAATTCACTGCCTGAAACCCTCAACTCATTTAAAAAGTACCTGGATCTGCATCTGAAGCGCTGTAAGCTGCAAGGCTATGGACCGGCTGCTGGAAAGTGGGATCAAAAACATGCAGGAGAGTGTGTTCCACATTTCCACTACCCTTTGTGAAGAACTTCTCCCTGATTTCATTCGATACTGAATGGCTGAGATGATGCTCCTTTATACTGCATTTCCTCACAGAGAAATTCTTTCCTCTAGTATCTTTCACTATTGCACAGGATATTTCAATTACCAAAATAATGATAAGCAGTGATTCACCTTTGGTTGTTCCCAACTCCCCGCTGAGCCCCACAGAAGGGAAATGAACTGATCTGTATTCAGTACCTTTTCCATAAGCCGCATTAGTACAAATACACATTCTACCACCAACTCCTACTTAATGTGTATCAAAAGTTGTCATTTTTGCTTTCGTGCAAGTCACCTTGTGTCTCACACTTTATGTGCAGTAAGTGTATCTGGACACTGCACACAGCTAGAAGGCCCCAGATTAGCTCCCTCATCAATACTGAGTTTGCTCATTAGTGGGTAGCTGAGCCAAATGACTTGTAAAGGTTTCAGGTTTGAGCTCCACTCTGCGTTGGTATCTAATCTCCTCCAAGGCAGAGATAGGAATGGCACTACTGATCTTAGCTCCTATCAATCAAAGGGAAGGGGGTTCCTGTTCCTGATCACTAATCCACAACCCCTGCTGTGAGTGGCTGCACTAGGCAAGGCTGTGATTCAACTCTGCTCCTGTCTTCTGGTGTCATCCTGTGACTTACCATCAAACCTCCTCCTTCAGGTACCATGCCCTTAGCCCTAAGTTGGTGAACATGGACTTCCCTTGGATTGGTCCATGATTATGCCTGGCAAAGTACTGCAGTGGTTTGCTGTTGCCTTCTGCTGTATGGCTGACCAGAAGATTCCACTCTTATTGCCTGCCATCAAGCATGTTGGAAGAATTTACAGGCTGATAATCAAACTGCGTGGCCACATTATGAGCACAGTTTCCGTGGCCATCAAGTCCTGAAGTGGGACTTAAACCCGGAGCTTCTGGCCCAGAGATAAGGGACGCTACTCACAGCGCCACAAGACCTCCCCGCCATCAAACCACAAAGGTGAATGAATAAATTGGAATTGGGGTGAGGGCCCCCCGTTAACATGCAGCATGACCAGCCAGCAGAGAGTTAACTTCAAAGTTAGGGGTCAGTGGGACAGGACATCCAAATTAGCCATTTCACATCAGAAGACTTGAGCTTTGAACCTTTGCACTTTCCTCAGTGTTTTTCATATTATTTCAGATCAGGTTTATGGCCTGCATTTTTCACAAGGTGCCTCTTTGTCCAAATAAAACACTTACCCTTAAAGATGTATTCTTTCTTGTAGAAGACAAGCCATTCATGAAGAGATAGCATTTCAGAAGGGGAGAGCCCTGATACATCATCCACTAGACCATTCTCTGTGAAATCACCACTCACAAAAGCTCTACATGCATCTCGACCTGCATTTAACAACAGAACAAGTTCACTTCTGAGAGCAGTGAGCTGTTAATTCTGTGTACAGTCTTAACTGCAGCAATGTGAAGCATGTTACCTACATGTATACCTGGAATTATGTCAATAACACAATGACCAGGTCATTCCAGAATCATTATTTCTTAACTCAAATTATATTTTTAAGTCCTTGAAACAATACTGCTGTCCAGCTCATTTTTGGCTTCTTACACAAGTCAGGTGGAAGTGACATTCTCAAGTAACGTAACTCAGCAACCTAATTGCTAATTATATCAGAGAATAGGACCTTACAAAGCTCAGGGATTCTGACGAGCCATTCATCTAATCTGATCTCTGGGATTGTGTTCTTCCAGTCCATTTAGATTATTAGGATTTTATTTATTTACATTTATACAATACATTTCATGAAGTAAATAATATTCCAAAATGCTTCACAAAACTGAAAGCAGACACTGAGTAGTGGAACAGATAGAAAAGTTGACAAAACAGTCAAAGAAAGAACTGTAAAAGAAAGACCTGCATTTACCTAACATTTTCACAACCCTCAGATGTCCCCAAGTGCTTCACAGTCAGTGAAGTATTTTTGAAGTGTAGTCATTGTTGTAATTTAGGGATTTATGCAGCCACATTGCACAGCAAGCTCCCACAAATGACAATATTATAACAACCAGATATAGTTTTTGCTGCTTAAGTGATAAACATTGAGCAGGATGTGAAAGGGAATACTTCTGCTCTTCTTCAAACTAGTGCCATGGGAACTTTTTAAATCCATTGAAGAGAGCAGACTTGGTTTATTGTCTCACCCAATTGTGGGCTCAAGACTTTAGACTTGGCAAGAAAGCGTTGACAAAAATGAGGAGGAAGAGAAAGGAACGCTAGCCTGTCAATCTTTTCTGAGAGCTATAACCTCTCAGTTTTGGTATCATTCTAGTGAATCCACCTTTTCCAATGCTTCTATATCCTTTTTATAATACAGAGAACAGAACTGTTCATGATGCTCCAAGTATAGTCCAATTAAGGTTCTATAAAATGTTAATGTAACTTCAATTATAATCCCTCTTGAAATGAACCCCAGTGCATTGTTTTATTTGCGTCCTTATTAACTTTTAGTGATTTGGGTATCTGCACCCTCAGATCTCCCTGCTCCTCTATCCCATTTAGACACCATTAAAAGTAATGAAATTGGCTAATAAAGTCTGTAGAAAAGTTTTTGATAGGGCAGGCATAGTGAAGCAGTTTCATTTTGTTGGGAGATGAGAACTATAGGGTCATAAATAAGATAGTCACTAATAAATTGGAACTTCAGGAGAAACCTCTTTATCAAGAGTGTGGTTAGAATGTGGAACTCGCTACAACGCGGAGTAGTTAAATAGCACAGATGGATTTAAAGGGGAAGCTGGATAAACACTTGAGGGAGAAAGGAATACCAGGATATGCTGATGGGATCAGAAGAGGGATGGGAGGAGGCTCATATTGAACATAAAGGCTGACATGGACCTGTTGGACAGAATGGTCTGTTTCAATTCTGATGAAGGATCATCTCGGCCTGAAACATTAACTCTGTTTCTCTCTCCACAGATGCTGTCAGACCTGCTGAGTATTTCCAGCACTTTTTGTTTTTATTTCAGATTTCCAGCATCTGCAGGATTTTGCTTTTATGTGCCCTTTTGTTATCCTGTTAAAACTCTGTCGTTTTAAAAAGGTCAGGGAAATGCACACACCAATCTAAAATGCCGGTGACACACGTTGTTGAATTGATCGAAGGTTAAATGAGTTTACACACACCTCTTTCTTTTATGGAAGCACAATTAAAGAAATTGAAATATAAAAGCTGATTTCAACAAAACCAAAAAGGAAACTTATCATCTAAAATCATAATGTTATTGCCAGTGTCCGTTAGACTCTCAATTCCATGTTGCCCAGTAGCCACAGAAGGCCCCTAGTGCACAGTTGGCACCGCACCCTCTCTCTCCAGAGCCACCTGGCACAGGAGAAGACCCTGGAAAAGAGACAGGCTGCCAGAGCACCCTCCCTCCTTCTCCCCATGGACTATGCCCATAAAGGAGCTCTAATTGGCTGGTGGGATCAGAAGAGCACTGAATATTAGAAAGGTCATTGATCATGACAGGATCTGAAAGAGGAGAAGGTGAAAATTCATCTGTCCATTGGGGAATGAGTTGGAGCTGGCAACAGGAGCTGGGCCAAGAACCATGGCTGGTTCTGGCGAATACACAAAGCAGGGGGTAGAGACAATAACAACAGTGAACAGGGCAAAAGGCCAAAACAGGAAACAAATGGAACTTGTAGGGAGGCAAATTGGCGAGTCAAAGACTGCAAAATATTAGAGAAATACACTGTGAGTCCATCTAACCAATCTGTAACATGGTAGGTTAACATTGCATAAATAGGTTTAGGATCTCAGAGCAACAGAATAAGCTCCTTTGTAGAGCTGAACAAGAGTTTGAGCAGAAGTTTTCATTACAACCGCAATTTTAAAGTTCAAACAGTTTAGTCAATGCTTGACCGTAACATTACTGCAGCTACTAATCTCCTCAACCACATCCTCATCTCCACCTTTCATCCTCATTCAAACCATGACTCTCACGCTTTTCCTGAATGCCCCTTCATCTCCCCTCCCTTTAGCCCAAAGAAAGTTGTCAAATGGCTGGACCATATAAAACATTATCAGGCCCTGCTCTCCTCACTGGAGGGATATAAACCTGCAGGGCTATGGGGATAGAGCAGGCAATGGGATTAGATTGCTCTGCAGAGAGCTGTCATGAACTCGATGGGCCAAATGGCCTCCCACTGTGCCATTGTGACCCTATGACTTTAGAACCACTCACTATTCCAGGATCATCTTGGAATGTAAAGTCAATGCTTGCTTCTTTACTGTAAACCATCTCTTAAATCCTCTCTCCCTTCTCCTTCACCCCCACATCCAACAAACATTAGGAGCTGATGGACTTCTTTTGTTACTAAGACTGAGACCATTCAATAACCTTTCACGGCCGCATCCCTTCCTTCCACTATTCCACTGGGCCAAATGTCTTCAAAATCTACCCCACATCACCACCCCTCCCCCTCACGCTGCTGCCTTAACCCTGAACTTGCATTTTTCTCAAGTTCCTCTCTCCTTTTGCCCTTTCTAAGCTCACCTTGTCCATGAGCCTCAACTTTTTGCTCCTTTAACCCTATTCCCAGTAAAGTGCTGACCAGCCAACTTCCCCCTCCTGGTCCCGATGTTAGCTGATATTGTTCACAATTCTCTCTCTTCATGTATTGTCCTCCACTTCCCTTCAAATCTGCTCTCATCACCAATGTTCCCTCTAAATTGAGTGACCTCACAGCAACCTGGACGTTTCCACGCAGAGTGAGCACAAGTTGGCCATTTTAACAATTAAAGGGCCAGTATGCTTAGACGAATAAGTGTACAACAAAGAAAAATTAGGACCTGGAGCATCACCCCTCTCTTCAAAAATCAACCCTTTGCCCTTCTGCTTTTGCAAACTACTGCCTCCTCTCCAACTTCCCCTACCTCTCCAAAGTCCTCGAATGTATTGTTGCCTCCCACATCTGTGCCAATCTTTCCCAGAACTCCGTGTCTCAATCCCTCCAGTCAGGATTCTGTTCCTGCCTTCGTACTGAAATGAAACTTAACAAAGTCACAAAAGACATCCTATCTGATTGTGACTATGATATTAATCCTTCCTCGTCCTCCAACTTGACATATCTGCAGCTTTGACAACCATACCCCTCCATTATCCAGCTGGGAGGGACTGCACTCCTCTTGGTTCTATTCTTATCTGTCAAGTTGTAGCTTGAGAATCACCTGCAATGACTTATTTTCCACTCCTGTACAATTACCACTCGTGCTGTGATTCTCAAACTGGGGCCTGTGACCCACAGAAACTTTTCAGGGAATGCAGGGCCAGCCCTACAGGGGGCAGACGTGGGCACTGTGAGCAAGAGTAATTGAATGAACAGCAGACAGAGGTGTGGTGTGGTGTGTTCTGCTCCCCCACCCCCGCCCCGCCAAGCTCATGCCATTGCTCTGCCCCCTAGTGCTCTCTATATGTAGTGCTGCAATCTTAGCTTCAGGTCATTAATCTGAAATGTTAACTCTGTTCCTCTCTCCACAGATGCTGCCTGACCTGAGTATTTCCAGAATTTTCTGTTTTTCAGATTTCCAGCATCTGCAGTATTTTGCTTCCATAAGAAATTACCTGCTTTCTTAAAAGCAATATTAAAACACTCTTTACATGCAGCATTTTCACATTAAGAGTATACGTTATAATTTGGATGGATGGTCCATGATCACTAATCCATTTGAAAAGGGCTCCTTCAACCAAAAAAGTTTGAGAATTACTGCTCTGGTGTCCCCCAAAGATCAATCATTATTTTTTTCTCTTTCTGCACCTAGGGACACACAAGGCACATAAAGCACACGCTTATGGCTGTTTCCATAGCTAGTTTCTCCAAGAACATGTCACTATGAGGTGCGCCATGTTGCACCAAACATGGCTGACGAGGAGACTCTCTCCTGCTCTTACCTCCTACCATAGGCATATTGCAAGGATTTGAGGGTGATAATCAACCTGTCTGTCCACATTATGAACGCATCTTCCATGGCCAACAAGTCGTGGGGTGGGATTCAAACCTGGAGCTTGTGGTTCAGAGGCACGAAAGAAACCAGAGGCAAGAAAGATCTGTTAGACTGGGAAATATTAACATTAACCCATGGAGAGTCGCCAAATGCAGGATGTGATACTGAACGAATTAAATAACCTGCTCTGGACAGGCAGCAGTGGAAGGAATGGGTCACTAAACACAGGATACTCCAATAAATCCACCATGTGTGGACAGTCTTAGTGTTTTTCCTCCATTATACCGTAGACAATGCTGAGCTCCATGAGCCTAATACTGTCACAAGCGTGGGATCTTGCTATGCAACCTCGTCTGGGTTCAGTGGCTCAATTATACCTGCAAAGAAGCTGTAGGAGCCTCCAGGTCCGTAATGTTTCTTCCCTTTGCTCACATCGAACACCTGTCCCAGGATAGCCAGGTACAGCCCGGGGCTGCCCTTCTCACCATTGTAGCGACTCAGTTCAGATTTAGTGAAGAGCTGGTGGGGCGGGAATCCCTCACCGAGTGGAGAATCCGCTGCGTCCCTGAGCCATCCTGCAAACCAGCGGCTCAGCAACCCCCACACATCAGAGGGCAGTATCAGAGCTATCGAGCCGCAAAGCAGGCACAGGAGCAGCGGGTGATGCATCCACCCGACTCCTGAATCACCGGCATCCGCCAGTTATGCGGACTCCGAGAATGAATTTCCGGGTTTCCTTGTTGCTGTAACTCCCAGTGACAGAGTCAGTAACACAGCCTGTTATTAAAGTGACAGAGCCGGTAACACAGTCTCTTAAAGTGACAGAGCCGGTAACACAACCTGTTATTATAGTGACAGAGCCGGTAACACAGTCTCTTAAAGTGACAGAGCCGGTAACACAACCTGTTCTTAAAGTGACAAAGTTGGAAACACAGCCTGTTCTTAAAGTGACAGAGCCGGTAACACAGTCTCTTAAAGTGACAGAGCCGGTAACACAACCTGTTATTATAGTGACAGAGCCGGTAACACAGTCTCTTAAAGTGACAGAGCCGGTAACACAACCTGTTCTTAAAGTGACAAAGTTGGAAACACAGCCTGTTCTTAAAGTGACAGAGTCGGTAACGCAGCCTGTTCTTAAAGTGGCAGAATCCGTAACACAACCTGTAACACAGTCTCTTTAAGTGACAGAGCCGGTAACACAATCTGTTCTTAAAGTGACAGAGTCGGTAACACAGCCTGTTCTTAAAGGGACAGTGTCCATTACACAACCTGTTCTTAAAGTTACAGAGCCAGTAACACAACCTGTTATTAAAGTGACAGAGCCGGTAACACAACCTGTTCTTAAAGTGACAGAGCCAGTAACACAGCCTGTTCTTAAAGTGACCGAGTCGGTAACACAGCCTGTTATTAAAGTGACTGAGTCAGTAACACAGCATGTTCTTAACGTGATAGAGCTGGTAACACAACCTGTTCTTAAAGTGAGAGTTGGTAACACAACCCATTCTTAAAGTGACAGAGCCAGTAACACTGCCTGTTCTTAAAGTAACAGAGCCGGTAACACAGGCTCTTAAAGTGACAGAGCAGGTAACACATTCTGTTCTTAAAGTGATAGCACTTGTAACACATGCTCTTCTTAAATTGACAGGGCTAGTAACACAACCTCCTCTTAAAATGACAGAGCCAGAAACACAATCTCCTCTTAAAATTACAGTGTCACTAATGCATGCTTCTCTTAAAATAACAGAGCCGGTAACACAGGCTCTGCTTAAAGCGACAATGTCAGCAATGCATGCTCCGCTTAAAGTGACAGATTCGGTAACACAGGCTCCTTTTAAAGTGACTGTGTTTAATAATAGACTGCTCTTAAAGTGACAGAGCTGGTAACATAATCTCCTCTTGAAGTGACTAATTCGGTAACACAGGTTCTTAAACTGACAGAGCCAGAAACACAGGGTCCTCTTAAAGTGACAGTGTTGGCAATACAGGCTCCGCTTAAAATAACATGATCAGCAATGCAGGCTTCTCTTAAATTGGCGGAACTGGCAGCACAGGCACCACTTAAGATGACAGTGTCATATGATGCAGCCTGCTCTTAAAGTGACAGAGCTGGTAACACAGTCACTTAAAGTGACAGAGCCAGTAACATAGGCTCCTTTTAAAGGTACAGAGCCGGTAGCACAGGGTCCTCTTAAAGTTACAGTGTCAGCAATACAGGCTTCTCTTAAAGTGACACGATCAGTAAAGCAGATTTCTCTTAAAGTCAGCGTCAGTAACACAGTAAAGTAGGCACATCGGTATTACAGGTTCCTCTTAAAGTGGCAGATCTGGTGACACTGGTTCCTCTTAAAGTGATAGTGTCGAGAATGCAGACTCTTCTTAAAGTGTCAGAACTGGTAACACAGGCTCCTCTTAAAGTGATTGAGCTGCTTGCATAGTCTCCTCTTAAAATAACGGAGCCGGTAACACTGTCTCTTCTTAAAGTGACAGAGCCAGTATCACAGTCACCTCTCAAAGTGACAGAGTCAGTAACTCAGACTCCTTTTAAAGTGACAGAGCTGGTAACACAATCTCCTCTTAAAGTGATTGAGCCAGTAACACAGTCTGTTCTTAAAGTGACAGGGTTAGTAAAACAAGACCCTTTTCATGTGACAGAGCTGGTAACACAACTTCCTCTTAAAGTGACAGTGACAATAATACACACTCCTCTTAAAGTGACAGAGCTGGTAACACAGGCTCTGCTTAAAGTGACAATGTCAGCAATGCACGCTCCGCTTAAAGTGTCAGAGCCGGTAACACAGACTCCATTTAAAGTGGCAGTGTCAATAATGCATATTCCTCTAAAGTGACAGAGCCAGTAACATAGGCTCCTCTTAAAGTGACACAACAGACTCGTGAGCAAAATCCTATCCCATGGAATAAAAGGGAAATTAGGCATTTGGCTCAGAAATTGACTGAGTGACAGGAAACAGAGGATAGTGATAAATGAAAACAGAAAATGCTGGAAAAACTCAGCAGGTCAAGCAGCAGCTGTGGAAAGAGAAACAAAGTTAAAGTTTTGAGTCCATATGACCCTTCTTCAGTAATGATAAATGGTTGCTTTTCAGATTGGAGGAAAGTTTGTAGTGGAGTTCCCCAGGGGTCAGCATTGGAACCCTTGCTCTTCCTGATATCTATTAGTGACCTAGACTGTGGTGTGCAGGACATGATTTCAAAATTTGTAGATGATACAAAGATTGGAAACATTGTCAACTGTGATGAGGATTGTCTTGAACTTCATGTTGGTGGATTGGGCAGACAAGTGGCAGATGAAGTTCAATGCAGAGAAGTGTGAGGTGATTCATTTTGGCATGAAGAATATGGAGAGACAGTATAAAATAAAGACAGAAACTCTAATGGAGGTGCAGCAACAGAGGACCTTGCTGTACATGTACATAAGTTATTGAAGATGGCAGGGCAAGTTGAGAGAGCAGTTAATAAAGCATCTGGTGGCCTAGGTTTTATTAATAGGGGAATTGAGTACAAGAGTAATGAGGTCATGTTGAACTTGTATAACACACAAAATAGGCCTCATCTGGAGTACTGCACCCAATTCTGGGCACCATACTTGAGGCATTGGAGAGAGTACAGAGGAGATTCACAAGAATGATTCCTGAGATAAACAACTGTAGCCATGAGGATAGATTGGAGAGGTTGGGTCTGTTTTCCTTGGAGAAAAGAAGGCTGAGAGGAGACTTGATTGAGGAATTCAAGATCCCGAGGGTTATGGACAGGGTAAATAGTGAGAAACTGTTCCCACTCAAGACAGCATCAAGAACCAGGGGCACAGATTCAAAATAATTAGCAAAAGGAGTAAATGTGATGTGAGGAAAAATTTTTTCACCCAAAAGGTGGTTGGAGTCTGGAATGAACTTCCTGAGAGGGTGGTGGAGGCAGGTTCAATCGAGATATTCAAAAGGGAATTGGATTGCTACTCGAAAAGAGAGAATATGCAAGGTTATGGGGATAAGACAGGGGAGTGGGACTAGGGTAGAAGGCTCTTTCAGAGAGCCAGTGCAGACTCGATGGGTTGAATGGCCTCCTCCTGCACTGTACAGATTCTGTGATTCTGCGACTAATGCATGCTCCTCTTAAAGTGACAGTGTCAGTAATACAGTCTGCTCTTAAAGTGACAGAGCTGTTAACATAGTCTCTTAAAGTAACAAAGTCGGTAACACAGGCTCATCTCAAACTGACAGAGACATTAACACAGGCACCTCTTAAAGTAACACAGTCAGTAATGCAGACCTCTCTTAAATTGACAGAGCTGGTAACATAATCTCTTATTAAAGTGACAGAGCTAGTAATACAGGCTCCTCTTAAAGCAACAGTGTGGGGAATGCAGGCTCCTCTTAAAGTGACAGGGCTGGTAACACAGGCTCCTCTAAAAGTGAATGAGCCAGTAACACAGTCTCTTGTTAAAATGATAGATTTGTTAAAACAGGCCTCTCTTTAACTTACAGGACCGGTAGCACAGTCTCCTCTTAAAGTGACAGAGCCAGTAACACAGTCTCCTCTTAAAGCGACCGTGTCAGTACAACAGTCTCCTCTTAGAGTAACAGAGCCTTAACACAATCTCCTCTTATAGTGACAGCATCGGGAACACAGTCTCTTAAATTGACAGTGCCAGCAGGCTCCTCTTAAAGTGACAGCATCTGTAATACAGGCTCCTCTTCAAGTTACAGAGCTGGTAACACAGGCTTTTCTTAAAGTGATAGAGCCGCTAACACAGTCTCTTAAAGTGACAAAGCCAATAACAGTTTCCTCTTAAAGTGACAGAGCTAGTAACACAGTCTCTTCTTAAAGTGACAGCCAGTAACACAAGCTCCTCTTAAAGTGACAGAGCCAGTGACACAGGTTCCTCTTAAAGTGGCAGCACCAGTAACACAGCCTCCTCTTAAAGTGGTAGGGCTAACAACAGGCTCCTGTTAAAGTAACAGTGTTGGTAATACAGGCTCCTCTTAAAGTAACAACATCAGTAACACAGGCTCCTCTTACAGTGAGAACACCAGTAACACAGGTTACTTTTAAAGTGACAACAACAGTAACACAGCCTCATCTTATAGTAGCAGTATTATAAACACATGTTCTTCTTGAAATGACACACCAATAACAATTTCCTTTTAAAATGATAGATCCGGTAACACAGGCTCCTCTTAAGGTGACAAACCTGTTAACACAGGCTCCCCTTAAAGTGACAGTGCCAGAAACACAGGCTCCTCTTAAAGTGACAACGTCAGTAAGCCAAGCCCTTCCAAAAGTGACAGTACTATAAACACAGATTCTTCTTGAAATTACAAGCCAATAACAGTTTCCTCTCAATATGAAAGTGCCAGTAACAGGCTTCTCTTAAAGTGGCAGCACCAGTAACACAGATTCATTTTAAAGTGACAGTGTTAATAACACAGGCTCCTCTGAGTGGCAGAGATGTAACAGTCTGTTCTTAAAGTGACAGCATCAGCAAATGGCACAGAGCTGTGTTAACTCTCTTGTCTGTGTGTCAGAGGCTGCATGTTCAAGCTGCACTCTGTTGGAGATGTTGTCATTTGGGTGAGACATTAAACAGATGTCCTGCCTGCCCTATCAGTTTTATGTAAAAGATCCCACATCGCTATTCAAAAAAGAGCAAGGGAGCTTTCCCCATAGCCTGGCCAATATTTATCCTGCATGCTACATCATTAAAAACAGGTCATCTGGTCATTTTCCTCATTGCTGTTTGTGGGATCACGCTGTGCATGAATTGGCTTTTATTTCGTATATTATAAAAAGGACCACGCTTCAAAACTACTTCATTGGTTACAAAGCACTTTGGGACACACTGAGCATGTTAAAGGTGCTAGGCAAATGTGAGTTCTTTCTTTCCTTCAGAAGAAAAGCTATTGCTTGAAGAAACCTTTTTGAGTAGATGACCTTTTCCATTTAGTTTTGCTCCAAACACCCCATGAAGGGGAGAGATTGGACCTGGAGGGAGAGAAAGGTTGTGATCAGCAGCGAGGCCAGATGTTTCCTCATGGGTCTGGGGGTCCTGCTCTTTCTGGTCCTCTAGGAATGTTGAGAAAAGCCTATTTGGAAGATTTTTAAGGTTTGGGAGTCACAGATTACCCAAAATAGGTGGTTGCAAACTCAAAAGTAATTTTAAGGTAGTTTATTAAGAGGCAACAATTTAGGTATGATCCCAACCAATTCCAGCTCCAGCCGTGTATTCACCATAACCCCTGACCCTTCCCTCTCTGATGTTGAACGTTCAGTGCTCAGCAAAGGACTCAGTTTCATACCCTTACGCCCTCATCTCAATGAATTTCGGGCTCGGCACGATGCTGAACTCTTCTTCCGCTGCCTTCACCTCCTTGCTCACTTCTTTGGGCAGGAGTCCTCTCCATGTTCAACGGATCCTTTTACCGGCCTCCAATATTCTCCCTCCAACTGGACCCCTCCCTCTGGATTCTTACCTTCTCTTGATCTTTTCATTGAGAACTGTCGGTGTGACATCAGTCGTCTCAATTTCTCTGCTCCTCTCACCCACTCTAACCTGTCTCTTTCTGAACTTTCTGCACTCCGTTCTCTCAGGTCCAACTCTGACATTGTCTTCAAACCTGCTGACAAGGGTGGTGCTGTTGTTGTCTAGCGCACTGACCTCCACCTCGCAGAGGCTGAGCGTCAACTCGCAGACACTTCCTCCTACCGCCCCTTGGACCATGACCCCACCACTGAACATCAAGCCATTGTTTACAGGACTGTTACTGACCTCATCTCCTCTGGAGATCTTCCTTCTACAGCTTCCAACCTCAAAGTCTCCCAACCTCGGATGGCCCGCTTCTACCTCCTACACAAAATCTACAAACAGGACTGTCCAGCAGACCGATCGTGTCAGCCTGTTTCTGCCCCACAGAACTAATTTCTTGCTATCTTGACTCCATTCTATCTCCCCTTGACCAGTCCCTTATCACCTAGATCTGCGATTCCTCTGACAGCCTACATCATATCAACAATTTCCAGTTCCCTGGCCCCAACCACCTCCTCTTCACCATGGACGTCCAATCCCTCTACTCCTCCATTCCCCACCAGGATGGCCTGAGGGCTCTCCGCTTCTTCCTCGAACAGAGGCCCGAACAATCCCCATCCACCACTATTCTCCTCCGTCTGGCTGAACTTGTTCTCACACTGAACAATTTCTCCTTCAACTCCTCTCACTTCCTCCAGATAAAAGGTGTGGCTATGGGTACCCACATGGGCCCCAGTTATGCCTGTCTCTTTATGGGGTATGTGGAACATTCCTTGTTCCAGTCCTATTCAGGCCCCCTCCCACAACTCTTTCTCCGGTACATCGATGACTGCTTCGGTGCTGCTTCATGCTCTCGTCTGGACCTGGAAAAATTTATTAATTTTGCTTCCAATTTTCACCCCTCCATCATTTTCACATAGTTCATCTCTGACACTTCCCTTCCCTTCCTTGACCTCTCTGTCTCAATTTCTGGTGATAGACTGTCCACCAATATTCATTACAAGTCTACTGACTCCCACAGCTACCTTGACTACAGCTCCTCACAACCCGCTTCCCTGCAAGGACTCCATCCCATTCTTTCAGTTCCTTCGCCTCCGTTGCATCTGTTCTGATAATGCCACTTTCAAAAACAGTTCCTCTGACATGTCTTCCTTCTTCCTTAACTGAGGTTTTCCACCCATGCTGGTTGACAGGGTCCTCAACCGTGACCGGCCCATCTCCTGCGCATCCGCCCTCACACCTTCCTCTCCCTCCCTGAACCATGATAGGGTCCCCCTTGTCCTCACTTATCACCCCACCAACCTCCGCATTCAAAGGATCATCCTCCGCCAACTCCAGCATGATGCCACCACCAAACACATCTTCCCTTCACGCCCAGGTGGCATTCCGTAGGGATCGTTCCCTCCGGGACACCCTGGTCCACTCCTCCATCACCCCCTACACCTCAACACCCTCCCACGGCACCTTCCCATGCAACTGCAGAAGGTGCAACACCTGCCCCTTTACTTCCTCACTCCTCACCATCCAAGGGCCCAAACACTCCTTTCAAGTGAAGCAGCATTTCACTTGCACTTCCCTCAATTTAGTCTACTGCATTCGCTGCTCCCAATGCAGTTTCATCTACATTGGAGAGATCAAACACAGACTGGGTGACCGCTTTGCAGAACACCTTTGGTCTGTCTGCAAGCATGACCCAGACCTCCCTGTCGCTTGCCATTTCAACACTCCACCCTGCTCTCATGTCCACATGTCCGTCCTTGGCTTGCTGCGATGTTCCAGTGAAGCTCAACGCAAACTGGAGGAACAGCACCTCATCTTCCGATTAGGCACTTTACAGCCTTCTGGAATGAAAATGAGTTCAACAATTTTGGATCATGAACTCTCTCCTCCATCCCCACCCCCTTTCTGATCCCCCTTTTTTCCAATAATTTATATAGATTTTTCTTTTCCCACCTATTTCCATTATTTTTAAATATATTTCCATCCATTTTTTTATCTCTACCTTTTAGCCTATTTCGATCCCTTCCCCCACCCCACCACTACTAGGGCTATCTGTACCTTGCTCGTCCTGCTTTCTACCCTTAATGTCACCTATTAGCACATTTCTTAGCTAATATCACCACCATCAACACCTCTTTGTCCTTTTGGCTGTGATATCTTTTGGCAATCTCCACCTATCACTGGCCGTCTATTCAGCTCTACTTGTCCCACCCCCCCCATTAAAGCAGCTTATATTTCACCTCTCTTCTATTTTTTCTTAGTTCTGCTGAAGAGTCATACAGACTCGAAACATTAACTGTGTTCCTCTCCGCAGATGCTGTCAGACCTGCTGAGTTTTTCCAGGTATTTTTATTTTTGTTTTTGTTTTGGATTTCCAGCATCTGCAGTTATTTGCTTTTATTTTAGTTTAGGTATGATGCTTGGTGAAAGTAGGCAGGGAAAATACATAGGACCCTTAACAGGTGAGAACAGTTTACAGGTCCCGGATAGGACAAACAGATGGGGGAAGAATAGGGCTACCACTTTTACCGGAATGGTCAGGAGTCTCCTGGAATCGACATTAAATAAAGCCTTCTGGGAGAGTTTAAACAGCAGCAATAGTGGTGGAGGGAGCAGGTGCCAAGGCAGAGTATTTTTCTCTCTTCTCTGTCTGTTTGGTCAGTGCCATCTTTAATGCAGGTAGCTGACCCTGCATGTGTGCAAGTGTGCGGCCTGCAGCTGCACCCTCAGTGCTTGCCAAACGCTCAGACACTCCAGCTGGTTGCTGATTGGATGCAGCCACTTCGCTTCTGAGTGGAATAAGTGCAGCATTGTAGTACTGCAGACTCTGATTGGTCACAGCAGGTCTGGCCCAGGATTTTTAAATGGTCCAGGGTAGTTCTGTCGAAGGGTCATGAGGACTCGAAATGTCAACTCTTTTCTTCTCCGCCGATGCTGCCAGACCTGCTGAGTTTTTCCAGGTAATTCTGTTTTTGTTTTTGTTTTGGATTTCCAGCATCCGCAGTTTTTTTGTTTTTAGCCAGGGCTGGAGCTGGGAGCTTACAGGTAGGATCCTCCTTTACCCAAAACCCAGGAACGGGGAGGGGCTTATCATCAGAATAATGTGCACTTAATGTGTTAGCTCCTTTAGGCAGGGAGATATTTTGAGTGCTGTAGGTGGTGATTGTGGAGATTTGAAGCATTTGTGCACAACTGACAGTTATTGCAAAGCAATAGATTTTATTTTAAGAAGAAGAGATTTGGGTTGGCGCCTCCTTTGCTAAAATGGCAAAACTCTGGCATTTTCCATCAGATATTGCTGCTCTTCCAGCGTTTTCAGCTACATCTTCAACGCCCACACCCTGTCAGTGAAGCTTTTTTTAAAAAAAACTGCTGATCTTGGTAGGTTTTTAATCAAGTGGGAAAGGTGTCAGTACACTTTGCGTTGTTGCTCACAGTAACGTGAAGAAGTTTTAATGAAATAAATTCAGTGTGGTTTAGTTTTCATTTTTCTACTGTTCCTGCCCTTTTCATTATTGGCCGCCATTGCTTAGATTTTGAAAACTGTGGTCCCTGAACCGTTGGAAATCCAGAAGAGTCCTTGAATCTATCAGATTTGTTCATTTTTCTGTACCTGTTGACATCCAGCCTATTATTTAGGCTAGAGATGATCCCGTGGGAATGTGTTGATATTTTCAAATGTTCAGATCTGCCATGCTGCTGGCAATCCATGATGTTAGTTCCACCAACGTCTCCCGGAAAATGTCCAGCTAAAGTTGGCAACCCTAGGGAAGCAGCGGATGCTGATCTGTATGGCTGATGGTGGAAATCTCCTCAGGATGGATTACTGGTCCCAGATTGGGCAAGGAAACAGATGAAGCTGATCCACATGGCTGCAGGTGATAGCCTCTTGTCCCCTTCTTTTTTTTTCTTTGTCTCCTCGAGGATATCAGGAAGCTCTTCGTTGTCTCCTAGGAGAAGGTTAGAAGAAGCAGCTTCTTTTGTTCACTTCAATCTTCTTGAGCTAGCCAGAGTGTTAGGCTGAAGCTAGCATAATAACTTTGAATGCTCTTCTCTGCCCAAAGTCTTTTTAAGCTAATCATGGCATTAAACTGGAGCCAGTTGGTCCACCTCGAGAGGCTCTTTTCCCACGAAGCACTTAACCTCAAAGAGAGGAGCAGGCCTGCAGGATGAACACAGACCTTGAAGGAGGTAATGGGAATGCCTCTACTAATCAGGGCCCATTTACCAACCAATCAGCACTCTTTTCTCATATAGTTATAATGGTTGTCTCTTTTGGATTTATATTCTTGCAAAATTGTCCTGGTGAGTGCAAGATGAAAAGCTTTGACAAAAAATCTCTTTTTTTCAGCAATGCTCAAAAAGACAGGGCTAAGTGTTCTGTATCTGAATACATGTGGCATTTGTCACAAAACATGAATTGTCAGTTCAAATCGAAATAAATATGTATGACTGAATAGCCATTACAGAGACATGGCTGCAAAATGTGCATGCCTGTGACCTGAATATTGAAAAGTACTTGATATTTTGGAAGAAGAGGAAGCTATGAAAAAATGGTAGGGTAGCTCTGTTAATTGAGATGACATTAGTACAGTTGTGAGAGTTCACCTTTGTTTTAAAGATCAAGATGTAGAATCAGCAATCACAAGAGTATGAACACAGCTGGGTAAAGTGAACTGGGAAAATAATTTAAAAGGTAGGAAAGTGAAGATGCAGTGTCAGACATTTAAGGAGATATTTCATAGCACTCAGCAAAGATACATTCCAGGGAAAAAGAAAAAATCTAGGAGAAGGAGGCACCATGATTAAGGAATTTAAAGATAGTATCAGCTTGAAAAGAAAATTATATAATTCTGTGAAGACTAGCAGTAGGTCAGAAGATTGGACAGAATTTCAAAAACAACAAAGAGTGACTAAAAGAGAATGGAGATATTGCTGAAAAAAGTTATATGCTGTTGGAGCTTTTCATCTTTCACTCATCAAGACAGACTTGCAAGGTTACCAATTGTTAAAGGGATCAACAATTTATAGGAGAGAGAAATTAGAGAATGAGGGAAAGCTAGTTAGAAATATAAAAACAGATAGTAAGAGTTTCTATAAATATTTAAAAAGGAAAAGAGTAACTAAAGTGAGCATTGGTCCTCTAGGAGCGAGTCTGAGGAGTTAATAATTGGAAATAGGGAAATGGCTGAAGTGCTGAATAGATATTTTGTGTCTGACTTCACTATGGATGTCCAGACAAGAATCAGCACAGCAGCATCAGTCTTCCAGCGGCTCCACACAGTCTGGGCAGCCAACACCATCAACACGGCCATGAAGCTGAGACTCTACATGTCCATAGTAATACCAACTGCAACTTGTGCCAGCGAGACACGGAAGAGATCAGCAAAGGTTCATGTAAGTTGGACTTCTTTCAACAGCACTGCTGACATAAGATCCTGGACATCACATGAAGAGACAGCATCACCAATAAAATGCTACCGAGAACTGGTCAGAGGAGCCTGTAGGACATTGTGGGGGAGAGGTGACTGAGACTGGCAGGACACATATTTCACCTCCTGAATTTACGACCCTCCACAATCACAGTAGAA
Source organism: Carcharodon carcharias (assembly GCF_017639515.1). NCBI lineage: Eukaryota > Metazoa > Chordata > Chondrichthyes > Lamniformes > Lamnidae > Carcharodon > Carcharodon carcharias. The sequence goes on along the minus strand of NC_054476.1, from coordinate 113,048,721 downwards.
TGAACACCATCAGAGGGGAAAAGAAGAAGATGGGGCCAGCCAAAGAAGACCTGGCGAAACACATTTAAGGAGGATCTCCAAGAGCGGGACACCAACTAGGCTGGAGTGAAAGAGACTGAAAGAGCCAGGCCGGTGGCAGAGTCCTGCTGCTCATTGTCCTGCAGGGGACCGGAGGAACTAAATCTAAGTAAGTAACCATATCAGATTTGCACTAAGTGGGGTAGCGGACATGAGAAAGACATCTTACCTGCTGGCCGCAATGGCGGATTTTCGCACTGTATCATCCCCTTCCTGGCGTATCATGCCTCATTAATAATGCACTCACAGGAAATACACAGGATCACTGGCGGGCAGCCTCCGGTATCCCCGCAAAGCCGTTACCTCACTGCTCCCTCACTCCAGGCGCAATATTTAAATTGCGAACACAGTTCTCAATGTTTGCAGCCCAGGACTGCTCCAGTGAAGACATGGCCCCAAAAGCTAAGAAAAGTGCAGCCCCGCACCCCTGATTCAGTGACGCATGCCTTGGATGCCTTCTGGACACCGTGAAGGCCTGCCACGATGTCCTCTACCCCCGCTCTGGCCACAGGAGGCCCATCAGTCTCACCACTCTGGCTTGTGAGGCGATGGCAGAGCTGGTCAGTGCCAATGCTGCGCACAGGAGGTCAGCCATCCAGTGCAGAAAGAGGATGAATGATTTCATTTGTGCTGCCAGAGTAAGGCCACCATCTTATCACTCTAACCTCACACACTCACAAGTCCATCACACATTCATTGGCATTGCACTTAATGTCAGCTCAAGGGACATCACCACTGGCTCTCTCACACACACCCTCACATCTCCAACCGGACTCATCTCATCTGGAGATTGCCTCCTCATTCCATCCATGGCTCCACTCAGCACACATGCACGTCTGCTATCCTTCTCATTTGGCCTGGCACTCACATTGCTCACACTCTCTCCAACTTTCTTTATACAGGACAAGATCGCGCACAATCACCAGGAGAGGTCCCAAATCAGAGGTGGAGTGCCGGACATTAAGGTCGTCACTCTATTCGAGAGTTGTGCATTGAGCTGTCTGGAGAGGACGTGGACCACTCGTGCGGCGATGGTGAGGTCGGTGGTGAACACCCACATGAGGATCCTGCACCACATGAACCCCGTCTCAATGTTACTTTGAGTTCTGTGCTCAACACAGTTGCCAAGCATGAATAATCTTCACTTTCTGTCCTAGGCTCATCTGCCATTTCACGCTCAGGCAACCTTGAACCCAACCCCAGTGCCGAGAGCACCTCGGATGAGGGACCCTGTGGGCAGTACCATTGAAAGCCCATCATGGCACTCACCCACACACTTCACCAGTGCATTGACACACACTCAGTGGGACCTAGGTGTAGAGTAGCCTTGAGATCACAATCTGGTGAGCACAGCACATAATCTGTTCCACATCAGGCAGAGACAGCAACATCTGAGGTCGCCTGCACTCAGAGGGCTGCTGGAGGCAAGGAATCTGCTGAGTCCGAGTCAGGTGATGAGCCTCTGGACTCGGTCCTCAATCAATTGTTGGGGCTGCAAAGACAATCATGGGAACATCAGGGAGGGATGTCTGATGCACTCCTCAGGTTGCAAGGGACGACGGAGGAATCCGTCCACCTTCGGTCTAAGGTGTTAGCGCCCTCATGCCAATGCACAGAGGTCAACACTGGTAGGATGGCAGTGGAGACCTTGGTCCAGGACATTTGTCCTACACTGCTGCCCGGTCTTAACTCCATCGCTGACACCATAGTTAGCCTCCAACAGTGTGTATGTGAGAGGGGTGCAGGGCAGCTCGATCTCACTCTAGCTACCCCTTTTCCTCAAAGAGTAAGCCAAGGGCTGTCAGCACCCATAGGGAAGAGGATCAGCAGGTGCATACACCGGGGCCAACCATCCAGGTGACCCCAGAAATATCCGGCTGATCCAAATTTCCTTTTCCTGTGACCCCATCATTTCCAGCTCCACAGGCCGAGGAGGGTGCACCTGGCCCACAGCAGGACACCCAAAGATGGCCATGTCTCCATGTCTTGGCCCTCCAGTGGACGCCTGCCAAGGTCATCACAAACAGAAGGCTGCCTCCACCTCCGCTGTAGATATCCAGGGAAGCACCAAGACATAGCGGCAGGATTAGGAAGGTTAATCACATGTGTTAATCAGTCGTATATTCTGTTTACTGTTGTCAATAAACACCCAGGAATATCTCCTTGCCTATGGCTCCTTGTTATGATGAGCAGTGTTCGTGTCACTCAGATGTGAAATCTTTCTGCATAAGATAAAGGCAGGTGCCTCAGTCCAGGGCCTCTTCCCTGTGCCGTGTGTAACCTTCATATAGTCCGGCTTCCCACTCCCTGGACACATCAGTGATGCCTGCACCTTGATGGTGCTGGTCATTGCTGCCAGAATGTCGTGGGCAGGCATCACCGAGTTCCATCATTCTCTCTGTGTGCTCTCAGTGCCTTTGAGGTAGGGCTGGCCTCCCATCTCTTCAGCAGCTATGTCCAGAGATGCTGTGCTCCTGAAGGGCTCAGGTGCTGAAGGCTGACAAAGGATCATGTGCACTTAAAGTTTCATGGCTATGTCTCTATAATATGACCCTGATCATGGAGCACAAGCAAGCTGCCCTCAGCCAGACAGGAGTCAAACAATCACAGAGGCTGTGTGAAGATCTATGCTGCATGTCGTCATCATCCTCCTGGAATCTTGTGACTATTAGAGCCTCCGCTGCGTCTCCATGACATGACCCTGAGCATTGAGGGTGTGTGCACTGCCATCAGCCACATGGGAGTCAAACGTTCACAGATGCAAGGGGGGGATGTCAGGACCGTCCTCACTGCATCGAGTCATCATGCTCCACGAATCTTGTGGCTATGAGGGCCTCCCAAGCACAGCTGCCTCATCTGACCAGTGCGCTAGCCTCATCACTGGCATCCTCGCCTTCGAGCACCTCATCATTGTCATCCTCTTTGACATCCTCCATATCGGAGAATATGTGCAGCTCCTCCTTCTCCTCAGCCAGGTCCTCACCCCGTTGCAGTGCCAGGTTGTGGAGCGTGCAGCAAGTGACGATGATGCACGACACCCTCTGGGGGCTGTATTGAAGTACTCCACCAGACCTGTCGAGGCATTGGAATCTCATTTTGAATATGCCTATCGTTTGTTCCACCAAAGTCCGGGTCGCGGCATGAGCCTCGTTGTACCATTGCTCTGCTGCAGCCTGAGGCTACCACACAGGTGTCATCAGCCACGTCCTCTGTGGGTAGCCCTTGTCCCTGAGAAGCCATCCCTGAATTCTCTCTGGACCCTGGAAGATGTCAGGGATATGAGACCTGCTGAAGATGCAGGAGTCATGGATGCTTCCAAGGTATCATGCGAAGGCCTGTAGGACACGTTTGTGGTGGTCGCATACCAGCTGAACATCCAGCGAATGGAAGCCCTTGTGGTTAACGTAGTTGACTGCTTGTTGCCACGGAGATCTAAGTGCCATGTGAATGCAGGCAATGGCACCCTGGACCTGTGGAAAAACAGAGATCACTGCAAATCCCAGCTGTTATGATGCAGCAGATGATGTGTGCCAAGTCCACGAGGGAAACTTGATCACACGATCACAATGGTTTTGCAATTTGTATTTTTTGAGATGCATGCCCTAAATTCAGAAGTAATAAGTACACAAGTCTTGAGATTTTTTTTTTTAGAAAACTAAATTAAACATTTATTAATAAAAGAAAAGATTTCAGCACATACATAGGTCTACAAAGTACTACTAAAATAACTCCTAAAACCCCTAATTAATCTGGCTTCCAGTTACAGCCCTCAATAAGGCAACAGTAAAAAACAGATCCAGGCAAGTCAACACAATACCCTGGACAGTAGAATTCAAAGTAGCCTTTCCCAGCTTCGGTTTCTGTAGACAGCAGCTTAATGCACAAATACTGGAGGCTTGTCACAGTTCTGGTAGATCTTACAATGCTTTCACTGGCACATAACCTCATTCTCCTTTATACATGCATCTCGCTTTTAATGTAAATTCTATTGTTCCCATATGTTTTTGGAAAATTACCTTTCTAATAATATAAATCTTTTCATGGTGCTAATATTGTCAGGAACCTTTGGGCAAAATAAACACACTGCTTGGCCTAGCTTCTCATGAAATTCAAACTGCCCTGATTTACCTAAAAATGCAAATTCTCCAAACCTCACATTCTAAGACTTCAGTCATGTTTACATATTTAGCATTTCAAACCTAGTTTCCTTTGAGTCAAAGCCTCCAGACCTGCTGTCTCCAAATCAATTAAATCACACACACACACACAGGGCAGAATTTTCCCCCCATTGGGGGGGGAGGTTGATGGGCAGGCGCGTGCGGGTGCGCTTCCGATTGGCGCCCCTGATCGGAGGCGCAGCATCATTTTACGTGGGTGGGCTAATTAAGGGCGGGGGGGGAATGCCTAAAATCGACAGTGCGCTCTTTCGCGCATGCGCACGAAGGAGCGCACTCATCTCCCTGAGGCTAAGTGCAGCCTCAGGGTGATTGCCTCTACTTACAGAAATATTAAAAATCAGAGAAAAAACAAATCCCTTACATGTCCCCTCATGTGACAATGTCATATGAGTTGGGACATGTTCATAATTTCCAACAAAACTTTAGTAAAATTTTTAAAACGCTAAATGAAACCTCATCCTGCCTGTTTCATGTTTTTTCTACTTCCCGCCGGGGCTCCTGGCCTGCCAGCCAACCTTAAGGTTGGATGGGCAGGTCCACTAATTACTTTAATCGCTCTGTCAATGGCTTCAGTTGGCCATTGACAGGTTGGTGGGCACACAGCTAATTTTGCTGTGCCCCGGCCTTCCTGAAAATTTAAATGGGGCGCGATGACATCGGGAGTTCTGCCAGAGGTCACCGCACGTCATTTTACATGTTGGGAGTGGGCCCCGCCCCCGCTTGCCGATGGTATCATCCTGCCCACACACACAATTTTACAATAAATCACGATAATATACTTCATTATACTTTCATGACACAGCCATCTTGTTTCCTGGCTTTCCTGATCCTAGTCGAAATGCACAAAGTTGAGTGCCTTTGCAAAGATGGCATCCGTGACTTCATGGATGCACTTGTGTGTGAAGGCTTGTGAGATCCCGCACAGGTCACTTGTGGAGCCCTGGAAGGGGCCACTGGCATAAAAATTGAGCATTGTGGTCACTTTCAGGGCTGCTGGTAATGGATGCCCTCCATGTCCCCATGGCGCCAAATCCTGATGGCAGGTGGCATATGTGACCGACCAGTTTCCTAGACATGTGCAGTCTTTGACAACACTGGTTCTCAGTCATCTGCAGGAATGACAAGTGCCGTCTATAGACACTGGGTCTAGTGAGGCACCTATGAGCGATGGCTCACTGTGGATCTTCACCTGAGTGCACAGGAGGCCCTGTCACCCCTTTATCTTGAAGGTGGTGCTCTTTCCTTTTCAAGCCAGGTGCCTCCTCCGCACTCTTCTTCTTCTTCTCTGCTCCTGTCGAATCGCGACACAACTACGAGAACACTGACTTGTTAGAAGTAAACTATATTTATTCAAGCACGCTTGGGAGTCGGCTGCTCAGGACACCACACGTGGTCTACTACCCTGAACAGAGAATCCAGCATGGTTTATACCGCTTATAACAGGAACTTCATACCATATAAGGTTTGTACATCAAGAAATCACAGTTATGTCATGGTTAGCATGATCAAAGGGAGAATGCAGTAATATAATTACAGGCAGATGGTACATTTCACAATAAGACAGGAGACAGTTTAACGACAACTATGTTAGATAAAGATTACATAAATTACCATATCAGCAGATTTAATCAGGGCACCATTGTTTCGTTTAGCACATAACAGGATGCAGTTGTAACCAAAAACTTTTCAAAGATACTCCACATGATTAGTTTTACACTGCTTGATTAGTTTACATCATTCCTTACTGCAATATAATCACTTTTGGACCATTTAACCCATTAGACAATTTAGCTGACAAAAGCTTTATTCCACACTCCCTGTAAACCATGAGACATACTGCTAAATCACCAGGTTCCATGATCCTGATGTTCTCTTCCTGCAGGATCAAAGAGACAGATGCATTGATTGGCCTATGTGTCCTAAGGACCTCTCTTGGTTGAATCAGAAGGCCCCTTCACTTGTGCAGGAGAGTGCTGGCCACCACTTGGATGGCCAGTGTGCAGTGCACTTCATGGCTTTCTGAGACTCCAACTAGCTCCACCACACTTCACTTGACCACTGGACTGCTTGCTATGCTCACAGCTCAGGCGCAGGCATTCTCCTCACCCACACTGCAAGGCTGCACTGTTAGCTTGAACCACACTGCTCCAAGCCTTAATAAAGACATTGCAAGGGGCTGTGAGCACCTCCACCAGTGACTGTGCCATGGCCGCCTTTCACAAGGGGATTGTACAACTTTCCCAGTTGGCCAATTGCTCTGCTGCCCCCTAAAATGCACATTAGTTTGTAGACTGCACCCAAGGGGTGAAAAGGGGGCATTTGATGGCACTTTCATGCTTTTGCGCTGCTTGAGTGGGCAGAAAAGCTTCAGATGCCCAACTCCAAACATGTCAAAGAAGCTGCAGCTGAACGGTCTAAGCTGTGGAACAATGCTCACTTTCTTGACAAGCTTTTCCAACTGTGTGGCCGCTTCCCTCACCCTCAAAACTCCCTCCCACCCATCCGGCATGTGCTTGTGTACTTCCATCAGTCTGTGCTGCCTTGCCCCCCACCTCCCTCAGCTCCACCCACACTGGAGCCCTTGCCCCAACACCGCACTGAAAGCCAGCCAGGAAAAAGCGATGTGCCTGTGCAACCAACCCCCCACTACCTCCCCACCACCAACCCCCCCCCCCCCCGCATCCCCCACCACTTCCCCCACTGCCACCACCCCCTCCCACCCCGCCTTCCTTGATGTCCTACGGGCGATCTTCATGAGCGCTGCACAAGGTTGTGTACACATCCTCCGAGCTTCCCTTGCAGTACAGGATACAAATAACATCCCAGAAATAATTGTGAATCAGGAGATAAAAATGAGAGAGGAACTAAAAACAATAACAATCACCAGGGAAAGGGTCCTGAGAAAACAATTAGAACCAAAGATTGACAAGTCCCCAGGACCTGATAAACTTCACCCTAGGGTCTTAAAAGATGTGGCTACAGAGGCAGTAGATACATTGATTGTAATTTTCTAAAATTCCTTAGATTTTGGAAAGGTCCCATCAGATTGGAAAATATTGAATGTAACTCCTCTGTTCAAGAAAGGAAGGAAACAGAAAACAGGAAATTACAGGCCAGCTAGCATAATATCTGTCATAGGGAAACTGCTAGAATCTATTATTAAGGAGGTTATTGCTGGGCACTTAGAAAATCTCAAAGCCATCAGGCAGAGATGACATGGTTTTGTGTAAGGGAAATCGTGTTTGACTAATTTATTAGAGTTATTTGAGGAAATAACAAGCAAGGTGGATAAAGGGGAACCTGTAGATGTGGTGTACTTGGATTTCCAAAAGGCATTTCATGAGGTGCCACATCAAAGGTTACTATACAAAGTAAGAGCTCATGGTGTAGGAGGTAACATATTAGTATGGATAGAGGATTGGTTAGCAAACAGGAAGCAGAGAGTAGGGATAAATGGGTCTTTTTCCGGTTGGCAAGCTGTATCTAGTGGAGTGTCACAGGGATCAGTGCTGGGGCCTCAAGTATTTACTATCTATATCAATGACTTGGATGACGGGATAGAATGTATGATTATTAATCACAGAATCACACAGTGCAGAAGAGGCCCTTCGGCCCATCGAGTCTGCACCGACACGTGAGAAACATCTGACCTACATACCTAATCCCATTTACCAGCACTTGGCCCATAGCCTTGAATGTTATGATGTGCCAAGTGCTCATCCAGGTACTTTTTAAAGGATGTGAGGCAATCTGCCTCCATCGCCCTCCCAGGCAGCGCATTCCAGACCATCACCACCCTCTGGGTAAAAAAGTTTTTCCTCACATCCCCCCTAAACCTCCTGTCCCTCACCTTGAACTTGTGTCCCCTCATGACTGACCCTTCAACTAAGGGGAACAGCTGCTCCCTATCCACCCTGTCCATGCCCCTCATAATCTTGTACACCTCAATCAGGTCATCCCTCAGTCTTCTCTGCTCCAACGAAAACAACCCAAGTCTATCCAACCTCTTTTCATAACTTAAATGTTTCATCCCAGGCAACATCCTGATGAATCTCCTCTGCACCCCCTCTAGCACAATCACATCCTTCCTATAATGTGGCAACCAGAGCGCACACAGTACTCTAGCTGTGGCCTCACCAAGATTCTATACAACTCCAACATGACCTCCCTACTTTTATAATCTATGCCTCAATTGATAAAGGCAAGTGCCCCATATGCCTTTTTCACCACCCCACTAACATGCCCCTCTGCCTTCAGAGATCTATGGACACACACGCCAAGGTCCCTTTGTTCCTCAGAACTTCCTAGTGCCATGCCGTTCATTGAATACTTCCTTGTCAAATTACTCCTTCCAAAGTGTATCACCTCACACTTTTCAGGGTTAAATTCCATCTGCCACTTATCTGCCCATTTGACCATCCCGTCTATATCTTCCTGTAGCCCAAGACACTCAACCTCACTGTTAACCACCTGGCGAATCTTTGTGTCATCCTCAAACTTAATAATCCTACCCCTCGTTTATATAAATGACGGATAATAGGGACCAAGCATAGATCCCTGTGGTACACTACTGGACACTGGCTTCCAGTCACTGAAGCATCCTTCTGTCATCGCCCTCTGTCTCCGACAACTAAGCCAATTTTGAATCCACCTTCTCAAATTACTCTGTATCCCATGTGCATTTGCCTTCTTTATAAGTTTCCCATGTGGGACCTCGTCAAAGGCTTTGCTGAAATCCATATAAACTACATCAACTGCATTACCCTCATCTACACACCTGGTCACCTCTTCAAAAAATTCAATCAAATTTGTTAGGCTCTGACTAATGATACAAAGAAGCATAGGGAAGTAAGCAGTGAGGATGACATAAGAAGCCTGCAAAGGGATATAGATAGATTAAGTGAGTGGGCAAAAATTTGGCAGATGGAGTATAATGTGGGAAAATGTGAACTTGCCAACTTTGGCAGGAAGTTTAGAAAAGCAGCATATTATTTAAATGGAAAGAGGGACTGCAAAACTCTGCAGCACAGACGGATCCTGGTGCATGAATCAGAAAAAGTTAGTATTAGCAAGTGATAAGGAAGACTATTGGAATGTTGTTGTTTATTGCAAGGGCAATGGAATATAAAAATAAAGAAGTTTTGCTGCTGTTGTACAGGGCTTTTGTGATACCACATCTGGAGTACTGTGTAGTGTTGGTCTCCTTACTTTAGAAGGGATGTGATTGCATTAGAAGCAGTTCAGAGAAGGTTCACTTGATTGATTCCAGGAATGAAAGGGTTATCTTATGAGGAAAGTGAACAGACTGGGCCTGTATCCATTGGGGTTTAGAAGAATAAGAGGTAAGGTCCTGAGGGGACTTGATAGGGTGGATACTGAGAGAATGTTTCCACTTATGGGCGAGACTAGAACTAGGGGACTAATTTAAAAACAAGGGATCTCCCATTTAGGAAGGAGATGGGAATTTTTATCTCTCAGAGGTCCATTAGTCTGTGGAATCCGCTTCCTCAGAGAGCAGTGTGGGTTGGGTCATTGAATATTTTTACAGTTGAGTTAGATAGATCCCTGACAGAGAAAAGAGTCAAAGGCTGTAAAGAGCAGACAGGAAAGTAGAGTTGAGGCCACAATCAGATCAGCCATGATCTTATCAAATAGTGGAGCAGGCTTGAGGGGCCAAATGGCCTCCTGCTGCTCCTAAGTTGTATGTTCGTAATAGGAACTCCGTGTCCCTGGCATTGCTTGGTTCTTGGTCCATTTTCTGCCTTCCCTTCACCCACTCTGCCTCCCTGTAAGTATCGGAGGTGGAACCTTCCTTGTTTTTAGGACAACACAGTATAAATTTTACCTCAGTAAAGTTTTTCAAATTTGTCCACTTGTTATCCAAAGCTCTTTAAAGAAAACCCGCCAAGAAAGGTACTAAGGGGTAAAGAAAAATAACCCAGCAGTAGAGCTGACTGAAGTTTGAGATGCATTCTGGAAAATTAGATATACTGCGCATGGCAGAACAATTACAGCAAAGAGGAGGCCATTCGGCCTGTTGTGTCTGCACTGGCTCTCCAAAGGAACAATTCACCGAGTGCCACTTCCCTGCCTTCTCCCCATACTCTGTAAATTCTTCCTTTACAAATAATAATCCAATTCCCTCTTGAATGCCTTAATTTGTTTTAAAATTCACTCATGGGATGTGAGCGTTGCTGGCTAGGCCAGCATTTATCCCTAATTGCCTTCTTGAACTGCTGCAGTCCGTGTGGTGTAGGTTCACCCACAGTGCTGTTAGGGAGTTCCAGGATTTTGACCCAGCAACAATGAAGGAACGGTGATATATTTCCAAGTCAGGATGGTGCATGACTTGGAGGGGAACTTGTAGGTGGTGGTATTCCCATGTGTCTGTTGTCCTGTCCTTCTAGATAGTAGTGGTCGTGGGTTTAGAAGGTGCTGTCTGACGATCCTTGGTGAGTTTCTGCAGCGCATCTTATAGATGGTACACACTGCTGCCACTGTGTGTTGGTGGTGGAGCGAGTGAGTGTTTGTGGATGAGGTGCGAATTAAGTGGGCTGCTTTGTCCTGGATGGTGTCGAACTTCTTGAGTGTTTTGGGAGCTGCACTCATCCAGGCTATTGGAGAGTATTCCATTACACTCCTGACTTGTGCCTTGTAGATGATGGACAGGCTTTGGGGAGAGAGGAAGTGAGTTACCCATCACAGGATTCCTAGCCTCTGACCTGCTCTTGTATTTATATGGCTAGTCCAGTTCATTTCAGTTTCTGGTCAATGGTAACCCCCAGGATGTTGATAGTGGGGGATTCAACAATGGTAATGACGTTAAAGTCAAAGGGAGATGGTTAAATTCTCTCTTGTTGGAGAAGATCATTACCTGGCTCTTAGAAACATAGAAACACAGAAACAATGAGCGGGAGTAGGCCATTCAGCCCTTCGAGCCTGCTCTGCCATTCATTATGATCATGGCTGATCATCCAACTCAATAGCCTGCTCCCGCTTTCTCCTCATACCCTTTGATCCCTTTCGCCCCAAGGGCTATATCTAACTCCTTCTTGAAAACATACAATGTTTTGGTCTCAACTACTTTCTGTGGTAGTGAATTCCACAGGCTCACCACTCTCTGGGTGAAGAAATTTCTCCTCATCTCAGTCCTAAATGGTCTACCCCACATCCTCAGACTGTGACCCCTGGTTCTGGACTCCCACACCATTGGGAACATCCTTCCTGCATCTACCCTGTCTAGTCCTGTTAGAATTTTATAGGTTTCTATGAGATCCCCTCATTCTTCTGAACTCCAGCGAATATAATCCTAATCGACTCAATCTCTCCTCAGGTGTCAGTCCCGCCATCCCAGGAATCAGTCTGGTAAACCTTTGCTGCACTCCCTCTATAGCAAGAACATCCTTCCTCTGAATTCTCTCCCCATTTAGAAAATAGTCTATGCCTCTATTCTTCCTACCAAGGTGCATGACCTCACACTTCCCCACGTTGTATTCCATCTGACACTTCTTTGCCCATTCTTCTAACCTGTCCAAATCCTTCTGCAGCCTCCCCACCTCCTCAATAATATCTGTCCCTCCACCCATCTTTGTATCATCTGCAAACTTAGCCAGAATGCCCTCAGTTCCTTCATCTAGATCATTAATGTACAAAGTGAAAAGTTGTGGTCCCAACATTGACCCCTGTGGAAATCCACTAGACACTGGCCGCCATCCTGAGAAGGACACCCTTATCCCCACTCTCTGCCTCCTGCCAGACAGCCAATCTTCTATCCATGCTAGTACCTTGCCTCTAACACCATGGACTCTTAACTTACTGAGCAGCCTCCTGTGCGGCACCTTGTCAAAGGCCTTCTGGAAGTCCAAGTAGATAACATCCATTGGCTCTCCTTTGTCTAACCTACTCGTTAACTCCTCAAAGAATTGTAACAGATTTGTCAGGCATGACCTCCCCTTGATGAAACCATGCTGACTTTGCCCTATTTTACCATTCACTTCCAAGTATTCTGAAATCTCATCCTTAATAATGGACTCTAAAATCTTACCAATGACCGAGGTCAGGCTAATTGGCCTGTAATTTCCCATCTTTTGCCTCATTCCCTTCTTAAACAGGGGGATTACATTAGCGATTTTTCAGTCCTCTGGGACCCTCCCTGACTCCAGTGATTCCTGAAAGATCACCACTAACGCCTCCACTATCTCTTCAGCTATCTCCTTCAGAACTCTGGGGTGTAATCCATCTGGTCCAGGTGATTTATCCACCTTCAGACCTTTCAGTTTTCCTAGCATCTTCTCCTTGGTAATGGCCACCATATTCACCTCTGCCCCCCGACTCTCTTGAACTTTGGGGATGTTACTCGTGTCTTCCACCGTGAAGACTGATGCAAAGTACCTATTCAGTTCCTCCGCCATTTCTTTATTCCCCACTACTACTTCTCCAGCATCATTTTCCAGCGGCCCAATGTCCACTTTTGCCTCTCTTTTGCCCTTTATATATCTAAAAAAAATCTTGAAATCTTCTTTTATATTACTGGCTAGTTTACCCTCATATTTAATGTTCTCCCTCCTTATTTCTTTTTTAGTTGTCCTCTGTTGGTCTTTGTAGGCTTCCCAATCCCCTGGTTTCCCACTGCTTTTCGCCGCATCGTATGCTTTCTCTTTAGCTTTTATGCTGTCCCTGACTTCCCTTGTCAGCCATGGTTGCCTCGTCCTCCCTTTAATATGCTTCCTCTTTTACACAGTACTCCAGGTGTGGCCTCACCAACACCCTCTACAGTTGTGACAAGACTTCCCTATTTGTAAACTCCAGCCCCCTCGCAGTACACGCCAAAATTGAACGTATGTCACTTCCAGCAAGTGTAAATGAGCCACGTTACAAGCTCGACTTTACCTTTAATTGGCTGCTAGTGTAGCTAGTGTTGTATAAATTATTGCGATCTTTTGAAATTTGGCATTCTTGTATTTGTCCTGATGAGCTCAAGATGAAAAACTTCAGTAACATGTCGGTCTTTTCAGAAATATTCAAGTTCTACCAAGCGACCGTCAGAATGTTGCTAAAAACTCAGCTGATTCATTCCATTAATGAATAAAACAAATACTTGCTGAGGATTTTTACTTGACAAGATCCTCTGGCAGCAATTTAATGAATCACTACCTAATCTGTTTATTTTTGGTAGTATTGTTGCACCTTCATTGGATAGTGGCTTGGGGTAAGTTACGTCCACCCTTTAGCCAGGTGGGGACTTGGCTCATTACATCAAACCAATAAAAATGGAACCAGGTTGCAAGAGGTTACTTTAAAATATATTTCTCAAATTATAGGATAAGTGACAGGACTTTCGGAGGGGACAGTTTTCCATTTTCTTTCACGGTGCAATGTTTTACATGAATGATCTAACTGTTCATTCACACGGTGGATATTTTCCCATCCAAAAGTCTCCCAAGGCAATATTGTCAATCATCCTTGATTAAAGACACAAAGATGTGAATTTTGCATAGAAGCTAAGCAGCTGCTTGCTGCTGGTTCCTGGGAAATTGTTGCTGCAATGACCATATCAATTAGATTAGCTCCTAAAAAAGACTCTTGTATCCTGGCTCTATCCCAGGACTTGCTTTGGTCCCACAGGCAACTTATCCCTCAAACTTCATATGGTATCATAGTAAGGAATTTCAATTGTATAGATTTCAGGAACTTACAAAGGAAAATTCTCTCTCTATTTTGTCATAAGAACTAGGAGCAAGCATAGGCCACTCGGCCCCTCGAGCCTGCTCCGCCATGCAATAAGATCATGGCTGATCTGATTGGAACCTCAACTGTAATACCCCCAACAACCTTTCACCCTCTTGTTAATCAAGAATTAATCTAGCTCTGCCTTAAAAATATCCAAAGACTCTGCTTCCACCACCTTTTGAGGAAGAGAGTTCCAAAGACACACTCCCTCTCAGAGAAAAAATGTCTCCTCATCTCTGTCTTAAATGAGCGACCCCTTATTTTTAACAGTGAGTCCTAGTTCCAAATTCCCCCAGAAGAGGAAACATCCTCTCCACATCCACCCTGTTGAGACCCCTCAGGATCTTAAAGGTTTCAATTAAGTTGCCTCTTACCTTTCAAAATTCCAGTGGATACAAGCCTAACTTGTGCAGCCTTTCCACATAAGACAACATACCCATTCTTGGTATTAGTCTAATAAACCTTCTTTGACCTGCTTCCAACACATTTCCATCTTTCTTTTAATAAGAGACCAATACTGTCACAGGAGGCTAAGTCAGGGCCTGCGCTCTTTCGCGCATGTGTGCAAAACAGTGCAGAAATCTCCTTGAGGCACGGAGTTGCCTCAGGGAGTTTAATTTCATTATTAAAACTTTAAATAAAGAAAGAAAAAATTTCCAACCCGTCCCCTCAGGTGACGGTATCACATGAGCTGGGATATGTCAATGAATTTTAATGAAAAAATTTATTTGATTTATCAATCCTTCATGAAACCTCATCCCGCCCGTGGATGAGGTTTCATGATAAACATGAAGGCCGCCTGGGCTCTTTACCTGCCCACCAACCTTAAGGTTGGACGGGCAGCTCCGTTAATTATTTTAATTAGTTTTTAAATGGCCTTAATAGGCCTTTTACAGTTTGGCGGGCACGCAGCCAACTCCAGTGCACGCCTGCTGAGCTGAAGATCTGAATGACACGCGCTGACATTGGGACACACGCTTGACATCACTGCACGTCATTTTACGTGTTGGCGAGTGGGGCCCGCTCCCGCATGCCGATCCAGGGATTCTGGCCTCTGTCTTTCTCTCCACAGATGCTGTTAGACCCGCTGAGTTTTTCCAGCATTTTCTGTTTTTGTTACAGACTTAAGGTTATTGGCGAAAGAATCAGAGGTGTCTTGAGTACAATTTTTTACTTCCTTGTGTCGTTCTCCACCCACGACCTCCACCGAGAAAAATAAACTCTTCCCCAACTGCACTTGCAAGCTCAAACTGTCTATAGATTTGGCCCTCTGTTCGTCATGACATTTCTACAGTTACGAATTTGCTCAACCCCACCCTAATCTCAACCTTTAATGCCTTAATCCCCAATAAAACCATCATTCTTTCTCACCCTGTCCATTACCCCCGCCAGGTCCACAGCTTCCATAAGTCCAAGGGACGCAGATTTGAAATGACGGACAATGGTTTCAGCCAGCTATCGCTGTCATGAAAATATAATAATTCTCATAATGTTATTGTGTTTTATTGAAAGTGCAGGTTAATGTTGGGCTTTGTATAATTTCTCTGTATGTATGTGTGTGTGGGATTTAACTGAATTGGAGACGGCTGGTCTGGAGCTTTTGAGTTATCTAAAAGAAGCTCGGTTTGAAATGCTAAATACATAAACATGGCTGAAGTTTTAGAATATGAGGCATGAGGAAAATTTGCATTTTAAATTAGGGTAGTTTGAATTTCAAAGAGATGGTAGAATGTTACACCTAGCTAGGAGAAGCTAAGCCAAACAGAGTGTTTATTTTTCCCAAAGGTTACTGATAATACGAAAAGATTTATATTATGAGAAAGGTAAAGTTCCAAAGAAATATCGGAACAACTGAATTTGCATTAAAATGGGAGAAGCATGTATATAGGAGGTGAGGCTATGTGTCAGAGGTGGAGGCATTCTAAGATATAACACAAGGGTGAAAAGGCTCCAGCATCTGTGCATCAAGTTGCAATCTACAGGAACTGAAGCTGAGGAAATTCACTTTCAATATCACTGCTCAGGATATTGTGTTGCTTTGCCTTGGTCTGTTTAAAAATATTTGTTTTTTTCTTTTGCCTTAACGGGGGTGTAACTGGGAGCCAGATTAATTAGGGGTTTTAGGAGTTATCATAGTAGTGATTTGTAGATATGTATGTGCTTGAAATCTTTTATTTTGTTAATAAATGTTTAACTTAGTTTTCTAAAAACCTCTGGAGTTGTGGTAGTCTTATCATTTCTGAATTCAGGGTACGCATTCTCGAAACAAAATACAAATTGCAACACAGTTGTGACCACGTGATCAAGTTTCCCTGCCTGATACACATCATAAAAATCGCCATATCCGGCTGGACCATATAAAACACTATCAGGTCCTTCCTGGTCTCATTTGCTAAAATTGCTGAATGTTCCAGGATCAGTCTGGAAGGGCTTCTGCCTGGGAGTGTGGTGGAGATGGATATGACAGTAACTTTCAAAAAGAAATTGGATAATTTTTTGAAGAGAAAAAAATGGGGGAGTGGGACTAAGTGATTTGCTCGTGCAGAGAGCCAGTATGGACACAGCAGGCTAAATGGCCTCCTTCTATACTGTAACAATTCTGTGATTCTCTGACAACTACAGTTATCTAATTCTGACCTCTTCAGCATCCTGATTTTAATCACACCACCACTGGTGGCCGTGCCTTCAGCTGCTTGGGTCCCAAGGTCCGGCATTAGCTCCCTAATCATCTCTGCCTTGCTTTCCTCCTTTAAGATGCTCCTTAAAACCTGCCTCTTTGACCAAGTATTTTTGCCATCTGTTTTCATGTTGCTTTATATCACTCGTTATTGAATTTTGCATTATAATGTGCCCAAGAAGTGTCCTGAATCATTTTACTCCAGTTATTGTACTTACTCAGTGAGTTGTGATCTGGAATGCTCTGTCTGAAAGGGCAGTGGAAGATTTAATGGTAACTTTCAACAGGAAATAATTGGCAACACAGACATAGCCAGGGAATGGAATTGATTGATAGCTCTGGCACAACACGATGGGCCAAATGGCCTTATGTACTCTAAGATTCTGTGTTTTTTCAAAATAATATATTATTTCAGTTGAGGGAAAACATGTTAACATCAAGAATGATTGATTCACGATATATGTGGGACTTCTGGTCATTAATTTCAACAGGAGTGTCCCTTTAATTTGTCGTGGTCCCTTTAAGAGTTGGCTCACCTTCCGGTTCCAATTCCGGAATGTCGCAAAGCGACGGCAACGGGGCCGCGCAGCGTCGTGGAATCCGGCAGTGTGTCGCTCAGCGTCGTGAGGCGACCCGGAATCCCTCAGTGTGTCGCTCAGTGTCGTGAGGCGACCCGGAATCCGTCAGTGTGTCGCTCAGTGTCGTGAGGCGGCCCGGAATCCGGCAGTGTGTCGCTCAGCGTCGTGAGGCGACCCGGAATCCGTCAGTGTGTCGCTCAGTGTCGTGAGGCGGCCCGGAATCCGGCAGTGTGTCGAACCCGGTAGTGGAGGAGTTGGGAGCCCGTGGCCGAGGGCGGCGGATCTGGACTACAGCTTTGGGAAAGTCCAAGGGCGGCGGTTACGAGGGCCGGGATGGGTAACACGGAGAGCGCCGGGGCCGAGCAGCCTGACTGCGCCGAGGAGGAGGATGAGGAGGAGGACGAGCAGGACCAGGACACCGAGCGAGGCTCGGCCAGAGCCGGCTTCCCGGCCCCGGGCGCGGCGCTAGGGCCGGACGGAGGGCCCGAGCCGGCGGAGGGAGGAGGAGGCGGCCCCGGCTCGGTCTCCGGCCTGAGCCTGAACTGCGGGCCCAGCCCCGACATCCTGTTCCAGCATCACCGGCTGCGGGAGGCGGCGGCCAAGGTGCGGGACGAGGTGGCCGAGAATGTGGTCCAGCAGCACCACAGCCACTTAATCCGGTGGCTGGAGGAACGCCTGGCCCGCGGGGAGGAGACCATCAGGATGGCCCAGTTCTGTGATCTACTCGCCACCAGGTTCGCCATCAAGGAGGAGTGTGAGGAGGTGAGGCTGGGGGGTTATGGGGGGCATTAACCAGCAGGAGAGCAACGTGCTGTGTGCTATTGAATTGATAGACTGAGTATTAACCCCCAGAGAGAGAGACCACATCCCAAACACACACTATTAACCCCCAGAGAGAGAGACCACATCCCAAACACACACTATTAACACTAAGAGAGAGAGAGAGCACATCCCAAACACTCTATTAACACCGAGAGAGAGATTGTATCCCAAACATACACTATTAACCCCCAGAGAGAGAGACCACATCCCAAACACACACTATTAACACCCAGAGAGAGAACACATCCCAAACACACACTATTAACACCCAGAGAGAGAGACCACATCCCAGACACACTCTATTAACACCCAGAGCGAGACCATATCCCAAACATACACTATTAACCCCCAGAGAGAGAGAGACCACATCCCAAACACACACTATTAACACCCAGAGAGAGAGAGAGAGAGAGAGAGACCACATCCCAAACACACACTATTAACACCCAGAGAGAGACCACATCCCAAACACACACTATTAACCCCCAGAGAGAGAGACCACATCCCAGACACACTCGATTAACACCCATAGAGAGACCACATCCCAGACACTCTCTATTAACACCCAGAGAAAGACCACATCCCAAACACACACTATTAACACCCAGAGGGAGAGAGAGACCGCATCCCAAACACTATTAACACCCAGAGGGAGAGAGAGACCGCATCCCAAACACACTATTAACACCCAGAGGGAGAGAGAGACCACATCCCAAACATGTACTATTAACACCCAGAGGGAGAGAGACTGCATCCCAAACACATTATTAACACCCAGAGGGAGAGACCACATCCCAAACGTTCTCTATTAACATTGAGAGAGAGACCACATCACAAACATTCTCTATTAACAGCCAGAGAGAGTGAGTTCCAGATCCCAATTACACTATATTAATGCCCAGAGGGAGAGATCCACATCCCAAACACACTGTGTTAATAGCCAGAGAGTGTGATCCACATCCCATTCACTCCTTATTAACGCATCCATCGAATAAAGTTACATTTCCAATCCACAGCCACTGTCACTGCCTGTGAGCTCTGCCTGGAGTGCATAGCTGGGTTAGGAATCACTGCCCAGTTTCAACTTGCAGTCTGCTCTGAATGCAAAGTTGCTTAATTCAAACTATTGTCTAGTTGAAAGTATTTTTTAGTGGAAAGCAGAAATTAACCTGTAAAAATCAGGTGCATATTGGTGAATAATTTATATTATAGCCAGTAGGATGTAATCTAATGCTACTGCAAAACTGATTTAAGTGTCCTATTTTGTACAAGTGGTCAGTACCACAGAGAAAAACTGCACTTGCCACTTGTGCCACATATTTGGAACTTTGCTTGTTGCTACTGCCTTTTCTCACATAACTGGGTGGGTCTGTACAGGGCAGTAAGTGATATCCCACCTCATTGAGCTGTACAAACAGGTCAGTGTGCTAAGTACCAGCCAACATGTCAGTCTCTGAAAACGGTTATGTCATGTACAGGGGCTGGGCTATCTCCAGAGGTATTCATGGAAACAACTGGTTTTTGTGGGTCTAATCTCTGTCAGTTTGCTCATTGTTCTGTCATTGAAAGGGATGCAGCAGGTGTAGTTCATCAGTGCAAAAAGAAAAACACTGCAGATGCTGGAAATCTGAAATAAAATTAGGAAATGCTGAGACCTGGCAGCATCCAAGGAGCTTGTGTTGAAAGCATGTTGACCTGAAAAGTTAACTCTTTCTCTCTCCGCAGATTCTCCTTGAGCTGCTGAGTATTTCCAGCTTGTTTTTTTGTTGTAATGGACTTAGTCACTTTGTCAGTCTGTAAGGGCAGGGCCCAACTCTCACATCTGGGGAATGAGTAGTATTTAAAGGCTATGGGTTAGAATTTCCTCGTAACATGGCCTTGGAAATTTATCCCAGCCCAACTGGTAACAGCAGAACTAATTCACTTTTTGTCGCTTGTCCTAACATCTCCTTATGTGGCTGGGTGTCACATTTTGTTTGCTAACGTTCATATGAATGTGTCATGGGTCATTGACCTGAAACGTTAACACTCACTCTCTGTCTCTCTCTCTCTCTCTCTCTCTCTCCCTCCCCCCTCTCTCTCTCCCTCCACAGATGAAGGGTCATTAACCTGAAACGTTAGCGCTGTTTCTGTTTGACCTGTTGATGCTGTCAGACCTGTTGAGTTTTTGCAGCATTTTCTGTTTATATTTCAGATTTCCAGCATCCGCAGTATTTTGCTTTGCTGTGTTCCTGTGAAGTGTCTTAGTGTCTAATGACTTTAAAGGCACTACACAATACAAGTTGTTGTAAAGAGGCACTAATAACTATTATTGCAGATTGGTACATTTCAGGACAAAACAAGAATTGGCAAGTAATCATTTTAAAATGTTTCTTGAGTTCCTCAGTAAAGAGGTTGCTTATGTTCTATTAAAGAATAGACACTGTTAGAGTAGCTAGTTTGCAAGGCATTAACATAAGGCAGGAAAAGTGTGATGGGGCATTTGGCACCAGAAGACAAATTATTAACATTGAGTGAACACCTTTCATCACTCATGTATCCAGATGACCAAGGAGAATCAAGTATCAAAGCAGGAAAGTTGCTGTAGCTTTACAGGGTCTTAGTGAGATCTGGAGTACTGTGTACAGTTTTAGTTCCTACTTAAGGACAAAATAGCATTAGAAGCAGTTCAGAGAATATTCACTTGGCTGATTCCTGGGATAAAGGGGTTGGCTTATGAGGAAAGGTAGAACAGGTTGGGCCTGTACCCATTGGAGTTTAGATGAACGAGAGGTGACCTTATTGAGACATATGTGATCCCGAGGGGGGACTTGATACGGAGGATGTTTCCACTTATGGGCGAGACTAGAATTGAGGGACACAGTTTAAAAATAAGGGGTCTCATTCAGGGCAGGGATGAGAATTTTTTCTTTTGAGGGTTGTTAACTTGTGGAATTTGCTTCCTGTGGAGGCTGGGATATTGAATATATTCAAGGCTGAGTTAGTTAGATTCTTGATAGACAGAGGAATCAAGGGTTACAGGAGCAGGCAGGAAAGTGGAGTTGAGGTCACAATCAGATCAGCCATGATCTTAGGGAAGGCGGAGCTTGAGGGGTCAAATGGCCTAATTCTAATTTGTATGTTGGATGTGTATTTTTATCAAATCTTGCTCCCATTGATCGACAAAATCTGTTACAGTTTTGTTCCTCACTCCTACATTTTTGTGTTATGAAACTATGAAATCTGAACCTGTTTGGCCTTTGAGACTCCTGTCTTGGATTCAAACAATGAAAATAAGGAATGTGTGCATGTACTGAAAAATCACAAGTGGTTGGATATTGAGAACTAGTGTTGTGACATTAAAGACTGATATTTTGTACCTGAACGTACCTAAGCATTGCACCAGCCTGTTGGTATCTTTTCTGAGTTCACAGATTCACAGAACTGTTACAGTGCTGAAGGAGATCATTCAGCCCATCATGTCTGCACCAGCTCTCCAAATGAGCATTTTGACTTAGTGCCATTCTCCTGCTTTTCCTCATACCCTTCAACACTGTTTCTATTCAAATAACCATTCAATGCCCTCTCTAATGCCTCAATTGAACCTGCCTCCACCACACTTCCAGGCAGTGCATTCTAGACTTGAACCACTTGCTGTGTGAAAAAGTTTTTTCTTACATTGCACTTGCTTCTTTGGCTAAGCACTTTAAATTTTGCCCTCTCATTTCCGATCGTTTTACGAACAGGAACTGTTTCTCCCTATCTACTCTATCCAGCCGCTTCATGATTTTGAACATCTCTGTCAAATCTCCTTATGGCCTTCTCCTCCCCAAGAACAGTCCCAACCTCTCAAGTCTCTCCTCATAGCTGAAGTTTCTCACCCCTGGAACCATTCTTGCAAACCTCTTCTGCACTCTATCCAATGTGTTCACATCCTTCCTATAGTGTGGCATCCAGAACTGTATGTAATACTCCAGCTGAGGTCTAACTAGTGTCTAATATAAGCTCAGCATAGCCTCCCTGCTCTTGTACTCTATGTCCCTATTAATAAAGCCCAGGATACTGTATGCTCCCCAATCTTATTTACTCTGTGCATTCACAGACATGCATAGTAACTCTGATTTAGATTTTGTTACTTTCTCCCTTACTCTGACTACACTTGTTTAATTTATTATTCTCTATACTAGTGCAATCTGTCTCTCCCAGTATGTTTGTGCACCCTGGTATTCCTCTCTAATATTCTATCCTGGTTCCCACATCCCTGCCCAGTTAGTTTAAAGCCCTCCCAAAAGCACTTGTTCTTCCGGGATGACAACTGTCTATTGAGTGCTTGACCCTTGTAACTAGATTTCTGCAACTTAAGACTTGTCAGTTCAACAGGAGAAGTTTTCTTTTTAGTGTGATTTGAATGTATTGGGTGAAACAAAGGTTTAGTGATAATGCTGCGTGCACATCTTGAATTTCTTCTCTACAACTTATTCTAGCTGGACTCTCTGGGAACTTTGACTGGCCCTTTTGTAGAATGATTTATAAGGAAAAGAGCTAAAAGTTAATTGGTTCCTTATGTTATTTCAGTTATTTTGCCGCCTGATGTCAGGGCAATTGTGATAATTGTTAACTCTGGTAATTATCAACGATTGAATGAAGAGAAGAATTTCTCCAGAGACAAACGATCTAGTTCCTTACTAAAGTTATCCTTACATGTTAACAAGCCCTGTCGATGCCATTTGTGCAGTAGAGCGATTACATTAACAATGATTAGATTTCAGTTGTTAAACTGGTGTTATTGTGGATGGTGGTTTAGGTGAGATTATTGGAGTTTTCCCAGTTAATTGATTCACTGCCCAAAGACACATTCTGAATCAAAGCAATCGGAAGGTGGTACATGAAAAATATATCCCATCAAAACACCTTTTTAAGTCTTTTGATTAGCTTCTTAAAGCTGGTTGGAGTCAGCAGCAGTGCCATTCTTTTCCTCTCCATTGGCATTGTCCCACGTGTAATGATGGTTTAAGTTGATTACAAAGCACCTGCTAGTTTCTCTTGAAAAAGGCATATGCTGAATTCAGATCAATAAGCTCTGATTTGTTATGGAGTAGGGGCATGAGAATAATTGTTCTACACTTGCGGTATTTATTAAGAAAGTCTTAATCTCTTAACATTTCCAGGATGGGAAAGTTTTAGAAGCGTCATTGTCGAGATGTGGGCATTACTGGCAAGGTGGATCGTTATTGCCCGCCCCTATTTCCCCTCAGACAGCGGTGGTAGCCTTTCTGCTTTGAACGCTGGTAGCTATTTTATACTGAATAACTTGCCAGGCCATTTCAGAAGGTAGTGAAAAGTCACTACATTTCAAACAGTAAAGACTGAAGTTGGCAGGAGTTCTTACCCTAACATAGTCTGCGTAATAAATCAAAGTTTTATTTACCTAAGGAGCTTGAAACAAATAGTCATTTAGTCATACAGAACTTGAGTGTGGTTGACACTGAATGGGAACTTGACAACCAATCAGCAACCTCTCTTCATGCAGTATAAATTGTTGTTCCTTTTATTGTTGGTTGATCTTGCATATCTATCCTGATGGTGCAAGATGAAAACTTTGATAACATGCCTCTTTTTTTTCCAGCAATGCTCAAGTTTGAAACAGTCGGGATGAGCTGAGATCACTTGGGAAAGAATTAAAGTGACAATGCTATATGATATTATCCCTCACACTGTAACCTCTCTGCCATCTTTATCTCAAAACACCCTGAACTGTCAACCACAATGCTTGCTCCTTGTGTCAGTTAGATAGTCCCATCATGACAGTATTTCATTTCCTTGCACTATTTTAATAAGATATCACTTACAACAGTGCTGATGTAATCTGGCCTTGCTTGCTGCTCCAGAGTGGTAAGTTGCAACTTTTGAGTTACCATACATGACCACGGTCTTCAGTAGAGGCGATGGTGCAGGGGGCAATGGCCATCGTTGGGGCCGAGACTTAGTCGGTCATTGTTGTATTGGTTGGTGATGGTTTCGAGAAAAGGAGGGAACAAAAAATATATGTACAAAATATAAATATTTCTTTAGTTGCCTTGCTAAAACATGCCACTGATGTACATTTCAGTGCTCTAATTACTTTAGATTCATAAAATAATATGGCACAGAAGAGAGGCCATTTGGCCCGTCGAGCCAGGGCCAACTATTTTGAAGAGCAATCCGGTTAATCCCACTCGCCAGACATTTCCCCACATCCTTGCAATTTTTTCTCCTTTGGGTATTTATCCAATTCCTTTTTGAATATTTGATTCCATTATGCAGTTAAATTGTAGCCCGACTCTACCTGTCCATCAACTAAAAAGTTTACCTGTCCTTTCTTCGGATGCTATTGGACAAGCTATATTTTTACAGTAATTTCTGTATTTATTAAAAACCTTTCCATGTACTTTTTAAATAAAGTTAGGCAGGAATGTGAGTTGTCATTTTTCCTAGTGCATTATTTAAGAATCCTCTTCGAGGAAATCAAAGTTGTTTTCTGGAGTATTGCACAATAAACTTTCATCTCTATTTTTCGCTCTTGAATGTGCTTGAGTGCAATTCCACATGTGTAGAAACAATGCTTTGTAATAACTGAAACTGCTAGTGAGTGTGGACAAGTAGATCCCCAATGGGATGTTTACTTAAATTTCTCTTCTCTCTCACTGTCTCTCACTCACTCTCATGTCTTTGAATAGTAAAGCAGTCACAACTATGCTGCAATGTCAATTTTAAAGTAGATGTGTTAGAGAAGAGTGAGAATGGGCAGAAACCTACTTAAAGTATTAAGGGGAATTTACAACGCAGAAGGAAGCCACATGATTCACTGTGTCTGCACCAGTTTCTGCTTGTTGCCCAATTTTTTCCTCTGCTTTCTGTGTTTATTCTTCCCTTAAGAGTTGTACTGGTCCCTGGCTCAGCCACACTCTGTGACAAAACATCCCATTGCCTGAACAAGCAACTTCAGCCCTCCTTCATGATTCTTTGTCAGTGACTCCTTAACCAGAAGTGAATCTTTACCCATTCCACCAACTGCAAGTTCCTCTCCAAACCCCACAACATTTTGGCTTGGAACCATATTTCTGTCACTGTTACAGAATCAAAATCCTGGAGCTCCCTCCCTAACAGCACTGTGGGTGCCCCTACACCACATGGACTACAGAGCAGTTCAAGGAGGCAGCTCGCCACCCAAGGGCAATAAGGGATGGGCAACAAATGCTGGCCTTGCCAGTGAACACACATCCCATGTAAGAATAAAAGAAACCACCCCATCAAAACCAGGGATGGGCAACAAATGCTGGCCTTGCCAGTGAACGCACATCCCATGTAAGAATAAAAGAAACCACCCCATCAAAATCCTTCACACAATGCACCCTTTTTTTGCTTGTGCCTGTTACCTAAAGTTATCAAGGAACAAGGGATAAAAGTGAGCAAATGGAGCTCAAGACTAGATATATCAGAATAGCAAAACATGCTCAGGACTGAATCATCTCCTCCTTATTCTAAGTTCAGTTTCCAACAGATTATACACCCAATAATGGCTCAAAATAATTTTCATATAGAACAACTTAGCATGAGATTAACCCAGAGCCATTTGTAGTAACACATAATATGAGAGGAAAAAAGCAGACTTGCATTTATATGGTGCCTTTCATGACATTGAGATGCCCTAAAGCTTGTTACAGCCAATTGAGTACCTTTGAAGTATAATTATTGTTGTAAAGTAGGAAATGCATCGGCCAATTTTTGCATAAGGTCCCAGGAGCAACAATGTGATAATCACCAGGTTTTGGGTGTTGGTTGAGGGATAACTAACAGCCAGAAAATCAGGAAATTCCCCTGCTCTTCCATTGGGAACTTTAACACCCTCTTGAGAGAACAATGGGATGTCGGTTTAATGTTTCATCTAAAAGACAACCGCCGACAGTGTAGTACTCCCTCAGTACTGCACTTGAGTGTCAGCCAAGATCTCTGTAACAGAGCTTGAGTCCACATGCCACTGACTGAGTGAGAGTAATGACTACCAAACCAACGCTGACTCCTAAGAGATGTCTCTGCACCAGCATCCTGTAAATAGGGTTTCAGGTTTGGTAGATAACCACTTGAACAGACATGTTCTGTGCTACCTCCATTTTATTTATAGCTCTTTGACACTTTGAGTCATTGCTTATTGGTCGAGAAAGAGATTTGGCTGCGACTGGTGGGGTTTGATGCAAGGGAGAAAATACAATGGAAGTTAACCTGGGAGTTGAGTACTGAAAGAGGCATGTGGGAGGAGTGCTTGTAAATTCAGAAGTGTGGGGGCCCAGAAAGCTCTATTTTGACATGCTCTGGTAAAGCAATACTCTTTGCAAAACCTTTCCTCAGACTGGATGACCCTGTCATGTCAGCCATACAACTGGGTTGAATCTTTTGGTGGAATGTAGGGAGGAAAATGAAGAAATACTTTGTGAATAATGAAGACAGCCACAGTAACATTGTTTTCCTTTGTGTAATGCTGGCCATTTCTTTTATTCCACACAGCACTTATTCCATCCTTTGGACAGGTTGAAAAATTTTTTAACCTATATGTGGCCATAGCATTGATTCTTCAGCACTATTGTTTACCTGTGTAAGCACTTGAACAGTGCTAACCATTGATTGTGTGCTATAGGTCAGTGGGTAGTATATTCACTTGCAGGTCAGTAGATCTCCACTCCAGGTGACTTGAGCACTGAAGTGTGAGCTGGCATTCCCCTGCAGTAAGGAGGCAATGCAGCACTGTAAAAGGAGCTGTCTTTTGGATGAGGGGATTAAACCAAGGCCCCATCTGCTATCCCTCAGGTGCAGGTAAAAGATACCTTGGTGCTGTTTTGAAGAAGAGGAATCATCGTGACCAACATTTACCCCTCAGTCATCATCGCTGAAGTAAGTTACCTGGTCAAAACAAAAACAGAATTACCTGGAAAAACTCAGCAGGTCTGGCAGCATCGGCGGAGAAGAAAAGAGTTGACGTTTCGAGTCCTCATGACCCTTCGACAGAACTGGGTTACCTGGTCGTTGTCTCATTGCTGTTCATGGAGGAAAATTGGCTACTATGTTTCAAAAGTACACTATTGGCTGTATGAAGCTTTGGGACATTGTGAGGCTATGACAGGCACTATATAAATGCAAGTCTTTCTTAATGGTACAGTAGGTGAACTGGTTTGTTTATCCACAGTAGTGGATATACATGTAATGAACCATATCTTTGGTTGCTTCATTGGTGACATTCCCTTAGATCTAAAGTGGGGTGGTTTGCCATTCGTCATTCCTCTGGTAATGAAGCAGTCAATGACCGCATATAGCAAGAACTGCACAAATCCAGGCTTGGCCTGAGAAATGGCAGGTGATATTACAAGAGGGAAATCTTTTCCCTGGTTGAAGTCATGCTTAGTACAAAGGAAGATGGTTGTAGTTTTTGGAGGCCAAACAACTTAGTCCCAGGATATCACTGCAGGTGTTCCACGGCCCAACCATCTTGAATTGCTTGATCAGTGACGTTCTGTCAAAAATAAGGTCAGAAGTGGGGATGTTTGCAGAATGTCCAGTGCTATTTGCAACTCCTCAGATACTGAAACAGTCTATATCTGCTTGCAGCAAGACCTGGACAACATTCAGGTTTGGGATGATAAAGCTAATATTTCTG
This sequence comes from Carcharodon carcharias, assembly GCF_017639515.1. NCBI lineage: Eukaryota > Metazoa > Chordata > Chondrichthyes > Lamniformes > Lamnidae > Carcharodon > Carcharodon carcharias. The sequence goes on along the minus strand of NC_054476.1, from coordinate 113,020,995 downwards.
CCACATAAATGCCAGGCAATGACCATCTCCAACAAGAGAAAATTCTAAGCACCTCACCTTGATGTTCAACAACGTTATCATTGTTGACTCACCCACCATCAACGTCCTGGGGTTACTACTGACCAGAAGCTGAACTGGACCAGCCGTATAGATACTTGTGGCTACAAGAGCAAGTCAGAGGCTGGAGATTCTGCAGTGAATAACTCATCTCTTGACTCCCCAAAGCCGGTTCACCATCTAGAAGGTAAAAATCAAGATTAAGATGTGGACTATTCTCCACTTGCCTGGATGAGTGCAGCTGCAACAACACTCAAGAAGCTCAACATCATCCAGGACAAAGCAACTCAACTGATGGGTCACCACCTTTAATGTTCACTTCCTCCAGCACCGACGCACAGTGGCAGCAGTGTGTATCATCTACAAGATGCACTGCAGCAAGTCACTAAGGTTCCTTTGACAGCACCTTCCAAACCCATGACCTCTGCCATCTAGAAAGACAAGGGCAGCAGATACATGGGAACACCACCACCTGCAAGCTCTCCTCCAAGTCACACACCACCCTGACTTAGAAATATATTGCCGTTCCTTCACTGTCACTGGGTCAAAATCCTGGAACTCCCTTCCTAATAGCACTGTGGGTGTAGCTACACCAGATGGACAGCAGTTGTTCAAGAAGGCAGCTCACCACCACCTTCTTGAGGGCAACTAGGGATGGGCAATAAATGCTGGCCTTGCCCCTGACCCTCACACCCAAAGACCAAATTGAAAAAAAATACAGCTGCTTTACCAAGCACAGTGAAGGCATGGCGTAGCAAGGAGGATAGAGGGGGCTGAATAAATTACAACAGTTGCAGCCCTTTCCCTGAAGAGTAACATAGAGGAACTTTTTAGCTTATCTGCACTGTACACCATCACAATCAATAAATACAGTACAGTGATTAAGTTATGTCAATGTTATTGATCCAGTAAGCAAATATTTGAGTGGATGCACAAAAATACTACACTAAAATACAGCATAGTGTGGCTACCTTGATGTGCAAAGCATTTAGTTTAGTGCCACAGGCTTGATAATTATATCAATATTACCTGTTCACTTATGCGCAGAACAACAAATTAATTCACGATCACAGCGCAGGAGAAAAAGGATTAATTTGATGAAACACTTTTCAAACAGAGCAAGACCACTACTGCTGACATGTTGTCATTGACTTTGATATGTTCAGTGCCTTTAACTGTTTCTTGGTACCATATGGAGTGTATGGAATTGACTGGAGGCTGGCATGTGATAGGGGCCCCAGCAGGAGGCTGAGGTGGGTCATCCGCTTGGCACTTCTGACCAAGATGGTCGTAAATGCTTCAGCCTTGCGTTTTGCATGGAGTGCTAGGCTCCCCAATCATTGAGGAAGGGAATATTTGTGAAGCCACCTTCTCCTGTTAATTGTTTAATTGTCCACCACCATTCATGACGAGAGGTGGCAGGACTGCAGAGCTTTCGTCTGATCCATTGCGTGTGGGATCATTTCGCTCCATCTTTGCCATACTGCTTCTGCTGTTTGGCATGCATGTTCTTTGTTGCAGCTTCATCAGGTTAGCACCTTATTTTAGGTATGCCTGGTGTTGCTCCTGGCGTGCCCTCCTGCACACTTTATTGAGCCTACCCTGACTTGATGGTAATGGTACAGTGGGGGATATGCTGGACCGTGAGGTTTTCGATTAAGGTTGAATATAATTCTGCTGTTGATGGCCCACAGAGCTTCATGGATGCCCAGTTTTGAGCTGCTAGATCTGTTCTGAATTTAACCTATTTAGCGTGATGGCAGTACCACAAATAATAATGGAAGGTATCCTCAGTGTGACGATGGGACTTCATCTCCATGAGGACTTTGTGGTGGTTGCTCCTCCTAATACATAGAAACTAGGAGCAGGAGTAGGCCATTCGGCCCTTCAATCCTACACCGCCATTCATTATGATCATGGCTGATCATCCAACTCAATAGCCTGCTCCCGCTTTCTCCCCATATCCTTTGATCCCTTTTGCCCCGAGAGCTATATCTAACTCCTTCTTGAAAGCATACAATGTTTTGGCCTTCACTACCTGTGATAGCGAATTCCACAGGCTCACCACTCTCTGGGTGAAGAAATTTCTCCTCATTTCAGTCCTAAATGGCCCACCCCGTATCCTCAGACTGTGACCCCTGCTTTCGGACTCCCATACCATCGGGAACATCCTTCCTGCATCCACCCTGTCTAGTCCTATTAGAATTTTATAGGTTTCTATGAGATCGCCCCCTCATTCTTCTGAGCTCCAGCAAATATAATCCTAACTGACACAATCTATCCTCATATGTCAGTCCCGTCATCCCAGGAATCAGTCTGGTAAAACTTCACTGCACTCCCTCTATAGCAAGAACATCCTTCCTCAGATAAGGAGACCAAAACTGCACACAATATTCCAGGTGTGGTCTCACCAAGGCCCTGTATAATTGCAACAAGCCATCCCTGCTCCTTTACTCGAATCCTGTCGCTAAGAAGGCCAACCATTTGCCGCCTTTACCACCTGCTGCACCTACCTTCAGCGACTGGCGTTTGAGGACACCCAGGTCTCGTTGCACATTCCCCTCTTTCAATTTATAGCCAAGCAGATAATCTGCCTTCCTGTTTTTGCTACCAAAGTGGATAATGTCACATTTATCCACATTATACTGCATCTGCCATGCGTTTGTCCACTCAGCTTGTCCAAATCACACTGAATCCTCCTCACAGCTCACCCTCCTACCCACCCAGCTTTGTGTCATCTGCAAATTTGGAGATACTGTCATGGTCAGATGTATCTGGACGGGTGGGTTGGTGAAGTTGAGGTCAGATAGGTTTTTCCCTCCTGTTGATTTACTTAACATCTGCTGCAGGCCCAGCCTGACAGATACATCCAGTCCTTTTGCTGGATGTTAAATCTGCAGGAGTGAAGCTTGGACATTTACAGATTGAATTGCTTGATTGAAGAGATATGATAGAGTAGAATCATAGGAAGTTTACACAGAAAGAGACCACTTGGCCTATCGTGTCTGCATAGGCTGAGAAGCGAGCCACCCATCCTAATCCTACTTTACAGTATTTGGTCCGTCGCCCTGCAGGTTACGGAACTTAAGGTGCATATCCAGACACCTTTTAAATGATTTGAGGGATTCTGCCTCTACTACCCTTTCAGGCACAGCGATCCAAACTCCACAACCCTCTGGGTGAAAACATTTTTCCTCATCTCTCTTCTAATCATTCTACAAATAAACATCTACCACAAATCTAGATTTAAAAAGGTTTATAAACATGAGTTGATTTAACTTGAATTTTGTATTGTTTTTGATGTCGAGCATTAATTATTTAAGTAAAATTCAGGATATTCAAAATCTAAAATTGGTTGGCATGCCTGTAACAGGTGAATTAATTGAGGTTCTCTGACGTTCATATTGATTCAGTAATATATCTAATATATTATATTCCGGTGTGAGCAATACCATTCACAGGAGCTCTTGTAAAATCTCTAAAAAGTGAGAAACATAAGCATCTTTAAAAAATACTCTTCAGACTGTTACCATCTTGTGTATCTATTTCCTTTCTTATTGCAGCATTTCTGGTAATCTGCAAATGAAATTTATTGAAAAATCCACATGATCATCTCCTATTGTCTGAATTTTTGATCTGTAAAGATTTGTAATTGATTTTGAAATTCATACATGCTCAAAGAGCCACAGAAAATCAGTTTCCCTGTGAAAACTCCAATCTTCCTCACTTGCCCACACATTAATTAGACACATGTTTGTTTTGTTGGAAGAGAGAATTGAGACTAATCTGGTATGGCTTCATGCTGAAGGAGCGAGACACTGAATTTTCTTTTTTGTTCCAAACTAAATGGGTTGATGCAGTAAAATGTTTGATGCAGTGTCTGGAGATGGAATTGTGGGAATCCATATTAAGTATTCAATACTTGGATACAAATGGCATGGGAAGTAGACAAAGGCGTCTCAAGTATCCATTTTGCAGTTATGTTTAGAGATATACTAGAAGTGGATTTACCACTTCCTTACACTTGTACAGCCAAGCAGATCAACTGCAGATTGTTTGCCAAGTGTTAAATTAATGAGGTTTAATTAATGCTCAGGTAATATGAAACCACAAGTGGTCACACAAGTGTCACACTTGTACTACACATGCTTTGCATTTTCCTTTCATTTTTAGGTTCTGTATCATTTAAAAAGTTATTAGCAATGAGTTAACTCAGACAGTTTCATGGCAGATGTGCCTCAGCCATCATGTTGAAACGATGAACAAAAATGGACAGCAGCTCCTGCAATTTGTTGAATGTTTGCGTTGCCAGCGCTTTCTTCCAGGGCAGACATTGGCACAAGGTGTCATGGTGTCATGTGAAATCTGGCCCCTGGCACCAGCTTGTCCTGGTAATCACAAGAAAACGCAATCTGCCCAGTGTTCTTCATACCCGCACTTATCACAGAGCAGACTGTGAAACTGATCACTCGCTTGTCAGTAGCAGGGTGTGGAAAATACACAGGTCCAAACACAATGACATGCTGTGCATCAACATTTAGTGCATGAGGAATGACAGCAAATGTCAGAAGTTCTCAAGCTCTCAGGCAGTTCCTTCCCCCTGAGGGCTCACCGGATAACACTGATGAGGCATGCAAGTCACTGTGGTGAATCATCTACAAAGCTACAGTAACCAGGCTGGCAAAGGAAGAAGCAGGAACAAAGATTGATTCAAAACCTACCATATAGAAATGATTCCTGTCACTGAAGTGAAGAGTGCAGCTCAGATGACTGACAACCTGTCTCCTAACCCTAAAGCATGTGACAATCTCACGCTAGCCAAGGCAGACATGAAGAAGACAGCAAGGTACTGTGCCAACAAGCATTGGATCAATCTATGCAAAGAAATACAATCTGCTAGTGACAGTGGTAACTTCACGCTACGCATGTCAGTATCAAATGAGGACTCGGCTCCATCATCTCCAAAATTGCTCCTCTGAAATCCACAGATGGAGAAGTACTCACTGACAGGAACAAACGAGCAAAGGCCTGCCAGGTAGAGCACCACTCTGAGCTATACTCACATGAAAATGATATATCTCTGCCTGTGTTTGGTGATCTTCTGTAGCTACCTTTCATGTATGAGCTTGATGCAAAAGGTGAGCTTGGCTCAAAAAAGGCCATTGACTCTCTAGCAGCAAGGAGCTGGCTTTCCGTTCCTTGAATTCCAACTGAGCTACTCAAGAATGGAAAGCCTCAGCTGCTGCTGTGTTCCTTGACCACCTCCTGCTGGAGAGAAGGCTATTACGACAGGATATGTGTGGTGTAAACAACTACCTAGGCATCTCCTCAACATCACTGGGAAGGCTTTTGCCAGAGCCATTCTAATGAGGCTCTAATGATTAGCCACCAGAATATACCCAGAGGTGCAGCGTGGCTTCAGAGCAGGAAGATCTGCAATAGATATGACCTTCTCTCTATGTCAGCTTCAAGAGAAATGTGGAGTGTAGCAAATGCCACTCTACCTTGTTTTTGTGGACCTAACGGAAAGCATTTGACACCATGAGCAAGATGAGCCTCTACTTGATACTAGAGAAAATTGGCTGTCCTCCCAAGCTTCACAGTCTCATATGGTCCTTCTATGATAACATACACAGCACCATTCAGTTTGACGGCTCTACCTCTGACAGTTTTGAGATAAAAAATGGAGTGAAACAGGGGCTGTGTCTTAGCCCCGACCCCGTTTGGTTTCTTTTCTTTGTCATCCTGACCTATGCTTCCTTTGCTGATCTGGAAGGAGTATGCCTCACAATCAGATGGGAAATTCCTCAACCCATCAAGACTGAAAGCCAAAACAAAAGTGCTGCATGTCCTGGTCAGGATGCTGATGATGCTGCCCTGGTTACCCAGACAGAAGACCAGCTCCAAAGGCTCATGGACCATTTGTCCCATGCCTGTGTAATGTTCTCCCTCACCACCAGTGTCAAGAAAAGTAGTTATGGGACAGAGTGTTGTGTCTCTGCCTGTGATCAGACTCAACATCATGCCACTGGAAGCAGTCAGCAAATTCTGCTGCCTTGGATCCACAGTGACAGATAACCTGTCTGTTGACAAAGAGCTCAGCACATGCATTGGAAAGGCAGGTACCACCTTGGCTGATTAACAAAGTGGACATGGAGAAAACAACAAACTGATTGCAGGAGCGAGATGCTCAACTATAAAGTCAGTATCCTCAGCACATTGTTATATGGCAACCACCTACACCTACCAAGAAAAAGGGCTCCATAACTTACATCTCAAATGTCTGTGACGCATCTTTGGCATCACATGGAAAGACAATGAAGCGATCCTTTCTAGGGCAAGCATATCAAGCATACTAGTGCTAGTCAAGCAAAGAAGGCTTCACTGGCTTGGGCATGTGCACAGGATGGAAGATGTTTGCACCCCCAGGAATGTGTTATATGTGTTATGACCAATGCAGTTGGTAAAGCAGAGTTATTTTTAAAAATCTCAGAGGGAAACTTTAAACAACTGTCATAACCTATAACTTTAAGTGTTATGTTTGAGATGCGACTCTAAATTCAGGATCAGACCACCAATTCTTGAGGTTTTACATTAAACTAATTGAAACATTTTATTAATTTACACAAGTTAAAAATATATATACGAATGGCTACAAATTACTAATCTCCATTAAGGCAACAGTGACCTATAGACTTAACCAAACACCAGGCAAAGCATTTTCACCTTTAGGAATTCAAAATGAGGTTCTTTTCACTATGGAGCTAGTTGGAGATTTACAACTGCCTTTTGATCTTACATTGCCTCTGCTCTGCACACCCAAAAACTATTGAAGTTATACCTACCACCACTGATTGAATTCAAAGTCTCATTGTCTCACCAGTCTCTTTGAACTTTACCTTTTAACAATGAAACCCCATTCATTGTACCAAGTTTATTAGTAATATAAACATGTTGCTTGGTAGCTCCAAGAAAGGTGTCAAGTTTTCACCCCACTTCTTGAATGCTCTATTCAACAAAATGCAAATACACTCTACCTCACTGTTTACATCTCAAACTAGTACATATCCAAGCACCCAGACTAGCTGACTTTAATCTAATTAAGACTAAATCTCTATTTTGAAAGAAAAATATTTTCCAAAATATTATATACATTAATAGCTTCATGACAATGGGGAGGTAACCTGTGCCAAGAGACCAGCAGGGTGCCCAAAGGAATGCTGTGAAAAGAGATGTGAAAGCCCTCCGCATTAATCATGGCAAGTAGGAAACTCTAGCTGACGATTGATGCAAATGATGACACCAGCTGTGGGCATGAATTCACTTATGATGACATGTGGTTTCAGAAGCTCTTAAGCAGATGCCAGCCCTGCAAACAAGGCATCAGCAGAGATCATCCCGCACCAACAGCAAGAGACAACTTCGTGAGGGTCTTGTGGCAGACTTTGCCTTTCCGGAATTGGCATGTTCAATCGTCAGAAAAAGTGCAGCAGATGATTACATCTGACCTCTCCAAATTCTGAGACCACGTTCCCATCATATCTCACAGATGGAAGGATGCCAAACAAATATTAGTTATTGAATAGAGACACTCATTGAATGAGTTCCTGACTGGAGCCAGTGCAGGATAATTGAAATGGTGATCTCCCTCCTCCCAAATTGTAGAAATTGATCTTTGAGTTTAGACCAGACTTGCGCAAAGCAAGTGAGTGATCTGATAAGTTTACTTAAGTAGAATTGCATATAATGTACAGCACAAAAACAGACCATTTGTCTGAAATGGTCCATGTTTATGCTCTACACAAGCCTCCTCCCATCCTGTCTCTTCTCACCCTATCAGCATAACCTATTCCCCTGTCCATGTATACATCTAACACCCTGTTAAATGCATGTGTATTATTCTCAGCTACTACTTGTGGTTGCGAGTTTCACAGTTTTTCCTGAATTCCCTATTGTCTTTATTTGTGACTAATTGTTTATTTTTGTATAATATATCTTACCTATTCAGAATTTGTGTCACATTTTATTTTTGCCAACCTCTCAAGCATTGTTTGCACTAAATTTATAATTGGCTGGGGGTCATCATGGTATTGAGTATAAAACAGTAGTGCCACACTCTTAAACCCTTCTGTCGAAGGGTCATGAGGACTCGAAACGTCAACTCTTTTCTTCTCCGCCGATGCTGCCAGACCTGCTGAGTTTTTCCAGGTAATTCTGTTTTTGTTTTGGATTTCCAGCATCCGCAGTTTTTTTGTTTTTATCTCTTAAACTGGTATATTGTGGCTATAACTGTACAGCATGCCTGCTTTTAATGAAGCACCACACAAAGTGTGGAGTGCCCTCAGCAATACCAGGGCGAATGACTGCATGCACTCTGTATGCTTTTGATTGTACACTTGATGTGTTAGAGTTAATATACAATTAGAAATGTCTAACAGCATGACTTGTTATAAACCTGTGAGTTACACCACTTTAAGGTAGGGGATTAGTTCTGAAGTGTTAAGTGATTTGTCTCTTTCCAGTAAAAACCGTCAGTTAGAGTTTTGTAGATCAGATGATCACCTAAAAGGTAGTTTATTTTCACTGCACGCAAGTTATTTATTTTCAGGTATCACATCTCGCTCTATCCCACTTTTTTAAAAAGCCTCTTGGAGGAGGAGAGAAAGGGAAACCTAAGAACATAGGAATTGCTGGATAATAAAAAGACCAAGGTCCATTGAGTTTGCCTTCTACATTCCTGGGAGTCACATGATGCAACAATAATGGAGCTGTTGACTAATCGTTGTAATCAATCCCTAATAGTTATTTACAATGGGCCCAGGCATGACTTGACCGAAACTCCAGTGGTTGAGAGCTTTGAGAATAGTAAGTCACCTGTGTTTCTTTCAAACAATGAAGAAAATCAATGAAACTGCCACTATTTATTTTAATTATGATTATCTGTCCATCTGATGCATCTATTGCTTTAAGAAAGCTTGTGAGATCTTAAAGATGGAGTACAAGGTTGAAAATTATTTTCAAAATTGGATTTTAATTAAACAAAGAATTTGCATTTAGGTAGCAAGTCTCCACAATCTCAGGAGGTACTAAAGTAATATATAACCAGTGAAGTGCCTCCGAAGTGCAGTCACTGTTATAATGTAGGAAATTTGGCGGCCGATTATTGCACAGCAAGGAAATACGTGATCAAATGATTTATTAATTAGTTGAGGGAAAATTAATGGCCTGGACATGAGAATAGTGCTGTGATATCTTTCCCATCTACCTGAGAAAGATTTTGATTTAGTGTTTCATCTGAAAGACAGCACTTCTGACAGTGCTGCACTTCTCAGTACTGCACTGGAGTATCAGTTTAGATTCTGTGCTGAAGTGTCTGGGGTGGGATTTGGACCCATGATTTTCTGACTCGGTCGAGAGTGATACCACTGAGCCAAGACTGACACCTCAGTTATTTGATTTCTGCTTTTCTGTGCCTGCGCATTTGATTCTAGTGTTAAACTGAAGGGTATTCTTTGAAGCAATACTGATTTTAAGCTGAAAAAACAAACTTGGATATACAGTGAACACAGTTGAGAAAATTTGTAACCCAGTCGTATTAGTAGTTGCCACTTTTAAATATTACTTCAGTCAGTTTCTTCAGCTTAAAGAATGTGCTTGCTGTATCACTATCAATTGTTTTCCTGTAGGCATTCGCTCAGTTTGATGCAGAGGGAGATGGCATAGTTGCTGTGGAGAACATGCTGGAGTCATTGAAAACTTCTGGCGGTGCCAATCTGCAGGGAGAATTGAGTCATGTGATTCGACAACTACAGGGGTGCTCCCTAACTCCAGGTAGAGATATTGATTACTGAATTCCAATAATTACAAGCTGCTATGTAACTTGCATCTTTTACTTTGAAGGCAAACGTAAAATATCTGATCAACATTTCTGCCATTTTGTGATTGTTTCTCCTGTCTCTGCCTCTAAAAGACCAATGTTTGCTTTAGCTACTCTCCTTTTTATATACTTGTAAAAACTCTTACAATATTATTGACTAGGTGACTGTCATTCTATTATTTCCTGATCAAGTTTTGGTTGCCCTTTGCTGGTTTCTAAAACACACTCAATCGTTAGACTTACTACTTATTCTTTGCAGCATTATAAGCCTCTTCTTTCAATCTAATATTATCCTTATTTCCCTTCTGAGCCATGGATGAATGTTTTTGCTGAGTTTTTGCTCTTTAATGGAATGTAGTTTTGTTGAACATTTTAAATTGTTCTTGAAATGTTTCCCATTGTTTACTTATGGTCATATATTTTAGTCAATTTACACAATTAACCTTAGCCAGCTCTCCGCTCATAGCTGTGTAATTAGCTTTAAGTTTAAGATTCTTGTTTGGGACTGGAGTATGTCACTTTCACACTTAATTTAGAATTTAATTGTGTTATGAGCACATTTTTCCCAGTGGATCTTTTACTATGACATACTAATTAAACCTGCCTCATTGCACAATACTAGTTCTAAAATAGCTTTATCCCCATTTGTTTCCACAATATATTGTTCCAGGAAACTGTTGTGAAAGCATTCTACAAACTCATCTCCCAGACTGCCTTTGCCGGTTTGATTTGTTCAGTGTAGATGAAGATTCAAGTTCTGACGGTTATTACATTGCCTTTGTATTTCTTGCTTAATGCTGATATGTAAGAGCTTTTAGCAGGCCTATAAACTTCTCCTACCTACATTTCTGATCCTTCTTATTCCTAACCCCCATACTGATTCTACTTCCTGATCTTCCGAACTGAGTTTCTTTCTCACTAATGTACTTATGCCATCATTTACTATTACTCCTCCTCTTCCATTCAGACTGTCTTTTAGTAACTCTCCTGTGTCCTGCAGTCTTATCTTCATATCTATGCTGGTCTTTTTAGTTTTTACGTTTCCTTCCTACTTGCTGAGGAATTGGTCCATGAATGCTGGCAGGCTGTTTTGTGCAGGCATCGTAGCCAAACATGGTTGCTTCCAAAGGCAAGTACTTGCCATTAAAGGTCACTGGAATGTTGGAACCCTAGCTGGTTTTGTTTTCCCCCAGCGCAGTGATGCTGAGACCTAATGCCTTGGCTAGGTTTCACAACCCTAGTACAGACTTGGAACTCTGGTTGGGGTTGAGATGAACGTGTAATTCATTCCATTGATTTTTTTTCAAAAAATCTGTTTGTGCCTGAGGGCTTATCTTTCATTGATATCCTTGGTTGTGCCATTATGGAATATCTTTTCTCATTTTCTTCTTGGCGCAGGCAAAATGATTCTATATGCTAGTTTAGCTGCCACATTATCTTTAGTTGGGCCCTGGAGAATTTAAATTCTATTTAGACAATCTATTTACCAAGTTTCAGCTCCTTGTAGAATACCTTCTTGGTGGCCTAGCATCAGGCATTCAGACTAAGTGACCAGCCTATTTTGGCTCTGCCTTTACTATTGTCACCCTTTACTACGGGGGGAGATGGTGGCATGGTGGTAATGCCACTGTACTAATAATCCAGAGGCCCAGGCTAATGTTCAAATCTAATCATGCCAACTGGTGGAATTTAAATTCAATAAATAAATCTGGAATTAAAGCTCGACTCAATAATGGTGACCGTGACCATGAAACTATCATTGATTGTTGTAAAAACCCATCTGGTTCACTAATGTCTTTTAGGGAAGGAAACCTGCCATCCTTACTTGACCTGGCCTACTGTAGCTCCAGACTCCACAGCAATGTGGTTGACTCTTCACTGCTCTCTGAAATGGCCTAGCAAGCCACTAGGTTCAAGGACAGTTAGTGATGGGCAACAAATGCTGGCTTTGCCAGTGACGCCCACATCCCATGAAAGAATAAATGTTAAAACAAATCCCCTGTGCCTGGCATATTTGCCTTTCTGAGGACTTCAGTACCTTGTGCCGCTATTAAATTTTTATGACCTTTGAGATAACCTAGTGGAGGGGATTGATTTGTTTGATATACTAAATGGTTCAGCCATTGCTCACGTACAGCAAGGATGTTATATTATTCATTCTATGTCCGCTTTTCAGTAAATAATGTTTATTCTGCCCTGTCTGATGTGTAGATTCCATTAACTGACACTGCTGTTCAGTCAAAATTATTATGACATTTATAAAAGAAAATGTAAAACATTGGGTCTGTTTCACTACGTTTAATGGAACTGTTATTTGCAAATACTAGCTGAAGACTGACATCTGCTTTGAATGACAGGAGTCAGCCAGGTGAAACACATGTCTACTATTTGTGCCTACCTACTCAGTGGTTTATAATTGTTGGTTACATTTTCAGCATGAAGAACAACTGACTGGAAAGCTGGTTACTTAATATTAGAAACAATCAATAGGTTAAAAAATTTCTTAGCTGATCGAATTACGTGCTTTCAAACTTCTTTTGGGGAAAAAAAAATTCCTGTAGTTGCTTGATCTAACCAACTTTGTTCCCAAGTTATACTGTGTGCTTGGCGATGATGGGAAGTTGTTTGTGGCTTCACAAATTGCACGGTGTAACTGATTTTCATGAATTACGTGTGGCTGCTTTAGTTTGTATTTATTTTTCTTATTTTCGTCTTCTAGGGTTTGTTGACATCTTTTCAAAAAATGAGGAGCGCATGGGTGTTCATGCTGCAAAAATCTTGCGTTTCCTCCACAGGAACCGAATTCCAAGTAATGCAATTCCATTTCCCACGATGGACAGTTACAATAATATATGTGCCATGCGTTCCTCCGTTTTGAAGGATTGCCTAAAGCAGCTGTTGGAGAAAAAAAATGGTAAGGTGCTATGCCTTTATGTGGCATAATGCAGTATCGATGGCACTAATGAGGTTTCTTTAAAATGTTATTAAACTGAACAACCATGGATTTGAGAAGAATAAGGATATTGGATATTATTTTTTATGAAGCTGCATGTGAGGATAAGACAGGTGGTTTGGTTTAAGCATTAGTATTGTTTTCCCCACATTGCTCCCCTTTTCTTTCGAAGATGCTCGGGGTCTCACTGGAAGCCCATTGCTTTTTATAAATGGCAGTAAAGCTAACTGAACATAGTGTAGGTATTGAATTCTTTTTTACACAGGGTGCCTGGGACAAGTCAGTCAGTGTCACTGAAGGGAGAGCACCAAGTAACTTGCTCAACAACCTGGGAATTATTCAGTCCCTAGAAACCACCTTAAATCATTCTGTTGATACAAGAAACTTCAGTTTTGGAGTAACTATGAGAATTCTTGGAGCTGCCCATTTTCTGCTGTCGATAGAGGTAACTAATGGGCAGCAGATACCAGGGAAGGTTGTACTGCTTGAGTTGGGTGACGTTTGTTAGGGAAGCTAAATTTCTACACAACTTGTTGAAGTTGGCTTTTGTAAAAGTTGCTTATTGCTGTTTTGAATGGAAGAAAATGGTTCTGCAACTTTGACTTGGCAGATGATATGAACATATGAGTTAGGAGCAGGAGTAGGCCACTGGGCCCTTTGAGCCTGCTCCACCTTTCAATAAGATCATGGCTGATCTGTTTGTAACCTCCCGCCTATCCCTGACACCTTTCACTCCCTTGTTTATCAATCTATCTACCTCTGCCTTGAAAACATTCAAACACTCTTGCTTCCACTGCCTTTTGAGGAAGGGAGTTCCAAAGACTCACTAGCCTCTAAGAGAAAAAAATTCTTCTCAACTCTGTCTTAAATGAGTGACCCCTTATTTTTAAACAGTGACACCTAGTTCTCAATTTTCCCACAAGAGGAAACATCCTCTCCACATCCACCTTGTTAAGACTTCTCAAGATCTTATCCGTTTCAGTCAAGTTGCCTCTTCTGAACTCCAGCAGATACAAACCTAGCCTGTCCAATCTTTCCTCATAAGACAACCCACCCATTCTTGGTGTTAGTTTAGCAAACCTTCTCTGAATTGCTTCTAATGCATTTCCTTAAATGAGGAGACCAATACTGTACATAGTGCTGCAGATGTGGTCTGACCAATATCCTGCTTAACAGAAGCATAACTTTGCTACTTTTATATTCAATTCCCTTCGCAATAAATGATTGCATTTTATTAGCTTTCATAATTACTTGCTGTACCTGCATTCTAGTCTTTTGCAGTTCATGCACTAGGAAGATCCCTCTGCTTCTCGGAGCTCTGCAATCTCTCACCATTTAGATAATATGCTTCTCTTTTATTCTTCCTGCCAAAATGGACAATTTCACATTTTCCACATTATGCTCCATTTACCAGACCTTTGTCCAGCTGCTTAACCTATCTATGTCCAGTTCACAACTTACTTTCCTACCTATCTGTGTATCATCAGCAATTTTAGCAACCAGACCTCCTGTCATTTCATCCAAGTCATTTATGTAAAATTGAGGCCCCAGCACTGATCAGTGTGGCACACCACTCATTACATCCCGCCAACCAGAAAAAGACCCATTTATGGCTATCCTCTGTCTCCTGTTAGCTAGCCAATCTTCTATCCATGCCAATATGTTACCCTCTGCACCATGAGCTTTTATTTTCTGCAACAATCTTTGATGTGGCACCTTATAAAATGCCTCCTGGAAATCTGAGTACAGTACATCCATCGGTTCTCCTTTATCCACAGCACATGTGACTCCAAAGAACGCCAGTAAATTGGTTAAACATGATTTCCCTTTCACAAAACTATGTTGACTTTGCCTGATTGCCTTTCATTTTTCTAAGTGCTTGCTATAACATCTTAACAGCTTCCAACATTTTCCCTATGACAGATGATAATCTAACTGGCCTGTAGTTTCTCACTTTCTGTCTTCCTTTTTCAATAAAGGATTTGCGTTTGCTATTTTCCAATCTAATGGTACCTTCCCCGATTCCAGGGAATATTGGAAAATTAAAACCAACGCATAGACTATTTCACTCGCCTCTTCCTTTAAGACCCGAGGATGAAGTCCATCAGGATCCGGGGATGTGTCAACCCGCAGCCCTGACAATTTGCTAAGCACCACTTCCCTGGTTATTGTAATGTTCTGAGTTCCTCCCTCCTTTCCAATTCCTGAATTATAGCTATTTCTGGGATGTTACCTGTACCCTCTGTAGTGAAGACTGATGCAAAATACCTGTTCAGTTCATTTTCCATCTCTTTATTTTCCATTATTAATTTCTCAGACTCACTTTCTATAGGACCAACTCTCACTTTGTTAACTCTTTTTCTTATTTAAGTTTCTTTAGAAACTCTTATTATCTCTTTATATTTCTAGCTAGCTTTCTCTCACATTCTTAATTTTTCCCTCCTAATTAATCTTTTTGTCACTCTTTGCTGTTCTTTATATTCTGTCCAATCTTCTGACCTGCCACCTGAGTTTACATAATTATGTGCTTTTTCATTAGTTTGGTACTGTCTTTAACTTTTTTAGTTAACCATGGATGTGGGTCCTCGCCTTGAAATTTTTCTTCCTTGCTGGAGCATATTTATTCCCTGTGTTCTAAAATATCCATTTAAATATCTGCTACTGCATTTCTTTCGACCTATCCCTTAATCTCATTTGCCAGTTCACTCTGCTTTTATTCCCACATAATTGCCCTTATTTAAGTTTAAAATACCGGTCTTAGATCCACTCTTCTTTCCCTTAGACTGAATGTAAAATTCAATCACATTATGACCGCTGCTACCCACGGGTGCTTTACTCTGATGTTATCAATTAATCCCATCTTGTTGCACAATACCAGGTCTATTGGCTCCAGAACATGCTATTCTAAGAAACTATCCCAAAATATTCTATGGACTCCTCATCTAGGCTACCTTTGCCCACCTGATTTTTCCAGTCTACATGTTGATTATTGCTGTACCTTTCTGACAAGCTCCCATTATCTCTTCCTATATACTCTGTCCTACCATGTAGTTACAATTAGGGGGCCTGTATACTCCCACAAGTAACTTCTTGCCTTTATCATTTCTCATCTCAACCCAGGGAGATCAGTTACCAGGGGGCACAAATGTAAGGTGATTGGTGGAAGGATTAGAGGGAATATGAGGACAAGCTTCTTCACCCAGAGGGTGATGGGTGCTTGGAATTCACTGCCTGGTTTGGTGGTGGAGGCAGAAACCCTCAACTCATTTAAAAGGTACCTGGATCTGCACCTAAAATGCTGTAACCTGCAAGGTAGCCTTTTCTTTATTATCTAGTCAATTTTGTGTGTATGTACACGCATTAAATACTCATTGGAGCTCAGTTAGCAGTGAGTAGGTTAACATAATGTATAAAAGCAAGCTGCATGCTTTGCAGCTGTAGCTAAAACGTACTGATGCAGCAAAAATCTTTTCTCCCCAAAAGCTCGATTTTCATCCAATGACCGTGTACTTGATGTCACACTAAGTGCTTTGTATAATCAATAACCAGGTGCTGGAAGGTGGGATTAAAATGGGCAGCTAATGTTTTACATTTTTTTTCTGTTCGGCCAGCACAAACACGATGTAACCTTTCTATGGTTCTAACCACACCACTTCTACATCCTGGTTTCCTGAACTTAGGTCACCCCTCACTAATGTGCTAATACTATCATTAATTAGCAGAGCCACCCCTCCATCTTTACCTAGCTTCCTCTCCTTCCTAAAAGTCACGTACCCATCAATATTCAGGTCCTAATCTATGCCATCCTGCAGCCATGTCTCTGTAGTGGCTATCAGATTGTACTTATTTCCTTATATTTGTCCTATTGGTTCATTTGCTTTGTTTCAAATGCTACATGCATTCAGATTTAGAGCCTTTAATTTTGCCCTTTTATTATTTTTGTAACCACTAGCCTTGACTGCTGTTTTACTCTTGGATTTGTATTCGCTATTCCTTCCTGTCATGTTCTGTTTATCTTTTCCAAATTAATAACTTTCTTGTTTATACTCTTGATGAATAAGATGAACTTGGAAATGTTTATAATTGTGATTGTTCCATATAATATATTAAGCTAAGAGGTGTCTGCTGACAGCATTTTGGCAGTGATCAGTGACTGGTCTCTGGAAAAGATTTTGTTTCTCCCTGTGTAGAGGTAATGAATGGTGCAGAGAGCCAGAAGTTAGTATAAAGAACTTATCTTTTTATTTCTGTTGGACTGTGGATTAAAATTACAATGGCTGTAGTTTGAAAGACATGTCTACTGGAACAATCTGAGGGATATATACAATGTTGCTGTTATAGAACAGTGTGTGCCACGAAAGACAGGATGGTGTTGAGGAGGACTGTGGTCCTAATGGTGAATTGTCTGGTGACAACATTTTAATTGGCTCCTGACCAGGTGACCAGGGTTTGTGTGAGCGCAGTGCAACAGAATAGCTCCTAGCTGAAAGGAAAAAGATCTAAAAAATCTCTCTCCTGTGTGTGTAAGATTCCAGTAATTCTACAATAATAGCTAGCTGACTTTTTCTCCTCATACCTCTATAACCTGCTCTCTCTCTGAAAACCCCTGTCAAGAGGAAAAGGGAAATTTACCATTAGAGACATTGAAAGGCAAGTGCTCAACCAGTGAATTAAAAACTGAAAGTGCTGGAAGACCACCTCATGTCATCAACAAAGAATTGAAAGGAATTTGGAAGACATCGATCATAATCAACCCATCGAATCTTATACTCCGGAATTGGTGCTATTGAACTGTTTTATCCCACCTGTAAAATCCATATTTTTATGTGTCTAATGTGTCTTATATGTGTGTGTATAGGGATTTATGGAGAGGTAGAGTTTAGGTTATAGAGTTGGAAATTAGCAGTTCATATTTCTTTCTTTTGTCACTGGCTAAAGACAATTTGTTCAATAAACAGTTATTTACTTATTAAGTTTACAAACTTGGTGCTTGTATTTTGTTAACCTAAATTAAACAGTTAGGTGGATTGATCAAACTTTTTACATTTGTCGTCGCTTGGGGAGCGCACTATCCCAGTGAGCCCTTGACATTAATGTTTTATGAATTCACTAAGTTATTTAAGGGCTTTTTTCCTTCAAACGTTGTGTCCATCAGCATATGGGTTGAACTTTAGTAGACACCTCGGAGTTGTAATTTAGGGCAGTCATCCCACTCGAAGAGCTTATGGAAAGTAGTAAACTGTCATTAATTGCTTGATATCTGGTCTGCAAAGCACTGTTTTTGACTTGCCTGTTATTTGGGCATCGAACATCTTGGATCAAGAAGTTTTTAATGGTGGCATAGACAAATCTGAGATAATGAGATCATTTTCTATTTGTACTAATTTGTTGCATGGACAGACATCCTCACCTGTTTTTATTGCCTGAGCAATCACCCTTTTTTCAAAATAATTCCAACGTTCTGAGTCATTTTGTGTTTCCCACATTGAAAGTCCGAATAACCTCCCTATGACATTGCGTGGGGCGAGTGCTTGTGCGTTGTATGTAGTGAAGGACAAAAAAAAATTGGGAATTTATACAGAGAAGAGAATGAAAGGACAGGCAAGGGAAAAGGGGATTATAAGTAATGTGAGCACACATGTGCATAAGGTGTATGTGTGTCTGAGTCTGACTGGTGAGCGAGGCCAGTGGAAGAAATCAACTTGCAGGTAAGAGAGCAAGTGAATCCTAGGGCACCGAGACAAAACTTGAACTCTGAAAAGGAAACCTGATGAATGTGGAATATCATTGAGGCGATTTTAGGAATACCTTGTGGTTTTATGGGGGGAAATTGTAACATTTTCATGGGCTTGATCATTCAATAAATGATCATATTTAGCTGGGCCAGAAATTAAAGTGTCGACACAGATCATTTTGGAGGATTAACAAGCTGCCATGTGATTGAAATTGATGCTCTCCAATTCACGTTATGAGCATGCTTAAGCTATTTATCTGAACCCAAGAAAAGTGTGATGTTTGAGTTTTGTCTCTCAAGAGACAGTTAATTTGCCACCATTTTAGCTTAATGTGTGATGTGTTATTTGTGAAATTTAATTATGTTGGTGTGTGTGACAAGATCAGGTAGAACTGTGATTCTCTGTTGCTGAATAGCTTTGAGGTTGTGTAGCCTCATGCATGTTGCATTAGCAGTTGCCAAATTGGCATTGGGTAGTTACGTTTTTATGGAGCATCTGACGTTGGGGAAGATTTGTTAGGGAAGATTTTGCTTTCAATGCCCAATATTTTCACAAATTCAATTTGTTCATTTCAACTTTTAACTAAGTCAATTTAAAATTCATTTGTGGTTGGTGGTTAAAATATAAATAATTAACCCCGTGAGGTATACTTTTAATTCAATAGCCATCAGGGCCAAGAATGGTGTTGAGTTTCTGATGTCTGCAAAAGATATTACAGCTATATTTTGGTTAGTAATTGCTTTATTATGCAACCTATTAAATACAATGGTATCTGGCCTCCTGTACCCCAGAGAAGCTGGATGTACATGAGGGAGAGAGGAATAGAGGTTATACTGATGGGTCTGATGAAGCAGGCTGGGAGGATACTTGTGTAGAGCACACATTCTATGGGCCAGGCTTCGCTGTAGCAGGGCATCGAATGGTGTCTGCCGTTAGTTAGACTTGCTGTTGCACATTTCAGCTCAAAATATTTTTGCTCACCAAGTTGCTGACGTGCAAGCCACTAATGGAGCAGAAAACTAAACAGGGCATTTGGGAGTTGAGTGAATAGAGAAAGCAACTGTGTATCTCCTTAAGCAATTGGGTTGTGACTGAGCAGAAATTGTAAATTGACATGGATGAGTTGGTGCTGAATCAGATACAGAAAGAAAAATAGAGGGAAAGAAATATTGGATAAAGAAAGAGAAAGGAAAAGTAATCCATTTTAAAATTTGACATTTTTAATATCTACAATAATTATTGCTACCTTAAGAAATGAGAATTCTCAGTGCCAGAGAGGTTGTCTGGTATTATTTAACAATTAGCATAAAGGCTACTTGTGATGATGGGTCTTAACTCTTAGTGCCAAGTTTGCTTTGCATATCCTGCACAAATGCAGCAACTACATGGCATTTAACGTTTCTGAATGGTGAGGCAGGCAGCGACAAGCCACGTTTGCAAAGATATCCTTGCTTGAAGCCGCTGTACCATATACACTTAATTGATGGCGAGTGCCATTAGTATTGCCATTGCTTTGACAGCAAAATCTGACCCAATGTCATTCTATTGTTATCCAGATTAGTACAGAATTTCAGGTGACTTTTTGCTTGTGAAACCTACTTTTTGGCACAGGTCCTATTATGTAATTAGGTCAAGAGGGAGTTCAGATAAGTGCCATCCTGCTCTACAGTACTCCATCAGTCAGTAACACTGTGTAGTGGTGTTTATAATATCAGTCTGCACTGATGAAGTTTATACCCTGTTTGAGCTAATATGAACTTCGTAATGTAATGCTAATACTGTAGAAACTAGATGAAGGAAAAGCCCAGCAGGCCAAAATCATTTTTTCAGTTTTTCAGGTTCCTTGTCAGTATCCAAATTGTGGAACTGCTGAAATGTTTAGCACAGGAGGCCTTTTTGGGTTTATCGTGTCTCTGCTCGTTCTTTGTTAGAGTAATTCAAGATTAGTATCATTGTCTAATGTCTCCTCATGGTACTGTACCTTCCTTTACTTCAAATATTTAATCATGTTTTTTTGAAAGACACAATGGCTTTTGCTTGAACCACATACTTTAGCAAAGCGATTCATACTCCCAATAGCCCGATGTATAAAGAAATGTCTTCTAACCTTGCATAATTTCTCTCCTGTTATGACTAAAAGTGGCTAAATGTTTTAATCCAGGCAAAAGTCAAACATCTATAAGCTTCTTGAAAGGATTGTGGAGTAATTTGGTAAACCCTGGTATAAAATTCTGATACCTACTTGCTTGAGACGAAGGAGAATCACTGTTACAGATTTTAGCTTTTTCCTTTTGTCATGAAGGTGCTAACCCAATCTGAGGAATGGTTTTACATATACTACCAGAGCTCTCTCACCCTGCTCATGTCCATTAGTCTTCTAGAAGCTAAGATGGTGATTGTTGGCAGACTGCTATTGGGTGCCCCCATCATATTTCCAACACAAGTTGCAGGATATTGATTGGGAGCTGGGACTCTGATTTATTTCTCCATCTTTTTTCTTTCATCATTCCCACTGAAGTGGCACTGAAGCCAACTGTAATTCCCAGCTGGGATCAGCTATTTTGGGCATTTTCCGGAATCAAATCTGGAAGCACCTGATCTGTAGCAGCAATTTTCAAGCAATGAAATAATCAAAAAATTGAATTGATGCACTAGAGTGACATGAGAGCAATTAGATTCTACATAATACCAGTTAGATTCCTAATTAGATTGCCAATTAGATTCTACAATGTCAGTTAGATTCCATGTGATTCAGAGGACAAAAGAATTTTCTTTGAAATTTAGAGGGCAAGACATCAACGACTTAATCCAGACAGGATAGACCCTAAACATCATTGAATCCAATTAATGTTTATGCTGGATGCACCGATAAATGTAAGGTGTTCCAAAATTTTGTAAGGGACTCATGTACAGATGAACGTAATGAAGGACAGGCACTGTATATAAAAAAAAAAATTGAGTTTTCTAATATAGCTCAAGTTTGCAACAAATTTAGGGGTAGCCTTTATTGAGATCTTTCAATAGCTGAGGCCCACATTATTCGCTGGAAAATGGTGGATAGAATAAAGTTTGAGGGATCTATGGTTGATGTTTTGATTACATAAAAGCTGCCAGTTATATTTTCAAAACATTCATTCTATTAATTTGCCAGTTAATTAAAATTGCTCATTAAATTTATCCATGTTCTTTCCATTGAATCTTATAACCTGATAACTAAGAATATTAGAATAATTTGGGGTGCAGAGCAAATTAAAATCTGCACACTGAAAGAAATGTGGAATGAAAAAGCTCTGATTTTGGATGTCACCAGTAAAAAAAAAACTTGAATTTATGATGTGCTCTGAAGGAGAGTCATGCTGACTCAAAATGTTAAATCTGTTTCTCCACAGATGCTGTCAAACTTGCTGAGTTTTTACAGCATTTTCTGTTTTTATTTCAGATTTCCAGCATTCGCAGTATTTTGCTTTTATTGAATATATATGCCACTGGGAATGAAAGAGCAAGTTTGAGGGACTGAATGGCCTACTTCTGTTCCCATGTCCCTTTTGTGACCTTTGGTCACCCCAAATTGCTTTACATGCAATCAGACACCTTTGAAGTGTTGTAGGGAGTGTGTTTTGGAGTTTCTTTATTTATTTTTAAGAGTCTGTGTTTCAGACTACCACAGTGAATGTTTTTTTCACTAGCTTAGACATCTGTGGAAACAGGGTTCAAAATACACAAGGCGGTGGACGAATTCACTCTCAAAACCTCATGAATAGCCTGTGAAAGATCAAAGATGGGGGCAAAAAATTCAAAATATTTGAAAGAAACGTTGCCTCCATACGCACACTAACACCTGCAGTCTTGAACTCTGAATTTCCGGATACACCAGTTGTCCGGGATTTTTTTCCAGCTGGCCCTGAAATTCTCAGACTTGCCACTTGGGGTGCTGCAACAATCCTGGGCCCACTGCAGGAAAGAAAGTGGCGGATTTAAGATTTGCTTTTTTTCTTCTTGTGCTTTGGTATCCGATCAGTGTGTCCGGTGATGGATTGTCTCTGGAGATCTTTGCACTCTTGCCAGTTTGTGGCGCTACTTCTGCACCTTTATGTATTGTCCCCCTCCCCTCCCTCCCTCCCAAGGCCGGTGCAAGAGTATTAGGCGCCCTCGGCGAATCTTCAGCCTTGCAACCCTCACCGCCCCCCCCCCACACAATTAACTTTTGAAAATGAGTATTGCGCATTAATGTGAATAAAAATTCTGCATTTATATTTGCAGATTTATTTTACATGAAAAAGGAGAATTTTATAATACTGATTGTCCTAAACTTTTCACAAGATATGTACTAGAAAAAATGCGCATTATAATGCGTAATGTGATGTAATACTGTATGTTCTTGCAACAGTTACTCGATTTTATGCGCAGTTTACACAATCAGTAATCATTACAATACAATGGACTAGATTAAATTATGTCCTTTGATATTATTTACTAGTTCACAGTTTTGGAATAATCATGTAGATGTGCAAATTTGTAAAACTGTTGCATAAACAAAACGGGGAATATATGAAGTTTTGGGAATGACTGCATTGTAAATACATGGAAATCTATATATATGTCAATGTATATCAGTAGAAGTTGACCTTTCATTGCCACTACTTGAAGCCTGTGTGTTTACTTATGTAGTTTCATGAATAATTCATTCAGTTTTCTGCCAATCTCCCCCACCAACCCCAAATTTTGCCTCCCTAGGCAAGTGCCTAGTTTACCTAGTGGTTGTACTGGCCCTGCTCCTTCCCTCCCCAAGCCTGTGCTGTTTGTTGATCATGATATTTTCATCTCAGTGAGTTGTTGAACTGCTCCCATTCGCTCTGTTTTGTTGCTGAGTAGGTTACAAAAGATGAAATTAACATCAGCTGTCAATCAAAGTGCTGCTTTCTCCTGTGACAGCATGAGCGGAGAGATTTTAGATATATTTGTGTGTGATTTTCTCCTAGTTCTTTCAGGATTGCCAGGTAGGTACTGACCTGTAAATATGTTTGACCACAGGTGTCTTCTGTCAGAATATAAGAACTAGGAGCAGGAATAGGCAATTCAGCCCCTCGAGCTTGCCCCACCATTCAATACGATCATGGCTGATCTCATTTCGGCCTCAACTCCAATTTCCCGCCCTCTCCCCATAACCTTTCAACCCATCACTAATTAAAAATCCATCTATCTCCCCCTTAAATTTATTCAGCGTCCCAGCATCCACTGCACTGAGGCCTCCTGATCTCTGAATTGGGGCAATGATTTTTTTTGAATGTTGGTACATCAAAGCAGGTGGAGTAAATCTGAAAGCACAGATCTGGCTAAAAGAATCATAGCGAGCGGTTCCGAGTACTCAAGATACTGACTTACAGGTCAGTACTTTCGTGGCAATCCTGGAAAGACTGAGGGAAACTCCTGAACACTAATACATACATATTTAAACTTGTGTAAATAACCCTCTCCGTCTCCATTCTCATTGTCAATGGGAGGGGGAGAAGCTGTGCTTGACTCACAGCTGATGTTAATTTCACCTTCTGTAATCTGCAAGGTCCTGGCAACAAATCAAAGAGAGGGAGAGAGAGCCATCAGCAGCTCACAGCGAAATGAAAATAACACGAGGAACCGACAGCCCAGACTTAGGCAGGGAGGAGGGCAATGCACAAAGATGTGGGGGTGGGGGGGGGCTGCACTGATTATTGTATATGTATGTATGTATGTACGTGTGTTAGTTAAAATGGGGTTGCATTGGTTAGTGAAAATGGAAAAGGAGCCTCCATAAAACAAAAAGTAGTCTTCAATAAAATTTAGCTAGGCAGTCGTTTTCCTCAAAAAGAGCTTTGCAGAAAAAGAAATTATGACCCCTGTATCTGTTATGTGCAGGAATGAGCAATAAACACACTTTAGTTTATTTTAGCTACTGAGTTTTGTTCTCACTCAGTGAAAGCAATCCAATCTATTTTGAAGCCTGTTGATCTAATCAATGATATGAAAGGCAGCCTGGTAGATATTTCCCAAAATAAAGTAACCTACTTGAGCCAGGCCATTCAACTCAAATACAAACATCATTTTGGGTTTGTTCAAATATGTGTTTAGCAACTTTTTAACTTAATAGTTATTTAATTTGATAGCTTGACCGTTGTAACAATTGAATCCAAGTAAGCTGGAAGATAATTTCTGAGCTAAGATTTTTTTTAAAACTCGTACCATAACTGAATTCATGAAGCAAAGCCAGGTTAAACCTTAGACAAAAAGTCATACTAGCTATCTTTTTTTAGTTATGAGTTGTGCCTGCTGTTATAATGTTAATGTATTTCTTAACTCCTTACAGAGCAAACTATTCAGTGTTCCACAGATATAAATGGTGATCAAGAGCTGGACAAATTGAAGATGGTAACCAAATGCTACACCACCATAGAAGCTTCCTCAAACTCGACTGACGTCGACAAGATGACCAATGGAGAAACTGCTTCCTACTGGCAGTCAGATGGGAGTTCATGCTCACACTGGATCAGGTGAGCAGTCCAGTGATAACACAGATATACCTGCTTATAGAAAAGGAAAATTAGCTCCCAGGCCAAATCGAGTTCAATTCACAAAGATTGAAGCTATTTAATCAATTGTACCATTTTTTAGGGGAATGTACAAATAGAATTATACAATCTTGTCAAATATGTAAAACATTTATGTAAAAACAAGTTGATCTATAGCTCTATTTCAAGTTTTTTTTTAAATTCTTTCATGGGATGTGGGCATTGTTGGCAAGGCCAGCATTTGTTGCCCATCCCTAATTGCCCTTGAATGGAGTGGCTTGCTGGGTCATTTCAGAGAGCAGTTAAGAGTCAATCACATTGCTGTGGGCCTGGAGTCACATGTAGGCCAGACCAGGTAAGGATGGCAGATTTCCTTCCCTAAAGGGTAGTAGTGAACCAGATGGGTTTTTACAGCAATCGATAGTTTCATGGTCACCATTACTGAGACTAGTTTTCACTTCTAGATTTAGTTCATTGAATTTAAATTCCAACAGCTGCCATGGTGGGATTTGAACCCATGTCCCCAGAGAATTAACGTGGGTCTCTGAATTACTAGTCCAGTGATACTGCCACCGTCTACAGCCCAAAGTTAAAACATGACTTCTGGATAAAGAGACTTGAGCACAAATTGATAAAAGACGAGCTTAGCATTGATGACACTGTGCACTGAGTTTTTAAAAAAAAAATCATTCACAGGTCATGGACATCACTGGTAAAGCCAACATTAATTTCCCATCCCTAATTGTCCTTGTGAACTTGCTGGTGAGTCACCTTGGATTTAACTGAGTGGCTAGCTAGGCTATTTCAGAAGGCAGCTAAGAATCAACCACATTGCTGAGGATCTGGCATCACTTGGCAAAACCAGGCAGATGGTCCATCTCTAAAGGACTTTAGTGAACTAGATGGACTTTTATAATAATTTGGTACTTTTATAGTCACTATTATTGATACTGGCTTTCTAGGTCCAGATTTACTCAACAACCTTGTATTTGAATTAAAATTCTCCATCTGCCATGAAGTAGGAACAGAAGTAGATCATTTGGCCCATCGAACCTGCTCCACCATTCAGTAAGATCATAGCTGATCTTCTACTTCAACTCCACTTTCTGCCCGCTCCCTATAGAAACATAGAAACTAGGAGCAGGAGTAGGCCATTCAGCCCTTCGAGCCTGCTCCGCCATTCATTATGATCATAGCTGATCATCCAACTCAATAACCTGCTCCCGCTTTCTCCCCATACCCTTTGATCCCTTTCACCCCAAGAGCTATATCTAACTCCTTCTTGAAAACATACAATGTTTTGGTCTCAACTACTTTCTGTGGTAACGAATTCCACAGGCTCACCACTCTCTGGGTGAAGAAATTTCTCCTCATCTCAGTCCTAAATGGTCTGCCCCACATCCTCAGACTGTGACCCCTGGTTCTGGACTCCCCCACCATTGGGAACTTCCTTCCTGCATCTACCCTGTCTAGTCCTGTTAGAATTTTATAGGTTTCTATGAGATCCCCCCTCATTCTTCTGATCTCCAGCGAATATAATCTTAATCTACTCAATCTATCCTCATATGTCAGTCCCGCCATCCCAGGAATCAGTTGGGTAAACTTTCGCTGCACTCCCTCTATAGCAAGAACATCCTTCCTCAGATAAGGAGACCAGAACTGCACACACTATTCCAAGTGTGGTCTCACCAAGGCCCTGTATAGTTGCAGCAAGACATCCCTGTTCCTGAACTCGAATCCTCTGGTTATGAAGGCCAACATACCATTTGCCGCCTTTACCGTCTGCTGCACCTGCATGCTTACCTTCAGTGACTGGTGTACAAGGACACCCAGGTCTCGATGCACATTCCCCTCCCTCAATTTACAGCCATTCAGATAATCTGCCTTCCTGTTTTTGCTACCAAAATGGATAACCTCACATTTATTCACATTATACTGCATTTTCCATGCATTTGCCTACTCAGCTTGTCCAAATGACACTGAAGCATCTCTGCACCCTCCTCACAGCTCACCCTCCCACCCAGCTTTGTCTCATCTGCAAATTTGGAGATATTACATTTAATTCCCTCATCTAAATCATTAATATGTTGTGAATAACTGGGGTCCCAGCACCGATCCCTGCAGTGGCACCCCACTGGTCACTGCCTGCCATTCAGAAAAAGACCAGGTTATTCCTACTCTTTGTTTCCTGTCTGCTGACCAGTTTTCCATCCATCTCAATATACTACCTCCAATCCCATGTGCTTTAATTTTACACACCAATCTCTTACGTGGGACTTTGTCGAAAGCCTTCTGAAAGTCCAAATAAACCACATCCACTGGCTCCCCCTCATCAACTCTACTAGTTACATCCTCGAAAAATTCCAGTAGATTTGTCAAGCATGATTTCCCTTTTATAAATCCATGCTGATTCTGTCCGATTCTGCCACTGTTTTCCACATGCTTAGCTATTAAATCTTTTAAAATGGGCTCTAAAATTTTCCCCACTACCGACTTCAGGCTGACTGGTCTATGATTCCCTGTTTTCTCTCTGCCTCCCTTTTTAAGTAATGGGGTTACATTAGCTACCCTCCGATCTGTAGGAACTGTTCCAGAGTCTATAGAATCTCAGAAGATGACCACCAATGCATCCACTATTTCTAGGGCCACTTCCTTAAGTAATCTGGGATGTAGAATATCAGACCACGGGGATTTATTGACCTTCAATCCCATCGATTTCCCCAACACCGTTTCCCTACTTATACTGATTTCTTTCAGTTTCTCCCTTCACTAAGCCCTGTGTTCCCCAACATTTCTGGTATGTTATT
Source organism: Carcharodon carcharias (assembly GCF_017639515.1). Lineage (NCBI taxonomy): Eukaryota > Metazoa > Chordata > Chondrichthyes > Lamniformes > Lamnidae > Carcharodon > Carcharodon carcharias. The sequence goes on along the minus strand of NC_054476.1, from coordinate 112,993,024 downwards.
TGTGTCCTCCTTTGTGAAGACAGAACCAAAGTATGTGTTTAGTTGGTCAGCCAATTCTTTGATCCCCATTATAAATTCCCCTGTTTCTGACTGTAAGGGACCTACATTTGTCTTCACCAAACTTTCTGTCTTCACATACCGATAGAAACTTTTACAGTCAGTTTTTATGTTCCCTGCAAGCTTACTCTTGTACTCTATTTTCCCCTTCTTAATCAATCCATTGGTTCTCTTTTGCTGAATTCTAAACTGCTCCCAATCCTCAGGTCTGTTGTTTTTTTCTGGCCAATTTGTATGCTTTTCCCTTGCATCTAATACTATCTCTAATTTCCCTTGTATGCCATGGTTTGGCCACCTTTCCTGTTTTACTTTTGCGCCAGACAGGAATAAACAATTGTTGCAGTTCACCCATGAGCTCTTTGAATGTTTGACATTGCCTATCCACTGTCATCCCTTTAAGTAACGTTTCGCAATCCACCATAACCAACTCGTGCCTCATACCATCGTAGGTTCCTTTATTAAGATTCAGGACCCAAGTCTCAGAATCAACTACGTCACTCTCCATCTTGATGAAGAATTCTACCATATTATGGTCGCTCATCCCTAAGGGGCCTCACACAACTAAATTGCCAATTATTCCTTTCTCATTACACAATACCCAGTTGAGGGTGGCGTGTTCACCCGTTGGTCCCTCAATGTATTGGTCCAGAAAAACATCCCGTATACAATCCAGGAATCCCTCCTCTATGGTATTGTTACTAATTTGATTTGCCCAATCTATATGCATATTAAAGTCACCCATAATTACAGATGTTCCTTTATTACATGTGTCTCTAATTTCCTGTTTAATGCCACTCCCAACATCACCACTACAGTTTGGGGGTCTATATACAACCCCCTATGTCCCTTGCTAACTTTGTGTTCCTTGTATGAGTACACCCAAGCTTTTTAAATATATTCTGCTTTTCTATTACTGCCAGAATTAATAAAATAACCTCACACTTCACCACATTATAATCCATCTGCCACCTTATTGCTCACTCACTTAATCTGTCTATATCTCTTTTGCAGCCTCCTTGTGTCTTCCTCATGGCTTACATTCCCACCAAGCTTTGTATTGTCAGCAAATTTAGATACATTACTCTTGGTAACTTCATCTAAATCATTAATATAGATTGTAAATAGCTGAAGCCCTAGCACTGATCCTTGGGGCACTCCACTAGTTATAGTTTACCAACTTGGAAATACCCCATTTATCTCTATTCACTACTTGTCTGTAAGCCAACCATGGTGAGATTTGAACTCGTGTCTCTGGGTCATTCTTCCAGGTCTCTGAATTACTAATCCAGTAATATAACCACAATGCTTCTTTGCCCCATGATGACATATATAAGAAGATATATAAGGAGCAGAAATGGACCATACGCCTCCTCAAGCCTGCTCCACCATTCAGTACGATCCATGGCTGATCTTCTGTCTCAACTCCACATTGCTGTCCGTGCTCCATAATGCTTGATTTCCAGAGAGACTAGGAATTTGCCAATCACAGACTAAGTATGTCCAACGATGAAGTGTTTACACTCTCTGGAGTAAGAATTCCAAAGATTCACAACCCCTTGAGTGAAGAACTTTTCCCTCATCTCAGTCCTGAATTATCGACCCCTCATCCTGAGACTGTCGCCCCCACCCACCGCGTTTTAGAATTCCCAGCCAGCGGAAACAATCTCTGTGTCTACCTTGTCAAATCCCTTTGGAATCTTGTATGTTTCAATGAGATCACCTCTCAGTCTTGTAGATAATATAGACCAACTTACTCAACCTCTCATCATCCCAGGGACCAACCTAGTAGATCTTTGCTCTACTGCCTCCAATCCTTTCTTAAATATGGAGCCCAAAGTTACACACAGCAGTCCAAGAATGGTATCACAGAAGTCCTGTACAATTGTAGCAAGACTTCCTTATTCTTGTACTCTAATCCCCTTGTAATAAAGGCCAACATGGCATTTGTTGTCTTAATTACTTGCTGTACCTGCTTGCTAACTTTGTGTTCCTTGTATGTGTATACCAAAGTGTCTCTGAACAGCAACGTTTACAAGATTCACGTAGCTTAAAAGAAAAATTCTGCTTTTCTGTTCTTACTTTCGAAGTGAATAACCTCACACTTCCCCACATTATACTCCATCTGCCACCATGTTGCCCACTCGCTTATCCTGTTTATATCTCTTTGCAGCCTCTTTGTGTCCTCCCCACAGCTTACATTCCACCTAGCTTTGTATCGTCAGCAAACTTAGATACATTACTCTCGGCCTCCTCATCTAAATCATTAATAAAGCTTGTAAATTGTTGAAGCCGCAGCTTCGATTCTTGCAGCCCACTGCCAATGGGCATTTTATCCGTACTCTCTGCTTCATCTATTAATCAATCCTCTATCTTTGATAATATAACACCCACAGCTCCAGGAACCCTTATCTTTTGAATTAGTCTTTTGTGTGGCACCTTATCAAATTCTTTTTTGAAAATCCAAGTATGTCATGGCCAGAATGTTATGCTCTACACCTCCTCCTCCACAAGCCGTTTTTAGGCAGGGTTGGGGAATGTGAAATTGTAGAGATAGGATTCCCTCCGGGTTCCCACCTACCCCAACCTCGTAGTGATTTTACGCTGGGGCAGGCAAGACCTCGGACAGGAAGTCTGCTCTTGGGCCAATTTTTAGGCTGGCAAGCGGATTGAAGCTCCGCGGGGGAAACTGAAAATAAAGAAAGTTAGATTTGGGTGGGCAGGAAGGGCAGGGAGTGTGGGGGGTGTGTACCTCCATCAGAAGCCCCTTTCTGAGTGGGGGTGCTCTCCTCTTAAAGCTCCGTGACCTCCCTCCCCCTGGCCTATCCCCTGAGGCTCCAGGCACCCCCCTCGCAGCACTCCAGGTCTTTCCTACTCTCCCCGCCCTGGGACCCCTGACACTTACCTAGGTCTCCAATCAGATTGGCTGGCAGCTCTCCAAGGCAGGACTTCCTCCTGAGTGAATGGCAGAAGTCCCACCTACTGCCAATCAACACTTATTTGAGTGTAAAATGGCTGCAGAGCAGCCTGAGTTGGCCAGGATGTCCCCCTGCTGACTCTTCAGATGGCAGGGGCCAAGCCCCCTTCATCTTAAAAACTCAGGCCCATACCTGTTTTTTCCCCTTTATCTAGCCCACTAGTTATATCCTCAAAATCTACAATAATTGTCAAACCAGATTTTCCTTTCATGAAACCCTGTTGACTCTGTCTGATCATACTATGATTTTCCAAGAGCATTATTAAGACTTCCTTAATCGTTTCTGATATTTTCCTGATATCAGGCTAACTAGCTTTACTCTCTCCCTTCTTTCTTGAGTAGTGGTTTTACATTTTCTAATTTCCAATCCACTGAGACTGTTCTAGAATCTAAAGAATTTTGGAAAATCATAACCAGTGCATCCACGATCTCTGCAGTTACTCCTTTAGAATCCTAGGATTTAGGCCATCAGGTCCTGGAGATTTGTCAGCTTTTAGCCCCTGAAGTTTCTCCAATTTTTTTTTCTGATATTAATTACCTTAAGTTACTTATATCAGCCTGTAGTTATTCACTTTCTGATATGTAACTTGTGTCTTCTACTGTGAAGACAGACACAAAATATTTGTCCTCCTGTTGTACTTCACCTAACCCATTAGCATTACCTCTATTCCTCTCCCCCTCATATACATTTAGCACCCCCAGGGGTACTTGGGGCCAGATTATATTACATTGAATAGGTTGCATAGTTTCCTTATGACTTTTAGAACTGCAAAAGAGTAAATAATAAAACTGATCACTGACCAAAATATTGTTGTAATACCTTTAGCAGACATCAGAAACTCAACACTATTCTTGGCCCTGGTGACTTTGACATTTGGACCTGAATGTACATCCTGATCAGTTAAGTCCAAGATCTAAACAATCCAACCAAGGATAATTTTTAAGCTCACTTAGTTAAGATTGGAATGAACAAAATGAATGTCAGTGGAAATGTTGGGCAAGGAAAGCAAAACCTTTCCCAATGACCCTTAGCTGCTCCACAAATGCTAACTTGCAAAGTGCTATTGCAATATGCAAGTCTAGACATTGTGTGACAAAGCTGTTCAGCCACAGTCACAGCTCTGCCTGATCCTGTCACACTTATCTACATAATGAAGTTTCACATATAACAAGCCACACATTAAATTTGTACCATTGTAAGTTAACAATGTCTCTAGAGAGAGAAAAACGTCAAGCATCACACTTTCCTTGGGATCAAATAAGCAGTTTAAGCAAATTGATTTGCTGCAATGTGGATTAAAGATTCCACAAACTGATGAATTTGAGGGCTGCAATTTCAATCCCATTGTGACATTTCAACTTCCAAAGTGGTTCGTGCTGCCATTTTGCTTTCTGACGCAGCTGAATATGACCATTTAATGGATGGTCACCCCCATGAAAATGTTACAATTTTTCCTATAACCATTCCTAACTTCAGTGTCATTCAATGTTTCTTTTGCAGAGTCCAAACTTTTTTCGTTAACCTGAGATTCACTTTGCTTCCTTACTTGATTTTTTTCCTTGGCCTTACTCCCCATGTCATTGCTTTACAGTCAGACTCAATCACACATACGCCTTTGGCATATGTGTGCCCACATTATTTTATTATTTTTAGTCCTTTTTTTCGCTTTGCTTGTTCTTTTGTTCCCTAATCTGTAGGTAATTTCTGTTTTGTTTTGCTCATCACCATCTTCAGCACACAGGCACTTGTACGGAAGGTCACTGTGCTGTATAATTCTGTGTAACTCTGTGTTATATCTGGAATGAATTCTGGATAGGGTGGTGAATACATTTTTGTGTTCCTCACTATAGGAGGGAGAAGTTATATTTGGCAAAAGTACAACACAGATTTACCATAATGATATCAAGGGAGCAGAATTATAATGAAAGGCAAGAGCAGCTTGGGTTGTATTTGATTAAATTGAGAAGATTGAGGGGCTACTTGATAGATGGATAGATAAGATAAACGTTGACTTTTTAAATTGGTAAATACATTGATGTCAAGAGGCCATGCCATCATGTGGAGCACTAAGTTAAAAAGGGAGAGATCGGTCAGATCTTTTTCTTACAAATTATTTTTGGAATATGGAACACCTTCCCATAATGCATTTTGAAACACCCCTTTTAATTAAGATTGAAGAAGAATATAAAAGTGTTGAGGAGAAAACAAGAAAATAGGATTCATTTGGGAAGGCAATCGCAAATGTGCAAGATCAGTCCCTGAGAAGGGTCTGCTTTAGTGTAGATTGGAAGGGCCTAGTGGCCTCCTGTTTAGCTGTAACTTGTTTTTGTCGTATTGGTACTCTTATGGCTATCTTATCATCTTTATTGCACCATTCATCAGAGAAGGTTGGTAGAGTGTTGGGCTGTTCAATTCTATAACCTTTGAAGGATCCACACCCAAAATGTTAACTTGCCTGTTCCCTCCACAGATATTGACTGACCTGAATGTTTCAACATTTTGCTAATTTTGTTTGAGATCCAGTTTCTGCATTTTGTTTTTTTTATTAACCCATTGTCAAAAGATATTCGGAAGTGGTCCATGTTGATTCCTTTTTGTTTCTCTTGCTCTCTCACTCCTCCCTGCTCGTAGAAAAATATGACTCACTGAGATCGCGAGCATCTGGGCAAGTAGTCAAATTCTGGACTGACGAGAGAGGTGCAGGAAGAAGAAATAAAATGCTATCCTGCTACTGTGTGGTGTACATGCTTTGTTCACCAGTGTGCACCGTCTTGTACGTTTATTTTTGTCTCCTTTTTCAAAAACAAAATGGATAAGGAAGAATTAATTTGCTCTTTATTTTGTAGGTTGCGGTTAAAGCCTGATGTTGTACTGAAGCACCTATCAATAGCAGTGTCAGCTAGTGATCAAAGTTACATGCCACAGCAGGTGACTGTATCCTTGGGGAGGAACCCCAGCAACCTACAGGAAATCCGTGATGTCCGTATTCCTAGTAACATGACTGGATATGTCACTCTACTGGAAAATGCAAACATCAACCACCCAAGTAATTGTAGAGTTTTTGCTGTAGTTGAGATCAGGATATAAACTAAATGTCAGTTTAATCTTGCCTCACATTAAACAAAACAAACGGCTTGTAGCATTGGTCTAGATCAGATTTCCCTCATTGGTGTGGAATCTGAAGATGATTTAACGTGATTGGTGATGGAAACTACACGATTAAATTCTACATCATGTTTAGCTCATGCACGGAAATATATAGTGCAATTGTTTTTTTACAATACAGTTCCTTCGTTCTATTTTGACAAAGTTGCTCCAAATACAACTGTTGTAGCAGGAAGAAGAAAAGTAGCTACTTTGGAATTGATTATGATGTCTGGGCATTGACAGTTGAAACAAAATGTATGTTATTTAGTAACTGTACCATCCATCATTTCTGGTCTATCAATATGTGTAGACTTGTAAAATAGATGTGTTCTATACTGGAACTTGAGAAATCCTGTATTGTCATTTCAAAAGGGAATTGGATACTTGAGGGGAAAAAACCACATGGTTATGGGGAAAGAGCAAGGAATAGGACCAGTTGAATAGTTCTTCCAATTTGCTCGCACAAACACAATTATAGAATGGCCACCTGTGCTGTGCAATTCTATGATGCCTTTAGCATGACTATGCAACATACAAGATTAAGATCTTTTCTGTGTTTTTAAATGGATTGAAACCTCAACATGTTCAGCTTTATATATTTTGCATGTGAGTAAAGTTATTGCACAAGGCATGCACTTCCCGTGTACTGCCTTTCTAATGGAAGAATGCACATTAACATTTCCAAAGCTGACATTTTAAAATGCCAACCTTCCACCAGGATGGCTTGTTGATCATCTAACGAAATTTATTTATTCTTTCGTGGGATGCGGGTATTGCTGGCAAAGCCAGCATTTGTTGCCCATCTCTAATTGCATTTGCACTGAGTGGCTTCTGAGGCCATGATAGGGTGCAGTTAAGAGGCAACCATATTGTTTTTGGTCTGGTGTCACATACAGGCCCAGACCAGGTAAGGGTGGCTATAAGAGCAGGCCAGAAGCTGGGAATTCTGTGGAGAGAAACTCACCTCCTGACACCCCAAAGTCTGCCCACTATCTACAAGGCACAAGTCAGGAGTGTGATAGAATACCCTCCACTTGCTTGGATGAGTGCAGCTCCAACAACACTCAAGAAGCTCCACACCATCCAGGACAAGACAGCCTGCTGGTTGGCACCTCATCCACCACCTCCAACATCCACTCCCTCCACCACTGGCGCATAGTAGCAGCAGTGTGTACCATTTACAAGATGCTGCAACTCACCAAGGCCCCTTTGACAGCACCTTCCAAACCAGAGACCTCAATCACCTAGAAAAACAATGGCAATGATTGCATGGGAACACCACCACTTGCAAGTTCCCCTCCAAGCCATACACCATCCTGACTTGGAACTATATTGCTGTTCCTTCACTGTCACTGGGTCAAAATTCTGGAACTCCCTAAGAGCACTGTGGATGTACCTACACCACATGGACTGCAGTGGTTCAAAAAAGTGGTTCACCACCACCTTCTCAAGGGCAATTAGGGATGGTCAATAAAAATGCTGGCCCAACCAGCGATTCCCACATCCCGTGAAGAGAATGATAGTTTAATGTTACCATTACATTCAGTTCCAGATGTATTAATTTGAATTTAAATTCCACCAGCTGCTGTGGTGGGATTTGAACCCATGTCCTCAGAGCATTAGCCTGGGCCTCTAGATCACAAGTCCATTAACGTTACCAATATGCCATTGTCTCTCAGTATATTTTGAAAAACATTTTGACTATCATTTTTCTTTGTAACTGAATCTTCTAATGTCTAAAATTAGCCTGGGCTAGTATATCTTCAACTCAAAAGTTAAAAAGACTTTTTGACCACAGATGTACATTTTGAGCATGTGCAGTTTGTACAGTTTCCCAGCATGCTTTCTGTTGAAAGGTGATATGTGTGTCCCCCTCACCTTGTGAAGAGCATCTTTGCTATTTCGGAAATATTTTGAAAACCACTCTGGATTGAACATTCATTGTTTTATTTCAGAGACATCTATTTAAATTTGCTGTTTTTTTAACGCAGTGCTGAGACAAATTGTACCCATGAACAGCAGCACCCATGTTGGTGTCTTCTTTGAGATTTATAAAACTGATTTTTTTTAAGCAACTTGCTTAACTTTCATTCGTTAAAAGCTCTTCTGAACGGTTTTGGAGGCCTTTAAAATATTTTTTTGGTAGCTCTCAGGAACTTGAACAGTACATTTTGAGATAACATTTATTTATGGAAACATATGCTTATTAAAGATTGAATCATTATAGAATAGGTAAATGTGTGTTTTCTTTCCAAGCCAATATGGATCGCAGTATTAAGTGTCACCTGTTATTTTAGTGTCACATGACTTATTTAGCAAAGAGCAATACTTTTGTCATGAGAATTCAAACGTGTTACAATTCTGAGCTCTCTACGCAAGTTGATTAGACCTTAGTCGAATTCTTAAGTATATACTTTCTATACCTTTTTTCACCCCTTCGTGACAATTTGCATGTTTCCTAAGTTAGAGCTTTGATCATGTGTCATTCAGCACTTATTTAATTATATACTCTCCTTGAAGCTGTAACCATCTCTGTTTCTGACTGCCTTTCCTTGACTGCAAGAATCCCATCCCATTCCCTAACCTTCCAGGACACAGACAGATGCTCACTTTATGCAACACTTCAAGGCCTCCCTTTTAATGAATGAAAAGAAATAGCTTTTCTACCTGTTCTGTGTCTGCTGCTGAAGTTAATAACCCTTTCGCACCCATTACTTATTAACTTTTCTCATTAAACTGGTGGTTAAAACCATAGAATTGCTATATACTTTATATGTGGTTTAAGATGTTACAATTTAAGAATCAGATAGCAAAAGGCTAACATTACAACGTAAAGAGCAGTGTTGCATTAGTATACTTCGAGGCAGTATGATTTACCCCTTTCTTGGCGTATCAGTCAGCAAACTTAATGCACTAAAGGAGACATGTTCCACTTCCATAAGCCAGGGACACACCTCAGGAAATTGCACACCTCAGGAAATTGCACACCTCAGGAAATTGCACACCTCAGGAAATTGCACACCTCTAGGAGCACACATTAGGAAATACTCCTCCAGCCTATGAGTTTCTGTCCATTCATTTTAAGCACTAGAAAATTTATGCTTGAGTAGAGATTAACCATGGTGAAAGTAGTGGGTGTTGTATCTGATTATACATAATGCGATAGGGAGGAAATCATGGACATGAATATGGTGGGTGACTGAGCTCTAGAGATCATACACATTCCAGATTGTATACTCGCATTTATTATTCCTAAATGTTTGGCAAAACATGATCATGCCAAAAGTTCACAATGTTCATGTGCATGACAGATGACCTGAAGTCATCGCCATTAGTGTCTCTCCAGAATCCTGATCATTATAAGTAATTGCATAATCAGAATGAAAACTATTTTAATGTACAAAGTTATTAAGATTTCTTCATTCACCTATGCATTTTCATGATTAAGAACAAGTTAGGTAAAAAAAAAAGTTAACTTGGTTGTGCAAAGAAGGTGCAAGAGGGTAAAGGAGACAGTAGAGTAATTTTTGATCTTTTTCTAATAAGTTGTACAGATAAATATTAAACGGTGCCATGGTGATGGCTGCGACACGAGGATTCATGGACTTAAGACTATGGGATACCAGGTTGTGAAGAAACCTGGAGTGTCAGTATCTGATGCTTCTGCAATTTGGTACTTGACCTTACTAACAACATTGGTGACTGCTTCCATAGAAACAAACCCCGAACTGGCACAAAATGTCCTACGAATTACGCAGTAAGTAGTTCTAATTCCTACATTCAAAATATTTCCAATTGAGCCAGGGCTGGAGACTCTCAATCTCACACGATATATATTGATATATTGTAATTTATTTTTTTTTTTACTCAACTGTCAATTGGCACTAATAATACTGATTTCAGAATAGTTACTTGCTCTTTTTTTTCAGAAAAGCACTGCAGCATATGCCACCCCTGTCCCTCACCGCAGGATCCACACAGCTGCCCAGCTTCATGTCTTCTAATGTTCTAGAGAAAGTGGACAATTTCCTCATCCGGATTGCAGGGTAAATTTTGTGTTTGGATAGTCGAGGACTTGCTGTCCAAATGTGAAATGATGTTTAGACTTTGAGGGCAGTGCTAATGACTCCCATCAGTTTTGTAAACTTCCTCCAACTCTGCAACTCTTATGCATTCCTCCAATTCTGATCTCTTGTTCATTCTGATTCCCTTTGCCCCATCAACAGCAGCCATGCCTTGAACTTTAAAATTCCCTCCCTAAACCTCTTTGATAAATGCTTGAGTGATGCATCTTGGGCTGTTTTATTTTCTTAAAGGTGCTATAAAGATGCGGGTTGTGTGTATATTTGATTATTAATGCTTATATCTTAGCAATTAGCCCCAACAAGACTCTTTTTGTGACCTTCATTGTAGCAAATGCAGCAATTTCATCCTAAATCTGCCACAACACACACACTCTCTCTCTCTCTCTCTCTCTCTCTCGTGGTTTTAGTATTTGTCTGTTTTTTTTAAATAGCCTTCAGTGGACACACCATAGAAGATTTATGCAGAGACCTTATGACAGCTGAATGATGTTTGCAGTTAAAAACCCTCAGCAATGTGTTGCTGAGTTCATAAGCCTGGTGTTCAGTTCCTGGTCTGTTAGTTTCTGGTCAGGGTGGGTACAAAAATGTACCTCTGTCCCTGAATCAGAGAAGGAAAATTGACCAGGTTCTGGATTGCTATTCAAAAACTTACTGCTGGAAGAAGTCTATTTCTGTCAAAAACCTTGTATACTTGTGTAAAAGTCGAGTTTTTGAGATCAAACTTTTAGGCAAAAGATAGGGGATTAATTTATACGCAAGTAATATATTCGAGGGGTTGAAGTCATTCAATGTAGTTTCACATCAGGGTTGACGTAGCATGTGTGACGTAATCAGTGCCATTTTGGAGCAGCCTCTCCTGCTCCCCAAGGCACTCTCCCATTTGCCGCCTGCCGCTCCCTGCGCCCCGCCGCTCCCTGCGCCCCGCCGTTCCCTGCGCCCCGCCGCTCTCGCCGCTCCCCGGGCTCCCGACTCTCGCACTCGCCGATCCCATCTCAAAAACCCTTGCTTGGGAGAGGGGTGGCAAGGGGGGTAAGTAAGCGATAGGAGCTGCGAGCACAAGAGTTGGCCAGGGGAGCGGTGAGCAAGAGAGCCGGGGAGGGGAGCGGAGATGGTAGAAGGACAAGTAAAGAAACAAACAAAGGACCAGAGGAGGCATAAATGGAAACAGTAGCATTATTACTAACAGCTGCCATTCCGCAAAATGGGAACCATGGTTCTGAGCTGAAACTATTGAGCTCTGTGTTGAGTCTGGAAAGCTATAAAGTGCCTTATCGAAAGATGAGATACTGCTCTTTGATCTTCCATTGAGCCTTGTTAGAACAATGTAGGAGACCAAGGACAGAAAGATCAGAGTGGTTTGGAGGATGGAGAATTAAATAACAGTAAATGGAAGCTCAGGGGCACGAATGTGGATTAAACAGATGTTCCGTAAAGTGATGGTCTTATTTGTGTTTGGTCTCCCCAGTGAACAGCTTGTTGAGTTGAAAGAGGTACAAATAAATTATTGTTTCACCTGGAAGGAGTGCTTGTGGCCCGGGTGGGAAGGGCATTGGTAAAAGGACTGGTGTTACATTTCCGGTGCTTGCACAGTAAGTCGGAAAAGGGGGTGGATATTGGGGAGCAGAATAACCTGGGTGTCGCAGGGGGAAATGGTCCTTTTGAAATGCTGAGGAGGAGGGGGAGGTTGGTTTGGCTGTGGAATCATGCTAGAGGTGGTGGAAATGGTGAATAATGATCCATTGAATGTGAAAGTTGGCGGGAGAGGACAAGGAAAACCCTATCATGGTTCTGGGAGGGAGAGTAAGGGAGAGAAGAGAAGTAAGAGAAAAGGGATGGGCACAGTCAAGGGCCCTGTCCATCATGGTGCAGGGAGATCCTTGGTTAAGGAAAAAGGAAGCACGAGCATGGAAGGTTAGCATTGTCAAAACAGGTGTGATGGAATAAGGGAACAAGTGTAGTCAAGGTGGGAGTAAGTGGGCTTATAATGAATTTTATTTGACAGCCCGTCCCCAGAAATGGAGGTAGAGAATTGAGGAAGGGCAGAGTTGGAGATAAACTATTTGAAGGTGCCAGAAAGGTGGAAGTTGGAAATAAGTTGATGAAAGCTTCCAGCTCGTGAAAAGAGTAGGAAATAATACTGATACCATCAACAGTGTCCCAAAAAAGAGGTGAGGGTGGAGATCTGAATAGGACTGGAAGAAAGAATGTTCCACATATCCAAAGAAAATATGCTAAGAACCCTACAGGTTCCTATAGAAATGTCTTATACTTGGAGGAAGTGAGTGAAGTCAAAAGAAAAGTTGAAGTTGAGAACAAGCTGAGACAGACTGGGAGTGTGGTGTTTGGGCAGTGGCAGCTTCAGAGTAGTGGCGGAGGGCTCTCAGGCTCTTTGGAGATCTGAAGCGATTGGATGTGAGGTGATCCTCCTGACTCGCTCTGTATTTTAACATTTGTAGTTTCCTGTTCCTAGCCATCTCCTTTTCTGTATGGATTTCCAATCTCTCTACCCTCAACAACCCCTTCCTGTCCCATGGCAGCTTCCTTGCAAGCACTGGAAATGCACCCCCTTTCAGGCAAAACAGTGATTTACTTGTACCCCTTGCAATTTAGTATTTAGTATTTGCTACTCTCAACGTGGTCTCTTCTACACTGGGGAGATCAAACACAAATTGGGTACTCCCTTTGCAGAAGACCTCTGTTCAGTCTGCAAGTGTGACCCTGAGTTTCCAGCCTCCTGTCATTTTAATTATCCATCCCACTCCCAATCTGACTCAGCCTCCTACACTCTTCTAATGAAATTCAGTGGAAGCTTGAGGAATAACACCTCATCTTTTGATTAGGCACTTGCAGCCTTTGGGACTCAACATTGAGTTCAACAGTTTCAGAATGTAACCACTGCTCCCATTTGCTTCCAATCTTGGGACTGATTGCCCTTCAACCTCTCCCCCCAATCATGGGGCTGATCTTCCTGTCTAATAGATGGATATCCATTTACTGAATCAGGCAGCAGAAGACATTCTGAGAATCATGACTGTTTTATTGTTAAACTATAGTTCAGTACAAATACCAGTTTCCACTCTTGCCTTCTGGGTCCTTTCCCTGTCCAGAAGCAAAACCCCCCTCTACTAGGGAAAAACCCAGTCCTTAAGTACAGGTTACACCTGCCCTCAATTCCCTGAAGCTCATCCTGGTTTATTTTTAAAGGGACCTGCATTTCTAACATTGTCACTTTAGGACTCAACATTGAGTTCAACATTTCAGATCATAACCACTGCTCTCATTTTAAGTAAGTTGCAAGGAAGAAATAAATTTTTACAAATGGATATGGACAGGTTAGGTGAATGGGCCAAAATTTGGTCGATGGAGTTTAATGGATAAGTGTAAGGTTATCAATTTTGGTCGGAAGAATAAAAAGGCGACTTATTATTTAAATGGAGAGAAACTTCAGAATGCTTCAGTTCAGAGGGATCTGGGTGTCCTTGTGCATGAATCGCTGAAAGCTAGTACACAGGTACAGCAGGTAATAAGGAAGGCAAATTGAATTTTGGCATTTATTGCTAAAGGAATAGAGTATAAAAATAGGCAAGTGTTGTTGCAACTGTACAAGGCATTGGTGAGACCATACCTGGAGTACTGTGCACAGTTTTGGTCCCCTTACTTGAGGAAGGGTGTAGTTGCATTGGAGGTGGTTCAGAGGAGGCTCACTAGATTGATTCCACAGATGCGGGGCTTGTCTTATGAGGAAAGATTGAGCAGGTTAGGCCTATACTCACTAGAGTTTAGAAGGATGAGAGGAGATCTAATTGAGGTATATAAGATGCTAAAGGAGATAGACAAAGTAGATAAGTATCACCAACTTCAACACCTCTGTGTTCTTTTGTTCTTTTGTCTGTGACATCTTTTGATTATCTGCTCCTATCACTGCTTGCTTGTCCCTACAACCACACCCCCCCTCCACTTCTCTCTCCCCCCCCCCACCTTAAACCAGCTTATATTTCACCCCCTCCTAATATTCACTCAGTTCTGTTGAAGGGTCATGAGGACTTGAAACGTAACCTCTTTTCTGCCGATGCTGCCAGACCTGACTTTTTCCATGTAATTCTGTTTTTGCTTTGGATTTCCAGCATCCGCAGTTTTTTGTTTTTATATTAGAGAGGCCATAGTTTTAGGCTAAGGGATGGTAGATTTAAATCAGAGATGAGGAGGAATTACTTTTCTCAAAGGGTCATGAATCTGTGGAATTCACTACCTCAGCATGCAGTAAATGCCAGGACGCTGAATAAATTTAAGGAGATAGACAGATTTTAAATTAGTAACGGGGTTGAAAGGTTATGGGGAGAGGGCGGAAAATTGGAGTTGAGGCCGAAATGAGATCAGCCATAATCGTAATGAATGGCGGGGCAGGTTCAAGGAGTTGAATTGCCTACTCTTCCACTTTCTTATGTTATGTTCTTCAGGCAGCAATTCTCTTGTTGAAGATTCTGCCGTTGCTATTTTATACCATTTCTAGATGCATGTTTTGTTCCTTTACTTGCCCCATTACCATCATCTTGTGCCTTGCACTATCATCCTATTTGTTATTTAATCTCCGCTGCCTTCCATCTTATCTCAGGCTTTCCCTTAAGTCCTTTCCTCCCCTCCTCTGTTCCCTGCCTCATTGCTTTTTTAAAACCGGCACATCTTTAATTTTTTTCTGCTTCTGACGCACAGCCATTGACCTGGAACGTTAACTTTGTTTCTCTTGCCGCACATGTTGTTCTGTATTTCCAGTATTTTCCCCCCTTATCTATGTTTTACTATTGGGCTCACACCCAAAAAACAAGATATCCTGACACATTCAAAAACCAGTTTAATAGGAATGTGTAGCTGAGTGTTGTTTCAAAGAAGTAATGATGAGCTCGACCATTTCAAAATAAGTGGTTTCCTCTTTTCACTCATTTGACAAAATCTGGTGAAGAAAAATGAAATTGATTTAATATTTTTTGAGCTGGAGATGGATGTTAAACTTTGATTTCAGAATAACATATTTATTTGGAGCGTTCCAATTGTACATTTAAGTTAGCACTACATGACAACCTAGCCACCCCATATAGCAGTTTGACTTTCGCTTTAGTTCATGTATTATTCAGAACCTGTCAAAGATGCATATTTTATGAGCTGTGTTTATTTTTTAAATTATTCATTCTCTGGATATGGTCAACATTAGCAGGGGCTGCATTTAATGCACTCTTCAGTCATTTGAATAGTGATTGAATAGTTGAATACAGCTGGGTGGCTTGCTAAGTCACTTCAAAGGGAAGTTACGGCTCTCATATTAGATAAATTAGACCCCTTTTAGATGATTCTCTTATTTGTTTTAGAAGAATACCTGTCTATCACTAGCACACCTGGATTTTGTTCAGTTATGTCGCATAATTTGTTGAGAGTGCGTACAAAAGTATGAAATTTGACAAATGTGATGATTCAGAATATTGTATTTTTTAACATTGTAGAAATAATTGGTTCCATTGAGCAAGTTGGAGGGTTGTATTTCATGACTGCCCTGTATAAGAAGCTGTCTGAAGCCATTCCCCAGCCTCCCTCAACCCTGCCATATTATTTTAGAATATTGCTGAAAAGTATACCTTTGCCGTTTCAGTTGCTGTGCTAGTCCTGAAGCAGAGTTGACTCTTCTGGCATTTGCTTTGGCCAGAGGAAGCATAGCCAAAGTGATGAGATCGCTTTTGACCATCAGTGATCACTTAGACACACAGTACGAAGCATCTCCACTCCTCACTGCTATGGCATCTGTACGACTAAACCAGCTTCAGAAATATGGTAAGTCTTACTGTTATGATCCCCATAGAGACAGATAGCTTTGAAGAGAAAGGAATCCCCAGGACCGAAACAACTAAAATCAACATTATTCAAACATTAATTAACAGGCAATGGATATTTTAATTAAAAAGGTAAAGTTTGTTTTGATTAGTTGATACAACAAAGATACGTGTCGTGTAGTTACAAGCACTTTTGCATTATTTCCAGCATGCATTTGGCACCATGGGCAATCTCTCAGTCTTTTCAACTGGGCCTTTTGTTTTGCAGGAACTCTCACTTCCCATCCTATTGCTTCGGCCTTGGCTGTTTTCCATCTGGCGTCTCCAGACATGGTTAGCGCTGACAAGGCACGTGTATATGAACCCTCTTGCCCTGGGGCCATGACTGTACTGATGCCACAGAATACCTAGAGACTCCCTTTCCCATTCCCTTTAAACAATTCAGTGGATTCTGGCAACACAGAAACAGCAGCAATCGGTATTGTCCCATCTAGAATCTCTCGCTCCTCTTGTTTTCAGGGTTTATTTTATTCTTACTTGGGATGTGGGCGTTGCTGGCTGGGCCAGCATTTTTATTGCCAATCCCTAATTGCCCTTGAGAAGGTGGTGGTGAGCCACTTCTGGAACCACTGTAGTCCATGTGTTGTAGGTACACTCACAATGCAGTTTAGGAGGGTGTTCCAGGATTTTGACCTAGGGACAGTGTAGGAACAACAATATAGTTTCAAGTCAGGACAGTATGTGACTTGGAGGGGAACTTGAAGGTGGTGGTGCTCCCATGCATCTACTGCCCTTGTTCTTCTCAGTAGTAGGGGTCACAGGTTTGAAAGGTGCTGTCGAAGGAGGCTTGGTGAGTTGCTGCAGTGCATCAATAGTTGGCACGCTGTGTTGCCACAGTTGCCAGGTGATGGATGGAGTGGATGTTGGAGGTGGTGGATGGGGTGCCAGTCAGTCGAACTGCTTGAAAATATTTTGTCCTTTCCAACTGTATAACAGACAGTGACACAGCCTCTGCTCTATTCTTAGTGCACTACTTCAACACCAGAATCTGTTCTAAAACTGCCAAACAGAAAACTGCTCCATTTGGAGAGAACCTTGCTTGTTTCCCGTCTACACAAATTCTGCGTGTTCTGAACTGCCAAACAGAAATTGCTGGCTGATTCAACCCCACTGTAATTAGCTTTGCATTTACCCATTGCTTCTTAGCTGTTTATCTACATGGCAACCCCAGGTCACATGAACATTTCTTGAAACCTAATAATGTCACAATCAGGAAACCAATTAATCCTCTTTTGGAATATTCCCCAGTCTGCTTTGATCGTGAAGGGACATCACACAAAAAGAAAATACATGTTTTCCACTTACTGTGCATTTTTATTCAATAAAATATTATTTATGCTCAGAAAACATATGGGGAGGCTCTTTCAATGTGTTCATGGATTGATCCTGGCCTACTGAACTGCCATTTCTATCTCATTATCATTCATTTATTATTCTTCATATAGTTTGCTACAATGTGTGTTTTCTTCTATGCATTTGGAAATATAATCTTCAGTAGCTGTCAGAATAGCTAACAGTGTGCTTTCACTGTAGTAAACATTGAATTGGCGAAGGTCCTCCTTTCTTAGGTGCCAGCCATGGCTCAGCAGTAGCACTAACTACCTTCTGAGTCAGAATGTTTGAGTGCCACCCCAGAGACTTAAGCACAAGATATAGGCTGAGATTTCTGTGCTGTACTGAGGGTACGCTGCACTGTTGGTAGTGTTACCTTATGGGCCAGATGTTAACCCAAAGCCCCCTCTAAGAAAAAGATCCAATGCAGCATTTGCAGAATAGCTGGGGAGTTCTCTCCAGAATAGAAATCTACATTATTAAGGACCCATGATGAATATGTCAGTTTTATAGACCTTGGGTATATTTTTCTTCATCCATGATTTCAACCTGACGTACCCAGGAAGAATGGAGCAGGTTTAGGTCAAATACCTGCTTTGCATGCTGATTTTACACTCTATTGACTTCATGTTTTCACCTGCCAGTTTTGGACAAAATCAGGGCTTCGCCCTGCCATTTGTCACTAAAAGTAGTTAGCAGTAAGGAAAACTTAAACATAGTTAGGAAGTGCTGAAGGACAATTTTATTTGACAGGGTGCCATGCGGCCGACTGGGGAATACTGGGGAATGTGACGATTTGGATTCATAATTGGTTCAGTGACAGGAAACAAAGGGTAATGGTTGATGGATGTTTTTGTGAATTGGAAGCGGTTTCACAGGGCTCAGTGTTGGGTCTCTTGCTGTTTGTTGTGTTTCTTAATGATTTGGACTTAAATGTGGGAAGTGTGATTGGGAAATTTGACACAAAAATTGCCGCATAGCTGATAGTGGAAATGATAGCTGTTGTCTCCAGAATGATATCAATGGTTTGGTTGAGTGGGCAAAATAGTGGTAGATAGAATTCAATCCAGAGAAGTGTGAGGTGATGCATTTGGGGTGGGCAAACAAAGCAAGGGAATCCACAATTAATGGGAGGATATTGGGGGGTAGAGGAAGTGAGAGACCATGGTATGCATGTCCACAGATCCCTGAAAGTAACAGGACAGGTGGATAAGGTGGTAAAGAAAGCATATGGAATGCTTTCCTTTATTGGATGAGGTATAGAAAACAAAAGCAGAGAGCTATGCCTGTCTCTTTATGGGGTATGTGGAACATTCCTTGTTGCAGTCCTACTCTGGCCCCCTTCCACAACTCTTTCTCCGGTACATCGATGATTACTTCGGTGCCGCTTCATGCTCTCGTCGGGACTTGGAAAAATTTATTAATTTTGCTTCCAATCTCCACCCCTCCATCATTTTCACGTGGTCCATCTCTGACACTTCCCTTCCCTTCCTTGACCTCTCTGTCTCAATCTCTGGTGATAGACTGTCCACCAATATCCATTACAAACCCACTGACTCCCACAGCTATCTCGACTACAGCTCCTCACACCCCGCTTCCTGTAAGGACTCCATCCCATTCTCTCAGTTCCTTCGCCTCCGTCGCATCTGTTCCGATGATGCTACATTGAAAAACAGTTCCTCTGACATGTCCTCCTTCTTCCTTAACCGAGGTTTTCCACCCACAGTCGTTGACAGGACCCTCAACCGTGTCCGGCCCATCTCCCGCGCATCCGCCCTCACGCCTTCTCCTCCCTCCCAGAAACATGATAGGGTCCCCCTTGTCCTCACTTATCACCCCACCAGCCTCCGCATTCAAAGGATCATCCTCCGCCATTTCCGCCAACTCCAGCACGATGCCACCACCAAACACATCTTCCCTTCACCCCCCTTATCGGCATTCCGTAGGGATCGCTCCCTCCGTGACACCCTGGTCCACTGCTCCATCACCCCCTACTCCTCAACCCCCTCCTATGGCACCACCCCATGCCCACGCAAAAGATGCAACACCTGCCCCTTCACTTCCTCTCTCCTCACCATCCAAGGACCCAAACACTCCTTTCAGGTGAAGCAGCATTTCACTTGCATTTCCCCCAACTTAGTCTACTGCATTCGTTGCTCCCAATGTGGTCTCCTCTACATTGGAGAGACCAAACGTAAACTGGGCGACCGCTTTGCAGAACATCTGCGGTCTGTCCGCAAGAATGACCCAAACCTCCCTGTCGCTTGCCATTTTAACACTCCACCCTGCTCTCTTGCCCACATATCTGTCCTTGGCTTGCTGCATTGTTCCAGTGAAGCCCAACGCAAACTGGAGGAACAGCACCTCATCTTCCGACTAGGGACTTTACAGCCATCCAGACTGAATATTGAGTTCAACAACTTTAGGTCGTGAGCTCCCTCCCCCATCCCCACCCCCTTTCTGTTTCCCCCTTCCTTTTTTTTTCCAATAAATTATAAAGATTTTCCTTTTCCCACCTATTTCCATTATAAAAAAAAAACCCCACTAGAGCTATACCTTGAGTGCCCTACCATCCATTCTTAATTAGCACATTCGTTTAGATAATATCACCAACTTTAACTTTAACACCTATGTGTTCTATTGTACTATTGTCGTTGACATCTTTTGATGATCTGCTTCTATCACTGCTTGTTTGTCCCTACAACCACACCACCCCCCCCTCCACCTCTCTGTCTCTCTATCTCTCCGCCCCCCACACACACACCTTAAACCAGCTTATATTTCAACTCTTTCTTGGACTCGAACTCAAGTTCTGTCGAAGGGTCATGAGGACTCGAAACGTCAACTCTTTTCTTCTCCGCCGATGCTGCCAGACCTGCTGAGTTTTTCCAGGTAATTCTGTTTTTGTTATGTAATATAAAACGCTGGTTAAGCCACAGCTGGAATTTTGTGTACAGTTCTGGTTGCCACATTACAGGAAGGACATAATTATGCTGGACAGAGTGCAGTGGGGGTTCATAAGAATGTAGCCAGGGCTTGAAAATTGGAGCTATGAGGGAAGATTGAATAGGCTGGGGCTCTTTTCCTTGGAACTGAGGTGGCTGAGGTGTGACCTGATTGAGATGTACAAGATTATGAGGGGCCTAGGCAGAGTAGACAGGGATGCCCTGTTTCACCTAGCGGAGAAGTCAGTTACCAGGGGCACAGATTTAAGGTGATTGGTAGAAGGATTAGAGGGGACATGAGGAAAAACTTCTTCACCCAGAGGGTGGTGGGTATTTGGAATTCGCTGCCTAGTTTGTTGGTGGAGGCAGAAACCCTCAACCCATTCTGCACCTAAGGTGCTGTAACCTTCAAGGCTACAGACCAGGTGCTGGAAGGTGGGATTAGAATGAGCAGCTAGTTTAAAATTTTTTTTTCTTTTTCGGCCGGCCCAGACACAATGGGCTGAATGGTCTCTTTCTGTGCTCTAACTTTTCTAGGGTGTCAAGGACAACATTTATCCTTCAACCAATATCACTAAAACAGCTTACCTGACCATGTATCTCATTACTGTTTGTGGGACCACAAAGCGGTGTGCAAATTGCCTGCCGTGCTCCCTATCTGACAAGATGGTAGGCGGCTGGAGCGGGTGGTGGTAAAGAGAATGGGTGCTCTGGGCAGCAGGCTGGCAGGTGGCCCGGGAGCCTCGGTGTGTGAGGGGAGGAAGCGCAAGCGGCAGGGGTCTGATGGGGAGGAGGATGAGGAGAGGGCGGAGAGTGAGGCTTGGGAGGCAGGCGGGCTGTGGAGGAAAAAGTTGAAAAGCACTTCCTAGTACATTTATCAGACTCTCTTCCTTGCTGGAGAAGATTGTGATATCACTATCTGTGCACTGGGACAGGAATGGCACCTTCATAAAATCTACCTGTTTCAGTCTGGTTACTATTCAAGTAAGTTCAGTGGATCATGGAAGGAATCAAATATGTCACAACAGCTCTTCAAAAGTACTTCATTGGCTGGAAAGTGCACCATATAAATGCAATAAAAACAGGAAATGCTGGAAAAACTCAGGTCTTTCCAGCATTTCCTGTTTGTATTTCAGATTTCCAGCACCTGCAGTATTTTGCTCTTTCTTTGGTGCTTATATAAATGCAAATTCTTTTATATAAAAATGAACCTCTGTAAAGGTGCTTAAATATAAAAGGGACTTTTTCATTTCTAAAAGTGGCTGCATTTGCTTAATCAATGAGTGGAGAAAATAAAGTGACCATGGCCATTCACTATAGAGAAGTTGTCACATTTTCGGAAGCCTGTTAATATCATACGTAACCCCCATTTGAGGTTTTCTTTTAAGAGGATTGAGAGTCATGAGCATGTGGCTGGATGGTTATTGAATTTTTTTATGATAATGTTCCCCATTGAAGTTTAAATCAAAAAAAGGTGGGACATAGCATGAAAAATAGGAGCAGGGGTAGACATGCTACCTTTGAACCTGCCCCACTATTCAGTATGATCTTGGCTGATCTTCTAAAAATCCATCGATCTCAGTCTTGAATACATTTGATGACTGAGCTTCCACAGCCCTCTGGGGTAGTAAATTCCAAAGATTCATAACCCCCCGGGTGAAGACATTTCCTATCTCAGGTGTAAATGGCCAGCCCCTTATGCTGAGACTTGCCCCCTAATTTGTGCTCTCCAGCTAGTAAAAACAACCTTTCAGCATCTACTCTGCCTGTCAAGTCCTCAATGTGTGCATTGAAGACTGTGAAATTGAAATATTTGCTGTATGAATTGTTCATTATTTATGCTTCACTGTATAATCTAGATTTCAATTGCTCTCTGCACTGCTGTAACCACAGCGCCATCCTCATTGTCATTCAAATTCAGCTCTTTGCGGTCTCCATAAAAGCTTGTCCTACATTAAGAGATTTGGTGAAAACAGTGAAGTTAACATGAAAATACTTTAATGTTGTATGTGGCTATTGTCATATTTGGTCTTCTGACACTAGATGTAGCCACAGCACTAGCCTGCGGAAATGAAAGAGCTAAATAACATTAGAATATAAAAGCTTAATTTTTCTATGGAGAGAAAGAACTGACTCTTTCTCTCCACAGATGCTGTTAGGCCTACTGAGCTTTCCAGAATGTTCTGAATTTGTTTCAAATCTTGGTGTTAGAAAGGTGTATCATGATATTGTCGTTATAAAGCAGATCGACTCTGATAATGGCCTAGCTTAATGCAGAGCTGCTGCAGGATAGGCACTGTTACTTTGTAGGGAGTGAGCACATCCTTAAGGGCAGTGGCCTTTGGCGTTGGACTGGAGAGAAATATCTTGTTTAAAATCCTGGATTCATAGCCATCAGAGTCAGCACTAATTTGCTCAGGGAACCCAACTACATCCCTTGGTATTGAGATCTCATTGCTATACCTAGCTCTGAAAGAATGTCGTCACTGATATTGTTGCCAATGAATTCTATGTAAATCCAAAACAGATTAGTTACGTCAGAGCCTTTTGATGGAGCTAATTATTGGCCGAATAAATGATGTACCCAAGTTGGACGCCTGACACGATTGCTGGGCAATATTGCTGTTGTATCTAAGGTACAAACCTTTCAGACTGTATTCCCTGAGGGATAAGTACACATCTAAAAAGCCATAACAGGTGAATCAGCACGTGTCAATGTCTTTTCTGTATTTTCAGATTTTATTTTACATTTGCAGTTTTTGTCTTAATATTCAAATTCATGGTTTGTTAGTGTAGAGTACTCCACCATAAAGGAAGAATTACATTTACATCGTACCTTTTATGATCTCGTGACAAATTTGCTTCACAGCCAATGAAGTATAATGTAGTCGTTGTTGTAATACAGGAACATGACAGCTAATTTGTGAACAACAAGCAGCAGTAAGATGCATAACCAGATCAGTTGTTTTTAGTGATGTTAGTTCAGAGATAAATATTGCCCAGGACACCAGGAGAACTCCTCTGTTTTCCTTCAAATAGTGCCATGGTCCAACAAAAGGAGCAATACCGCCTCCGTTTAATGGCTTGTGTGAAAGATGATACCTCTCAACTTTGCCGCACTCCTTCAGTCAGCCTGGATTTTCTACTGGAATGGGGTTAAACCCACAAGCTTCTTTCTTTCAGGTGAAGGTGCTACCAACTAAGTTAAGGCTGACACCTGAAGATTAACTTACCTTCACAAACTAGAACTCAAAAAAGTATGTGTAAACTAGTTCAGGGTTACACTGTCAGCCCTTCATTTTAGATAATGGGTAACCCACTGTTTGTGTGGGTATGATCCATTTTCTTTGGAAATTTCTCAGGTTGAAGAGAAAAAAGAGAACCCTTGTTATGGGCAGCATGCTAGAGAATTACAGCACAATGAATGATCAAACTTCAATTCAGCCAAATTGATGACTCATTGGTTAAAACTATCATTTTACACACAAGATTCCAAAATATGATATAAGCAAAATACTGCAGATTGCTGGAAACCTGAAATAAAAACAGAAAATGCTGGAAAAACTCAGCAGGTCTGACAGCATCTGTGGAGAAAGAAACACAGTTTACTCTGCATTTAGCAATGTTAGCTGAGAGGAAAATGTTGTGTTGTGAGGGAGTAGGAGACCACTTTCAGCATTGCCTATCTTGTGTGTGTGCTTGGTATTTAGCTTCCCCAGAAACTATTGAGCTAAGCCTGTGGAGGATGAATGTCTTTTGAAGAATGATGAGCTGCCAATCAGATAAATGGGTTATCTGATGGTCTCCAGAGGTGTGAAGGTTTATAATGAGTTAACTTACGTTTAAATCTTGGGGCTGTGCGTTTTGAAAGAGCCTGCTAAAAATTTGGTTTCCTCTTTGCAGGGAAACCACTGCAGTTGACTGTGGAGGCATGTGATGCCAAAGAAGGAAAAGAAAAGGGATTTGGGCCGACTGCTGTGCTCTATGAATCACTGCTGGGAGATGGTAAATGTTATAAATGTGATTCTTCATAAGGAGCTGGTACAATGAAGGGAGAAGGAAGAGACAAAGGAGGCGAGGGTTACAGGGCAGTGGGAAATAGTGGGTAAATAGCAGACACCAGTTGCCTCTGGGGAGTGGTGCTTATGTAAGAGGTAGTGGTGTTGGAATTTCATCTAGGTGGGGGAGATATCTGTGTCATCTTTCAGTAATGATTTGCTGTGGGAAGGTGCTTTTGGGCTTTTGTGATTGGGGAGGTAGGGGGAGAGGGGTTTTTAACTCTGGGGGGTATACTTTGGTATCAACTGCTGTAAATTATTCCCTTGATCTGTTGCAGGCTTTCTGTCAGAGGCCGGCCATACACGAGCCAGCTTCATTCTGTCAACTAGAACAAAATTAGCCATCCAGGTGTCTCAGATCAGGATCAAGGTAAGTGCATTGTCCTGGGCACAGGTACGGGCTCAGCTACCTCCAGCGCTGTCCAGCCTTCACTGAAACATCCACATTTCAATCACCTTTAGACATAATTTCTGTCCTCACTGTCTTTGCCCTCCATAAACTCCCTTCTCGAAAGCCCTACTCTCTCTTCTGTCATGACCTACTCAAAGCCCCACTTGTTTATCAATCACCCCATCAACCCCTCCACCCTCCACTTCCTCACTGACTCAAAGTCTCTCCAGATAAGACAATGTCTTGAATTTAAGAACTTCGCCATCTTCAATTCTTCCAGAGCTTCTTCAGCCCTTCCTATACCATTTAGTCCACTGAGCTTTCGCTTGGCTCTTAACAGTCTTCTGTTTCAAACAAGCTCACTATCATTTTCTCATGGCCCTCTCCCTTTCTATTCTGCCCTCTTTCCTCGCTCCTCCCTCCCTTTCCATGCTCTCTTTGTCCTTTCCCCTCCCCTTGGGACCTTTTCCATGTTGAAGGCAGGCACTATACCTGAATCACGTTTGTGAGGCTGCCAGAGGTATCTGATTATCTGGCTGCCCAAGAAGCAGCATATTCGGCTGGTTAGTTCATGTCATCTTTTCTGTGCTTTGCTCAGGTCCATAACGGGGCTAAAGGAGCCAAATGTGGTTTAATTTTTGCATATAATGATGACTCAGAAACTTTTGATGCAGAGAAACATTTCAAGAGGTTTGAAAAGTACAATAAATGGAAGCTGCAAGAATTCCGACAGTTTGTGAAGGAAAGGTGAGACAAGCGTCAAATTGTGCTAACTAATTTAGATCATGGGCTGTTTACTCAATTTGACAAACTGGGAAAAGTCCCAGTGTGAACTTTTCTGGTACAAGTTATGCGACTACCTCGCCTGTGAAATCATGACCTTGTTGTATGAGCTACGTCAGATGCATGTGATATGCATAGCTGCCACAGTAAAGCAACTATTCAATTTAAAGGCTTTATTGGGTACAGATGAGTCTGTATTTGTCAGTCTAGTATCTCTGGCTGAAGCAGTGCTACAAATGCTGCTGTGTTGTTCTTCCCTTGTTCAATGTACTACTGATGCTATATACATGCATTGCAGGTTGTTTTAAATAGCTAATTTTCAATGGTTACTTTGTTTGAAGCATGCAACCTGTATCAAAACCCAATTACAAAACTGGTACTGAGAACATGTCCAATTGCCCTGTTGATATCCATGGAGATATAAATTATGGAGCAAGAGATCATTATGGGATAGATTAAGTGGTGATGTTGTTAGTTCTGTATTGTGCACTTCTATAGATCCAGCTGTTGGAAAGCTTTGTTTAAAGTTGTTGTGAAGTGTCATAAATGGGTTGATACCCATGATTCCCAGGTAACCGGTTCCTGATCTGGACACAGTGGAAAGCAGCTGTCCCCCTCTCTGAAGTGGGAGAAGCGGAGAGCTCTCCATTGAAACAATTTGCAGGAGTTATTGTCTAGTGTTAAAGAAAGGCCTAAAGCAACTTATATATAGAAAACAACTTCTATATCTAAGTACAATGTCATGTTGAAAATGATTTCTTACAACCAGGTTGTTTAGAACTTGTTGAATGTTTATGATAATTCCCTTTCCTCCTATTACCTCCCCCACCCACTCACCCCCCAAAAAAACTGCTTGGGAGCATAATATTTAGAAATTGGGTATTTTTAAAATTCATTTATGGGATGTGGGCATTGCTGAGCATTTATTGCCCATCCCTAATTGCTCTGGAGCAGGTGATGGTGAGCTGCCTTCTTGAACTGCTACAGCCCATGTGGCGTAGGTACACCCACAGTGCTGTTAGGAAGGGAGTTCCAGGATTTTGACCAGCGACAATGAAGGAACAACGATATATTTCCAAGTCAGGATGGTTAGTGGCTTAGAGGGGACCTTACAGGTGGCAGTGTTCCCATGTATCTGCTGCCTTTGCCCTTCTAGATGGTAGTGGTCGTGGTTTTAGAAGGTGCTGCCTAAGGAGCCTTGGTGTGTTTCTGTAGTGCATCTTGTAGATGGTACACACTGCTGCTACGGATATGGTGTGTGTGCTAGAAACTCAGTTATTTTTAAGTCAAGTTTTCAGGTGAGGTTTGACCAAGATGTCAATAAAATGCATTATGGTAAGAAAATGTTTGCCTTGTCATCTAGACTGTTGCTGTTGTCCAGAGAATGGCATGTTATTTACTTTTATAACTGATGGTTATTTCCCTCCATCTACACCAGGCATAGTGGCCAGAATGTTGATCTGGATGGCGATGATCCTGTTGGCTGGTTTGAACTGGAAGATGAATGGAATGAGACAGAAGTAAAATTACAGACCTGTCGAATCAGCAAGGTAAGCAAGCACCAACAATGTCACTTCCATCTGTGTTTTTATTAGAACTGGAAGTTTTGGGGTTTGTTTAGTTGAGATTCAACCTTCAAGTTATTGAGAGACAAGTAATGGTGTAGTAATCCTAATTGCTATCTGTAAATTAGATATGTATATTACTTTCCTGAAATATATATTACATAGCTTTGTTTTTGACTTGAATTATATAAAACAGTGAAATGTCTGCTTAAAAGTTGAGAGCCACTGCTATTGTTGAATATGGCAGTACGTTTCTTGTGAATAAAGAGGTGAGATTTTTGTTATAGGCACTTGATGTTCCAGTTGGTACCACTGGGGGTCACCTGTGTATTGGTTATTTCTGCAAGCTATAACTAGATTTGACTTGCTCTTGAAATTGATATGTGAACATACGAACATATGAATTAGGAGCAGGAGTAGGCCATTCAGCCCTGCTCCACCATTCAATAAGATCATGGCTGATTTGATTGTGGCCTCAACTCCACATTCCACCTATCCCCCAATAATCTTTCAGAATTAATTTTAATTTTGGGGAGCCCAACATGTAAGTGCACTGTGCTTATTGTGAATAATGCAGGAAAAAGTAGTGCAATTTTTCCTTAAGAAAACATTTTATAAAGTTGAGGCAAAATAGAAAAATGAAGCTTTTATATTCTAATATTATTTAGCTCTTTCATTTCCGCAGGCTATTGATTTCAAGTGTTATGGCTACAGTGTCAGAGAAGACCAAATATGACAAGCCACATACAACATTAAAGTATTTTCATGTTAACTTCACAGTTTTCACCAAATCTCTTAATGTAGGACAAGCTTTTATGGAGACCGCAAAGAGCTGAATTTGAATGACAATGAGGATGGCGCTGTGGTTACAGCAGTGCAGAGAGCAATTGAAATCTAGATTATACAGTGAAGCATAAATAATGAACAATTCATACAGCAAATATTTCAATTTCACAGTCTTCAATGCACACAGTGAGGACTTGACAGGCAGAGTAGATGCTGAAAGGTTGTTTTTACTAGCTGGAGAGCACAAATTAGGGGGCAAGTCTCAGCATAAGGGGCTGGCCATTTACACCTGAGATGAGAAATGTCTTCACCCGGGGGGTTACGAATCTTTGGAATTTACTACCCCAGAGGGCTGTGGAAGCTCAGTCATCAAATGTATTCAAGGCTGAGATCGATGGATTTGGGCTCTAATGATAAGATTGCTCATTTGCAGCAGTCTTCTAGGTGATTAGGCTGGACATGGAGCTCCCTCACTGTTGGATGGTCACTATTCAAATGCAGCTTGAATTTGAATCAGCATTGCTAAGAACGCATAATGAAATGCTTTAATAAATCTGATCAGGTTTCTGTAAGTAAGCAAGGTGTTGCACTAGTGACCCAAATCAGACAGTAACTCAGTAAAAGTCACATGGAATGTTGTTTGATTATATTATTTTTCTTCGTTCGTGGGATATGGGCGTTGCTGACGAGGCTCACGTTTATTTGCTCATCCCTAATTACCTTTGAGAAGGGGCTGGTGAGCTCCTTTCTTGAACTGCTGCATCCCACAGCACTATTAGGGAGAGAATTCCAGGAATTTGACCCAATGATAGTGAAGGAGTGGCGATATAGTTACAAGTCGGGTGGTGTGTGACTTGGCAGGGAGCTTTTAAAATTCATTCATGGGATGTGCATTTCACTGGCTGGGCCAGCATTTATCGCTCAACTCTAATTGCCCTTGAGAAGGTGATGATGAGCTGCCTTCTTGAACAGCTGCAGTCAGTGTGGTGTAGATACACCAACAGTGCTGTTAGGGAGGGAGTTCCAGGATTTTGACCCAGCGACAGTGAAGGAACGGTGATATATTTCCAAATCAGGATGGTTAGTGGCTTGGAGGGGGAGTTGCAGGTGCTGGTGTTCCCATGTGTCTGCTGCTCTTGTTCTTCTAGGTCATGGGATTGGAAGGTGCTGTTTAAAGAGCCTTGGTGTGATCCTGCAGTGCATCTTATATGTAGTACACGCTGCCACTGTTGGCTGGTGGAGGCGGGTGTGAATGTTTAAGGCGGTGGTTAGCTTGCTTTGTCCTGGATGATGTTGAGCTTTTTCAGTGTTGTTAAAGTTGCACTCATCCAGGCAAGTGGAGAGTATTTCATCACACTCCTGACTTGTGCCTTGTAGATGGTGGACAGGCTTTGGGGAGTCAGGAGGTTGAGTTACACGCCTCAATGTTCCCAGCCTCTGACTTGCTCTTGTAGCCACAGTATTTATATGGCTAGTACAGTTCAGTTTCTGGTCGATGGTAACCCCCAGGATGTTGTTAGTGGGGGATTCAGCAATGTTAATGGCATTGAATTTCAAGGGGAATTGGTTAGATTCTCTCTTGTTGGAGATGGTTATTGCCTGGCACCTGTATGGCACAAATGTTACTTGCCACTTGTCAGCCCAAGCATGGATATTGCCCTTGCATTGTTGCATGTGGACAGGGGCTGCTTCAGTGTCTGTGGAGATGTGAAGGGTACTGAAAATTGTGCAAGCATCAGTGAACATTCCCACTTCTGACCTTATGATGGAAGGAAGGTCATTGATGAAGCACCTGAAGATGGTTGGGCAGTACCCTGAGGAACTCCTGTAGTGATGTCATGGGACTGAGATGGTTGACCTTCAACAACCACAACCATCTTCCTTTGTGCAATGTATGACTCCAACCAATGGGAACTTTTTCACTGATTTCCACTGACTTCAGTTTTGCTAGGACTACTTAATGCTGGGAAGAGTGTCTTGCAGTCAGCATTGCGGTGAAGCAGTCTGGGAAGTGTGTCTTGCAGTCAGCGTCGTGGTGAAGCAGCCTGGCAAGAGTGTCCTACTGTCAGCATCGCGGTGAAGCAGCTGGAGAAGTGTGAACTGTAGTCAGCATCATGCTGAAGCAACCTGGGAAGTGTGAGCTGTAGTCAGCATCGTGCTGAAGCAGCCTGGGAAGTGTGTGCTGCAGTCAGCATTGTGCTGAAGCAGCCTGGGAAGTGTGTGCTGCAGTCAGCATTGTGCTGAAGCAGTCTGGGAAGTGTGTCCTGCAGTCAGCATCGCTGTGAAACAGTCTGGGAAGAGCGTCCTGCAGTCAGCATCGCTGTGAAGCAGTCTGGGAAGAGCATCCTGCAGTCAGAATCGTGGTGAAGCAGTCTGGGAAGAGCGTCCTGCAGTCAGCATCGTGGTGAAGCAGTCTGGGAAGAGTGTCTGCAGTCAGCATTGTGGTGAGGCAGTCTGGGAAGAGCGTCCTGCAGTCAGCACCGTGGTGAAACAGTCTGGGAAGTGTGTCCTGCAGTCAAGTTCTTGTTGAAAATAATGAGTGACATCACAAGACAGCGCAAGAGAACGGCAGAGAGTTCAGAACCAGTGTGCGTGTGGGGAAGCTTCAAAAAGTGACGACAGCACAAAGGTGAGAGCTGATTGGTGAGTAGTGGGTAAGTGTTTTACTCCAGTTTTTTTCTTTAGTTTTTCTCCAGTTTAAAATAGATTAAGCTAAGGAAAGGTAAGGGTTCTAGTTTTTATTTAAAGTGCATAAATAATTTAACTTTTTTCACTGTATTTAGCTTAAAGTAAAGGTTTTTTTTTCAACTAGAGGCATGGCAGGGCAGCTCAGTCCCATGTTATGTACCGCCTGCAACATGCGGGATGTCCTAGATGCTCCTTGCGCTCTGACCGGCCACGTGCAGGAAGTGCCACCAGCTGCAGCTACTTGAGCTCCATGTTTCGGAGCTTGAACAGCAGCTGGAGGCACTGAGGTGCATCTACGAGGCTGAGAGTTTCGTGGATAGCACTTTTTTAGACATGGTCACCCCACAGCTTACGGAAGTGCAGACAGAGAGGGAATGGGCAACCATCAGTCAGAAGAAAGGGTCAGACAGGTAGTCAGGAAATCCCCAGGGTGCATCCCGCTTGTGAACCGTTTTTCTGTGTTGAAAAACAGTGAGGGTGACGGTTCCTCTGGGGAGTGCAGCCACGCTCATGGCACTTTGAGTGGCTCAGCTGCACAGTGGGGGAGGTAAAAGAGGGGAAGAGCAGTAGTGGTAGGTGAACAAAAACAGAAATACCTGGAAAAACTCAGCAGGTCTGGCAGCATCGGCGGAGAAGAACAAAGTTGACGTTTCGAGTCCTCATGACCCTTCAACAGAACTAAGTAAAAATTGGAAGAGGGGGGAGAGGAGAGAGAGAGAGAGAGAAGTGGGGCGGTGGTGGTTGTAGGGACAAGCCAAAGTAGTGGTAGGTGACTTGATAGTAAGGGGAACAGGCAGGTGCTTCTGCGGCCATAGACGTGACTCCAGGATGGTATGTTGCCTCCCTGGTGCCAGGGTCAAGGATGTCACTGATTGGCTGCAGGGCATTCTGAAGAGGAAGGGCAAACAGACAGAGATCCTGGTACATATTGATACCAACGACAGGTAGAAAGAGGGATGAGGTCCTGCAAGCAGAATTTAGGGAGCTACGAAACAGATTAAAAAACAGGACCTCAAAGGTAGTAACCTCTGGATTATTTCTGGTGCCATGAGCTGGTGAGAATAGGAATAAGAGGTTAGTCCAGATGAATGCATGGCTGGAGATATGATGCAGGAGGGAGGGCTTAAGATTTCCGGGACAGTGGGACCTGTACAAGGCAGGCGGGTTGCACCTGAACTGGAATGGGACCAACATCCTTGTGGGAGGTTTGCTGGTGCTGTTGGGGAGGGTTTAAATTAGCTTGGCAGGGGGATGGGATCCTGAGAGGGGGTTCAGCAGGGGGAGATGCACAGCCAAAATTAGAAGAGAGAGCAAGTGAGTCTGGAAGGCATAGAAATTATAGGCCAGTTAAGACATGAGGGATAAAAGTAAAAAACTGTGGATGCTGGAAATCCAAAACAAAAACAAAAATAAAAATACCTGGAAAAATTCAGCAGGTCTGACAGTATCTGCGGAGAGGAACACAGTAAACATTTTGAGTCCGTATGACTCTTCGATAGAGCTAAGGAAAAATAGAAGAGAGGTGAAATATAAGCTGGTTTAAGAGGGGGTAGGACAAGTAGAGCTGGATAGAGCGCCAGTGATAGGTGGAGATTGCCAAAAGATGTCATAGACAAAAGGACAAAGAGGTGTTGATGGCGGTGATATTATCTAAGAACTGTGCTAATTAGGTGACATTAAGGATAGAAAGCAAGATGAGCAAGGTACAGATAGCCCTAGTGGGGGTGGGGTGGGGGAAGGGATTGAAATAGGCTAAAAGATAGAGATTAAATAATGGATGGAAATACATTTAAAAATAAGGGAAATAGGTGGGGAAAGAAAAATCTATATAAATTATTGGAAAAAAGGGGGATCAGAAAGGGGGTGAGAATGGAGGAGAGAATTCATGATCTAAAATTGTCAAACTCAATATTCAGTCCGGAAGACTGTAAAGTGCCTAGTCGGAAGATGAGGTGCTGCTCCTTCATGTTTGGGTTGAGCTTCACTGGAACAATGCAACAGGCCAAGGACGGACATGTGGGCGTGAGAGCAGGGTGGAGTGTTGAAATGACACGCGACAGGGAGGTCTGGGTCATGCTTGCGGACAGACCGAAGGTGTTCCGCAAAGCATTCACCCAGTCTGTGTTTGGTTTCTCCGATGTAGAGGAAACCGCATTGGGAGCAGCGAATGCAGTAGACTAAATTGAGGGAAGTGCAAGTGAAATGCTGCTTCACTTGAAAGGAGTGTTTGGGCCCTTGGACGGTGAGGAGAGGGAAGTAAAGGGGCAGGTGATGCACCTTTTGCGGTTGCATGGGAAGGTGCCGGGGGAGGGGGTTGAGGTGTAGGGAGTGATGGAGGATTGGACCAGGGTGTCCCGGAGGGAATGATCCCTGAGGAATGCCGCTGGGGGGGGGGTAAAGGGAAGATGTGTTTGGTGGTGGCATCATGCTGGAGTTGGCGGAAATGGCGGAGGATGATCCTTTGAGTGTGGAAGCTGGTGGGGTGATTAGTGAGGACAAGGGGGACCCTATCATGGTTCAGGGAGGGAGAGGAAGGTGTGAGGGTGGATGCGCGGGAGATGGGCCGGACACGGTTGAGAGCCCTGTCAATCACCTTGGGTGATAAACCTCAGTTAAGGAAGAAGGAAGACATGTCAGAGGAACTGTTTTTGAAAGTGGCATCATCAGAACAGATGCGATGGAGGCGAAGGAACTGAGAGAATGGGATGGAGCACTTACAGGAAGCAGGGTGTGAAGAGCTGTAGATAAGGTAGTTGTGGGAGTTGGTAGGCTTGTAATGAATATCACCAGAAATTGAGACAGAGTGGTCAAGGAAGGGAAGTGTCAGAGATGAACCATGTGAAAACGATGGAGGGGTGGAAATTCGAAGCAAAATTAATAAATTTTTTCCAGGTCCAGACGAGAGCATGAAGCAGCACCGAAGCAATCATCGATGTACTGAAGAAAGAGTTTTGGGAGGGGGCCAGAGTAGGACTGGAACAAGGAATGTTCCACATACTCCATAAAGAGACAGGCATAACTGGGGCCCATCTTTTATTTGGAGGAAGTGAGAGGAGTTGAAGGAGAAATTGTTAAGTGAGAGATCAAGTTCAGCATGACGGAGGAGAGTAGTGGTGGATGGGGATTGTTTGGGCCTCTGTTCGAGGAAGAAGCGGAGAGCCCTCAGACCATCCCGGTGGGGGATGGAGGTGTAGAGGGATTGGACGTCCATGGTGAAGAGGAGGCGGTTGGGGCCAGGGAACTGGAAATTGTTGATGCGATATAGGGTGTCAGGAATCACGGATGTAGGTGGGAAGAGACTGGACAAGGGGAGAGAGAATGGAGTCAAGATAGCAAGAAATGAGTTCCGTGGGGCAGGAACCGGCTGACATGATCGGTCTGCCGGGACAGTCCTGTTTGTGGATTTTGGGTAGGAGGTAGAAGCGGGCCGTCCGAGGTTGGGAGACTGAGGTTGGAAGCTGTGAAAGGAAGATCTCCAGAGGAGATAAGGTCAGTAACAGTCTCGGAAACAATGGCTTGATGTTCAGTGGTGGGGTCATGGTCCAGGGGGAGGTCGGAGGAAGTGTCTGCGAGTTGAGGCTCAGCCTCTGTGAGGTAGAGGTCAGTGCGCCAGACAACAACAGCACCACCCTTGTCAGCAGGTTTGAAGACAATTTCAGGGTTGGACCTGAGAGAACGGAGTGACATCAGTCGACTCAGTTTCTCTGCTCTCTCACCCACTCTAACCTGTCTCTCTCTGAACTTGCTACACTCTGTTCTCTCAGGTCCAACCCTGACATTGTCATCAAACCTGCTGACAAGGGTGGTGCTGTGGTTGCCTGGCTCACTGACCTCTACCTCACAGAGGCTGAGCGTCAACTCGCAGACACTTCCTCCTATCTCCCCCTGAACCATGACCCCACCATTGAAATTAGAGTTCCAAATTGGGGGAAGGTAGATTTTAATAAGGTCAGATATGACTTGGCCAGAGCGGACTGGGAGCAGCTACTTTTAGGTAAATCTGCGTCAAAGCAGTGGGACTCATTCAAGAAGGAAATAGGGAGAGTGTAAGGCCAAGATTTGCCAGTAAAGATAAAGGGTGGGGCCAACAAATCCAGGGAACCCTGGATATTGAGGGATATGCAGGATTGGATTAAGAGAAAAAGGGAAGCTTATGGCAGATACCGAGGGCTCAAAACAGCGGATGCCCCAGAGGAGTACAGAATGTGTAGGGGGGAAACTTAAAAAGGAAATTACGAGAGCTAAAAGGGGGCATGAAAAAACATTGGCAGGTAAAATAGAGGAAAATCCAAAGTTATTTTACAAGTACATTAAGAGTAAGAGGATAACTAGGGAAAGAGTAGGGCCCATTAAGGACCATAGTGGTAACTTGTGTGTGGAGCCGGAAGATGTAGGTAGGGTTCTAAATGAATACTTTGTGTCGGTGTTCACAAGTGAGAGGGTCGGCATGGGTATGGAAATCAGGCAGAAAGACTGTGATATAATTAAAGAAATTAGCATAGAAAGGGAGGAGGTTCTAAGTGGCCTGGCAGGCTTAAAAGTAGATAAATCTCCAGGCCCGGATTAAATGTTTTCCAGGCTGTTGAGTGAGGCAAGGGAGGAGATAGGGGCGCTGGCAATAATTTTCAATACCCCTCTGACCACAGGAGAGGTGCCAGAGGACTGGAGGACAACCAATGTGGCATCGTTATTCAAGAAGGGAGGAAGGGATAAACCAGGAAATTACAGGCCAGTCAGTCTAACCTCAGTGGTGGGGAAACTATTGGAAACAATTCTGAGGGACAGAATTTATCTGTACTTGGAGAGGCAGGGATTAATCAAGGATGGTCAATATGGTTTTGTTAAGGGGAGGTCATATCTGACCAGTTTGATTGAATTTTTCGAAGAGGTGACCAGGTGTGTAGATGAGGGCAACGCATTTGACGCAGTTTACTTAGACTCCCGCATGGGAGACTGATAACGAAGGCAAGAGCCCGTGCGATCCAAGGCAATTTGGCAAACCGGATCCAGAATGGCTGAATGGCAGGAAGCAGATGGTGATGGTCGAAGGGTGTTTTTGTGACTGATTGCCTGTGTCCAGTGGGGTTCCACAGGGATTGGTGTTCGGTCCCTTGCTGTTTGTGGTATATATAAACAATTTAAACTTGAATGTAGGAGGGTTGATCGGTAAGTTCGCGGATGACACGAAAGTTGATGGGGTGGTAAATAGTGAGGAGGATAGCCATAGATTACAGGAGGATATAGACGGGCTGGTCAGATGGGCTGATAAGTGGCAAATGGAATTTAATCTGGATAAGTGATGCACTTGGGTAGGACAAACAAGACACGGGAATACACGATGAACGGTAGACCCTGAGAAGTACCGAGGATTAGAGGGACCTTGGTGTGCATGTGCACTGGTCCCTTAAGGTAGTGGGACAGGTAGATAAGTTGGTTAAGAAGGCATATGGGCTATTTGCCTTTATTAGCCGAGGCATAGAATATAAGAGCAGGGAGGTTATGCTGGAACTGCATAAAATGCTGGTTATGCCACAGCTAGAGAATTGTGTGCGGTTCTGGAATCCACAATATAGGAAGCATGTGATTGCACTAGAGAGAGTGCAGAGGAGATTTACCAGGATTTTGCCTGGGCTGGAGAGTTTTAGTTATGAGGAGAGATTGGATAGACTAGGGTTATTTTCCCTGGAGCAGAGGAGATTGAAGGGGGGGACATGATTGAGGTGTATAAAATTATGAGGGGCATAGATAGGGTAGACAGGGAGGAACTTTTCCCCTTGGCAGCGGGATCAATAACCAGGGGACATAGATTTAAAGGCAAGGGGCTGGAGGTTTGGAGAGGATGCGAGGAAGAAGTTTTTCTCCCAGAGGGTAGTGGGAATCTGGAACTCACTGCCTGAAAGGGTGGTGGAGACAGAAACCCTCATAACATTTAAGTAATATTTGGATGTGCACTTGTGATGCCATAGCATACAAGGCTATGGGCCTAGTTCTGGAAAATGGGATTAGAATAGTTAGGTACTTATTTAATCGGCGCAGACTCGATTGGCTGAAGGGCCTTTTTCTGTGCTGTAGACCTCTATGACTCTATGACACACTCTGTCAAATGCAGCCTTGATGTCAAGGGCAGTCACTTTCACCTCGCCTCTTTTTTCTATGTTTGGACCAAGGTTGTAATGAGATCAGGAGCCAAATGGCCCTTGTGGAACCCCTCCCGAGCATCAGTAAGTATGTTTTTGCTCATAAGTGCCGCTTGATAGCACTGTCGACGATACTTTCCATCACTTTTCAGATGATTGAGAGTACACTGATAGGGCAGTAATTGGCTAAGTTGGAATTGCTCTTCCTTTTGTGCCAGGACATACCTGGGCAATTTCCCACATTGCCAGGCAGCTGCCAGTGTTGTAGTTGTACTGGAGCAGCTTGGTTAGGGGCATGGCTAGTTCTTCAGTACTGTTGCCAGAATGTTGTCAGGGCCCGTTGCCTTTGTTGTATCCAGTGCCTTTCAGCCGTTTCTTGATATCACCTGGAGTGAATCGAATTGGCTGAAGACTGGCATCTGTGATGTTGGAGTGCTCGGGAGGAGGCCACGATGAATCATCCACTTGCCATTTCTGGCTAAAGATATATTTTTTTTATTCTTTCATGGGATGGGGGCATCACATTTATTGCCCATCACTAATTGCCCTTGAGAACTGAGTGGCTTCCTAGGCATTTAAGAGTCAACCACATTGCTGTGGATCTGGAGTCACATAGGTCAGACCAGGGAAGGACAGTAGATTTCCTTCCCTAAAAGACATTAGTGAACCAGATGGGGTTTTACGACAATCGACAGTGGTTTCATGGTCATCATTAGACTTTTAATTCCAGATTTTTTTATTGAATTGAAATTTCACCATCTACCATGGTGGGATTTCAATCCAAATCCCCTGATCATTACCCTGGGTCTCTAGATTGCTAGTCCTCTGATAATACCCCCATGTCACCACCTTCCCCTTGAACTTTGTCTTTTGCACTGATGTGTTGGGCTCCCCCATCATTGAGGATGGGGAAATTTATGGAGTCTCCTCCTGTTAGTTGTTTAATTGTCAACTATTGTTCATGTCTGAATGTGGCAGGACTGCAGAGCTTAGATCTGATCCATTGGCTGTGGGTCTCTTGGCTCGGTCTATTGCATGCTGCTTCAGCTGTTTAGCATGCAACCAGTTCTATGCTGTAGCTTCACCAGATTGACGCCTCATGCTTAAGTATGCCTGGTGTTGCTCCTGTAGCCTTCATTGAACCAGTGTTGATCCCCCAGCTTTATGGTAATGGTAGAGTGGGGGATAAGTTGGGCTGTGAGATTACACATTGTGTTTGAATACAATTCTGCTGCAGCTGCTGATGGTCCACAGTGCCTCATGGAAGCCCAGTTTTTAGTTGCTAGATCTGTTCAAAATCTATTCCATTTAGCATGATGGTAGCGGCACACAACATGATTGAGGGTATTCTGAGTGTGAAGACAGGACTTTGTCTTCTCGAGGACGGTGCAGTGGTCTCTCCTTCTAACACTGTCATGGACAGGTGCGTCTGCAACAGGTAGATTGGTGAAGACAAGGTCAAATAGGTTTTTCCCTCTTGTTGGTTCCCTCACCACCTGCCACAGTCCCAGTCTAGCAGCTATGTCTTTTAGGACTCAACCAGCTGGGTCATTGGTGGCGCTACCAAGCACTCTTGGTGACGGACATTGAAGTACCCCACCCAGAGTACATGCTGTTCCCTTGCCATCCTCAGTGTTTCTTCTAATTGGTATTCAACATGGAGTACAGATTCATCAGCTGAGAGAGGGTGAGAGGTGGTAATCAGCCGGAGGTTTCCTTGCCCATGTTTGACCTGATGCCATGAGACTCCATGGGATCTGGAGTTGATGTTGAGGACTCGCATGGCAACTCCCTTCCAACCCTATATCACTGCCGCCACCTCTGCTGGGTTTTTCCTGCCGGTGGGTGAGGACATACCCAGGGATGGTGATGGAGCTGTCTGGGATATTGTCTGTAAGGTATGATTCCATGATTATGACTGTGCCAGGCTGTTGCTTGACTAGTCTGTGAGACAGCAGGTGATGGTTTTCTAATTCTTCTGCTGCTCTTGTCCTTCTGGGTGGTAGAGATTGTGTGTTTGGAAGGTGCTGTTAAAGGATCCTTGCTGCAGTGCATCTTGCAGCTGGTATGCAATGCTGCCACAGTACTCTTGTGGCGAATGGAGTCAATGTTTAAGGTGGTGTTCAGGTTGCTGATCAAGCAGGCTGCTTTGTATTGGATGGCGCTGTGCTTCTTGAGTCTTCTTGGAACTATACTCATCCAGACAAGTTTAGAGTACTCATCACTTGTGTCTTGTCGATGGTGGACAGGCTTCGGGAAGTTAGGAGGTGGGTTACTTGCTGAAGAATTCCCAGCTTCCAACTTGCTCTTGTAGCCTCAACATTTATATGGCTGGTCCAATTAAGTTTCTCAGATTATATGCTTACTTTGCATTAAATAGTTTAGATAAGTTTTTGTTTTTCTATCTGTAATATTCCTGAAAAATATATATTACATTGCTTTATCCTTTGACCTGCATTGCCTAAAGCAGGGTGAAAAGTCTGCTCTAAGTTTGAGAATTCCTTTGGTTGCTGAATATGGCAGTGGGTTTTTTGCGAGCAATGAACAGTATTCAAGTAACTTGGTGAGATTTTTGTTGTAGGCACTTAATCTTTCAGATCTCCACTTTTAGTAGCTTCAATTAAGGCCTTTATACAGGGGCAATAAGGTCATGGCAACAATCCTTTTCAGCTGCTTTTGTGATGATGATGACTGAACTCTCTCTTGATTTTTTTTTTCTCTCCCCAGTACCTGATGGTGAAGTTTCTCTGTCCCCGCCAAGAGGATGAGAACAATGTGCGTATTGGCATCAAGCATCTAACCATTCGTGGTTACTTGAGACCGTCCAATCAAGAGTGTGTCTCTTTCTCTGATACAGCATCAAGCGGTCTTGTTACTGGGCAAACTCTCGTGTTGAAGACACTCTACTTTATCCAGCAACTGGCGCAGGATGCCGTATGTTGAAACTTATTTTAAAAATCCATATAACATATAATGCAGTGGAGACATGAGAAGAGTGGTTAAGGTCTGGAATGTGCTGTCTGAAAGTCTGGTGGAGGCAGCTTCAATTGAGGCATTCAAGAAGGAATTGGATTATTATCTGAAAAGGAAGAATGTGCAGGGTTACAGGGAGAAGGTAGGGGGAAAGCATGTGGTGAATTGCTCATTTGGAGATTCAGCAGATACACAACAGGCTGAATGTCCGCCTCCTGTGCTGCAACCATTCAAGGAGACTGTTTAAAATGAAACTTTTCTTTCAACTTGCTTGTGATTTTTACTGGTGTTCTTTTTCACCAGCCCTTAAGATCCTCATCTATATGACTTGTTTGCATATAGGTGCAGAGAGGGTGGCTGTCCACTTGGTTATAGCAGATTATAGCCAAACAGATTCCCGTCTTACAATTTAAGAAGGTTATTTGACCTATTGTGCCTCTGCTGGTTTTCAGAGGAACTGTCCAATTCATCCCGCCCCTGTGCCCTTTCCCCTCGCAAATTTTTCTCCTTCCAAGTATTCATTCAATTCCCTTCAGAAAGTTGTTATTGAGTCTTGCCACCCTTCTGAGCAGTGCATTCCAGATCATCATAACTAGTTGCTGAAGAAATTTCTGTTGATCTTGCCTCTGGTTCTTCTGCCAATTACCTTAAATCTGTCATCAGTTACTGACCAATCTGCCTTTGGTAACAGTTTCTCCTTATTTACTCTTGATCAAAACAACTGATGATTTCAGCACCTCTATTCAATGCTGCCTTAACTTTCCCTGCTTTAAGGAGAATCACCCTAGCTTCTCGAGCTTGTTCATCTAACTGATACACTGCATCCTTGTTATCATTTTAATAAATCATCTCTGCATTCTCTCTTGACATCCTTCGTAAAGTATGGTATCCATAAATGGTCACAGTACTCGAGCAGGGGCCTGACCAATGATTTATAAAAGGCTTAGTGTAACTTCCTTGCTTTTGTACTCTATACTTCTTTTTATAAAGCAAATGTTCCTCAATCCTTTAGCAGCCTTTTCAACTTGTCCTGCAAACCTTCAAAAATTTGTGTATGTACACCCCCCTGTTACCCTGTTCCTGAAGCTCCTTTAAAATTGTGCCATTTAATCTATATTACCTCTTCTCATTCTTCCTACAAATATGCATCACTTCGTGCCTCTCTTTGCTAAATTTCATCTGCCACATGTCTGCACATTTCACTAGTCTGTTTGTCTGAAGCCTGCTACTGTCCCTCTCACAATTGCTACGTTTCTGAGTTTCATGTCATCTGCAAACTTGAAATTATGCCCTATATACCAGAATCTGGGTCATGAATATATATCAGAAAGAGCAGTGATCCTAACACTAGCCGCTAAAGAGCATTACTGTGCACTTCACTCCAGTCTGAAAAATGACCGTTCACCACTACACTCTGCTTTCTATCTCTTCGCCAATTTCGTATCCACGTTGCTACTGCCCCTTTTAATCTCATGAATTTCAATTTTCCTAATGAGCCCTATTGTGTAGCACCTTATCAAATGCCTTTTGAAAGTCCATATACACATCAATCTCATAAATTTCTTCAAAGAACTCAGTTAAGTTTGTTAAAGGCAAATTGCTTTCAATTAATCAATCCTGATTAGGATTGTATACATTTTTTGTTCATCAGAATAATATTATAACATCATAACCACCTCCCTAGCAAGGACCTCTGCGAACCTTTTACATAATGGAACACTAAGTGTGGTCTGTATTGCAGTTTTTTTTAGGTTGTTTTGCCCACTGGCTTGATGGTTAATTGGTAAACTTTCTTTACCTGTAGGCAGAATTAAGGGAGCGGAGGTTAAAACAGAAACCTTACCTGGACTTTTCAGACCTTAACCTACAACTCTTTTGGAACTTCTATGAAAAATTCAGACAGAAGTAAGCCAGCATTTTTTTCTTTCCTCTGATTTTAACCCTGTTATTTAACCTCTCTTGATGCAGAAATTAATGTTGGAGTAGAATCTTTAGGTGATGGTTCTGGTACCTACACATTACATAGCCATCGTGACCAGGGGCAGGGACTGATGGAATGCTAGAGTAGTCACTGTTAAGAAGCACTGCAGCCAATTTGCACACAGCAATGATAATGACTAGATAATCTGTCTTAATGATGATGTTTGCGAGATAAAGGCTGGCCAGGAGAACACTATTGCTCTATTTTGAAGCAATGCCATGGCATGTTTTATGTCTACCTGAGTGAGCCTTAGTCTGAAGTTTTATCTAAAGGACAGTACAGCCCACCAAGAGTACAGCATGGTGGCATCAGCCTAAATTTTGGATTCTAGAGTGGGACGTGAATCCACAAACTTCTGATTGAGGTGAGAGCACTACCACAGAGCCACAACTGCCAGAACAGAGTCCAATTCTGTTGGTACAAAAACAAAAATAGCTGGAAAAACTCGGAGGTCTGACAGCATCTGCGGAGAGGAACACAGTTAACATTTCGAGTCTGAATGACTCTTCATCAGAACTAAAGAAATATAGAAATGTGGTGAAATATAAGTTGGTAGAGGGGGGTGAGACAGGTAGATAGAGGGCCAGTGATAGGTGGAAGCAAAGAAGAGATTGCCAAAGATGTCATAGACAAAAGGACAAAGGGGTGTTGACGGTGGTGACATTATCTAAGGAATGTGCTAATGGTGACATTAAGGGTAGAAAGTAGGACAAACAAGTGGCAGATGGCCCTAGAGGGGGTGGGGTGGGGAAAAGGGATCGAAATGGGCTAAAAGGTGGAGATAAAACGATAGATTTAAAAATAGGTGGGAAAAGAAAAATATATTTAAAAAAAATATAAATTATTGGAAAAAGGGGGATCGGAAAGAGGGTGGGGATGGAGGAGAGAGTTCATGATCTGAAGTTGTTGAACTCAATGTTAAGTCCAGAAGGCTGTAGAGTGCCTAGTTGGAAGATGAGGTGCTATTCCTCTAGTTTGTGTTGAGCTTCACTGGGACATTGCAGCAGGCCAAGGACGGACGTGTGGGCTTGAGAGCAGTGTGGTGTGTTGAAATGGCAAACAACAGGGAGGTCTGGGTCATGCTTGCGCACAGACCGAAGGTGTTCCGCAAAGTGGTCACCCAGTCTGTGTTTGGTCTCTCCAATGTAGAGGAAACCGCATTGGGAGCAGCAAATGCAGTAGGCTAAATTGAGGGAAATGCAAGTGAAATGCTGCTTTACTGGAAAGGAGTGTTTGGGCCCTTGGAAGGTGAGGAGAGGAGAAGTAAAGGGGCAGGTGTTGCACCCTATGCAGTTGAATGGGAAGGTGCCTTGGGAGGGGTTTGAGGTGTAGGGGGTGATGGAGGAATGGACCAGGTTGGCCTGGAGGGAATGATCCCTGCAGAATGCTTTTGGGGGGGTGAAGGGAAGATGTGTTTGTGGCGGCATCATGCTGGAGTTGGCGGAAATGGCGGAGGATGATCCTTTGAATGCGGAGGCTGGTGGGGTGATAAGTGAGGATAAGGTGGACCCTATCATGGTTCTGGGAGGGAGAGGAAGGAGTGAGGGCGGATGTGCGGGAGATGCGCTGGACACGGTTGAGGGACCTGTCGACCACTGTGGGTGGAAAACCTCAGTTAAGGAAGAAGGAAAACATGTCAGAGGAACTGTTTTTGAAAGTGGCATCATCGGAACAGATGCGACGGAGGCGAATGAACTGAGAGAATGGGATGGAGTCCTTACAGGAAGTGGGGTGTGAGGAGCTGTAGTCGAGATAGTTGTGGGAGTCAGTAGGCTTGTAATGAATATTGGTGGACAGTCTATCACCAGAAACTGAGACAGAGAGGTCAAGGAAGGGAAGGGAAGTGTCAGTGATGGACCCTGTGAAAATGATGGAGGGGTGGAAATTGGAAGCAAACCTAATAAATTTTTCCAGGTCCAGACAAGAGCATGAAGCAGCACCGAAGCAGTCATTGCTGTACCGGAGAAAGAGTTATGGGAGGGGACCTGAGTAGGACTGGAACAAGGAATGTTCCACGTACCCCATAAAGAGGCAGACATAAGTGGGGCCCATGCGGGTTCCCATAGCCACACCTTTTATTTGGAGGAAGTGAAACGAGTTTAATTCTGTTGGTATTGGGGGAGCTGTGTGTGAGAGCCTTCCTATTTAATAGCCTAGGACTACTGAGACAAAATGTACTTACAACAACCTGGGACTTTACTTCAGTTCATGGCTCAATGCATCCCTGTGTAGTATGGTTTATTCCACAACTACGTCTAATCCAGCACATTTTGAAAACCAAGGCAATGGAACTAAAAGCACTTAAAGCCCTTCTGCTAAAATGTTCTTGTTTCTTTGAGAGTTGGGATATTTTTTAATAAAAGAATTGGTTTGTGCTTCTGATTATTTTAAATATTTT
Organism: Carcharodon carcharias; assembly: GCF_017639515.1. NCBI lineage: Eukaryota > Metazoa > Chordata > Chondrichthyes > Lamniformes > Lamnidae > Carcharodon > Carcharodon carcharias. The sequence goes on along the minus strand of NC_054476.1, from coordinate 112,948,847 downwards.
ATGTATGGGAATGTTGGTAATCAAGCTTTTGGTAAAATCATTTGTAGAAGTTGAAAGATTTTTTTCAGGAGGAGATAATTAATATTCAACTTAGTATAAAGGAATGGAGTATAGCACAGATTGGATTGAAAACATAATCAAGTAGAATATATAGTCATAAAATTCAGTTGATTTGAAGCCCATTTCACTTGATATGCCACTGTAACATAAGGAATTTACGGGTTAGTGTTCAGTTTATGTCAAGTCCTTTAGGTTGCAAATAGCCATAGAATCATGAAATAATATAGTACAGAAGAAGCCATTCAGCCTATTGAGCCTGAGCTGACTCCTTCGAGTGGTATTAAGTATTTATATTCATCTGCTTTCATCAGTTGCTATACATCCAGATGGTTGATCGACCAGAGGTGGCAGGCAGAATGATGGTAGGTATTTTGATGTGATGTAGTATTACCTATTGCTTGTGCATTCCCAATCTCAGGCTCTGTTGGCAGTGGGGAAAATGAAGGAAGCAGGTACGTTCTGTGCCAGCAGGGAAATAAATTAATGGCTGAATTATCCAGGTTCCTCTCCCATTCCTCCATTTGAGACTGTATAATCACGCTCAACTGCATATTGGGACCTGGTATATGCATAATTTGAGACATAGCATATGGTAGATGTAGCATACTTGGGGCAAGCAGACGAATTTGGACCTATGGTAACTAAATCTTTTTAAACATTGGGTGGAGCGTGGGTTTCTTGGCCACATGTCTGGATTACCAAGGTAGTAGAAGGCAAACTAGAGTGGAGATTTGCGATTGCTTTTGGGGAGGCTTGAAACTATGTTGGCAGGGGATGGGAACCTGAGATGGAGCTCAAATTGGAGGGAAGCAAAACTGGTAACAGGAAGTAGAAAAGTAGTAAGCAAAATTATGAGGCAGACATAGAGGCAAGCATCAAATAAGATCAGAATGTGGAAAAGTTAAGGGTACTCTATCTGAACATAACGTAGTATTCGCAACAAGGTAGATGATTGAAGGTACAAATAGAGGTAAATGGGTATGATTCAATTGCCTTTACAAAAACATAGTTACAGTGTGAGTGAGACTGGGGCTGAATATTCAAGGATATTTGTTATTTAGGAAGGATAAGAAAAAAGGAAAAGGAGGTGGGGTAGCGCTGCTAATAAGGAAAGAGATCTTATATCGAAGGATCAAGATGTAGAATCAGTTTGGGCGGAGCTAAGAGACAGCAAGGGGCAGCAAACATTGGTGAGAGTTGTTTATAGGCCACCAAACTGTAGTGGTAACATTGGGCACAGTATAAATCAGGAAATTAGAGCAGTAGGTGTCATGTGTAATATAGTAATAATGGGTGATTTCAACTTGCATAAAGACTGGGTAAACCTAATGCTGTGGAGGATGAATTCCTGGAATGCATCCAAGTTGAGTTTCTGGAGCAGTACTTTGAAGAACCAACTAGGGATCGAGCTATTTTAGATTTAGTATTATATAATGAGAAAGGGCTAATTAATAACCTTGCTGTAAAGGAGTGTTCAGGAAATAATGATCATAAAACAGAATTTGCATTTCGTTTGCAAGTGAAATGATTCATCCTGAAACTAGGATCTTAAAAATTTGAACAAATGAAACTATGAAGGTATGAGGGGCAAGTTGGCCATTGTGGATTGGGAAAATACACTAAAAAAAAATTGACAGTAGAGAGGTAATAGCTAGTATTTAAAGAAGTATTACATAGTCTACAACAAATATATATTCCTCTAAAACACAAAAATCCAGCAGGAAAGGTGAATCAACTGTGGCTAACAAAAGAAGTTAGAGTCATACAGACTCGAAACATTAACTCTGTCTTCCTTTCCACAGATGCTTTCAGATCTGCTGAGTTTTTCCAGCAATTTTTGTTTTTGTTGTAAAAAAAAAAGTTAAAGATTGCATTAGATGAAAGGAAGTGGTTTATAAGGTTGCCAGAAAAAGTGGTAAGCCCAAGGATTGAGAGCAATTTAGAATCCAGCAAAGAAGATTAAGAAATTGATTAAGAAAGGGAAAAGAAAATATGAATGCAAGCTATCGAGAAACATAAAGGTGGACTGTAAAAACTTCTTTAGGCATGTGAAAAAGAAAGATTAGCAAGGACAAAAGTGGGTCCATTACAGGTGGAGACAGGATAATTTAAAATGAAGAATAAGGAAATGGCGGAGAAATTAAGCAATTACTTTGTAGGTCTGTCTTCATGGGGGAATTTACAGAAAATCTCCCAGAAATACTAGGGAACCGAGGGACTTGTGAAAATGAAGAAGTGAGAGAAATTAGTATTAATAAAGAGCTAATACTCGCAATTAATTGGATTGTATATTGAAAAATCCCCTTGGCCTGATGAGCTACAGAGTGTTGAAGGAGTTGGCTGTAGAGACAGTGTATGCATTGGTGGTTATCTTTCAAAATTCTATAGATTCTGAAAAGGTTCCTGCAGACTGGAAAGTAACAGATGTGACCTCATTATTTAAGAAGGGAGGGAGAGAGAAAACGGAGAACTACAGTCCTGATAGTTTGATGTCAGTAGTAGGGAAAATGTTAGAATCTATTATAAAGGTTGTGATAATTAGACATTTAGAAATCAATGATATATTTGGGCAGTCACAATGGATTTATAAAAGGGAAATCATGTTTGACAAACTTTTTGGATTTTTTGAGGATGTTCCTTGCAGCATAAAAGAGACCCAGTGGATGTGGTGTATTTGTATTTTCAGAAGGTTTTTGAAAAGGTCCCACAAGGTTAGTAAACAAAATTAGAGCACATGAGATTGGGGGCAATATACTGTTATGGATTGAGGATTGGTTAACAGACAGAAAACAGAGTAGGAATAAACGGGTCATTCCCAGGATAGCAGGCTTTACTAGTTGGGTACTAGTGCTGGGACCACATTTGTTCACAATCTATATAAATGAATTGGATGTGGGGACCAAATGTAATTTTTCCAAGTTTGCAGATGGACAAAACTAGGTGGGAATATGAGTTTTGAAGAGGATGCAAGGAGGCTTCAAAGGGATTTGGGCAGGCTAAGTGAATGGGCAAGAGCGTGGCAGCTGGAATATTATGTGAGTAAATGTGAAGTTATCCATTTTGGTAAAAAAAAAACAGGCAAAGTATTTCTTAAATGTTGAGAGGTTGGGAAGTGTTGATGTCCAAAGGGACCTGGGTGTCATTGTTCATGGGTCACCAAAAGCAAGCATGCAGGTGCAGCAAGCAATTAGGAAAACAAATGGCATGTTGGCCTTCATCGCAAGAGGATCTGAGTACAAGAGTAAAGATGTCTTGCTGTAATTGTACAGAGCCTTGTTGAGACCGCACCTTGAGTATTGTATACAATTTTGGTCTCTTTATCTAAGGAAGGAAATACTGGCCGCAGAGAGTACAGCAGAGGTTCACCAGACTAATCCCTGGAGTGGCAAGATTGAGCATGCTCAAGACAGAAATTGATAGGTCTCTAGATACTAATGACATCAAGGGAAATGGGGGTAGCATAGGAAAGCGACGTTGAGATCAGTAACAATCTAACTGAAGGATGGAGCAGGCTCGATGGCCAAATGGCCTACCCCTACTCGTATGTTCTGTTTTCCTATCTGCCTGGCTGTGAATTGTGGGTGCATACTTCATTACTGTGTAGTATAACTTATTGGCACTTAACTGGGATACAGGAAAGAGGGGTGGAGCAACTAAATTTTGATGTACTGCAAATTGTCAAAATAACTGTCAAATGGAAAACAATGAAGATCCATAATTTCACAAAGGATTCACTGTTTGAAGTGATTTCAAAAATATTTTGAGTGGGACCAAAATATATTTCGAAATACAATTCAGCATTCAGTCTACAATTTGGGTTGAATTTGGGTTGAGAGGGAATGAGAAGAGCTAATAAAGGGAATCCAAAAGTCTTCTGTAGGCACATAAATAGAATGGTCAAAGGGTGGTGAAAGGAGGAGTGGCAGGTTAGGGACCAAAAAGGGATTTATGCAAGGAGGTATAAAGTGTGGCTAAGGTACAAATTGACTACTTTGTATCTGTTTTTATCAAGGAAAATGATGTTGCCCACATCATGGTGAAAAAGGAGCACTGTGTGGACCAAGAATTGATAAAGAGGAAGTATTAGATAGGATGGCTGTACTTAAAAGTTGACAAGTCACCAGGACTGGGTGAGATGCATCCGAGAATGTTCAGGGAAGTAAGGGTGGAATTGTGGATCCTGTGGCCATGATCTTCTAATCCTCCTTAGATACAGGAGTGATGTCAGAGGATCGGAAAACTGCAAATATTACACCTTTGTTCAAAAAAAATAATTTTGAGGATAAACCCAGCAACTACAAGCCAAACAGTTTAAACTTGGTGGTGGGAAAGCTTTTAGAAACAATAAATCAGGGCAAAATTAAGAGTCACTTGGCCAAATGTGCATTAACTATGGAAAGCCAGCACAGATTTGTTAAGGGCAAATCATGTTTAACTATTTTGATTGAGTTTTTTGATGAGGTAACAGAGAGGGTTTATGAGGGTAATGCATTTGGTGTGGTGTACATGGACTTCCGAAGCCATTTGATAAAATGCCATATAACAGGCTTGTCAACAAAGTTAAAGCCTGTGCAATAAAAGGGGCAATGGCAACATGCTTATGAAGTTGGTTAAGTGACAGGAAATGGAGAATAGTGGTGAATGTTGTTTTTTAGAATGGAAGAGGGGGTTGGTCTTAGTGTAAAGGGTTAATGGTTATGTTAATAAGGCAATGATGATAATGATGATGTAAGCATGACATCAGGGTCAGATAACCAAGATGCTTCAAGAGAGCAAGACACAGAACAGCCTGTGTCCAGAGAACAGTACTTAGCATGAGGTCGTTGTAAAAAGTGTAAATGTATAGTTTCAAGATAAAACTATATATTAACCATCTTCAAGTCACTCATAGAATAAGTGAAACCTCATCAAAACAATTAGGACCCCTGTTTTTCTTGATCTATATTAATGACTGAGAGTTGGAGTGTAGAGGAGGATGATGATAAACTTCAAGAGGACGTAGGCTGGTGGAGTGGGCAGATGTGGCAGATAAAATTTAATGCTCTGAAGTATGAAGTAGTTCATTTTGTTAGGTAAAACAAGGAGAGCAATTCTAAACTGGGTGCTGGAGCAGTGGACCTCGGGGTAAATGTGCACAAATCATTGAAGGTGGCAGGGCAGGTTGAGAAAGTGGTTAATAAAGGATATGGGATACTGTGCTTTATAAATAGAGGCATAGAGTGCAAAAGCAAGGAAGTTACGATGAACTCGTATAAAAAAACTGGTTTGGACTCAACTGGAGTATTGCGCCCAGTCCTGGGCACCGCACTAGGAAGGATGGAAAGTCACAGAGCAGGTGCAGAAAAGATTCACAGCAATGTTCCAGGGATAAGGAGCTTCAATTACGTAGATAGATTGGAGAAGCTGAGACCATTCTCCTTGGAGAAGAGAAAATGAAGAGATTTTTTAGAGATGCTCAAAATCCTGAGGCGTCTGGACAGAGTGGATGAGAAGAATCTACTGCCGTTGGCGGAAAGGATAAGAACCAGAGGACACCGATGTAAGGTGATTGTCAAAAGAACCAACAACATGAGGAAAATCTTTTTTTGCACAATGAGTGGTTAGGATCTGGAATGGTACTGCCGAGATTGTGGTGGAGATTCAATTGTAGCTTTCAAAAGGGAGTTGGATAATTATCGGAAGAGAGAAAATTTGCAGGGCTATGGGGAAAGGGAGGGGAATTGGGACTGGGACTAGCCGAAATAAAAACAGAAAATACTGGCAAAACTCTACAGGCCTTGTAGCATCTGTAGAGAAAGAAACAGAGTTAACATTTCAAGTCCGTATGACTTTCTTCAGAACCAGGACTAGCTGAGTTGCTTTTGCAGAAAGCCAATGTGGATACAACAAGTGGGAATGGCATCCTTGTGGTATTGTAACCATCCTATAATCCTATGAAAATAAATAGTGCTACTTTTGAATTTCAGTTTCTAAGTCAGCATGACTGACTCTGCCTTTTGCTCTTATTTCAACACCTTGGCTAAACAGTCTTGTCCCAGCTTGAATGTGAGTGGCACCAGCAACACAATGAACCTTGTTGTTCTTGTGAAAAACAAAAATTAACCCAGCAGACCGATTTACACAAACTGCAGAAACCACAGTTAAGTTAGCTTTGCAGCCTTTCAGTTATAGGACTGTTGACTGAATGCCCTCAGCTTCTGGGAAGTTCTGTGCATGAAAATTGGTGTGACAGGTGTGCAAAGCAAATAATGCCCTGTAATTTGATAAATGTTAGCGAGAAGAGCAAACTTTCAGTGGGCCTTAGTTACATAGCTAAACAGGCATCATTGGGTAGGATCAAGATACTGGCCTTGCACTTTCAAAATGTGTATACTTTTAATGAACCTAGTGTGAGTATTACTTCTAACCGTACTATAGCTGTGAAATTGAGTTTGAACAGCTTAAGACTTTTTCCTCTGGAAAAGAGAAGGGGTGACCTGATATAGGTCCCTATGATATGAAGGAGCTTGGTAGGTTAGGTGGCCTAAGCAAAGGGCCATAAATATAAGATAGTTACTAATAAATGAAACAGGGATTCCTGAGTAACCTCTTTACCCAGAGAATGCTCAGATTGTGGAAGTCACTCCCATAAGGAACAGTTGAGGCAAATAGCATAGATTTATTTAAGGGAAAGCTGGATAAATACGCGAGAGAAAGGAATAGAAGGCTATGCTGTTGCGTGGGAGGAGGTTGGGTGGCGCATAAGCACACAGAGACCAGTTTGGTTGAATGCCCTGTTTATTTCACATTCAGCAACGAGAACTTGGATTTATGAGTATTGCCAATTAAAATTAACTCTAATAGTGCGTTTTTTGTTTTAGCATGGTTTGTAAGTTAGTGAACTTACTCATATAGCACTGCCTCCATTTTTGTTTTAGTGTGGTACCTGTGCATGCACCAAGAACCATGCTGTAACTGCACATGCTCAGTCTTTTTGTAAAAAAAATTGCTACTTTGCTCGCTGCTTCTCCCACCTTGCTATTTCTCTCTCCCGACTCTTCACTTCCTTCTATTTGCTGTCCCTCTCGTCGCTTTCCTCTCCCACCCCTCCATAAGGACATATTTAGTCAGATGTGCTAAAGCTTGGTCAAAGAGATAGGTTTTGAGAAGTATCTCAAAGGAGGAAAGTGAGGTAGAGAAGCAGAGAGGTGTAGGGAGGGAAATCCAGAACTTGGGGCCTAGGCAATTGAAGACACCACCACCAATAGTGGAGTAATTATAATTGAGAATGCACATGAGGCCAGAATTAGAAGAGTGCAGGTATCTCGGAGTGTTGTGGGGCTGCAGGAGGTTACGGAGATAGGGAGGGGCAAAGCCATGGAGAAATTTGAAAACAAGGAAATCAAGACATTACTTGACCCAGATCCAATGTAGGCCAGTGAGCAAAGAGGGGATGGGGGGTGGGGTGGAGGGACAGGATTTTTTGCAAGTTAGGACACAGACAGCAGAGTTTTGGATGACCCTCAAGTTTTTGGAGGGTAGAAAGTGGGAGACCAGCTGGAAGTGTGTTAGAATAGTCAAGTCTAGTGGTGACAAAGGACTGAATGAGGGTTTCATTAGCAGATGAGCTGAGGCAGAGGTGAAGTTGAGCAATGATTTTCTGTAAATTAAATCTCTGGTTAGGCCACAAGTAAAGTATTGTATTAGTTCTGGTCACCACGCTTTAGGAAGGGGTTAAAGGTCCTTGAGAGGGTGCAGAAGAGATTTACCAGAATGAATGATTTTAGCTACAAAATTAGGTTGGAGTAGATGGGGTTGTTCTTGGAGCAAAGGAGATTGAGGAAATATTTGATATAGGTGTTGAAGATTATACCAGGCTTGGATAAGTAGACAAAGAAAAGCTGTTCTCGTTAGCTGATTGTACCTGGACTAAGGGACACAGATTTAAGGTGTTGGCGCAAGAGATACAGGGTGGATGTGGGGAAGACCTTTTTTTACGTAATGAGTAATAATGACCTGGAACTTTGTTAATTTATGAAGCTTTTGGAAGCAGAGATGATCAGTGATTGCAAAGGGAAATTGGATGGGCACTTGAGGGAAATAAACTTGCAGGACTATGTGGGTAGAGTGGGGGAATGGGACTAACAGAGCCATCATGGACTTGATAGACTGAAAGATCTCATTCTGTGCTGTTATGACTCAATGGCTCAAATCTTGCGGTCACTGGTGGAGTGGAGGTGCACATCGCTGAATCCGTTTAAAATTTTATGCCTAAATTTCCATAGACTGTGGCAGGAACTTGCTCCCTGGCTGCAGCGTTGATCCATTGTCTATTGGACTCGGGAGGCCTCATAATGTGGTGCAACCCCAGAGAAGTCATGAGCTGAAGACATGTTCTTTGAGGTATAACCTGCAGCTCAGTGGCAGCCTCTGAATTAATGCACCACCTACAGACCTTGGTTAAGTGTTTTTGTTTAATAATTTTCCATCTTCTATTGGATTTAGAGTTTTTTTATTCATCCATGGGATGTGGGCTTCACTGTCTGGGCCAGCATTTATTGCCTGTCGCTAGTGCCTTTGAGAAGGTGGTGGTTAGCTGCCTTCTTGAACTGCTGCGGTCCCAGTTGAAACTCCCTGTTGGCTTCCACTCCCTGGTTCTGCCCCTTTCACCCTCTGCTCCTCTCTCTTCCCCTCCTCAGCTTTTCTCTGACATCAACGGTGTGGTGGACCGGGGTTGAGAGGAGTCAGGGCTTCGGGGCGGGCATGTGGGGTGGAGTGGGGCGTGGAATAGAGCTGGGTATGGGAGTGTTTTTGTACTCCTGTTCGTTTAAGGTATTGATCTCCTGACTAGGCTCTACATCTACCAGGAACAGGCCTAAATAATTAATGCAAACACAGGTGTAACTGCAGGGCAGTCAGGCCAAGTAAGTGGTCTTCCTGGAAGTTGGGTGCTGTTGTGACCCTCAGTAGTGGCTTTTTCAGCATTCATAACTATTGGGACTGTAAGATTTGGGCTACTGACTCTCTGTATGACTCCATCGTGACAAATCTTTCTCCTCTTCCCTGTCCTTACAAAATAGGATTAGAAGGAAAGGAGCTACAATTATGTCCAAACATTAGCTTTCTTGAAAGTGTATCTGTTGGTAAACTTTCAGGCCAGCAATCTTTGCTGAGGAAAGAGTAACATAGGAAATGTAACTATCATTTATTATATCTTGCAGTCGAGAACTCGAGTGCCTTCAAGCACAGACAATTTTGTTACAACTGCTTCAGAATTGCTTGATATTACTGTCTGGATCTCATCAACCTGCAAAGGTGCAGGGAACAACACAACCTAGCACTGAGAGCAAGCACCCTATCGATAGGGAATCAGCTCGGGATCTCTATGCCTACCTTTGTAAAGGTAATGAGTAAGACAGATTTGGTGGTGTTAGTTGTTTTGAGTTTTGTTTATTTCTTAGTTGGCTTTAAAAGAAGTATTTTGGTATGTCTAAGTAGGTGAATGTTAGTGCTGTATTTTCTTCTGTAAATACCTGTTGGGGATGCGAGAATGGATGATTTTCCCTCTGTAGAATGTATTTGTTCACAACATAGTGTTCTGTAGTATATATGGTTGGACATTGATGTCCCAGTATTCAGCATTACTGCGGCTGTAGAGTTGGCCCTAATTTATGCATCGCTGAATATCACCTTTTCTCTGAGTAGTGGTGGATGATGCAGAGTATGACACTGTTTCCGGGACGATGCTAAGGAAGGAAGCTGTAAATACCATTCTTAGTGGAGCAGCCATCTTTTTTCCAGATGTACAGACCCGCCGTGATCAGCTTTTTAAAATGATGGTAAGTTCAGCGTTACACTCAGGCCATGGTTTTTTCCTCATAATTAAAGTGCAACCTACACACTACGTTGTACCCTCCAGGCCTCCCAACTTGTACTCTTTAACTTTTTCAGGAAACAATCACTGAGCCGTCTCAACCTCAGTCTGCTACAATTACGTTCCAGTCCCTGTGTCATTACTTCAGGTGAGTGAGAAGTGCGTAAGGCTTTTTTAAAAAAAAGGAATGGGGACTAGAAATAGAAAATAACTTGTGTTTATTTAGTTTCTTCCATGTCTTCAGGGTGTTCCAAAGTGCTTTAGAACCAATTAAGTACTTTTGGAGTGTAGCCACTGTTGGAATGGAGAGAAACACAGCAAGCAACTTGCACAGACCAAGACCCAAAAACAGGAGATAAAATGGCCGGATCATCTGTTTTCAGTGATGATTAAACATTGCCCAGGACACCAGGAGAACTTTCCTGCTCCTCATTTGGTGCCAGGGGATCTTTTACAGAGCTGGTCTGATTCTCATCTGAACTATGGTCCCTTTAACAATGCAGTGCTACAGTGGAGTGTCAGCCTAGGTTAAATGTTTAAGTCCCTAGAGTGGGGCTAGAACCCAGGAGCTCTGACTTAGAGGCAGAAGTCCTACCCATAAGCCAAGGTTGTCTATGCAAAGTATGTACAGGATGAAAAGTAACAATTCTGTTTTATCTGTTAATAAAGGTATATTAATGGACCTGCAGCTAAGTGGTAACATTTGGCATTTTTGTAAAGTTGCAGCACAGAATGAAATTGATGCCATGAAACAAAACGTGTTTCCATCTGCAGTTCCCAGATGTGTCCAAATTTGAGCTATGTTAATACTATTCCATCTGCCTTGGGAAAGAGTGTGGGTTAGTTTTCCTCCTCAGAAGATTGTTACTTTTTCTTGGAAGATTATTGAAACAATGAAGGCCAGGGTCCACAGTAAACTCAATTGTAATTGTGGGGAAGCTGAGCTCGGGAGATGGATAGGTTGCTGGTAGCTGGAGGAAATTTTATCTATAAGAGGAATTCAAATTCAATAACATTGTGCTAAATCTCAGAATGATATTCAATAAATTACCCCCTGCTTATTTGGCTAACATCTAGCTGTTGCTTTATGCAACACTAACACCATTATACTTAAAGTTGAAATTAAATGTTTGGAAAATTATTCCAAAAGATATCAAATATAAATTATGGGCAGCCTCTCCTGGTCAAAGCTTCTTTGCCAGGCTCTGTCATTCACCACCAGCCCTGTTCAAGCTGCAGAGGTGCCATTCTTTGATCCCCAAATCACACCATGGCCTCTCCCAAACTCCTCTAGCATTCTCTCTTCCTTCAGGATTATTTAAAATCCTTGTCTTTTATTGCCAATCAAAGATGTACCACCTGCTGCTGCACCAAGCAGCTCTTCGTTCTCAGCGAGGTCAATCTTCACCTTAACTCCCCTAGCCCTCTCCTTTAAATTATTCACCATGCTGTCCTTCCTTGATCTCCTCTTTCATATAAACACTTCTACCCATAAAGTCAAAAGAAGTATTCTCAAGTCCACAATCTTTAAGTGCTCTGACTACTTACTCATCTTCCCTCACCATACACACGCCCTGTTACACTCCTACAAAGCCACTATTTCCACCACCTTCCCATCAAACAAAAAAAAACTCTGGACCTTTTTCAGTCTCGTATTCCCAAACTTCCACTTCTGATCCCCACTCATCAAGAGCCCTTGGTTGCTGTCAATTTGTTAGCCACCCTCTCATCTCTCCCCTTCTTTATCTCAAGCAAAATTATCCCAGTTCATTACCACTGCTGCTCTCTACTACCCAGTCAGTTTTGTTTGAGGAACACAAATTTGCACATACCGGATGTACAACTAATTAATCATCTATTGCTAGACCACAGCGTGCACTATTCTGCTTTGCTGTCTTCATCCAATACCCCATCCACTATTTCAGAGTCATTCTCAAAAAAGATTCCTTATTACTGCATTCGGCAGGCCCTTAAACCTCATTAAACCTCTTTTCTGAATTCTGTTCACAAGCACTCCCAGTATCATAAAAGCAAAAAAACTGTGGATGCTGGAAATCCAAAACAAAAACAAAAATAACTGGAAAAACTCAGCAGGTTTGACAGTATCTGCGGACAGGAACACAGTTAATGTTTCGAGTCTGTATGACTCTTCAACAGAACCAAGAAAAAATAGAAAAGAGGTGAAATATAAGCTGGTTTAAGGGGGGGTGACAGGTCGGGACAGGTAGAGCTGGATAGAGGGCCAATGATAGGTGGAGATAACCAAAAGATGTCATAGACAAAAGGACAAAGAGGTGTTGAAGCTGGTGATATTATCTAAGGAATGTGTTAATAAAGGTACAGATAGCCCTAGTGGGGGTGGGGTGGGGAGAAGGGATGGAAATAGGCTAAAAGGTAGAGATAAAGCAATGGATGGAAATACTTTTAAAAATAATGGAATTAGGTAGGAAAATAAAAATCTATATAAATTATTGGAAGAAAAGGGGATCGGAAAGGGGTTGGGAATGAAGGAGAGAGTTCATGATCTAAAATTGCTGAACTCAATATTCAGTCCGGAAGGCTGTAAAGTGCCTAGTCGGAAGATGAAATACTGTTCCTTCAGTTTGTGTTGAGCTTCACTGGAACAATGCAGCAGGCCAAGGACGGACATGTGGGCATGAGAGCAGGGTGGAGTGTTGAAATGGCAAGCGACAGGGAGATCTGGGTCATGCTTGTGGACAGACCGAAGGTGTTCTGCAAAGCGGTCACCCAGTCTGTGTTTGGTCTCTCCAATGTAGAGGAAACCGCATTGGGAGCAACGAATGCAGTAGACTAAATTGAGTGAATGCAAGTGAAATGCTGCTTCACTTGAAAGGAGTGTTTGGGCCCTTGGAAGGTGAGGAGAGGGGAAGTAAAGGGGCAGGTGTTGCACCTTCTGCAGTTGCATGGGAAGGTGCTGTGGGAGGGGGTTGAGGTGTAGAGAGTGATGGAAGAGTGGACCAGGGTGTCCCGGATGGAATGAACCCTGCAGAATGCCGCCAGGGGGGTGAAGGGAAGGTGTGTTTGATAGTGGCATCATGCTGGAGTTGGTGGAAATGGCGGAGGATGATCCTTTGAATGCGGAGGCTGGTGGGGTGATAAATGAGGACAAGGGAGACCCTATCATGGTTCAGGGAGGGAGAGAAAGGTGTGAGGGCGGATGCGCGGGAGATGGGCTGGCCACGGTTGAGGGCCCTGTCAACCACCGTGGATGGAAAACCTCGGTTAGGGATGAAGGAAGACATGTCAGAGGAACTGTTTTTGAAAGTGGCATCATCAGAACAGATGTGATGGAGGCGAAGAAACTGAGAGAATGGGATGGAGTCCTTACAGGAAGCGGGGTGTGAGGAGCTGTAGTCGAGGTAGCTGTGGGAGTCGGTAGGCTTGTAGTGAATATTGGTGGACAGTCTATCACCAGAAATTGAGACAGAAAGGTCAAGGAAGGGAAGTGTCAGAGATGAACTATATGAAAATGATGGAGCGGTGGAAATTGGAAGCAAAATTAATACATTTTTCCAGGTCCAGATGAGAGTGTGAAGTAGCACCAAAGCAATTATTGATGTACTGGAGAAAGAGTTGTGGGAGGGGGCCTGAGTAGGATTGGAACAAGGAATGTTCCACAAACCCCATAAAGAGACAGGCATAACTGGGGCCCATGCGGGTACCCATAGCCACACCTTTTATATGGAGGAAGTGAGAGGAGTTGAAGGAGAAATTGTTCAGTGTGAGAACAAGTTCAGCCAGACGGAGGAGAGTAGTGGTGGATGGGGATTGTTCGGGCCTCTGTTTGAGGAAAAAGCGGAGAGCCCTCAGATCATCACGGTGGGGGATGGAGGTGTAGAGGGATTGGACGTCCATGGTGAAGACGAGGCGGTTGGGCCAGGGAACTGGAAATTGTTGATATGATGTAGGGTGTCAGGAATCACGGATGTAAGTGGGACAAGGGGAGAGAGAATGGAGTCAAGATAGCAAGAAATGAGTTCCGTGGGGTAGGAACAGGCTTCCTGTACTTCCAGTATGATGTATGAGGAAGCCGAGAAGGTGGCATCTATTGAATCTTTCCCTTTCCTCCCTGCACCTCTCCCCCTGAGATTTGAACGTCCCCTAGTCTCCTGCACTCCTGCCACCTCATGCCTGGTCCCCCTTTTAACTGTTTGATGCTGCATTAATTAGCATTGTTGTGTTGCTGATGGGGATTTAGATTGCCATTGCTTAACTGGAGCAGATCTTAAAGATCTGGTGGGGTGAGGTCGTTCAATGTTGAGAATGATGATTTTAAATTTAATGCAATAGAAGTAATTCTCCAAACCTCTTCATCTCTCCATCTCTCCTTTTGTAAAACATCTTCAGTTCTCCAAACGTTCCCCTTCTTGAGTTGGTGTTTTCTCTTTGCTTTGTGATATGCCTTAGGATGTTATTTGCATAAAAACGCACTTATGTAAACAGTGCTGTCATTGCTCAAATAATTTGTTTCAGATTCGAGAATGCAAATTGATCCTCAATATCCTGCTGTCTTTTGGAGCTGTGCCTGCTCAGGCATCATTCTGTTTCACAAACCTATTTCTGTGCAGCACTTTTTAAAAAATATGAAAGCCAGCCAGCTCCTACCGGTTTCCTCGATTTTGGCCATTTAAAGCACATTCCAATCTACAGAGTGATAGAAAATACCCTCCAACTGACCTCAGAAGCTTATAACTGACATCATGTATTTTGCTGTTAATTGGACACATCATTCACACAAGTTCATTTTAGCAGAACCAGCTCTAAGTTACCTGATATAATTATTCCATCCTTACAGAACAGCATATCCTTAAACTTGCCTTGAGCTGTGTCCCCAGGCCTCCCTGACCTAATTAATTTCAAACATATGTTACAAATGCATTTTCATCTATAAGTGTATCAATAAGGAATTTTTCTGGAGCTCTTACACGATGGCTACTGTAAGTTTTCTATTGGCCTGTTTCCAATCCTGAAAATGGAACAATGCCCATTTTGTCCAGTATAATCTTTCTTGGGATTGTTAGCAATAAAACCTTCATGTTCAGTTTATGTTTTAAAAAAAATCCAGAAACCACATTGTGATTTAATGTACTTAAGGGACAGAGTGTTCTGACTGTGATACATTAGAGTTGGTCTGCATTGCTTAACTGTGGTTGCAAAATTCCATTGGCGTTCTTCGTGTTCCAGTTTGTTATTGTTTCCTCCCTCTATGTGGAAAATAATTTCATTAATATTCTGGTGGGATCCATCCTGGAATTTCATTATTTTCTTTTACATAATTTATCAGTAATATTTATCATTAGAAAGATGCTTGGCAGCCTGTATGAGTTAGAAAGTCAGAAGAGACCTTTGACCAAAGGAATAAGAAAGAGCAAAAGCTGAATACCCACTGTGGCCCCCAAATGTATTTTCTTTTCTTTACTCTTTAGGTGCCCTATACAGTATTTTGTGATACCCATTTGTATACTGTATTCATCGATTTAAATTGTTTTTTTCCAGCTCGGACAAGCCCTTCAGTTTTGATTGATGTAAATTGTATCATTTTCTGATATAGCAATCAAGACCCAAGTGGGCTGCTTCAGTTACCACAGAAGGGGGTTCCGGCAGAGTTTGACATTAACCCAGTAATGATGGTCATGGATACTTTGCTGTTAGTAGCAAAACGAGAGGTAAGAGGCTCGTTGTCTGTGCTAGAGTGAGAATGAATGCGTAATTTGCTGGTTTTGTACACTTTGGACTGAATGAAGATTTTTGGGGAAAGACATGAAGCTATATATTATGTTTTAGTCACATTTTTATTAAAAAATGTTAATTGTTTTCCTTATTTTAGATCAGTCCTTAAGGAAACTTATATTTGCCTGTTCATAAAACTTTTATTAGTTAGGTTTAAAAAAATGGAATAGACCAAATAGTACACCTGCCTTTACTTATTTGTGTAATTTATAGTCTTCTATGATCTTTGGTGTCATCTTTTTCCTCCTCCCCACTCTGCCTAAATTAAAAAAAAAGTGATTCTGATAGTTATATCATCCTTAAATAAGTAACTGATACTGAAAGAACCCTTTCCTGATGGGGATGTTATCCTGTAGTTGGTATGTATTCGTGGAATATTCTGTGCCCACTGACCTACATTGGATATCTGCTAGGCAGCACCTTGATTTTAAAATTCTTGTTCATGTTTTCAAATCCCTCGACTTCCCTATCTCTGTAACTCCCTCCAGCTTCAAAACCCTTAGATCTCTGTACTTCTATAATTCTGGCCTGTTTCACACCCCTAATTTTCATTGCTCCACTGTGCCTTCAGCTACCTAGACCTCAGGAGTTTCCTCCCTAAACGTCTCTGTCTCTTTCTCTCTCTCTCTCTCTCTTCCTTTAAGATGCTCCTTGAAACCTAGCCCTTTGACTAAGCTAATTGGTGCATCTCCTAACATCTTGTCTGGCGTTAAATTTAGTTTGATAACACACGTGAACACCTTTGGATGAACTACTATGTTAAAGTACATATAAATGTAAGTTGCCCTGATCATATCTTATGTTCCAGCTGTAAACTTGTATTTTGAGGGGCTAGGTATTGGCTATTAGAATGCAGTGCTTTGCAGTGTCATTTATTGAGAGATCCAGCTCTCTCACTCTGAAGCAGATTTCAGAAAACTCTTGATTTTACATGGATTCACTCTGATTTGGAGCATTCAGTTTGACTCTGCCTATTTTTGTCTCATGACACCACAATCTGGTTAGTGCATAGTGTATCTGAAGGACAGTAATTCTTGCAGTCAACGGGATTAGACAAAGTCAACATGGATTTATGAAAGGGAAATCATGTTTGACAAACCTACTGGAGATTTTTTGAGGATGTAACTAGTAGAATAGATAAGGGAGAACTGGTGGATATGTATTTGGATTTTCAGAAAGCTTTTGAAAATCCCCACATAAGAAGTTAATGTGTAAAATTAAAGCACATGGAATTGGGGCTAATATATTGGCATGGATTGAGAATTGGTGAGCAGGCAGGAAACAGAGTAGGAATAAACAGGTCTTTTTCGGAGTGGCAGGCAGTGACTTGTCAGGTATTGCAGGGATTAGTACTTGGGGCCCAAGTTATTCACAATATATATCAATGATTTGGATGAGGGAACCACATGTAATATTTCCAAGTTTGCTGACAACACAAAACTTGGGAATGTGAGTGGTGAGGAGGGTGTCAAGAAGCTTCAAGGCAATTTAGACAGGTTGAGTGTGTGTATAAATACATGGCAGATGCATTGTAATGTGGATAAGTATAAAGTTATCAACTTTGGTAGGAAAAACAGAATTGCAGAGTATTATTTAACTAATAATTGGGAAATGTTGATGTACAGAGGGACCTGGGTGTCCTTGTACACCAATCACTGAAAGCAAGCATGCAGTGGCAGCAAGCAGTTAAAAAGGCAAATGTTATGTTGGCCTTCATTGTGAGAGGACTTGAGTACAGGAGCAAGGATGTCTTACTGCAGCTGTACAGGGCCTTGGTGAGATCGCACCTGAAGCATTGTGTGCTGTTTTGGTCTGTTTACCTAAGAAAGGATATGCTTGCCATAGAGGGAATGCAGCAAAGCTTCACCAGACTGATTCCTGAGATAGCAGCACTGTCATAAGAGGAGAGATTAGGCCGACTAGGCCTGTATTTATTGGAGTTTAGAAGAATGAGAGGGGATCTCATTGAAACATATAAAGTTCTGACTGAGATGGACAGACTGGATGCAGGGATGATGTTTCCTCTGGCTGGGGGTGCCCAGAACAAGGAACCACAGTCTCAGGATATGGGGTAGGCTATTTAGGACTGAGATGAGGGGAAACTTCTTCACTCAGAGGGTGGGGAACCTGTGGAATTCTCTACCACAGAAGGCTGTGGAGGCCAAGTCACTGAATATATTTAAGAAGGAAATAGGAAGATTTCTGGATTCTAAAGGCATCAAGGAGTATGGGGAGAGAGCGGGAGTATGGTGTTGAGTTAGATGATCAGCCATGATCATATTGAATGGCGGAGCAGTTTTGAAGGGCTGAATGACAAATGGAGGCTGCAAAAAGATATAGATATGCTAAGTGAGTAGGCAAAGATTTGGCAAATGGAGTATAATGTGGCAAAATGTGAAATGGTCCATTTTGGCAGGAAGAATTAAAGGGAAGCATATTATCGAAATGGTGAGAGATTGCAGAGCTCTGAGGTGCAGAGTGTTCTAGCGCATGAATCACAAAAGGTTAGTATGCAGGTACAGCAAGTAATTAGGAAAGCTAATAGAATGTTATCATTTATTGTGAGGGGAATTGAATACAATAGCAGGGAGGTTATGCTTCAGTTGTGCAGGACACTGGTTGTACAGTATTGGTCACTTTATTTAAGGAAGGATGTAAATGCATTGGAAGCAGTTCAAATAAGGTTTACCAGACTAATACCTGGAATGGGTGAGTTGTCTTATGAGGAAAGGTTGGACAGACCAGGCTTTCATCTGCTGGAGTTTAGAAGAGGAAGAAACAACTTGATTGAAATATACAAGATCCTGAGGGGTCTTGACAGGGTGGATGTGGAGAAAATCTAGAGAACCCAGAACTAGGGCCCACTGTTTAAAAATGAGTCGCCCATTTAAAACAGAGATGAGGCAAAATTATTTCACTCAGAGGGTCGTGAGTCTTTGGAATACTCTTCCTGAAAAGGTGGTGGAAGCAGAGCCTTTGAATATTTTTAAGGCAGAAGTGGATATATTTTTGGTAAGCAAGGGGGTGATAGGTTATCGGGGGTAGGTCTGATACAGATTTCAGGTTACTATCAGATCAGCCATGACTTTATTAAATGGCGGAGAGGCTCAAGGGGCTGAATGGCCTACTCCTCCTTGTTCGTGTGCCCCTATTTTCTATATTTCTATGTTTGAGTCACTAATGTTGAAGAGGCCAGGACTAGGACCATGGACTCAGAAATCCTGCAAAGCTAGGTGGAAAAGTAAGCTGTGAGGAGGACACAGGCTGCAAAGGAATATAGACTGGTTAAGTGAGTGGGCAAGATGGTGGCAAACAGACTAAAATGTGGGCAAGTGTGAAATTCTCCACTTTGGTAAGAAGAATGGCAAAGTACAATATTTTTAAAAGCTTAGAGACTAGTAAGTGTTGGTATTCAGAGGAATTGGGTATATTTGTACAGGAATCTCAAAGTTAACGTGCAGGTATAGCAAGCAATTAGGAATGGAAATGGCATGTTACCCTTTATCTCAAAGGGGTTGGCATACAAGAGTAAGGATGCCTTGTTGCAATTATATAAAACGTTGGCTAGACTACATCTGGAGAACTGTACAGCTTTGGTCTCCTTGACCAAAGGAATGATATACTTACTTTAGAGGGGGTGAGGAGAGATTAACTAGAATGGGCCTCTGTTCTCTTTAGAGATTATAGGAATATGAGACTTAGGAGCAGGAGTAGGCCATTCAGCCCTTCAAGTCTCCTTGCCATTCAATAAGATCATGAATGATCTGGTTGTGGACTCAACTCCACTCAGTCAAATTAATTAATGATTAGATGACAATCTCATGAAAATGTATAAAATTCTTAGAGGGCTTGACAGGACAGATACTGAGGGGTGGTTTCTCTTGGCTGGGACACAAAACTAGGGGTCTGACCGTTAGACTGAAATTAAAAATTACCACTCAAGGTTGTTAACCTTCAGAATTCTCTACTCGAATGTTCTGGGTGCTCAGTCAATGAGATCAAGGCTGAGATGTATAATGTTTTGGGCAGTAAGGGAATCAAGGGATATGGGCCTCGGGTGAGCAAGTGAGATGCTGTAGAATGGTGGAACAAGCTCAAGGGGCCAAATGGCCTGCGTCTGCTGTTCCTTATGTTCTTACTATAGATTAGAGTTTAAATTCCCAGCCAGCCTTCCAGTATCTCCAGGCCATGGAACATTAAAGCCAAGAGGCTTGTCAACCATCTTTTGGGGTCAGTTATTGGATTTAAACCTTAAGTCAGAGGACTTAGAAACCTGGTTTGTTCCAGTGCAGCAGAAATCCTGCATCACCACAGATTATATTTGTCATCAACTCATATTCTCTTATAGCTACTTGTGAAATTCTGTTAGCTTTCTGTGTTTTGATCAAGCCAACATGGAGAAACATTCGAGCAGTGATACATTCAAATAAGCGAATTCCACAGATGGGCTTGTATTAGTAGAAACAGTTGCCAGTCCATCAAAGGAACTGTCTTCAGGTGGGATTCAAGGGCACAATTTGAATTTCCAAGCATCAGTTTTGCTGGTTTAGGAAAGGTGTCTGAGAACTACAGCCTTGCATTCTTGAGCCTGTTCCCTTGTGACACGTGAAGCTGGTTCTCTGAAAAGTTGATGCTGAAACTTAGTTTTCTTTTATCAAGTATAGTTATTGGCCTTCATCTTATAATTGGGGATAGATGCACCATCTCTGATTTGATAGGACAGTTTTTCCGTTATTCTCCATTTGACTAAAATTGTTTTTAAGCTTTACTTGTCTAAGGAAATTATGTCTGCCACCTTTAAGAAGAAATATCACTAAGTTAACGTGCATAGGACACGACTTTTATGAATGAGACGGATTTATCGATCTAGGAAAATGTATTTTGGTTCCTTTGTGATTTAGACGTCGTGAAGACTCACCACTATTTGAAAGTTCATAAATTAAATGGTAAAGCTAATGGTATTCACGAGTAGTTACAAAAGAATGTGTTTTTTTATTCTTTCATGGGATCTGAGCATCGCTGGCAAGGCCAGCATTTGTTCCCCTAATTGCTCTTGAACTGACCTTGCTAGGCCATTTCAGAGGGCAGTTAAGAGTCAACCACATTGCTGTAGGTCTGGAGTCATATGTAGGCCAGATCAGGTAAGGACAGCAGATTTCCTTCCCTAAAGGACATTAGTGAACCAGATGGGTTTTTATGACAATCAATGATAGTTTCATGGTCACCATTACTGAGACTTGCTTTATATTCCAGAGTTATTAACTGATCCCAGCTGCTCTGGTGGGCTTTGAACCCCTGTTCCCAGAGCATTGTCTGGGTCTCTTGATTACTAGCTCAGCAACATTCCCACTACGCCATCATCTCTCCTGCCCAGGGAGTTAAGTTGGAATCAAGGGCAGGATTTTTCAGTTGGCGTGCGGGCGCATACCCGACGCGAGATGATGTTGGGCGTGCGTCCTGATGTCATTGTGCTGAGTTGCGATGTCTTGTTCGGCGGGCGCGAGCTGGAGTTGGCTGTGCGCCCGTCGAAATGTAAATGGCCTATTAAGACCATTAAGGAAATAATTAAGGTAATTGTAAGCGCTGCCTGCCCAACCTTAAGGTTGGTGGGCAGGCGAAAAGGCCAAGTAGGAAACCTCATCCTATGAGTGGGATGAGGTTTCCTGAAGCTTTTATTGAATAAATAAAAATTTTCATAAATATAAAATCATGTCCCATCTCATGTGACACAGTCACATGAGGGGACATGTTTAAATAAATTTTAAAACTTTTTATTTAATAATTTCAAAAGCCCTTCAATCTCCCTGAGGCAGCTCCGTGCCTTGGAGATTGAAGCGCTCTTTCATGTGCATGCACGAGAAAGCGCTATCCCCAACTTTCCCTCCTCCCCCTGCCTGCAAACATAGCGCTGAGCGCTACCGCTCACGTCATATGCTGGGCTGGCCTTAATTGACCAGCCCGTGTAAAATGGTGGCGTGGAGTTGATCGCGAGTGGCGATTGGCTCCGCGACCGCTCCTGCCGAGCCCATCCGCTGCCTGAAAAATTCAGGCCCAAGTTTCTGTCTGATGTGTCATATTTAAGTCTTCTGAGTTTAGGCTTAAACTTTTGAATAGGATCTTCTGAATAGATCGACTGAAATATACTGTAGTTTCTGGCATTGAGGAAAAGCCCTGATTTAATTTAACAGTGACTTAAGGAAAATATTCTTTTAAAAAGGTGAACACAGTTTTGACATGATCCATGTTTAATTTCCTATCCCCAGTATTTTAGTGTTTGATTTATTTTCAAAGAATGGTATCATCATAGCTATCAATTGAAGTTGTTCACAACACCACTTTTATGAATTACACAGAGTTTAAAAAAATAATTACACTCCTCTCGATTCTCAGTTTGATGCAGTAATGCAAATACAAAAACAGTCCACTATTCAAGCAGTACAGGACCACAGACCTCGAAATGTGCACTTGGTTCAGATCATGCAGTGAAACCTCAGATTGTCTGTAATTTTAACTTTAGATTTATTTTTAAATCTAAAGTATTCAAAGCTTAAACCCTGTTATTTTTTCCAGTTCTTCTAATAGTGCAAAGCTTCACTAAGGAAAGTAAAAGCAAATCAAAAATAACTGATCTGTGCTATTGTGACAGCCACCAATGATTCTTTAGTTTCCAGTGGCAAAAAGTGCGATGAACCAGGTTTTGAAACAGTTTATAAAATGTTGTGAAATCTGTTCTGATGCTTTTTGAGGAGGTGGTTGTAGTAGCAAAAAAGGAGTGAGTGTGGAGAAGTGAACTTCACACGAGGATGTGTTGAAAACTCTGGGACAGCAAGTTTGAATGCCATGCAATTACTAAATTTGATTGCTTCACAGCATGCAGTTTTTAAGTGCACCTTTTAACATTGTTATGGGCTGACTATTGTGGTCAATAGTGAACAAATGATGCCAGCCATTCTACTCTTATAGTTAAGAACAGACTTTCTGTGGCGTTTTGCTCTGGAACATAGGAAAATCATTTTGGTGTGGTGCCCTGTACAGGGGATTTGGAACCTGTGAGAACAGGACAAGCAATGGTTAAGGCGATACAAAATCAGATTGAAGAATTAATATGGAGCAGCACAGAGTCTGAACCAAGATGTACAAGTCCAAATATTTTATTCAATGGTAAATCATGCACAAAAGAGAAATGGGGAGAAGAAAGATGGAATTAAGATCAATGAGATAGAAAGAAAAAAGTTTTTAAAAATTTACATTGTTCATTCTTTTAAACCTGCAACAATAATTAAAATCTGAAGAAATGAGATTTCACACTTATAAAAGTTAATTTTCAGCACCAAGGAGGTTCTTTTTTAATTCTTTCATGGAGTGTGGGCTTCGCTGGCTGGGCCAGCATTTATTGCCCATCCCTAATTGCCCTTGAGAAGCTGTTGGTGTGCTGCCGCCTTGAACTGCTGCAGTCCATGTGGTGTAGATACACCCACAGTGCTGTTATGGAGGGAGTTCCAAGATTTTGACCCAGTGACAGTGAAGGAACGGAGATATATTTCCAAGTCAGGATGGTGAGTGGCTTGGAGGGAACTTGCAGCTGCTGGTGCTTCCATCTATCTGCTGCCCTTGAACTTCTAGATGAGAGAGGTCGCAGCAATTGTTTTGCAGCAATTAAGACTTAGCATGCTATTTAAAAGTTTGCTTACACTTGAATGGATGAGCTCTAATTCCTTTTGACATGTTTATGGGTATCTATCACTTAAATATACAGCTGAGTCTTAGTGAAATGATGTTAAATGCTGGGATTTACTCCTCGATAATGAGCACTGAGAATCTCGCCGCCATTTTTAATGCAAAATCTGGGCTGATAACTTCTGCCACCCGCAACTGTTTTCATTTGTTGCTCTGAGCTAATATTTAATTACAAATATATAAAAAGAATTTACACACACAAGCTCAGATGGATAGGTAGCATTGGAATGAGGGGTAAAAACCAAATACTACAGATGCTGGAAATCTGAAACAAAAACAAAATGGAAAAACTCAGGCCTGACAGCATCTGTGGAGAGAGAAAAGGAGTTGACGTTTCGAGTGCGCATGACTCTTCTTTAGCTCTGAAGAAGGGTCATGCAGTCTCGAAACGTCAACTCTGTTTCTCCCGCCACTGATGCTGTCAGACCTGCTGAGTTTTTCTAGCATTTTTGATTTGGAATGAGGGGTGATTGTCTCATCACTTTTTGACAGACAAGAGACATGGAAAATATTCTTTGGTTTCATTAAATTTAGTGTTATCACACACTGTATGAATGAAACAAAGCCTCTTAACCATTAGGATAGCCAGTTCTACATCTGCACGCAATGAGTAAATGAGAAATAAAACCACTCAGTTGCTCCTTATTACACAAAAGTTAAAGGTTAATACAGGTAGCTAATGCAACAATACTTCAAATATGCGAAAGTTAAACGTCTTCACTTCTAAATTGTTATTAGCTGTAATCAAAAGAGAAGAAAATGTAGCTGAATGGCAGTTGCTTCTTTTGTGTTTTTGTTACTCAACGTTTTGTATTTCTACACTTCTGAAAGTACATTTAATGTTCATAATTAAACAAAACCTACTGATAATTTCGTTCCCCTCCCCAGTCTATCACAAGTTACAATCCCACTGCTTTCAAAATCCTTATGGTTGGTAATAACTCTGTTGCAAAGTGACCCAGACTGCGTAGCCTAATTAGGAGAAAATCTTGAGCAGTCTGATGTCCTTTTCAGAAGGAATCTGCCTGAATAAGGACGTAAACGTAAGAAAAAAGAACTGCAGTATGACCCTTTGAACTTGCTCTACCTTTCAATAAGATCAAGGTTGAACTTGTATATCAATTCTGCTTTCCTGTCCCATCTCCATGTCCCTTACTGATAAATAGTTGCTTTAATTTTCATTGTTGGCTCAAACTTTCCGTGTGGTTTCGCCATTCCTTGTGCACCATGGTTTGATGCTGCATTTGAGGGACCAGCCGTGACATACATTGGTTCAAGTGTTTGTTGAAAACTGCTTCTTTTATGTTGCGATTCAATGTGCTTCTTTATTTTCTCAACTATCGATCTTTTACTCTCGGTCTGATTTGATGCGACCCTCGCGTCTATCAGATAATTGTTCAATATGCCTATGGTCACGCACTTCTTCTTTAGGAGCCAACTGCATGCGGAATCCTTA
Source organism: Carcharodon carcharias (assembly GCF_017639515.1). Lineage (NCBI taxonomy): Eukaryota > Metazoa > Chordata > Chondrichthyes > Lamniformes > Lamnidae > Carcharodon > Carcharodon carcharias. The sequence continues at coordinate 112,923,990 of NC_054476.1, read as the reverse complement.
ATAGCAAAGTCGTTATCACGTCCGGTTGGTCATTTGGGACATGTAAATCTGTGCATAATTTTTGAATTGATTGTTTAGTAAAGAGGTTCAATATTTTCCTGCATTCCTTCCTTTCATGGTGGCGGAGCCTTGGTAAATCTTTTGTTTGACTCGTGCCCCAGTAATTTCGTATGATGATTGCGAGATCTTTCTTTTGATTTTTCTGATCAACACATGCACCAGTATTTCTCAAATACTTGTACAGCAAATTTTTTGTCAGACATTTGTAGGATAACAGTTGCTTTGAGGATATGGTGTTCTCGATGATCTTGGTGACCAGCTCTCTTTGGCTGTATTTCGGACCATGCTTTGTGTATTCCTTATCCAGTCTTTGACAGATTTTTCTCAATTCCTGGTCACTACATTCATTGAGAAGAACTTTCCAACTAGTTATCTCCAAATTGGTAGGCATTGTCTTGCTTGTATTGTTCAACCGTTGTTGCAAGTGTTCAGTGTAGTTTTTCTGAGGTGCTTAAAGTGGAAGTGTATGTCAAAGACTTCAGTGTTATGTAATGTCACAAACAAAACTTTCAGCATAACAAGGGATGGGCTTTTGGCTTCTGTAGAATGACTCATCCTTGCCAGGCGTCTCAGAACCAAATGTTTAACCCGTGCTGATGATTCTTACACTTCAAGCAAATTGCAGGACCAGTATCAGTCAGTGTTTGAGTTTCAGTGTGATTTAGGAATAGATGTTATTCGTAATACATCTAGTTTTTAATTTTGTTCATCATTATTTTACTGAATTTAGCACAACATTGCATACGTCTTTGCCCTTGTTTTCCTGCCTGTGAACCTGGGTCCTTCCACCTTAATGCTCTGGCGCTTTTTTTTTAACCTGATAATCTGCCTGAAGCGGTGATGCCTTTTATTAATTCAGTGACAACCCTCCAATTACAATTCAAGAAGGACTTGAGCAATTCGTACTCTGGATCGATCCCAAATTTAGCTTATGTGAACGCTTGTATATTGTTATGTAGCTATGGCTCAGTTGATAACACTCTCGCCTCTGAATTAGTAGGTTGTGGTTCAAGTCCCAATCCTGGACTTGACCATGAATACCAAGGCTGATACTTCAGTCCAGTACTAAGGGGATGCTACATTGTCAGAGGTGCCATCTTTTGACGAGACATTAAGCTGAGCCCCTGTCTCTCTTCCCCCGCCCCCAGCCCCCCACCCCCACCCCTTCAGGTGGTGCCGAAGATCTCATGGCACCATGCCCTCACCAATATCTATTGCTGAATCAACATTACAGTCAGATGATTTAGTTATCACAATGATGTTTTTAGGAACTTTGTGTGCAAATTGGCTGCCATGCTTCGTACATTACAACAGTGACTACACTTCAAAGTTATAGTGGCCATAAAGTGCTTTGGGACATCCTGTAGTCATGGAAAGCACTATATAAATATGTCTTTTTTATTTCCCAAATCCATTGTCTTTTGGACATGTACATATGACCAGTGTATCCTAGATAATTTTTATCCATTCCATTATTTTTAAGCATTCATTTTTACAGTGTTGCATTGGTTTGCATTAACTTTACTGCTACTCCTAAAGAGAAAAAAAATCATCCAGTTCTGGTAATTTTAATATGTGCTAGCTAAGACCCAATCATGCAGACTAAGAAACTTTGAGTTGGATCCAGAACTTAGTTTGGCAAATAATCATGCATTCATAAACCTATGCAATGTGTAAAAACCAGTATGTTGTGATAGAATTTATAATATGCAATAAGGCCATTTGACTCATTTGCTGGTGAACAAGTAGCTATCCGGTTTGATCCCACTTTCCTGCACTTGATCCATAACCTTGTAAGTTATGGCACCTCAAGTGCATATCTAAGTACTTTTTAAATGTCATGAGAAATAGGAGCAGGAGTAGGCCATTTGGCTCCTCACGCCTGACCATCATTCAATAAGATCAAGGCTGATCTGCCCCAGGCCTCAACTCCTCTTTCTTGCCAGCTCCTCATAGCCCTCAACTCCCCGATATTTCAAAAATCTATCTATTCCCTCTTTAAATACTTTCAGTGATCTAGCCTCCACAACTCTGAGGTAGAGAAATCCAGACATTCACTACCTCTGAGAGAAGAAATTCCTTTGCATCTGTTTTAAATGAGTGTCTATTATTCTGTAACTATGTCCCCTCGTTCAAGATTCCTCCACTAGTGGAAATATCTTCTCAACATCTACCATGTCAAGCCCTCTCAGAATCTTGTACGTTTCAATAAGATCACCCCTCTTTCTCCTAAACACTAATGAATAAAGGCTAACCTGTTTAGCCTTCTTGATAAGTCAATCCCTTTGTCCCAGAAATCAGCTTAGTGAATCTCTTTTGAACTGCCTCCAATGCCAGTATATCTTTTCTTAAATACGGGGACCATAACTGAACCAGTACTCCAGTGCGACCTCACCAACACCCTGTACAGTTGTAACAAAAATTCCTGATTTTAAAACTCCAACCCCTTAGCAATACAGGCCAAAGTTCCATTTGCTTTCTTAATTACTTGCTGTACCCCCATGCGTTTTACATTTCATGCACAAGAACACCCAAATCCCTGTGCTGCCCTTTTTTGGAGTGTGTCTTCATTTAAATAATAGTCTGCCTTTTGATTCTTCCCACCAAAGTGCATGACCTCACACTTTGCTACATTAAGCTCCATCGGCAAGTTTTTGCCTGCTTACTCAACCTATCTATATCCCCTTGCAGATTCCTTATGTCCTCTTCACAACATGCCCTCCCATCCATTTTTGTATCATCAGAAAGTTTTGATACATTACACTCTGCCCCTTCTTCTAGGTCATTAATATAGATAGTAAATAATTGAGGCCTGAGGACTGACTGATCCTTGTGGCACTCCACTAGTTATGTCTTTCCAACCCGAAAATACCCATTAATCCCGACTCTGTCTTCCATGTGTTAACCAATCCTCAATTCATGCTAATACATTACCTCCGGGCCTCTATGTAATTGCCTCTACCATTCTTTCAGACAGTGTGTTCCAGATTCTCACCACCCCCGGGTGTAATAATTTCCCCTCAAATCCCCTTTAAACCTCCTACCTCTTACCTTCAATTCATGCCCAAATATGATGGGAGATTGAAGCTATGTTTCCATTAGTTTTGAGTTGCTATGCAAGCAGCAACTAGTATTGTGGCGTAGTGAGAATGCAGACCTGCAGAACTCCACACGAGAAATGTGAATCATCTGAGTCACTAGATAAGTATCTGCCCACCAAACATGCTGTTGTTTGAGCTTGCAGAGCAATGTTTGTTTATCTAATCTTTTGGAGGAGATTGAATATATTTTCAAATTTGAATATACAAAAATGATTATTCTTCACTCCTAATCATTCTGCTGAAGTTGCTTAAGTCGAGTTTAAACTTTTCTTCTTTGAAATAGATAGCCAAAGGTAATTCCATTAATACGGTTTGGTAAGTCCCTTTCTGATGCTGGGAATTACTTTTCTTAGTTTCATTCTCATTACGCTTTTACGGGTAGAAACTGATACTTCATTACTCAAGCTACCAGTTGAATGAAAGCTTATAAACATCATTCACAAAGCTAGTTAGAGAGATGTTTTTATTGGTGGTCATGTCCTTTAACATGCTGTAGTCTAGGCTGGTGGATGACGTTCTCGTTGCAGAGAGGGCTTGGTCCATTCTGAAATCTTGACCATTGGACCACTGTCTCTACCTCTAGCATTGGTTAAAACAGGTTCTGATTGACTCTTCACAGGGTGTGCAAATTATCCTTAAAGCACACGCACACTTATTTTAATGAAAAACTGCTGGCAATATGAGAAATAAGTCTATTTGGTGGGAATGCTCTAGGTCATCTATGCCTGTGAATCCAGTGTCAGATTTCCACTAAAGATTCTATTTTATATCCAGCGCAGAAAGTAGTCATCAGCACAGTATACCCTTAGGCGCAGCTATGTGCAATTATGTTGATAGCTAAAGGGCACAGGGAATGGACGTCCTGCAATTGCTTGATATTGGTTATTGAAACAGAGTAGACTTTCCTATGTGAAAATGTTTTCAGCTATCATTAGGGGAACTTGGTTCACAATTTAATGAAGTTCATACTCCATTAAGGCTGTTAGAAACTGTTTTATTGATTGTTGCCATTAGTTCCCAAAAGTAGCAAAATTAGGGCATCTGTCATTCTTTGGCACTTCTTGTGCTGCATTGCTAGGCATGAACTAGCAGAGATGGACCAAAATTGGTTAAGGAAGCCCATCAATGCCAAGTCCAGGGATACTTAATGAATGCTGATACTTAAATGATGCTCTGAAGAAGAGTCATACAGATACAAAACATTTTTCTCTCTCCACAAATGCTGTCAGACTTGCTGAGTTTTTACAGCCTTTTCTGTTATTACTTAATGAATGAGTTTGTGCTAGTGGGAATGTCCAGCCTTTATTTAATTTTCTGACAAATGGCTCTGGTCCACTTGCATATACTCCAGTAAGAGACTTTATGAGGCAAATAGACATTACCAGTTCCCAAAAGCAAAATACAGCGGATGCTGAAAACCTGAAATAAAAACAGAAAATGCTGGAAATAGTCAGCAAGTCAGGCAGCATTTATGGAGAGAGAAAAACAGTGCCCGTATTTTAAGTCAAAGACCTTTCTTCTGAACTGAAGGAAAATAGAAATGTAATAGATTTTGCTCAAGTTAAAGGGGGGTGAGGGAGAACAAAAGGGAAGGTTTGTGATGAGGGAGATTAAATGACAAACGATTTCATGGTATAAAAGGCAGAGGAAGTGGTAATGGGTGTAGGAAGGAAACCAAAGATTTGCCCAGAGTGGGGGTGAATGGCAGAATAATGGACAGCTGTGTTCGAAAGTAAAAACATGAGAAACAAGAGTTAAGATTGGTACATGCAAAAAAAAAGGAAACAAACTGGGGGGCAGAGTTTATGGACTGAAGTTGCTGAACTCAGTGAATCTAGATGGTTGTAAAGTGCTTAAGTGAAAGCTGTTCCTTGCTTGCATTTAGCTCCATTGGAACTCTGCAGCAGCCTGAGGTTTACGTGCACTTCTTTCACTTCTGTATACTGTATTTGCTGGTCATAATATGGTCTCCTCTACATTTGAGAGACCAAACGTAGATTGAGCGACCACTTTGCAAAACACCTCTCTTCAATCGGCAAGCATGACCACAATCTTCTGTTTGCCCACTATTTTAATTCCCTGCCTTGCTGTCATGCTGACACCTCTGTCCTTGGCCTGCTGCAGTGTTTCAGATAGAGCCCTAGCTTAAAGCTAAGTTTTTTGACGATGTATCAAGCATTCTAGATACATTTCTGAGCCCTGTGTTCAATTTTATTTTAAAATCTTAAAGTCTCCACTGCAGCCTTATTTTTAAATTATCCTTGAAGCTACTTTAAATGTGCAGTAATTAATGGCAACAAAATGTTACACTTGAATGTCAAATCTGATGTAGGGACATACCATGAGCAGTTTTCTAGTAGGTAGAAACTTTCCTGGTACACTGTTTATCATGCATTGTTTAAACAATTAAAATTTTCATGGACTATTTTGAAAGGAAGGCTCCAAAATCTCTCAATTTATTTATTGGATTAGTTGTTTAGTATTGGATGCTAGTATTGCTGCTGATGGGGACAGATTTTGTTGCCAGAATAACAGTGAGGCTAACAGCACTTGCCATAATTTGTGTGTCAGTGTTACAGTAACTTCAAGTGAGGAGCAGATGTGTGCTAAACAGTAATATCAAAAAGTTGCTTTCAGAGTTTCCCCATTGCCTTTGCTGCATTGCATTTTGCTGTCTGCCCCTACAAATGCGAACATTGAATGTTGTGAAGTTGCTGCATTTGTTGAGCAGGTGCGAAATGAGCTGGCCATAGAAAGTTAGTCTTGTCATTTAAAAAGTCTTTTAATGACTGTTAATTAATGCCAACCAACCGCTATAGCACTGAAAATTAAATATTACAACTGTGCTGTATCTTTCCTTGACACATTGTTGAAAATTTTGAAAATGCCATTCCTTTTAACTTTCCCTTTTTCTCTCAATCCAATTTTTCTTTGCTCCATTATATTTATTCCTCTGTACCTGATTTGACATTAAATTGACCCACTCCAATTTACTTTTCCTTCTGTGCCCTTGTGCTGTTTATTTCACAATCTCTCAGTCTTTGAAGATACCCTGTTGGTTGCTCTGTTCACTCAGGTCCCAGATGACTGCTTCCCTCGTGGCACTATTGTCAGCTTGTACTTCCAGTAACTTAGTGGTCAAACAGTTTTGAATCGACCGGGATGCTATTTGTCGCTGTTAGATCATCTGCAATAGTAAAATTTGACCCATGGTATATACTCCTTTTGGCCAGCTGTGGAATTTTATGTCACAGAAACAGACCATTTGGCCCAGCGTTGTGGCATCTCACGGACTGCAGCGGTTCAAGAAGGTGGCTCAATACCACCATCTTAAGGGCAATTAGAGATGGGCAATAAATGCTGGCCTTGCCAACACATAACAGAATTAAAAAGAATATTTCACTTTTTTTTCTCAGCACAGCTCCCTCAGTGGCCCATTAGCAATGGTGTAGCGCCAAGTTCTCCTGATCAGAGAACTCCTCTACGCTGGCGATGCTGCGCTAGATGCTCAAACAGAAACTCGGCTACAAAGACTCATGGACTGTCTCTCCCTTGCCTGTAACTTGTTCTCCCTGACTAGAAGCACCAAGAAAATTGTGGTTATGTGACAAAGATTTGCATCTCGGCCCCCTGATCGCACTGAATAACATCCCACTGGTAGTGATTAGCAATTTCTGCTACCTTGGGTCCATAGTGACAGACAGTCTGTTCCTTGATATCAACGCTGATACACACAAAGGGAAAGCAGCTACCTCCTTTGACCGATTCATGAAACGTGCATGGTATAGCATCAAGCTGTGTTCTAGCACCTAGTTATATGACTGTGAAACATGGACACCTTACAGCTATCAAGAAAATTTCCGTGTTCACTGTCTGTGTTGTATTATGGGTATATCCTAGCAGAACAAGATCATGAATGCAGCAGTCTTCTCAAAGGCAGAGCTCCCAAGTTTGTTAGCACTCATCAACCAGTGGTGGTGTCATTGGCTTGGGCACGTCTGCAGGATGGAAGAAGGTCGCATACTTCTTCATGTATGCTGAAGTAGTTGGAGCCAGCTGACCAGTGAGAAACCTAAAACTGTGCTTCAAGGATGCTTGCTAGTGTGACATGAAGGCCCTAGACATTGATTATCACCTGGGAGCCACTAGCTGATGACAGACGAAAGTGGCACCACCTCCAGTAGACTGATGACCAGTGGCTTGGTAATAGGCACCAAAGTCAAACAACTACCCACGATGGCACTTGGAAGCTTCATGTGTGGCACTTGTGGCAGAACCTGCCTCTCAAGTATTTGCTTATTCAGCCATCAATAAAGGTGTGTCACCCCATCGGAAACGGATTGTTTGCTGTGTGTCCATCATCTTTCGTAGATGGAAAGATGCCGACTGACCTTCCTCAGGTAGCTTCCTGGAGCTATAGTTGGGGCACAACCACAATTGGAGTCAGCAAGCCTGGACTACAGCCTAGGAAACAGTCAGTTTTCTGCCCCTGTTTGCCACCTGTATGCTGGGAAGTGCCCATGTTGACCCCTAACCACTAGGGAAGCCACCACCCTCAAAGAATCCATCAATCAATGACTGAAGAAAACTTGATTTAAGCAGTGCTCAAGTTGATCTATTAAAAAAAAACACTAATCTAATTTTATTATTGAATCACTGTTCAGAGCTAAAGGTTTGAACAGACTGTGTTACTGTGTTAAAAATTAGGAAATTGCAAATGTTGGTAACCATCCAATACAAACAGAAAATGCTGGAAATACTTCAGCCTGGCAGCATCTGTGGATAGAGAAACAGAGTTAATGTTTCATTTGCAATGTTTTGGATTTCCAGCATCTGAATGTTTTGCTTTTGTACCAGTCAAATTTTTTTTTTTACACAGGGCAACCAAATAATGGGCCTGAAAGCAAATCTAAATCAATGCTGTAGCTAAGTCTAAAATAAACATTACAAAGGATGAGAAAACTCGTTCATGTCTTATATGGAGTAAGAATGAAATGTATGCATAGCTTTTAATACTTAGACTATGCAGTATCCCCATCTACTTCACACACTTCCCCTCCCTAAGTTTATGCTACACAAGCAGCCATGGACACTCCAGGCAAGAACAATTACTGCTCTGTTGAGCCTTAAATTCAAACAGATTCTGTAAAATTATACTCCGATTATCTTTGTACAAATTAATAGGAGTAAGCTTCTCTCCCAAAACAAATTACACAAATTGTAACATGAATGCAAAACAGTTGAACCAATGCAAAAGCAAAATTCTTTGGATGCTGGAAATCTAAAATAAAAACAGAAAATGCTGGAAATACTCAATAGGTTTGATATCATCTGTAGAGAGATAAACAGGGTAAATGTTTCATGTCAGTGACCTTTCACCAACGCTGACACAGTTCAGATCATTGTTCTGGTGAAAGGTCACTGACCTAAAACATCGACTCTGTTTCTCTACAGATGCGGCCAGACTGCTCAGTATTTCCAGCGTTTTCTGCAAAACACTTGAGTATTGCTTCTGTGTCTGTTTTTCTAGTGGGTAGAATTCAATTCTGAGTTTCTCCACAAGATTGAAAAGCTTCTGCCTCTGACTTGGCTCCATTGTGGGAAAATTTGCTGATGGGATTTGGGTGGTATTCAGGAAGATAAACACACGTGTGCTGCCCAATTCAGTTTAAATTCTTTGTACACCTTTTGAGCTCAGTTACGCAATCATACTGTAGCTGCAGCATGTAAAAATGTCTAAAGTTCATGAAGGCATTATGCATAATCTATCTCTATCTGTATTTGATGCCATACAAACCCAACTGATTCAGGTTGTTTTTTTTAAATTTAGCTCCTATTGGAAATCAGAGGACCAGAAAATGGTTTAATTGTTTACAGCTCACTTATGAAGTTTATGAAAGTTTTGTGTGATCAGAGTTTCTGCATTTTGTTTTATAGTGCCCCACTCTTGCTAAGCAATTGGCACTTGCTTCCAGGGTCTTGCACAGCCAGCTTCCAGGAATTACTCAGATCAGTAACAGAGAATATCCATTTTTGCTATTTGTCCCTAGTCACCATCCTCTGCAAGTTCCATCTTTGTTGACTGCTGTGAGACCCTTGCATCGTGAGTCAGTGCCACAGGCTTGAGTCTTTCTGTGATATATAGATGCAGCTTGGCTTAAACGTTTTTTTTGTGCTCCTTACTTTCAGTGCGAGTTGATGCTTGTGAACAGCTTGTTTGGGAAGAATGAAGCCGTTCTCGTCAATCTACTCTGGGCGTTGCAGGGGCATCTCCTTTCCTGGTGTTACCTGCAGCTGAAGGGGAATGATGTATTATCTCTCCGTCATGCAAGAGAAATCCTCCTTAACTGTATGTATATCAGTTTTTACACTGTTACTGCTGCTTGTATTATTCATTCAAGCTCAAGTTGAAATAAAAATGATATTTAAAAAAAATTGTATAGAAAGAAAGAGCCATCCAACTGATTGGCCCTGTTAATTTGAACTAAAGATGTGCACTGCAAGTTCTTTCAGCAGTATTTGAGAAACTGCCTCTATGATCATATTTCCTGATTTTAATGTACCAGAATTGATATTTAACTTCAGATGTTGTGTTAAAGTTGGTCTTTGGCCCCAAATGTAGAATAAAAATATCAATTCAATAAATGTCTCTAAAATCAAACTACTGCCGTATTTTAGTTAATCAATCTGGACTCACTTTAATGTCTCATCTGAAAAACAGCAACTCTTGACGTTAGGTTCTAAAATTTGAAATTTCACTTAACTGCATTCAGTACTATTGGCCTATTGAATGAATTACTAAATGGCCACTAGAATATATTTTAGACTCTAATAAAAATAAAATGTTTTATATTAAAGTCTCTCCTTGGTTCATTTGGTAGCACCCTTGCCAGTAAGTTGGAAGGATGTGGATTCAAGCTCCAGACTAGGAATTAAGCATGTAACCTAGGGTGATACTGCAGGACTGATAGGTGGTTTGAAGTGCAGGGTTTTGGATGAGCTCTTTTGGTGATTCTGGCAGATGTAAATGATTCTGTAGAACTGCTCAAAAAGAGTGGGGAGTTCCTCCAGTGGCCTAACCAACCAATATCAACAAAAGAACTGGCACCTTTCATGAACACTTGTGAGACCTGGCACGATAACTGCACTTTGGAAATAATTCATTGGTCTAAAGCACCTTGTGGTGTCCTGAGGATGTGACGGGGCTTTCCTTCCTTCCGTAATGCAAGTTCTCCATAATTGGGCAAAGCAATGAAGTGTACTATGGATTTCAGCATTACTTCTGACTCCTAGATTTAAAAATATCTCATTATTGAATTTGCATCTTTATTGGCTTCAGTTGCTTGAATAACCTCTATTTACTTATTTTTTGGGAGAGAAGAGAATCTGTTTATTTGTAAATGGTTACACTGATTGTTGAGTACTCCTGAGCTTTTCAGTGCAAGTATTATCAATAAACCACTCATTACCTTAAATAATAGTGTCTACTACATTCCTAGCTAATTAGAAAGTTATATTACTTCAACAAGAAGGAGAAAAGCCTGAGTTGTGACAATGCAATATTTTAAAGCGGTTTAATAATCATTACTATGATTATAAACAGTAAGACATTTAAGCATTGGTTTTGTTGCGTTTCAAACTAACATTGAAGAGAAGTATAACATTAATTGGGTGTTCTATATTGGACAGGTTAGGATTTTACTGAGGTTTGCGTGATCTTTGTGGAATTAATTTGACTGCACAAACTTTCATCTATTTTAGAGAATGCCCTAGACTGGAAGTTGTAATTGATTTGCATTTCTTTGTGTTATTTACCACAATATTGCTAAACAGATGTCAAACGCCACATCTCCAGCGCATCCAATGTTCTGGATTTCCTGATGCTAAAATGCAGTGGGAATAAGATAATGTCAAGCCTGAATGACTCCTTTCTTGCATTGGCAACTAGACAACTGGTATGTGAGTTAAAGCATAATGTTTGTTTCTCTGGAAACACATTTTAATGAAATGCTTCTTTAAAAAAAGTAAGACAGATAAAATAATGCCACAAGAAAATGTTGCAGATTTTTTTTTGTATAATTTAAATGAGTAATGGTGTATAACTCATTAAACTGCAAACAATGGGTTAATATTCCTAGAATCTTTGGTCCCCAAATCGAGGATTTGCAGTTTGTTTCTAAGTCATTACTAGAATGGATTTATAGGTTAATTTATTTAACAGTGTGCTATTAATGTAGTGTATAAGACACTAGTTGGGCCTCATCTAGAGTACTGCGTCGAGTTCTGGGCAACGTACTTGAGAAGGGATGTGAAGGCTTTGGAGAGAGTACAAAGGAGATTCACAAGAATGATTCCAGTGATAAAGAACTGTAGTTATGAGGATAGATCAGAGAAGTTGGGACCGTTTTCCTTGAAGAAAAGAAATCTGAGAGGAGACTTGATAGATGTATTCAAAATCCTGAGGGGTACGGACAGGATAAATAGTGAGAAACTGTTTGCACTCAAGAGAACAAGGAGCCCTAGCAAAACTGGAGTCAATGGGAATTAGGGGGAAAACTCTCCGCTGGTTGGAGTCATACCTAGCACAAAGGAAGATGGTTGTTGGAGGTCAGTTGTCTCAGTTCCAGGACATCACTGCAGGAGTTCCTCAGGGTAGTGTCCTCGGCCCAACCACCTTCAGCTGCTTCACCAATGAACTCCCTTCCATCATAAGGTCAGAAGTGGGGATGTTCGCTGCTGATTGTACAATGCTCAGCACCATTTGCTACTCCTCAGATACTGAAGCAGTCCATGTCCAAATGCAGCAAGACCTGGACAATATCCAGGCTTAGGCTGACAAGTGGCAAGTACATTTGCACCACACAAGTGTCAGGCAAGGACCGTCTCCAGCAAGAGAGAATCCAACCTTTGCCTTTTGATCAAAACCAGAATTACCTGGAAAAACTCAGCAGGTCTGGCAGCATCGGCGGAGAAGAAAAGAGTTGACGTTTCGAGTCCTCATGACCCTTCAACAGAACAGTTGTCTTTTGATGTTCAATGGCATTACCATCACTGAAGCCCCCACTATCAACATCCTGGGGTTGTCATTGACCAGAAGCTGAACTGAACTAACCATATAAATACTGTGGCTACAAGAGCAGGTCAGAGGCTAGGAATAATGTGATGAGTAACTCACCTCCTGACTCCCCAAAGCCTGTCCACTATCTACAAGGCACAAGTCAAGAGTGTGATGGAATATTTCCCACTTGCCTGGATGAGTACAGCTCCCACAACACTGGAGAAGCTTGACACCATCCAGGACAAAGCAGCCCACTTGATTGGCACCACATCCACAAACATTCACTCCCTCCACCACCGACGCACAATAGCAGCAGTATGTACCATCTACAAGATGCACTGCAAGACTTCACCAAGGTTCCTTTGACAGCACCTTCCAAACCCACAGCCACTACTATCTAGAAGGACAAGGGCAGCAGATAGATGGGAACATCACCACCTGCAAGTTCCCCTCCAAGCCACTCACCACCCTGACTTGGAACTATATCGCTGTTCCTTCACTGTTGCTGGGACAAAATCCTGGAACTCCCTAATGGCACTGTGGGTGTACCTGCATGATGCAGGAAGTACATGTGTGAAAGACCCAGCAATCAGTTCAAATAACAACGGGTCTCAGCCTACGCCACATGGACTGCAGCGGTTCAAGGATGCAGCTCACCACCACCACCTTCTCAAGGGCAATTAGGGAGGGGCAAGAAATGCTGGCCTAGCCGGGGAAGCCCACATCCCGCGAAAGAATAAAAAAGAAAGATTCAATTATACTTCGAATGTTCGAACTGAATCCCCGTTTTGTTGTTATAAAAGCAAAATAATGGTTTGGTCGTACAGAACTTGAGTATTGCTGAACAACACATTCTTCAAGATGTCTCTTTTTTTAGCAGTGTTCAAAAGCATAACACTGTGGATGCTGGAAATCTGAAAAAATAACAAAATCTCTTCAGAATGGAAGAAGGTCTGAAGAAGAATCATATTCGACTTGAAATGTTAACTCTGCTTCTCTCTCCACAGATGTTGCCAAACTCACTGAGCATTTCCAGCACTTTTTGTTTTTATTTCAGTGTTTTGATATGCTAGATGACAGTCTATTCCAGGGATTTGATTCCAAGATTGAAAGTTATATCTTGTGCTATACTGGGTTTGTAAAGCCTTCACTTTCATTCTGTTACAACGTTTTGACTCTGCTGAAGATATATTCTTAGATTTGGCAGTGCTGGTCAATGTCTCCTATGCTCAGGAGTTCAACCGTAGCACCCTATCTGCTTTTGCAATTGTGTGACCTGTAGATGCGCTGCTGGAACCCATTGTTATTTGAATTGATTATTGGGTCCTTCACATATGTACTTCCTGCATTTTCTGGTACACAGACTAATTAATACTTTGTGAAACAAGGCCAGAAACAAATTTGTTAAGCTCAGTGTAACAGTTATAGCGAATCTCAGACATCAAAGAAACGCTGGTTCCCCTATGTCAGTGGTTCTCAATATGTGACCTGCCAAGATCCTCCAGATGGTCCACGGCCTGGTCCAATATGCAGGTCACTGCTGTGTGATGCCACAGCGGAGGCAGTATAAGAGAACAGGCCAGAACCCTTCTCCTTACTACCTGCCTGATGTCTCACAACCAGATCGGCTCCAGCATACATGGCACAAGTTGTCATAAGCATAGTATTTATAAGTAGTTTTATAAGCGAGATATATGTTACTGTTGATTTTTTGATCAAAGATAAGTTTCAATGGCTGCTCATTGATTTTTGTATTATTTCATGAACATATCAATCATCTCTTTGTCCCTTGAGCATGTAAGATGTATTTTCGGCTCTTGTGAGCATAATTTAAAGTTGACACAATATAAACCATACCTAAATCTCTTTTCCTGGAAAACTGAAAATCCTGAGGAGAGATAACCCTCTTCTGCCCTGGACCTGTTGAAATACATCTTGACATTCACATTACCACTCCCTTAGTTATTTTAACTATTACAGTTGTTTCTTAACCCAGTGACAATTTTTCCCCTTAATATGAACTGTATATGCAATTATTAATAATCACTGCTTAATTTCCATGAAAGCCATTAAATGCATTTGATATTATTTTGAGGAATTACTTACAAAGTCTAAGTAAGAAAAAGAAAAAGTTGCAGTTATGTAGTGCTTTTAATGTAGTAAAATGTTCCAAGTTGCTTCATGTGTGCATTATCAAACACTATTTGACATAGACCTACATTGAATGTAGGTCTAAGAGACCAAAAACCTAGAGAGGTAGGCTTTAAGGAGCATTTTAAAGGACGTGAGAGAGGTAGAAAAATGGGAAGGAATTCCAAAGTTTGGGGCCTGGGGAGGTCAAGGCTGGATCACAAATGGTTGGAAAATGAAATCAGGGATGCATAAGAGGCCAGAATTGGAGGAAAGCAGAGATATCAGTGTTCCAGGGCTGCAGTAGGTTACAGGGATATGGAGGGATTTGAAAACTAGGATGAGAATTTTAAAATTGAAGTGCTGCCAGGCTTGGAGCCAATGTAGGTCAGAGGTGATGGGCGAACAGAACTTGGTGTGAATTAGGATACAGGCAGCAATGTTATGGATGAGCTCATGCTTATCGAGGATGGAAGTTGGGAGGCTGGCCAGGAGAGCGTTTGAAATTGTCGAGCTTGGAGATAACAAAAAAGTTGATGAGAGTTTCAGCAGCAGGTGAACTGAGGCAAGGGCAGATACAGTTGATATTACGGAAGTTGAAGTAGGGGGTTTTGGTTATGGAGAGAATGAGAGGTTGGAAGCCGAGCCAAGGTTCAAAAAGAACACCCTGGTTGCCTCATATATTGGCTAGAGAGAGTGGTAAAATTGATGGCTAGGGAACAGATATCGAGGCAAGGTCAGCAGACAGGGCCTGGAGAACATTTGCTCATCCAGTTCTGAATGTCAGGCAAGCAATGTGACAAGTCTGAGGTAGTGGAAGGGCAGAGAGAGAACTGGGTATCCTAAGCTTACATATGGGTGATATCACTGTGTAACAGCATGTAGATGAGAAAATAGAAGTGGGCCAAAGATTCATCCTTGTGGGATTGCAGTGGTACCACTGTAGGATCAGGAAGAGAGACTATTGCAAATGATTCTTTGGCTGTAATTGTATAGGTAGACACGTACACCCTCTAACAATTCTTTGTTATAGCCTTAATTTTACTGAGCTGTCACTCAAATCATTCAACTGGATACAGTCACATGGGCACAATTCTTCAGTTATCACTTGACCATACTCCTCAATACTATTCTCTGACGTGTTGGTCACCCTAACTACGACTTCTCAAGTTGTTGGTACCATTAACCTGTTTATTATGTCACAGCTGCCACATGTGTGGAGGTCGATGGAGCCATCTAAGAAAGAAAATATGAGAATGTAAAAGCATAGAGGAATAGGCTATTTGGCTCCTCAAGACTGCTCCATCATTCAGTATGACCATGGCTGATCTGATGTTGATGTCAAATCCACTCTTTTGCCTGTTTCCCATAACCACCAAATCCCCTATAGTTCAAAAGTCTGTTGAGCTCATTCTTGTAAATGATATTTGAACCAGCCTCTAAAGCCCTCTGGGGTAGAGAATTCCAAAGATTCATGAACCTCTCAGAAAAGAAATTCCTCCTTATCTCCATGTTAAATTGTGACCCCTTATTCTGAAACTCTGCTTCTAGTTCTGGATGCCCCCATGAAAGACCCTCTCAGCATCTACCCTGTCGAGCCCCCTCAGAATCTTATCTGTCTCAATAAGATCAGCAGGCTCTCCTGCCCTGCACCCCCCCCGCCCAAACTTCCATCCTCCGTAAACAGGTCTACAGGGCACAGTTTCAAAATTTGCAAATGACTTGGAAGTATTGTGAACGATGAGCAGGATAGTGTAAAACTTCAAAAAGACATAGACAGGTTGGTATAATGGGCGGACAAATGTATGGTGAAATTTAATGCAGAGAAGTGTGAAATGATTCATTGTGGTAGGAAGAATGAGGAGAGACAATATAAAGTAAAGGGTACAGGAGCAGAGGGACCTGGGTGTATATGTGCATAAATCATTGAAAGGTGGCAGGACAAGTTGAGAGAGTGCTTAATAAAACATGAGGTGTACTGGGCTTTATCAAGAGGGCTGTAGTGTAAAAAAGCAAAGAAGTTACAATGAACCTTTATAAAACACTGGTTCGGCCTCAACTGGAGTATTGTGTCCAATACTGGACATCGCACTTTAGAAAGGATGTGATGCCTTTAGAGAGATTAGAGAAAAGATTCACAAGAATGGTTCTGGGGTGAGGAACTTTCAGACAGAAAGATTGGAGAAGTTAGGACTGTTCTCCTTGGAGTAGAGAAGGTTAAGAGGAGATTTGACAGAGGTATTCAAAATCGTGAGGGGTCTGGACAGAATAGATCGGGAGAGACTAACCACGGGGCACAGATTTAAGATGATTGGCAAAAGAAACAATGGCTAATGAGAAACATTTTTACATCCAGTGAGTGGTTAGGATCTGGAATGCACTGCCTGACTGTGGTGGGGGTGGTCAATAGAAGCCTTCAAAAGAGAATTGGTTCATTATCTGAAAAGGAAAAATTTGCAGGGCAAAGGAGAAAGATAGGGGAGTGGCACAAAGTGAATTACTCCTTCAGAGAGCCAGCACAGACATGATGAGCCAAATGGCCACCACCTGTGCTGACAGCATTCTATGATTGTATGATTCTATGTAGTAAATTCATAATTCATAAAATTAAGTAGGCTTTCACAGCTGTACTCTGCTGTTAAATCAAGTGACCAGTTAGTACTCCATGTGCTCTCAATAATTCTTCATAAATATTGGCAACAATTACTTTGAACAGATCCATAAAATGGAGATCATATGCCAAATAGAAATCATACACCACAACATTATGCCTTTGGAACAGCTGATGTGTTTAGAGAACTATAGCACCTAGACTCTGATATTGTTCAAGGTTTATCTTAACTAATTTACATTTAGCTATGTAACTTTACTTTTAGAATCAATGCATGTGTTGCGTGACATATTTCAATATGAAATATAGTTTCCATTTCGCCCTACCTGGTAGCTCAGTGTCAAGATTTTATTTGCCTCTTAAGGAAGCTTTTCTAATGTGCCTTGCCAGTCCAAGTATCTGACTAGCCACCCATACTGTTATTGGACAATTCCAATAAATGTTTTTGGGTATAATCAAACCCATGTTGTTTTGAACAGCTACCTTTATAATAGATTCTAATGTAATGACAACATCATTGAGTCATAAGCTGGCAGGCAGCCCTTGCCAGTATAATGTTCTTTCATTTTTAAAGCTATATTTTCCAGTCAACTAATATGATACCTGCATTCAATGAGATATTAACAATTCAAGCCACAGCATTCCATTACTTTAAAAGTTTTCCTATTCCACCAAATATAATGACTCTGCAGCCTATGTGTTTTTAAATTTGTTCTATTCCAGTTAATGAATTTAGATTGCTTACACATAACCATTCAATAATGGTTTCATCCAAATTTTGTTGTAGGTAATCTTTCTTTTAGAGCTTTCCAGTTTGGACATCCCTCACTGTTCCCTGCTGCTAGCCTTCACTCCACTGGCGAAAACATTGAAGATCCTCTGTCGTGAAACTGGTGACGACTTTATCAAGGTAGCAGTTGCGTCTAAGATCTGTGGTCTTTGTA
This sequence comes from Carcharodon carcharias, assembly GCF_017639515.1. NCBI lineage: Eukaryota > Metazoa > Chordata > Chondrichthyes > Lamniformes > Lamnidae > Carcharodon > Carcharodon carcharias. The sequence continues at coordinate 112,906,086 of NC_054476.1, read as the reverse complement.
GATGCAGTCTTGTTAGTCATCACCCAGAAGATGTGTTCATAGATCATTAGTAATATGAGCAGGAGTAGGTCATTCAGCCCATCAAGATGATGGCTGATCTGATAATGGCCTTAACTCCACTCTCTATCTTCCCCTCATAACCCTTGACTCCCTTGTAGCTCAAAACTCTGTCTAATGCAACCTTGAATCCATTCAGTGTACAGTTCCACTGTTCTCTGGGGAAGAGAATTTCAAAGACTAAAGGCCCTCTGAGAGAAGAAATTCCTTCTGCTTCCAATTCAAGTATATCCATCCTTAAGGCAGGAGACCAAAACTGTACACAGTGCTCCAGGTGCAATCTCACCAGTGCCCTGTACAGTTGTAGTAAGACTTCCCAAAGTCTTTTTTAGTCCATTCCCTTACAATAAGGATCAACCTTCCATTTGCCTTCCTAATTACTTGCTTGTTCCTACATGCTAACTTTTTGTGATTCATGTACAAGGACACCCAGATCCCTCTGTACTACAGAATTCTGCAGTCTCCCTCCATTTAAATAATAATCTGCTTTTCTAGTCTTCCAGCCAAAGTGGACAGCCTCACGTTTTCCCTTGTTATATTCCATCCGCCAAATTTATGCCCACTCACTTAACCCATCTATATCTCTTTGCAGACTCTCTGTATCCTCCTCACAACTTGCTTTCCTACCTGCCTGTCTTGTCAGTAAATTTGGCTACAGGACAGTTGGTTCGCTTCATTCAATTCATTAATATAGATTGTATATGCAATATGGTTTTGAAACTTTCCAGCAAAAAGATGTTTAATGGAATAGTGAAGAACCCTTGTTTCAATTCTGACTAATAGCTCGATGGTGATAACTTGGAGAAATCAGAGGAGCCAGTGTTTCTCAGGATGTGGAGCATGGAGTCGACACACAACTATGAAAACAACAATCATGAGACAACTGTCTTTGTTTGTCCGGGTGCAACATTCTTCGAAGTGGAGTTTGATGAAAAATGTGAAACCGAGAAAAGGTATAGTCCAGTTTCAAGCCACAATCTCCATGGAGAGTCCACCTGTGATATTCTGAGGAGTGATTTATTTTTAGTTGGGGAGAAAGAAGTGGGATTCGTGTTGTCTGGTTCTTGTTTTTTTTCTGCCAATAAGAACAGTTTCTCCCTATCTATTCTGTCCAGACCCCTCGTGATTTTGAACAATTCTATCAAATCTCCTCTTAATCTTCTATTCTCCAAGGAGAACAGCCCCAGCTTCTCCAATCTACCCGCGTAACTGAAGTCCCTCAACCCTGGAACCATTCTCATGAATCTTTTCTTCCCCCCTCTCTAATGCCTTCGCATCCTTATTCAAAAGTTGTGTCCAGAACTGCTCCAGTTGAGGTCAAATCTGTGTTTTATCACAACTTCCTTTCTTTTATACTCTATGCCCCTGCTTATTAACCACTTTCTCTACTTGCCTTGCCACCTTCAATGATTTGTGCATATATACCCCCAGATCCCTCTCATCTATATGTTTAGCTCCATCTCTTTTTATTTTAATTTCACCACCATGAATTAATCCTTCATGATTAACTTTGCAAATCTCCATTTGTAATCTTGAGAGCCTCAGGTGGGCCATCTCAGTTGCCAGAGAGCTGAATGTCCTTAACTTTTCATTAGGTCTTTCCTGATTCCAGATTTATCGTGATCATTTCCCTCTGTCCTCTTAAAGGCAATGATTGCTTCTTATATCCTTATTGTATTCTTCTTGTATAATTGTTGGAAGCCAAATCAGAGTTTTAGTCCAGATGTTTATTCAGCTGAGTGGTGTCAATTATAAGTAGAATTCCTGGAAAATTATAGAATATTTATACCAATCAACATCTTTTGTACAAAATGATTGAAGATCTTTCAGTTCCTAAATAATTTGCTTGGTAATTCTTTCATCAAAGGTACGACTACTTGGAATTTACAGACTCTAGAGGAGTGAAAGTGCGCTACGATGGGAAGGTTGGAACAGAGAAATGGCCGACAGTAAGACATTTGGCAACAGGTTTTCCTTCTAGATGACCCTATTGTACATCTGCACAATCACCTCTGGTCTGAAAATCATGGATTTTCACCAGGACTTAAACATGTAATTTAGGACGAGAGTTTGGTTAATATTGAGATAGTTCTTTATTAATCGAGGGTCCAGGAGTTGGGTGAGATTCCATACCTGTGTCCTAATAGCTTGGCAAGAATGGATGTTAAAAGGTACCTTAGCACAAAGAGTATGGAGTACTTCCAATGTTCTCACTGACGTTCTTTTTGTACATTAAAGACACTATACACGGACAAGTAGTTATTGACTGTTCCGCTTAACCCATGAGACCCATGTTAATGTGAAATCTTAGTCACCCACACTTGCCACTTATTCTTGTTTGTGACAACTGGGACTAATTCTCTTCCTGCTCATCACTGAATTAAAGTGGTATCTGACAGACTTGTGATTATGATAGTTCAGTGGAGTCCAAGTATTTACTCAGCATAATTTAGCAACTTTTATTACCCCATGCAACTGAGAATATAAATGGTTCTGGAATTGATTTTATCCATTATTTTTAGAGATGAAGTAAATTGAAGTTTAATACCCTGGCACACTGTCACTCAATGCTATAGCATACATTGCAAATAGCCTGGGAGCATAAATTCTGTTTGCCACACTACTCTTAAACTATTTGTAATTCCAAATCTTTCTTAGGCCTATTTGGGTTCTTGCAGTGCGTCACTTCAGAATCTTTAATAGGAAGGGCAAGGGCGCAATATGATGCTCAATTGAGACTTTTATCTGGAAATCGCTAAGATTCTGATGGGTGTCCTGGAGCTTTGAACAGTAATGCAGAAGCTTGTTTTGGGCATCAGAGTTGGTATAGGATAGAACTGCAAATAGGCAGTGGAAAATAATCTGAATTCGAGGCAGTTCCAACTAAACAAGAATTCTTGCCATCCACATTCTGTTGAGATGGTTTCCAGATCATGGTTGGGTCTTTTTATCATTAGGTGTCTATGCTTTCAAAAAGTCACATCTGTTTTGTTCATTATAAAATAATGGTGGTTTCAGTTCAGTGAATTTTTTTCTTGACTATAATTGGGGCCTGTGCATTTCTTGGGAATTTTCATTAGAGAAAATTTTTCACTTTGAAAATTCTACCTGTTCTCAAGAATCAGTTTGCCCTCTGTAATGGAAACAAGACCTCAGTGATGAATATCACTGAAGTAATGATTCACTCCTGGTTGTGCATAAAATTCTTGCTAATATCTTTGTTTGCAGTCTGTGACGTTTAAATCTGGCCCAAGGCTGCAGTTTCTCTTCCACTCTGACAACTGTAACAACGAGTGGGGATACAAGTTCATGGTAAAAGCATATGGCCTTCCAGATGTGCGTGTACCTTGGGTTGCAGATCTACAGCTTCTTGTATCGCGGCTAATGGGTTGCCTTGCCTCCTGGGCACTGTCTTTAAACTCAGCCTGTGGTAAGATTCTTTTCTCTGTTTTAAGCAGTTGGAAGAGAGTGCCTATAATTAATATTAGATAGTTAATTGGTCACTTGGGTGTATGACAAGAAAACTTGCACAAGTTTTAGTCTACGCTGGACCCTTGCAGACAGAGAGATGGATGTTCATCCCAGCTCGATTTATACTTGGATTTGAGAAGTGAAAGACTAGAGTCTAACCCACTGTGCTTGATGGTTGCACTTCTTTTGTCTTCTATTGCCTCATCTAACTTCTTGTGAAAATTTCTTTGGATGAACATTCCCCATTTTTGTGTAAAATGTTATATAGTATCTACTTTCGCGGGAGTGAATACCTTTCCTACTATTCATACTTCATATTGGTGCTCTTTTAGTTGGGTAGTACTGTACTTTCCTCCCGCCATGTTTTCACCAAGGCTTTGCTGGTCATTCCACGTTTTACTTCTCTGTGACATACACTGATGTTTGCATTCTCCTCCACTAAAAATGTCCTTGCAGAATTCCAGCAGATTTGCAAGTCCTGCCGATTAATGCAGACCTCTCGTGCTGGTGTTTAACTATTTCCTAATATAGTAGTGACCTCCATAACTGCAGAAACCAATTTTCTGACAACTACACTAGTTAAGTGGTTCACTGGTTGCTTAAAATGTTTGCAGATTGTTGCGTTACGTGTCGTGTGAGTGCCAGATTCAGAAATGTGCATTTCTTTGACCGTCCTCATGCTTTTTGTATTTTGCAGAAAAACAAAAGCTTATTTGTAAAATAAATATTTATTTCCAAATTTTATAAAGGGTATTTCCTCCCCAGTCACAATGTTGATCTTTTAAGTTCTTCCTCAACAGGTGAGTTTTGATGTCAATGCAAAACTTTTCAGTGATTGGCACTGGAGGGGTGTGAGGAAGTGAAAGAAAGGGGTGGAGGAGAATTGGAAGCCAGGAAAACTTCTCAACTAAAAGGGCGCCTCCTCTCTTCTGATAGGAGAGTGGAATGTGTGGGAAAAATCTATGTCTCCCAAAGCCCTGATAATCTGCAGTCGAGTGATGCCCTTGGGCGTTGGGCAGCCCAAAGTGACCAGGATTGGACGGAAGGGAAATGAGATGGGAAACCCAGAGCCTGATGAGAGCAGGGCACAGGGAGTGTGTTTCTATGCTGGCAACTTCTTTGTCCCTGGCCTCCCACTCTCCCAGTAGCCTTGGTGCTGGGGTAAACCTGGCACATAGGTCAGTATAAGTGGGGTACAGCTGGCATTCCAGGCTTGGACCCCCATTAAAATTCTGGCAGTGGATAGATTCGGCCCCTTTATAATGGAGGCATGTGGGAACAGTCAAATGACTGATGATGACAGCAGGAGAGAAGGGCAGCTGACCAGCGCGCCATTGCTTTCAAATCAGCACCTCTCCCTCCTCTGGTGGATGCCAGTGTTGTTCTCACAGTGCCTCAGAAGTCCGCCAATGTGATCTAAATGAGCTGGCCTTCTCTGACCCCGGGGACTCTGGTAAGGTCAGGAACAGAGTCACTGGCACCCAGACTGCTGGTGGAGTGTGCCTGCTAATTTTTGGGTCCTTGTGCCTTTCTGGTTCAAGCTTGAAATATAACAAAGAGTAGAAGAAGCAATGAGGACCGCTTTGTGGAAAGACCAGGATTAGAAGAAAAGTATTTTTTTTGAAAGGTGTAACACTGGAAACTGAATGCTTGACCTCCGCTGTACAACAGTCTGAATTATATATGGAAATCCATTTGTAATCTTTTTGATAAACTTCTAATTTTAATGCAGAAAGCTGTACGGGTCTTGTCCTTAAGAGTGAGTAACATTCTTGCTTCCAAGGTCATGGGTTCAAGGCCCACTCCAGAAAATTGAACATCCCACTCCAGCACAGTACTAAGAGACTACAACACTGACAGAGGTGCCATCTTTTGGATGTGGCAATAAACCGAGGCCTCATCTACCCCCTCAGGTGAATGTAAAGGATCCCACTGCATTATTGAAGGGAGAAGAGGGAGCTTACCATGGAGCCCCAGCCAATATTTATCCCTACATTACAACAGTGACTGCTTGAAGAAACACTTATTTGGCTTTAAAGTGCTTTTGTGGGGTGGCGGGGGGGTTGGTGTATAGAGTTCATGAAAACATATAAATGTAATATCTATCTTCATGTACATCCTTTTGATAATTGAATCACTTCACGTAATAATTAAATACTCAATGCTGCAAAAGATGCTTTATCTTACACCTTTTTCTCTGTAAAGGACTACTCCCGACTGTTGAATTACCTGTGGAGAAGGTTACATCTGTTGTAGAGTCTCAGCTCTGGAAACCCATCTTAAGACATGGGACGTGTGTGGGAATAAGTCCATGTCCAGAGGGAACATTAGACAGCACACAATCACAAGACATCGAGATGGTAATTTAAATACTATAGCTGGTCTGCAAGTCGATAGGCATTTGAACCATGGTTTCGTTGAAGCTTAGAAAATAATAATCTCAAATCTTAGCCACAGCCCTGCATAAAATTGCTGCTGTGACTTAATCTGAGTTGATAAGAGTTCAATATTTGTAAAACTTCAACTTCTGTCCTTAAATTGGAATATTTTGTAACTGAGACAGGGTCAACATTAGCAAGGCAGTATTTATTGTCCATAATCGCCTGAGGGTTAAGAGTCAACCTCGTATTGTGGGACTGTGGTCATGTTATAGACCAGAACAAGTATGGGTTGGCATTCCACAAATTAACAGATGCATTGAGCTCAAGTTGACAACTTGCTATGTTGGGATTTGAACTTGCAAGCACTGAATTCACCCTACGCCATAATCGCTATCCACTGTACCCTAAATTATGGAGTATAATATATCAGATGTATAGATGATGCAGTCAAAATCAATCTGACATCTATCCTTGAGATGATCTGCTGCATCTGTTTGAGGTGAATGTGGAGTGGTACTGGAGGGAGCATTTAAGGAATAAATTTAGCGTTGTTCTTGATAAAAATCATGCAGTGCTTTTGTCTAAATTAATAATGGACTTCCATTTTTTAAAACATGATGTAATTTTAGTTTACTCCCCCCACAACCTCATCTGTAAAGGAAAGTGGTGTTTCTGCAATCAGAATATGAAGGATATAACCCTTTTGCACTTTGTTTGTTGTGTATTGCAGAGCAAGAGTGATGTTCGTAAGTTCCTGGTTCAGGTTGCTCTCTGGGATCCTTCACAAGAGGATTCCTCTGACGCTCAGTCTGACCTTATTAAGAGACTTGTAAGCCTATGCAAGAAACATTCGGCAAAGTCAGAGGTAGTTGGTGGATTTGGTCTTGGGTCAAAAGTTGACCAAGCTGTGAACTCTGTCTTTGCTGCTATGATGTACCACAGCCCTGATCTTCACAGTGCATTGAGAACCTATGGTAAATTATACTTATTGGTTAAATAAAAGGTCTATAGAAATTAACTCAAAAGAATGTGTATTTAATTTTGAGTTCATATATTGCATTATAAAAGAAATCCCTGGAAATCTTAAAATGCCGCCAAATTTTCATGGTGGTCTTGAGCCGCTCAATGGCATGGTCACCTAGAGTAATGAGCACGAATCGTGATCAGAATTCGCAGAAGAAAAGGAATCCAGCAGTTTAAACCAATCCTCTTGTAGCTTTCGCACTGAAATGCAATGGATGTGTCATATTTTTGTCCTATCAACAAACTGTAAGAAGTGTCTAGGAGCCCAATTATAGTTCCTGTCCTGTCAAATTTGGGTTGTGTCATGAAGAGGTCATTCTTCATAACTCAACTCTGACACAAGTAAGATGCCCCCAGTTGGTGTGTCTACTGCCTCCAGCACATCAATGTCCTTATGTTTTTTTTGGCAACCCAGGACCCGAACTTTGGTCTGACCAGCACTCTGTCTAGTTTTATTGTGTCATCCCTTTAGTTGAAAGCTGCAGTTTTAGCTTTAATTATTATTGCTTTGCATTGTTGGATGTATTGAGTCTACAAAGACTCCTTGGGTCTCATCAACTTCATCTGTAGCTATTTCACTGCCATTGGTGAAATTTGCATGTTGTCTGTTTGTTTCACTTAACATTATCAATATGCTTGGATACGCCAATACACCAGTGTCTGTTTGTTCTTGCTATGTGCAGTAATTTACACCTGTCTGCATTAAGTTCCAATTACCATTTTTTGATTTCAGCATTTTTGTTCAGTTCATTTTTTGCAATTAATGAGTTCTTCTGAGAATTTGATCAATTTTCATGGAGTTTCTGAATCCAGATCAGAAAATAATTAAAAACAATGGTGGTTCAGTCTCTGAGCTCCAGGGTACCAATTCGGTTCTCCCTTTCAGCTGTGGTTCAGTGACACTCTTGCCTCTCATTCTGGGGTCCGTGAACACAAGTCTCACCCTAGAGACTTGAGCATGTAATCTAGCTGATACTCCAGTGCCATACTGAAGGAGTGCTGTGATGTCAGACATACTGAGTTGTGGTTTTAAATTACAGGCCTGTCTGTTCCCTTTGGATGTGGAAGTTCTGAGGGAATTATTTAAAGAAGAGCAGGGTAGTTTTCCCAGTATTATGGCCAACATTTATTCTTCAACCAAAACACATTATCTGATAATTTATCTGACTCTTGCTTTGCACAAGTTGCTGTTACATTCTCCTGTATTACAGCATTGACTATGCTTCAAAATTGCATAAGAAATAGGAGCAGGAGTAGGCCATATGGGTCCTCAAGTTCCTGTGCCATTCAATATGATCAAAGTTGATCTTCAACCTCAGCTCCACTTTCCCACCTGATTTCCATAATCCTCGATTTCCACTGTGCCAAAAAATGTATCTATCTCAATCTAAAATACATACGAACATACGAATTAGGAGCAGAAGCAGAAGTAGGCCACTCGGCCCATCGGGCCTACTCCATCATTCAATGTCTGATCTAATTTTGATCTTAACTAAACATTCCCGCCTGCCCTCAATAGCCTTTCACCCCCTTGCTTATCCAGTTCTGCCTCAACCAACTTTTGAGGAAGAGAATTCCAAAGTCTTACAACTCTGAGAGAGAATTTTTCTCATCTCTGTCTTAAATGGGTGACCCCTTATTTTTAAACAGTGACCCCTAGTTCTAGATTCTCCCACAAGAGGAAACATCCTTTCCACATTCATTGAGCACTGACTGAGCATCTACAACCATCACAACTGAAGAAATTCCTCATCATCTCTCATCCTGAGACAGGTCTAAATTCTGCAGACAGGGGAAGCAACCCCTCAGTATCTAGCCTGTCAAGCTCCCTTCTATTTTTGCGTTGCAATTAGATCACCACCCATTCATCTGAACTCCATAGTGTATAAGCCCAATCTACTTGATCTCTCACTATCAGACAACTCTGTCATCCCAGGAATCAATCAATTGATCTTCGCTGCATCACCTCCAAGGGAAGTACATCCTTCCTCAGATAAGGAGCTCAAACCTGTGCACAGTATTCCAGGTGTGTTATCACCAAAGCTCTGAACAATTATTGCAGAACTTCCTTACTGTTATCGTCCAATCCCCTTGCAATAAAAGCCAACATCTCATTTGCCTTCCTAATAGTTTGCTGTACCTGCAATCTAACTTTGTGTTTGAGACCCAAGTCTCTCTGATCACCAACATCTAAAAGTTTCTCACCATTTAAAAAAATATTCTGCTTTTCTGCTTTTCCTATCGAAGTGAATAGCCTCAAATTTCCCCCCATTGTACTCCATTTTCCATCTCATTGTCCATTCACTCAACTTGTCTGTATCCCTTTTCAGCCTCTCTGTGTCCTCCTCAGAGCTTACATTACCACTTAGCTTTGTCAGCAAAATTTGGTACATTACTCTTTTTACCTTCATCTAAGTTGTTAACATAGATTAGGAACCTAGCACATCAGTGCAAAAGATAAGGCTGAAGCATTTGCAGCAATTTTCAGCCAGAAGTGCAAAGTGGACGATCCATCTCGGCCTCCTACAGAGGTTCCCGGCATCACAGATGCCAGAATTCGATTCACTCCACGTGATATAAGAAACGACTGAAGGCACTGCATACTGCAAAGGCTATGGGCCCTGACAATATTATGGCAATAGTACTGAAGACTTGTACTCCTAAACTTGCCATGCCCCTAGCCAAGCTGTCCCAGTACAGCTACAACTCTGGCATCTATCCAGCAATGTGGAAAATTGCCCAGGTATGTCCTGTGTACACAAAGCAGGACAAATCCAATTTGGCCAGTTACTGCCCCATCAGTCTACTCTCCATCAGTAATGTAATGGGTCATCAACAGTGCTATCAAGCGGCACTTGCTTAGCAATAACCTGCTCACTGATGCTTAGTTTGAGTTCTGCCAGGACCACTCAGCTCCTGACCTCATTGCAGCCTTGGTTTAAACATGGACATAAGAGCTGAACTTGAGGCGAGAGTGACTGCCCTTGACATCAAGGCAGCATTTGACAGAGTGTTGGATCAAGGAGCCCTAGCAAACCTAGTGTCAGTGGGAATCGAGGGGGTGGCAGGGGTTGGAGTCATATCTAGCACAAAGGAAGATGGTTGTGGTTGTTGGGGGTCAATCAGCTCAGTTCCAGGACATCACTACAGGTTGTTCCTCAGGCCCAACCATCTTCAGCTGCTTCACCAATTACCTACCTTCCATCATAAGGTCAGAAGTGGGAATGTTCGCTGATGATTGCACAATGTTCAGCACTATTCGCAACTTCTCATACTGAAGCAGTCCATGTCCAAATGCAGCAAGACCTGGACAATATCCATGCCTGGGCTGATGAGTGGCAAGTAACATTCATGCCACACAAGTGCCAGGCAATGGCCATCTCCAACAAGACAGAATCTAATCATTGCCCCTTGTCGTTCAATGGCATTACCTTTGCTGAATCCCCCACTATCAACATTCTTGGGGGGGTTACCATTGACTAGAAACTGAACTGAACTAGCCATATAAATACCATGGCTGCAAGAGCAGGTCAGAAGCTGGGAATCTTGCAGCGAATAACTGGCCTCCTGACTCCCCAAAGCCTGTCCACCATTTCCAAGGCAAAATCAGGAATGTTTTGGAATACTGTCCGCTTGCCTGGATGAGTGCAGCTCCAACAACACTCAAGAAACCTGACACTATCCAGGAGAAAGCAGCCTGTTTAATTGACATCCTATCTACAAACAATTCACTCCCTCCACCATCAATGCACAGTAGCAGCAGTGTGTACCATCTACAAGATGCACTGCAGGAATTCACCAAGGCTCCTTAGACAGCACCTTCCAACCCATGACCGTCACCACCTCGAAGGACAAGGGCAGCAGACACATGTGAACACCACCTGGAAGTTCCCTTTCAAGCCACCTACCATCCTGACTTGGAAATATATTGCTGTTCCCATCACTGTCGCTGGGTTAAAATCCTGGAACTCCCTGCCTAACAGCACTGTGGGTGTACCTACATCACATGAGCTACAGCAGTTCAAGAAGGCAGCTCACCACCACCTTCTCAAGGGCAATTGGGGATGGACAATAAACACTGGCAGAGCCAGCGATGTGCACACCCCATGAATGAATAAAAAGAATAGATGAGGCTCCACACTGATCCTTGTGGCACACTAAAAGTTACAGCCTGCCAACTGGGAAATGTTGCATTTATCCCTACTTTCTGTTTTCTGTCCATTAACCAATCCTCTAATCATACTAATAGATTACCCCCCAGCCCCATGAACCCTTATCTTGTGAATGAACCTTTTATGTGGCACCTTATTGAATGCCTTTTGGAAATCCAGCAATACTACACCTAATGGTTCCCCTTTAATCTACTTTACTAGTTACATTCTCAAAACACTCTAAATTTGTCAAACACAATTTCTTTTTTGTAAAGCTATGTTGACTCTAAGTGTTGCGTTAACACCTCCTTTGTAACAGATTCCAGTAATTTAATTTTATCAAATGCTTTTGAGTGTGCAGAGGTTGTTTCTTTCCACAACAACAAGTTTACTGTTTATAATCAATTCCGTTATTAGGTAAGGGAAATCAATATTGGCCTTTGTAGATCAGTTATTGCCTGTTCTTACTTGGATTGTTGGATAATGAGGCCCAAAGACCATTTTTAATAGGAAAATAGCTGTTGGATACACAGGTGCAGGGCTGTAAGGAGGCAGTGGAATTTATTTAGATTACACATTGGGTTGAATGGCCTCCCTCTATGCTCTAACCCTCTCTGGTTTTAACAGATCCCAAGTAACAGATCTTTAGGGTGAAATGGATCATAAAATTACCCCCTCCCAGAGGGTAGGAGATGTTTAACGTTTCTTTTAAAATTACCTGAGTGAAGAAGTTGTTTAGTCTAAAAGAACTTTGTCATTTTAAACTCCTCTCTTTTGGGGAAAAAAAAACAAAGGTGTGCCAGGAAAATATAATGGATTTACTATTAATGGAGATGCAGGTTTGTGCCTGCCTTGCTGTGGTGAGTGTGGCTGATTTACATTGGCACAAGTTTCAGCCAGCCTTCCATATGTTGTGAAATGTGCAATGAGTTTCCACTGGCAGAAAACGTAATAGCTAAACTTTTATTTATAAATGTACAAGTTGAAGCCAACCAACTGGTGTATGATGTTCTTCCCTCTCGATATCTCCAGTGATTTGCTGACTATTTTGTTTTCCATTTGTTTTAACTGTTGTATAGAAGGAAGTTGAATTAAAAAATATTCTGAACAATCTAATTGGGGAAGGAAATGTCTTTGTAGTTTTTATTAAATAACTGTTTTGTGATTAGTTGCAATCTTTTGATTCCTGTATGCACTCTGTTCATAATCACTGAACATGGAGGGCCATACTTTAAAGAGCTGCTGTCTTTCTCCTCCCCCTTCCATTAACCATGTCAAGCTAAATAATTAAAGATACTCTGGTGTGCATGGAGTGTCACCCTATCCCAATTTTCACTCCTTGGGAATATTTGAACCTTTGCTTGCCACCCAATACTGGTGGCACAGTGAAAAGCAATCTGTCTCCTCCACACCGATATCTACCTTTTAATGAAATTGAGGTATTTGAACATTTTTTTGCTTGCAACTCTTTAGCCAAAGACTGACCACATCCGGCCAGTTTTATTTTTAAATTCCTCTTTTTTTGGGATGTGAGCAGCACTGGCAAGGCTTGCATTTATTGTTCATCCCTGCAGTCCACATGGTGGAGATACATCCACAGTGCTATAAGGGAGGGAGGAAGTTCCAGGATTTTGATCCAATTGATCAGCGCATTCAAAACAAGGATTCTTTTAATTAGACATGTTAGTGAATTATCTAGCCATCTAATCCATCAGTGCCTGTGGGTGCAGCACCTTATTTTACTATTAAATGTCCCCTAGATGTTTATATGTTTAATAGCGAAGAACCCAAAGCTGTTTGATTCTGCTGGAGCTGAGGAACAATTCCTGTTTGAAAATGCAATGTAGCCTGCTCCTATTGAGTGTGGATTTAGTGTTTACCATAGACCAAACCTCCAATCCTAAACTACGCCCATAAAGTTCAGTAGTAAATCTATTGCTGACAACAAATGCAAGTTTACTGTAGACAATTGGTGATCATTATACGCTATTAATAAGGTCTGAAATTCTGGTCCAGAAGCCACTATAATTCCTGCTCATTTGGTTCATAAGATGTACGAGCAGAAGTAGGCCATTTGGCCCATCGGGTCTGCTCTGCTATTCAATGAGATCATGGCTGACCTGTTAATCCTGAACTCCACTTTCCTACTTTTCCCCCATAACCCTTGATTGCCTTACTGATTAAAAATCTGTCTATATCTGCCTTGAATATATTTAACAACCCAGCCTCTACAGTCCTCTGCGATAAAGAATTCCACAGATTCACTACCCTAACACAGACAGCTTCAGCCTGGTTAGCGAAATTATAATTCAAACTCCTTTGGTCTGCATTGCAATTTAGATCATCAGAAGAGAATTAGAAATTTCAAACTGGGTAAGGAGATCATCTGTTACCATTGTGAGCTACAGATGATACTGGTGTACTATAGTGTTCTTAAGGGTTAAATGGGGCAGTTGCTTACAATGAACAGAACACTTACACAGAAAACAATCTGCTATTAGTAACAGACATTGTATCTTACATTTGCGTTAATGTATTGTGCTTTCCTGTTTCTGTAGTTACAAGTGGCGGTACCACAGGTTTCAATGAAGACATGGCAGAAGTGTATGCATTAGCTGAAGGAATGAAGACCTGGATAGTAAGTTTCAAAAAAGGTGGCATTTTGCTTCAAATGTCACTTATTAATTTAAATCTCTGCTGTCTTTGAAGAAGTAGAAAGTGTAGATGAGGGTAATGTAGAAGAGGCATTGATTTTCAAAAGGCCTTTGATAAGATACTGTACAGTAGACTCAAGATTAAGGTCAGAGCACGTGAAGTCAGGTGACCTAAGCAGCAGAATGAACAGCAAACAGTCTGTAAAACAAAACCGAGTAGAAGTAAAGGTATTTACTCAGACTGGTGAAAGGTGGTGCTCCACAAGGATCGGTAATCAGAAAGATTTGTGGATGGCACCAAGTTGGTTAATACTGTGGAAAACTGATGAACTGTGTGCAGAATGGGCATGTAGACAACAACTTAATTTGTGAGATGGTGCACTTTTGTAGGAGAAATAAGGAGGTTACATACTGCTTGCAATATGAAAGTGTAATTGGAGTAGTGGACAAAGGGATCTAAGCATATGCATTTACAAATCAATAAAAGTAGCAAAGGAAGTTAACAAGGTCATAAATACAAACAAGGCACTGAGATTCATTTCCAGAGGAATGGAATTGAAAAACAGTGATATTAAATTAAACTTGTATGGAACATTGGTTAGACTACACCTAGAGTACTTGTCTCCATATTACAAAAAGGATATGGAGGCATTGGACAGGTGCAGAAAAGACCATAAGATGCTACCAGAACTAAGAGGTTATAACTATCAGGAAAGACTAAAAAGTCTGGGACTCATTTCTTTAGAAAAGAAAAGGCTGAGGAATGACCTGAGTGAGGTCTTAAAAATTATGAGGATATTCACATAGTGAAGATGATTACACTTTTGGGGGAGTCTGAAACTAGGCACCATAAACATACAACAGTCGCCAATAAATCCAATAAAGAGGTTAGGAGAAACTTTACTCAGCAAGTGATTAGCATGCAGACTTCTTGATCACAAAGAGCAGTTGAGGTGAAGCTAGATAAGCATTTGAGGGAGAAGTGAATGGAAGGATATGTGGCTAGGGTTAAATAGAGTTGGGTGAATAGAGACTTGTATGGAGCATAAACAACGACATGGACCAGCTGGGTGAATGGTCAGTTTCTGTGCTGTGCATTCCATATAATTCTATTTCTGTGCTAAAGGTAGAGAAGTAATATGATTCAAATGGTTGGACTAGTTTTAACCATTGATGAGAGCACAATCCTTAAAAAGTTGTTTCTCTCCTTGGTGGGTTTTTATAAGTAGTCTTTTTTTTGTGAATCCATGATTTAGGGGGAGGAGAGGGGCTGAAGATGGTTAGAGTAAAACGTGAATTTGTCTAGCACTTTGCCAGACCCATGCATATAAAAGGAGGTTATAAACTTTACACTGTGGAGTCAGTTATCAGGGGTTTTCTATTAATTGCTGAATCTCCCTTGGCATTTCTCATAGATATTGGGAGAAAACGGGATGTCTTTGAGATGTGTTTGTTGTACCAGAGTGTAACAGAGAAGCACATTTCTTTTAATAGCTTGAGAAATAACATCACCATCTGTTGGAGGAATGAAATATAGCAGACTTATTACCTTGCAATGTTATCCAGTTAAATTGACTTGTTAAACAAAAATAAAAGCTGTCCTATATTTTTTGCTCTCTCATAGCAGAGGGCTGACAGTTTTATTGCAACAAACCTTGAAATCCTTTGTGTGTTCTTTACAGTTATTCATTTTGTGTTTAAAGATATATCAGTATGATCAAGCCAGCAGTGGAAGGAAATCACTTGTGTACCTCATCATGTTTTAGTGGCGGATGAATCATCAATAGTGGTGCTGTTGAAAGTCAAGGACATGTGGTTGCACTACTAGTTGTTTGAGATGGTCATTGTCTGATACTTGTGCAGCATAAATGGTACCTGATACTGAGCCTAGGTGTTGTCCAGGCCCCTGGCACAGTTTGCTGCATTATCGGAAGAGTTGTGAATGGAGCTAAATCATCAGCAGATAACTTCACTTATGACCTTGAGGCAGAAAGGAAGTCATTTGATGAAACAATTGAAGATAGTTGAGTCAGGAACACTTACCTGAAGACTTCCTGCAGCAAAACCTTGGGACTGGGGCAAAGATAATTGATGACCAACAACCATGACCATTGGTCAACCTCCCTTTGTGGCACATTGACTGATGGGCTTTTTTCTTGACCCTTATTGACCTCATTTTGGTACAGATTAGTCGTGTCATATCTGGCTGACTGTTGCCTTGATGTTAGGGTGTGGAGTTATTCTCATCTCTCCTCTGGCATTAGGCTCTTGTGTCCATACCAGGGTTGTATCAAGGTTGGGAGCTGAGTGCTTCTAGTGGAACCTAAAAGCTGAGCATCGATGACTGATGTATAAGGTACCACTCAATGGCCTGTTGGTGATTCAACCATCACCCTGCTGATGATTGGGAGGAGATGTTAAGTTTTAAAATATTATTAAATAAGTGAGTAAACTTTATTACTGGGCAGAAGTGTTTGTCTTTTGTGCAAATATGTTAAAAAAGTCATTCCTGGATAACTACATCAGCGACTTGAATTTAAATGCCAGCCTTAATGCAATAAAATGTCCCAAAGCCCCTTAACAGGAGCATTATCAAACAAAATTTGACACTTAGCCACATGAGTGATATTAGGACAGGTGAGCAAAAACCAGCGATAAAAGCAAAATACTGCGGATGCTGGAAATCTGAAACAAAAACAGAAAATGCTGGAAAAACTCAGGTTTAACAGCATCTGTGGAGAGAGGAATAGAGTAAACGTTTCAAACCCATATGAAGGAACGCTCATACGGACACCAACCGTTAACTCTGTTTCTTGCTCCATGGATGCTGCTAGACCTGCTGAGTTTTTCCAGCAGTTTCTGTTTTTGTTTGAGCAAACACCAGCACCAGTCAAGGTGGTAATTTGGTCGATATTGTTGCATGATCTTAAATGGATACATTTTTCTTTCCTTGGCCATCACCTTTCTCCAACAAGATGGAACGCAAACAGAAATACCTTATGATGATCAGCGATAAAGAGGTGCAAGATGACAACAAGATGAACCCAGAAAATATCAGTGAGTAAATCCATCCACCTCATTCCATCTGGAGACTTGAACAAAAGGACTCTTGTGATATACAGAGCTTCCAGATGATTCTATAGCTGCAATCTGTTCAAACGGGATCTGGATAGAGACCTGCTGTTAAACATCATGGTTTAATGTCAGGGCTCCCTCCCTTAAAAGCTAATAGTGTTGATATTGTCAATGAAACTAAGGAATTGGTTGACATGCTGAATATTCATTTTGCGTCAGTATATCCACTAGAGGAAGAGGTTAAGAGGTCAGACATCTCACTGATATTGTGATTCACCTAAACAAAATAACAGTAATGTTCAAAATAATGGCACTGACAAATGAAAAATCTCAAAACCAAATGGTTTCCATCCCAGGATTTTAAAGCAAGCAGTTGAAAACATTATATTTGCCCTAACTATAATCTTCAAAAGTTCCCTTGGGAATGGTTCCTTTAGCTCAGAAAATTGCACATGCCACTTCGCTATCTAAAAAAGTTGAGAGGGAAACCAGGAATCAAAGATCAGTTATCCTGACATCTGTTGTGGGGAAATTACCAGAGTCAGCAATTAAGGATAGAGGGCCAGAAACTTGAAAATTCAATGTGGATTTGTAAAGAGTAGGTCATGCCTAATGAACCTGGTTAAAGTTTTTGAAGAAGTGACTAAGGTATTGAACAGAGGAATGCTCATAGACATTATTTATATGGATTTCCAGAAGTCATTTGATGAAGTCCCTCATAAGACATTGTTAGCTAAAGTTGAACCACATAGAATCAAAGGCATATTATTGACCTTGTTTGCAAATTGGCTGAGTGGCAGGAGACAGGGTAGAAATAATGGACGAATGCTCTAATTGACAGGATATGACTAATGAATCATAAGGATCTGTAGGGCCTCAACTATTCACTGTATTTATTAACAACTTAGATGATGTGATAGCTCACCAAATGCCACAAAGGTAGGAAGCATAAACTTATAAAGGGCTATCGATAGATTAAGTGAATGGGCGGAAATATTGCAAATAGATTTCAATGTTGGCAAATGTGAGGTCATCCACTTTGGACTTTCTAAATGCTAGAAACAATGGAGGTCCTAGGGGACCAGGTAATTATTATTATTTACCAGATATTTATTGCCCTTGTTCAGAAGGCATTTTAAGTGTCAACCATATTGCTGTGGGCCTGGAGTCACATGTCTGCAAGACCAGATAAGCACGGCAGGTTTCCTTCTCTAAAGGACCATGGTTTCATGGTCCTCATTAGACTTTTAATTCCAGGTTTCTGTTCATTATTGAATTCAAATTCCACCATCTGCTGTGGCGGGATTTGAACCAGGGTCCCCAGAGCTCTGAAGAAGTCATACGGACTGTAAACATTAACTTTTTTTTTTCTCTCCAAAGGTGCTGTTAGATCTGCTGAGTTTTTCCAGCATTTTCTGTTTTTGTCCCCAGAGCTTTACCCTGTTTTCTGGATTACCAGTCCGGTGACAATACCACTACACCACCACCTCTCCATAATTAAGGAAAGCCAGCATGGATTCATTAAGGGAAAATCATGTTAGTAAACTTGCTGGAGTTTTTTGAGGATGTTGTTGATGTGGTGTATATGGATTTTCAAAAGATATTTGATAAAGTGCCACATGTCAGACTTTGAGCAAAATTGTAGCTCATGGAATAAAAGGGAAAGTGAGCACTTGGATAAGAAATTGACAGGAAACAGAGAGTAATGATAAATGGTTGTTTTTCAGATTGGACGAAGGTTTGTAATGGAGTTCTCCGGGGCCAGTGTTGGGACCCTTGCCCTTACTGATATATATTAATGACCTGGACTGTGGTGTGCAGGGCATGACTTCAACATTTTCAGATGATACAGAGATTGGAAACATTGCCAGCTGTGATGGGGGGGGCCGTGAACTTCAAGAGGACATAGACATGTTGGTGGATTGGGCAGACAAGTGGCAGATGAAGCTTAGTGCAGAAAAGTGTGAGGTGATTGATTTTGGTAAGAAGAATATGGAGAGTATAAAATAAAGAGAGAAACTCTAAAGGAGATGCAGGAATAGAGGGACCTCGGTGTATATGTACTTAAGTCATTGAAGATGGCAGGGCATGTTGATAGCAGTTAATAAAGCATATAGCATCTTAGGCTTTAATAATAGGGGCATTGAGTACAAAAGTAAGGAGCTCATGTTGAATTTGTATAAGACACAAGTTAGGCCTCATCTGGAGCACTGCATCCAGTTCTGGGCACCATACTTGAGGATGTGCAGGCATTGGAGAAAGTACAGAAGAGATTCACAAGAATGATTCCTGGGATAAAGAATTGTATCTATGAGGATAGATTGGAGAGGTTGAAACTGTTTTGTTTGGAGAAAAGAAAGCTGAGAGGAGACTTGATGGAGGTATTCAAGACCCTGAGGGGTATGGACAGGGTAACTAGTGAGAAACTGTTCCCACCCAAGAGAACATTAAGAACTATAGCGCACAGATTGAAGATAATTGGCAAAGGGAATAATAATGATGAGGAAACACTTTTCACTTGGAGGGTGGTTGGAGTCTGGAGCGAACTTCCTGAAAGGGTGATGGAGGCAGGTTTGATTGAGGTATTCAAAAGACAATTGGATTACTATCTGAAAAGAGAGAATGTGCAAGGTTACAGGGATAAGGCAGGGGAGTGGGATTAGGTAGAAGGCTCTTTCAGAGAGCCAATACAAACCTGATGGGCTGAATGGCTTCCCCCTGCACTGTAAAGATTCTGTGAAATAGTATTTTAGTGAAATGTTTAGCCAATTAGCTTTGGCAGTCTTTTGGTACGTGAGGATAGTAGTTGGGAGTAGGTATTTGATCTGATTGTAAAATATATTTTCAAAATGTTACAACATGGTGCTTCATAGCAGCATTACATTTGTATAAAACTTATGTTTTTATTCTACTTATTGCTATAGCTTTATATATATCAATGACTGTTTTTCATACCTTTGTAGATGAAAACTGGATTGCAAAAAGCCTTTTGCTACTAAAATTTTCACCATTTCCAACAAAAAACACTGGCTCTTTGTCTGATGTTAAGAGGATTGATACTTTGCAAGAACAGAACGAGGTTTTGGACAAGGCCGCTGATCCACCTGCACAGCACGTTACTTCTGAGTCCACATTATTGCAGGATCTTAGTGCAACATCGCAGAGCACATCGACAGAAAAGCCCCAGCAAACAGCCCAGGCAGCCATAGCTCTGAGGGATGACCTCGATACTGCTGGTCCACCCCAGCGTGAAAGCCCAGCTTCTTCAGTGAGCACAACGCCCAGTGAGAATCTTGTATCTCCTTACATTGACCTTCCCTCCCCTTTCAGCTCTAAACCCAAACCTGCATTCGGTAAAGGCCGACTTAGGTTACTTTCACTCAGGTCCATGGAAGAGTTTAAAATGGTCCCCATCCAAGACAAATATCCACTTTTGAAGAACATTTTAGAATTCATGAAGGATTCCAACATTTCTTCTGAAAGGTAAGCTGGTTAGGTTTTGTTCATCAAACCAATGAAAAATACTAGAGTAAATTGTGTGAGTATTTGCATTTCAAGGAGAATGAGTAGGTAATTTAGTGGTTAAGAATGGGTAAAATGGAAGGAACTGTAAATCAAAATTATTTTTCTTTGTTTTAATCAAAGTTTAATTTGCCAACCCACGAGTCCATTATAATAATTCTGCTGTAAGATTGCAGTTGGAGTTTCCTTTCAGAGCCAGCCATTGCACAGGGTGTAGGAGGAAGACAGATGGTAGAAAGTAAGGGATCAAGCTTTTTTGTATCTGGTTATGTGTAATGAGGCAGGTTTAATAAATGATCTGAGTAAAAGATCTCCTAGGAAACAGTGACCATAACATGATAGAATTTAGCACTCAGTTTGAGAGTGAGAAACTTGGGTTGGAAACAGCTATGCTAAAATAATTACATAGCAGTGAGTGTAGTGTTGGCTGGAGTGGACTGGGAAAGGAGCTTAGCAGAAAAGATGGTTGATGAACAATGGCAGACGTTGGCAGAAAACAGTTCATAACTCACAACAAAGATATATCCCAGTGATGAAGAAGAATTCTAGGAAGGTGATAAACCAACTATGGTTAACCAAGGAAGTTAAGGATAGTATCACATTGAAAGAAAAAACATACCATGTGGCAAAGATTAGTGGTAAACCAGAGGATTGGAAAAGTTCTAAAAAACAACAAAGGATAAACAAAAAAAAAGATAAAGAGGGAAAAAATAAACTTTGAGGGTAAACAAACAAGTAATATGAAAATGGACTGCATAAAAAGGAAGAGAGAGGCTGAAGTAAATATAGGTCCCTTAGGGAATGAGGCTGGGGAAATTATAATGGTGAATCAGGAAATGGCAGAGGAGTTGAATAAGTACCTTGCATCAGTCTTCATGGTAGAAGACACTAATAGCATTGCAAAAATGCTAAATAATCAAGGGGCAAAAAGTTGCGAGGAATTAAATAGAATAACAATCACTAGAGAAAACGTACGAGGGAAACTAATGGGACTAAAGGCCGATAGGTCCCCTGGACCTGATGGTAACAAGCAGGGTAGATAAAGGGGAACCAGTGGAGGTAATGTATTTGGATTTCCAAAAGGCATTCGATAAGGTACTGCACATTAGGCTACTTAATAAATTAAGAGCCCATGGTGTTGAGGGCGGTATATTAGCATGGATAGAGGATTGGCTAACCAGTAGAAGACAGAGGGTTGGGGTAAGGGGGGCATTTTCAGGATGGTAACCTGTAACTAGTGGAGTGCCACAGGGATCAGTGCTGGGGCCACAGTTATTTACAATATGTATTAATGACTTGGATGAAGGAAGCAAATATACTATCATCAATTTGGGGTGGGGTGAAGAAATGGAAATGGGCTAAAAGGTAGAGATAAAACAATAGATGGAAATACATTTAAAAATAATGGAAATAGGTGGGAAAAGAAAATTCTATATAAATTATTGGAAAAAAAAAAGGGGGGGGTATCGGAAAGGGGGTGGGGATGGAGGAGAGAGTTCATGATCTAAAATTGTTGAACTGAATATTCAGTCCGGAAGGCTGTAAAGTGCCTAGTCGGAAGATGAGGTGCTGTTCCTCCAGTTTGCGTTGAGCTTCACTGGAACAATGCAGCAGGCCAAGGACTGACGTGGGCATGAGAGCAGGGTGGAGTGTTGAAATGGCAAGCGACAGGGAGGTCTGGGTCATGCTTGCGGATAGACCAAAGGTGTTCTGCAAAGCGGTGTCACCCAGTCTGCGTTTGGTCTCTCCAATGTAGAGGAAACCACATTGGGAGCAACGAATGCAGTAGACTAAATTGAGGGAAGTGCAAGTGAAATGCTGCTTCACTTGAAAAGAGTGTTTGGGTCCTTGGACGGAGAGAGGGGAAGTGAAGGGGCAGGTGTTGCACCTTCTGCGGTTGCATGGGAAGGTGCCATGGGAGGGGGTTGAGGTGTAGGGGGTGATGTGGAGTGGACCAGAGTGTCTCGGAGGGAACGATCCCTGCGGAATGCCACCGGGGGGGTGAAGGGAAGATGTGTTTGGTGGTGGCATCATGCTGGAGTTTGCGGAAATGGCGGAGGATGATCCTTTGAATGCGGAGGCTGGTGGGATGAGGACAAGGGGGACCCTATCATGTTTCTGGGAGGGAGAGGAAGATGTGAGGGCGGATGCGCCGGAGATGGGCCGGATACGGTTGAGGGCCCTGTCAACCATCGTGGGTGGAAAACCTCGGTTAGGGATGAAGGAAGACATGTCAGAGGAACTGTTTTTGAAAGTGGCATCATCAGAACAGATGTGATGGAGGCGAAGAAACTGAGAGAATGGGATGGAGTCCTTATAGGAAGCGGGGTGTGAGGAGCTGTAGTCGAGGTAGCTGTGGGAGTCGGTAGGCTTGTAGTGAATATTGGTGGACAGTCTATCACCAGAAATTGAGACAGGTCAAGGATGGGAAGTGTCAGAGATGAACCATATGAAAATGATGGAGGGGTGGAAATTGGAAGCAAAATTAATAATTTTTTCCAGGTTCAGATGAGAGTGTGAAGTAGCACCGAAGCAATTATTGATGTACTGGAGAAAGAGTTGTGGGAGGGGGCCTGAGTAGGACTGGAACAAGGAATGTTCCACAAACCCCTTAAAGAGACAGGCATAACTGGGGCCCATGCGGGTACCCATAGTCACACCTTTTATTTGGAGGAAGTGAGAGGAGTTTGAGGAGAAATTGCTCAGTGTGAGAACAAGTTCAGCCAGACGGAATGTTGGCCTTAATTTCAAAGGGAATGGAGTATAAAAATAGGGAAGTCTTGCTAAAGCTATACGAAGCACTAGTTAGACCATGCCTAGAATACTGTGAACCGTTTTGGTCCTCTTATCTAAGGAAAAATATATTGGCACTGGGGGCAGTCCAGAGAAGGTTCACTAGGTTGATCCCTGGTATGGAGGGATTTTCTTATGAGGTGAGGTTGAGTAGGTTGGGCCTACACTCATTGGAGTTTAGAAGAATGAGAGGTGACCTTATTGAAACATATCAGATTCATAGAGGCCTTGATAGGGCAGATGCTGAGAGGTTGTTTCGCTTTGTGGGAGAGTCTAGGATCAGAGAGCATAATCTCAGTAAGGGGTCACCCATTTAAGGCAGAGATGAAGAGGAATTTCTTCTCTGAAGTTAGTCAATCTGTAGAATTCTTTACCGCAGAATGCTGTAGAGGTTGGGTCATTAAGTATATTCAAGGCTGAGATAAACAGAATTTTAATCAGTAAAGGAATCAAGGGTCATGGGGAAAAGGCAGGTAGGTGGTGTTGAGGATTATGAGGGCAGCCATGATCGCGTTGAATGGCGGAGCAGACTTAATGTGCCGAATGGACTACTTCTCCTACATATATGCTCGAGTAATAGTCAATCTCAAGTAAACGTCGACCCCTGACTTTTGGCCAAAAATTCTTTTCATATACCTCGTGTAAGAATCGACTTTTAACTTTCTAAGGACCTCTGCTCTGACTCAGCTTACTGCCCTGTTCTGTGTTCAGAGTAACACAGCAGAGACCAGGATCTGATCTTCCTGCATCGGCGGAGGATCACTGAGTGCAATTTGCCCACTGAGATATTGGGGAACATTAGTAAAAGTTTAACTTCTTATTGAAATGGCGGAGGTAAGATTGGAACAAATTGCAGAGTCAGTGTACAGTGTGTGTGTGTGTGTGAGCTGCGAGCATATTAAACTTTCCCAGAAATGGAACTAAGCTCACTCAGCTGTCATGAATAATTTTATGACCTATAGGAAAAGAAAAGGGATTATTAAGAGCTTACCCTTCTTCCTTTTGTTCCAATTGATTTCCTTACGAGCTGGGAGCATCTGAAACTTAGAGACTGAATACCTAGCATGATTCTCTGCTGTCTGTGTGACTGCGAGTGTTGGTAGTTGAAAGTAAACCGCTCAAAAACATTACCCCTGTAAAAGTCAACCCCTTAACTTTTTTGCCTAAAAAGGGTCTCAGAAATTCAACTTTTACACAAATATGTACATTAATCATAGTTGGTGCATTGATTTGTGACATTTGTAAATAAGAATTGTGGTGCACACCATATTTATGTTGCAGCTCAGTTTCTCAGAGGAATGTACTTTGCCACTAGATTCTCCAACCATGTCTAGACCTAGTTTTTAAAAAAGAATTTGAAGCTCAGTTTTGGAAAATTATATATTTTGGCACAGTCACATTGTACCTGTATTGTAATGCATTAAGTAATCTATTTTGGTGATAAATAGGTAAAGTATGAAAGTTTGTGCTGAGATTTTTTTTATTCATTCATGGGATGTGGGTATCACTGGCTAGGCCAGCATTTTTATTACCCATCCCTAATTGCCCTTGAGAAGGTGATGGTGAACTGCTTCTTGAACCGCTGCAGTCCATGTGGTGTAGGTACACCCACAGTGCTGTTAGGGAGGGAGTTCAGGATTTCGACTCAGTGACAGTGAAGGAACAGTGATATATTTCCAAGTCAGGATGGTTTGTGGCTTGGAGGAGAACTTGCAGGTGGTGGTGTTCCCATGCATCTGCCCCCTTATCCTTTTAGGAACTGGAGGTCGTGGGTTTGGAAGATGCTGTTGAAGGACCCTTGATGAGTTGCTGTAGTGCATCTTGTAGATGGTACACACTGCTGCCACTATGCGTTGATGGTGGAGGGAGTGGTTGTTGAAGGTGGTGAATGGAGTGTCAGTTAAGCGGGCTGCTTTGTCCTGGATGGTGTCGAGATTCCTGAGTGTTGTTGGAGCTGCACTCAACCAGGCAAGTGGAGGGTATTTAATCACACCCCTGACTTGGTGTTGGTGTTCTCATCTATCTGCTGCCCTTGTCCTTCTAGATGGTAGTGATCGTGGGTTTGGAAGGTTCTGCTGAAGGAACCTTGGTGAGTTCCCGCAGTGCATCTTGTAGTTGGTACACACTGCTGCCACTGTACGTCGGTGGTAGAGGGGTTGAATGTTTGTGATGTGGCGCCAATCAAACAGGCTGCTTTGTCTTGGGTGGTGTCAAGCTTCTTGAGTGTTGTAGGAGCTGCACTCACCCAGGCAAGTGGGGAGTATTCCATCACACTCCTGACTTGTGTCTTGTAGATGATGGACAGGCTTTGGGGGAATAAGGAGGTGAGTTACTCATTGCAGGATTCCTAGTCTCTGACCTGCTCTTGTAGCCACAGTATTTATATGGCTAATCCACTTCAGTTTCTGGTCAGTGGTAACCCTCAGGTTGTTGATGGCTGTATAAGTAGGAAAGCTCCTTGAACAGACAATAAATTACTTATATTTTAAAATAAAAGTGCTTTACAGTGTCTTACAGGTTCTGTCTATGCGGAAAGCCCAGGCCAAGAGCATCATTGATGTTCTACGTGCAGTCAGCGAGTGCCTGCAGTCACTGGGACAACCTCATCTCTTCCAGTTCTCCTGCATTCTCTTTTTGCAAGAAGTATTAGCCAGCCAGAAGGAATTGATTAGGTAAGAGATGAGACTTGACCTTGTGAACCTTAGTAACAGTATCCAATGATGACAAAGTGACCAAAAACCTGACTTCTAATCAAGAAGTTGGGAAGTTCTTGTTGTGAGCCTGTCCATCTTGATGGGTCACATTGGATGACATGTTTAGCAACAAGTTATTTGTGATGTTCATCTGGTGTTTTTCTTTGTTGTGGAGGAAATGCAGGCTATGTGTGATTTACCTTGGAATTTTTATCAGAAACCGTACTACACCTTACATTCTCCTGGCCTCTTAGTTCAGTAAAGGAACTGTAAGATGATTAAAGGCATTTTTAGAGTAGATGAAGAATAAAAACATTTCTTCAAGCGGGGGAATCCTGAACAAGGGGGCATAAATTTAAAATTAGAGCTAGACCATTTGGGAGTGATGTTAGGAAGCACTTTGCCCAAAGGGTAGTGGCAATCTGGAACACTCGCCCCCAAAAGTATTGACAATTGAAAATTTCGAAACTGAAATTGATAGATTTTTGTTATCTAAGGGCATTAAGGGGTGTGGAATCAATGTGGATAAATGAAATTGTATAGGTCAACTCTCATCTTATTGAATGAGAGAAAAGGCTTAATGAGCTGAACATGAATCATAGAATGGTTAGACACAGAAAGAAGTCATTCATGTTGGCTTTCTACAAGCAACTCTGCTAGTCCCACTGGCCTGCATATGTCCCCATAGCTCAGCAATTGTTTTCTCTTCATGTGCTTATCCAGCTCCCTTTTGATAGCCACGATTGATTTGCTTTCACCACACTCTCAAGCTGCACATTCCAGGTCCAGAGCCCTTGTGGTTTTGAATACCTCTATCAAATCTCCCCTTAATTTTCTCTTCTCCAAGGAGAATGGCACCAGCTTCTCCAATGTTTTCCTTGTAACTGAAGTTTCTCATCCTGGAACCATTGTTGTTAATCTTTTCTGCATCTTCTATACCTTAACGTCCTCCCTGAAGTGTGATGCCCAGAATTGGACATAATACTCCTGTTGAGGTTAAACCACTGTTTTATAAAGATTCATCAGAACTTCCTTGCTTTTTTAAATCTATATCTCTATAAAGCCCAGGACCCTATATGCCTTGTTAACCACCTTCTTGACTGCCACCTTCAAGAATTCGTACACGCATAACCCCAGGTCCCTCTGCTGCAGCTTCCCCTTTAGCATTATAACCATTAGACAATTCTTACATTGCTGTATCTGCTGGAGAAAAATGGAACCCTGAAGAAAATATAAGAGAATTATGACTGTCGAATCAGGTTTTAAAAAGTTCTTCCTTGATCACCTTGCTGAAGACTCTTTGAACCATGGCTGATTTTAAGCATCATGTAGCCCTGCGACACCATTGTTTCAAGGTCCTTCAAACCATTGACCTTTATGCCAGCTTGGTTGCCTTTCATTCCTGTTTATTGTCTAGGTTGCAGAATCCCATTAGCAAAGCCACATTAAGTCTTCTGTGCTACAATAAATACTGCTTGTGGATCACTGCTCTACGTCAGACGTTGCCAATTTTAAATTTAACTAGAAATTACTTGTATTATCTTTGTAACTAACTTCCCCTGAGGAAGCTGAGGTGTTCTAGATTACACGAGCAATTTGTTTTGTGTTCAAATATAGGATAACCAAGAAAAACACTGTTACTCCCCCTCATAGACTTCTCATCCGATTCAATTATGAGATGCTGGCACCTTTCTTAAGTGCCTGCTTTTCACATGGGAGCCATGATAGTAAGCGTTGGCAGTCTACTCAACTGTGGGAATATAACAACCGAGACCAGTCCTGTCATCAGCTGGTGTACATGCTCAGATTTTCCAGGCAGCAGGGGTGGGTGAGTGTGGGAGAGCAGGAAACCTGACTGATTTTTCTCTTGCTACCTCCTCCAAATTTAGGATTACCAAGGCCAGTAAGGACTTGTTCTCTCTATCCCGGTACGATTGGCTAACTGAACACAGGCTGGAGATTGAATCTACATCTTCTGATTTCTTTGGCCTACTTACATGATGCTTTCTTTAACTCCAGCCAAAATAATTATACTGAGCATCTTACATTGGAAATAATCATTTTTTTGTAGCACAGTCATCATGTAAATGCTTGAGACATTCAGTGGTGCAGTTGCTGTTTTCTGACGGGTTCATTTTGTTTTGATTCAGAATGTTCCTGTAGCTTCTAAAAAAAAAAGGAATGTTACCAGTTTTAAAAGTGGTAAAAGCTCTGGTGTCTCATGCAATTGGAAACCCAATTTTTGAGTGTGCCTGTGTTGGACATTGGCTACTAATGAAGTCAGCCTTTTCCACATGTTTTATTGCAAGCATATGGTTAACAACCTAAATAAAACTTTCCGTACATCATTTCTCAGCCAGATGTGCATGGGTAACGTCCCACCCTTTCTCTTTTCTTACATTAACCTGATATTGCACACTATTGTGTGTTGGAAGTAATCAGTGTATTGTTTAAGTATAATGGAAATGAATTGGGTGAAAAGAAAAGAGATGGAAATTTCAAGTGCATTCCCTTTTGAAGATGGGGTAAAATGATTTTTGAGTTAGAATACCTTATTTATAAAATCACGAATTTTATGTCCAATTATGGAAATTTATTGGAGAGTTTAGACTTGAAGTCCTGTGAAATGATAAAATTGA
The DNA here is from genome assembly GCF_017639515.1 of Carcharodon carcharias. Classification (NCBI taxonomy): domain Eukaryota; kingdom Metazoa; phylum Chordata; class Chondrichthyes; order Lamniformes; family Lamnidae; genus Carcharodon; species Carcharodon carcharias. Next base: position 112,877,627 of record NC_054476.1, on the reverse strand, counting down.
AAAAAAGATTGACAACACCATATTTAAATTATTTTGAATTGTTTGATTCTGAATTCCCATTATATAAAAAAAGCAAGAGAAATGACAGCAACATTGAAGAAGATTAATGAATTCCTTATCACTGGATGTCTGAACATAGTGAATTGCTGTTTGAAGTGTAGTCTCAGATGCTAACAGTAAGACCCCACAACAGCATTGAGAAATATAACCATTTCGCGTGATGTGAGTTGAGAGTAATGTTGGCCTGGACACTGAGACACATCCATACAAATCTTGCGAAGTGATCATATCCATCTGAAAGTGTGTCAGTTTAACATCTTGCCACCTACTGCATTGAAGATGTCAGCCAAGATTATATCCTGAAATCCCCAAGTGGGGTTTGAACTTGCAGCCTTGTAACTTGGCAAGTGTGTTAGCTACAGAGCCAGCCTAACACATCAGTGGTGAAACCTGAATTAACACAATATGATGGCAAAAGCTGATGAGTTAACCTCCACCTTCAGTACAGTCAGTTTAGCAACGACTCCTAGTCACTTCCTAAAGTCATCACACTCACTGGGCATAGAAAAGTTATTTTAAAATCAACAGGAATAGAAAAGTCCATTTGTATTTTGAAGATGAGTATGAATGATCAGATGGCTTTTTAAAATGTAGGTATGAGATATTGTTAAACAGAAATTTAAAGTTGTACTTTCTGTTTTTCACACTGCTGGGATGAAATGCAACTTTTAAAACTATATGTTTTTTCAAAGCCAATCTTTGCTGGATAAACTGCCTTATTGCTGTCTGGACACTGCTTGAAATTGCGTGGTCCTTATTAGGATCGATTTGAAGCTGCCCAAACGGTGTTGTCTGTGTATTTAATGAATGTGATGCCACTTGCATATTCTCCCAGTAGATGCTACTAATGGTGTATCTATTATTTTTTGGAGAAAGCAGAATTATACTGCCTGATCATAATAAACCTTAACCTGTGAAACCCAAGCTTTGTATTCCAACCATGTGTAAGAAACTCTGCTCTTTGCTTCCAACATCTAGAAAAATACTTGGGTTGGAGCAGTGGCTCTCAAACTTTCTCATCTGCAAACCACTTAGGCAGGGCAAAAGACCCTTCATCCACCTACCGGTCCTACCCGACCTGCTTTTCACTCAACACCGCAAAAAAAAATCATAGTTAATGAGAAGAATGGCGCTTCTTTTGTTAAAATAGCAATGAGTTGATGTCTGATTCTAAGCTAGACAGCTTCAGCCTCATGTCAGGCTCTACATTCAGGCGGTTCCTCTCTATTTTCAGCCCTACAGGTTTTGTATGTTTTAATAGTAACATCAATCTTAGTTCCAAAATTACATTGTTGCTTGTGTTTATGATGACTTGTGCTGTGCGCTCTGGAACCTGTCTGGCTGCTTGACGTCTTGCGAGTGGTGGGGGATGAGGGTTCTGACCTGTCCTCTCGCACGACCTAGGTTGTGGCTTTGTGCATCATTGTGCATTTTGAACAGTCCCTGGGCCAAGGGAAGAACACACTTTGAGAACCACTGGGTTAGAGAACAAAGGTCATTTTTTTCCATTGTAAAAGAACATGATCAGTCTGCCGAAATACTTTTTAAGTTTTACATTTCAGTCTTTATCTCCAATTGCAATCACATTTCTTGTAAATTTGCAAAAAATCAAAACTGTTCCAGTTTTCTTCTCCTTGACCTTAAGCACAAAACTTGTTTTCTTCAAACTGCATTTGAAAAAAAGTGGTCAGGGAGTTGAGGATAATGAATGCTGTTTCCACTTTACACCCTCTGTGAAGTTGAGCTCACCAAAACTCTGCTGCGTAACTTGCATCAATTCCTTTCACCCACCACCTCTGTGCTTGCTGACCTAAATTGGCTCGCAGTTAAGCAACATCTCAATTTTAAAAAATCTCATCTTTGCTTTCAAATCACTCCATAGCCTTGTCCCTCCCTATCTCCAGCCTCATAATTCTCTGAGACATCTGTGCTCCTCTAATTCTGGCCTCTTGCATGTCCCCAATCTCTGTTGCTTCACTATTGGCGGCTGTCCTTCAGTAGCCAAGGGCTTAAGCTCTGGAATTCTGTTGCTAAATCTCTCTGCCCCTCTCTCTAAGGTGCTGCTTAAAGCCTAATTCTTTGACCAAGCTTTTGGGCACTTGCCCTAATATTTCCTTATGTGGCTTGTTAAATTTTATTTGCAAACTTCTATGAAGTGCTTTTGGGCATCTTACTATGTAAAAGGCCCTATATAAATGCAAGATGGTGTTGTTCTACTTTTCACAAAGCTAACATAGGGTGATGACGGGTTCTTTCTATTATTTTTGAGCAATGCTTTATCTGGCTACAGGTGATTGTATATTAGCTCTGTTAGCGTATGTTATTTTATCCTATGATAACTGAAATCTGTTTCTAACCCTGGCTTTGTGTCCGCAGCTATCATCAGCAGTTGGAGGGCTGTGGAAAGGAGCGATGGAACGAGCTCCGACAGGCTTACTACAATCTTGTGTTGCTCTTGGTCAATGCTGTCTGTCAGTTTAATTCTGAGAAAGATTGGTAGGTACTCAAACCCACTCAGTACAGAACGTCAATTATTTTTGCATTTATTTATTTCCCCATGTACTTTAGGGTAGGCCACTTGGCTCAAGGGAGAACACTGGAGCAGGGACTTCAATTTCAGAGCTTTGTTTCGGGACTTTTCAGCACAATACTTCATTCTTTTACTTGCTGTCACTCTCCCATAATTTTCTATGTTGGGATTGGTTGTTGTTGCAGCTGTTGTTTTTGGTGTTCTCATTGTCTTGGCTCAAAAGTTTTTCCATCTTTGCAGTTCTTTGGCTGCCGAGCCCCCAAACTTAGGATATGTACTGTATAAACATGGATGGTCAGTTCCTGGAATTTGACGTTTTGCAAACCCCTTTGTGGGGTTGTTCATCCATCTTTTTTGCTTTCTATCCAGACAGTTTCAAAATGTTAACTATATCCAATAGTTGCATATCAAAGATATCTCACAGTAAGTATTTAACCATAGCTGCAAGATCTTCACAATGAAGAGATTCCTAAACAATATATTAGCTCAAGAGTACCACTATCAGATAGTCAGAATCTGAAAAAAAATCATTTCACCATATTCCTCACCATTAAAATCCTTCAGAATCTTTCAAAGAAAAATCTTTCATTTTATGGTTTTAGCAGCATGCTATATCCAGGTCTTAGAATTTGTGACTGTAACTGTCATAGTCTCATTTCAAGCTCTTCCGTGGAGTTTACAGAACAGAAACAGGACATTGAGCCCAAATGGTCTCTACCAGTGTTCATGCTCCACATGGCCTTCCTCTGGTTCATTTAACCCTATGTGCAACAATTTCTATTTATTTCTCCTTCATGTGCTTATCTAGCTTCTCCTTAAATGTGTCCATATTCACCTCAACTACTCCATGTGGCAGCAAGTTCCATATTCTGGATAAAGTGGTTCCACCTGAGTTCCATGTTCATTTTCATTAGTGACTATCTTACATTAGTCACTATCTTATATTGATGGCTACACCCCCACAAGTAGAAACATCTTTGCATCTAACCTATCAAACTCCTTCATAATTCCTTCAGGTCACCCCTTAGCCCATTCTTTTCTGGAAAAAAGAACCCAGCCTATTGAACCTTTTGTGGTGATTATAACCTCTCAGTTGTTTTCTTTTGAACATAGTGTTGGTTATTCTATATTAAATTTTCAGCTTCTAGATCTGTTTTGCTGAACTTCTTGGAATGTACTCTCTGGTCCCTGAGGACAGTGAACATTTCAACGATGCACATGTTTTGGCTGTTATAAGAATCAGTCCACAAGGTGAAACTTCCCCACGCCAGGGGCAAATACTTTTGATGCGTAGGAAAAAGTTACATATTGGGGCTTAATCCTGAATTGATTATTCTGATTCTGGGCAAGAAACTCCTTAACACTACCAGAGCATAATAGTCAAGCAGTCTTCACAATTTTAATTAGTTCTGGCAGCTGTTTTGCATGATTCTGTGGTTTATAAAGATGGCCTGCAAGATCTGGCATTTTGTCCAGCCGCCCCTCCCTGCCACTGGACTAGGCATCTTGAAGCTATTTTTTCTCTCTTTCTTAACAACACCCCCCACCTTCCCTCAGTGTTTACTTTAACTGGTAAATCCTCTTCTCCCAATTCTGCTCTCCCAGCCAATTAGGATGGCTCAAGGACACCTCTAATGCAAATCCCCCCCGGGCCTAGCCACGAACCAGCCCTGAGGGAAATGTAGCGCCTTCCCTTCCACTTAAATGTACTTGTTATGTTTGGTATATGGGCTCAGTTACCAAAGATGTTGGCCTCATTCTCCATGATGCCACCTTGCCTGAGCCCCTCAAAATCAGTTGAGTGGGAAGGTTTAATCCAATAAGGAGAGTGCAGCAGCTATTGTTCAGCTGCTAGATTGCTGGAGCAGTGATCGCTTTCATTCTTTGAGTGTAGGTTCCTGACGGGGAAGTTTATCATTCAGTAGCAGCGGGAATGTTGGCTTCCTTGTAATGTTTTGCTAGTCAGTGTTTTGAATTTAATCAATCTGGCTGGGGTTGGAGGTGGAGATGGTGAGGCAGCTGTGCAAAAAAAAAATGTTTTGGAACTTCAATTTGAAGGCACCTCTGTCGATAGATGTGAAGGGTATCAAGTTGTCTTTTTGACCATCCTCAGGTGTGGTGGTCGTGAGTGTCATTTTAGTGGTGCCTTTCATAAACTTAATTTGTTTTTATATCTAATAGATATATTTAAAAAGGTAACTACCAATAACTCATTTCTGGGGTGATTTCCGCAGAGAAACATCCGACGCTTTACAAGGTAAAGGAAAGAAATAAAAAGGAAGAGAGGTGTTTGAGAAGGTGAGATAGCACAGCCAAAGGTGAGGGTTTTTGGAAGGCAGGGGAAGAGATGGCACTGTGGGTATGCTGATGAAACAGTTTCAGAAATGTGGCATAATGGCTAAAGGAGCAACCATGGAAGGAGATGTGGTGAACATACGAAGATGATGAACAGGAAAAGACTAAATGGCTCATTGAGCTTGCCCCACTGATGATTGTTACACATGACTAGACACTTACTACCTACCATGGCCATGCAATCTCCTGAAGCTTCTAAAAATCAGGGGGTTTTCATTTGGTAAGGGAATGCCAGTTGTTGGTGTTCACTCAGGAGTGTTGAGGCAATAGTCGTCTTTCGGTGTTCAGGATTAGGTTGCTCGTGAGGAAGTTTATTATTTTGTTTCTGTGGGAATGTTGGCTTCATTGTGTGGATGACAGTGTTGGGAAGTTGTAGTCACAGCAGCTTACATTGTATGCAGGACCTTATGGTTGGAACAGATCTGAAAGTTAGAGAGAGTAAAGGAATTAAGAGGATCTTGTAGTCAATTTTCGATGAAAAATAATTACATGGAGCTCAGCTAGGACTAGATTAGTTAAAAAGATCACTGTTTTTATGTGGTATCAACATTTATCTCGAATACTCTTGGATTTACAAACCAGCTTGATGCAATTCTGAATCAGTTAACAGTGCCACTGCTTAACCACTCAAACCATCAGTATTGTCCAGTTGGATTTCCGATGGAAAAGAGATCTGCCATCAAAGATTCTGTTCCCTTATCCTTCAGAACTGCTTTCACCTGCAGTTTGAAGGTGTATTTCTGAAATAAAGAAAGCTTAATGATCCCTGATACTGAGGAGCAGCAAAAGATGCTTTCTCAGTCAAAAGATGCAAGTAGACTTCACCTATATGATGCAGAGTTTTCCTTAGGACAGGGAGAGATTTGTCCTATATTCTGATAGTGAGCTTGAGTATATAATGTGAATGTTTATGGGAGGAAAGGTCCATCTTACTGAGATACATCATTAGATGATGTGATTTCAGGGCAAAGGGAATTGTGCTCTCCCATGTGCTTAGGAATATACCTACAATGTACGCAATTGTGGAAAAATTTATTTCGCCAACTTGACAAGACTAGCTGGTCAATTGTTCTGTCTCATGCTAGTGACTTTTTTTTTGCAGTGACTCCTTGTACTTTTGCAAGAGATAGAGGATCAGGGTGCTTGAAAAGGTTTCCAAATATTCCCAAACCCCAGCAACAGATGAATGGGACAGTAGGACTGATCGGTGTACATTGTTCAAGCTTTGGACTGCAGTCGACACCTGTCTCTTCTCTTGACCCTCCACTCATTAGTATCACCAGCTGGAACATGTTCAGATACACTGACTGTGGGAATAGTGCTCATAATGAGGCTGAAGCATGGATAAGAGTATTACAAAGCATGACAGGAAGGAGTGGAGAGCATTAAAACTTACTTTCAATTTCCAATCTATACTTTTTTTAAAAAAAAGATTTCCTGAGATTAAGCTAATAGTGGGTCACTTTTATTTCCTTTATATTTCTTGATTAGGTTGCTCGTTTACAATTGCCAGTTAGAGGTAACATTGATGCAGATAATCTGTGTTGCATTTCCTGCACCCTCCCCCCAACTCCCATCTCCACTTGCTCCAGCAATTGGATAATGATTCTCATCCTAGTTAATATGCTGGTTTGCTACATGGCTTCCCAAATAGTTTAGTACATTCAAAGAAAACGTTCTCCTTTCTTCATGTTGTCCTTTTGTTTTGTTTTAGGTCTCTGCTCCCAGCACTCTCCTGTGTTCAGACCTGTCTATTGCATCTGCTAGATATGGGCTGGGAACCACTGGACATGCCCTTCTTCAATGACATCAAGCTACCTGATCTCTTGCTGGCAATGTCACAAGAAAATATCAGTATCCACGACAGCGCTATACAGTGAGTACAACTGCAGCAATAAAAATGATACAGGGAGGATTCCGGTACTCTAGCCTGGGTATAACTGGTGCTGTGTAAAGGTTGTCTTACTGCATATTTAAATTTGCTGCTAAAAATGTCTGTGCAATTACTGATTCCCAGAATATCTACTTAATATATATGGTGTGTGGAAGAGGACTTCATGTAAGACTGATATTTAAACAACTTAAAAAGATAAAATTGTGAACATGTCAAATTGTTTCTGAACAGTCTTTCCAACAGCAACTGATATGTATATTTGTCTATTAATCCCAAAAGGATATTCTGTGCCTTAGATTTTCTGTAAATGATGCAGAATTTGCCATCATTGGTTTTTGTGTTGGTACCCTGTTGCTCTTTCCGCTAACCATTTTTCTGTTTCAAGCAAAATTGTCCAAACTCCCAACAACAGCTGCTAATACTTGTCCCTGATATACGTCACCTTTAATGTAAAGAAGCATCCTGAGGCACTACCGTAACTATATCATTATCAAACAGGAGTTGGGACTGACTATGTGGTTAAGTAGGGCCTGAAGAGGCCTTTGAAAGTTGGGGAGCAATGTTGCCTGCAGGGAGGAGATTCCAGAATATGATGATTGAAATGTATAACACTGATTTGATGGGTTAGGAGAAGAGAATTGAAGGCCAGAGTTTAAAGATCAGGTTGTGATCCAGGAGACAAGGCTAGAGAAGATTCCAGAGGTGGAACAAGACAGGCCCTGGAGATTTTTTTGGGCAAAGAAATTTGAATTCAGTGTACTCAGAGGATGGGGAGTCAGTAAAGGCAGGTGAGGATGAGGTAATGAGTGAGTAGAATTTGTTATAGGGTGGGGAGATAGGTGAAGGGGATTTGATACAGGATGGGGAGTGGGATTTGGTGTCTGGGATGATAGGGAAGCTGGATTTGGTAAAGGATGAGGTGAAAGGTGCAAAAACTTTGTCATAAAATGGGAGAGATTTAACATTAAGTGGGTTTGGAAGCTGCTGGAGTTAGAGTAGGGTGGAGCTCAGGAAGCAGACCAGGATCTATACGGGAAGCTGAGGGAGAGAGTTGCTTTTAGCTCCTGAGATGAAGTGTAGAGTTTCAAACCATTGTTAAAACTTTTTAGGACTGTATGTGATTGAAGTCTTGTATTTGTTCAGCCAGTGGAGTGAAGAAGATGAGATTGCAGATTATGAATGCAACAAAGAATGGATGGAAGAATGTCAAGATGGAATACATCTTCGTGTTTGGTATGAAAGGATGTCTAGCGCTACTGCTGAGGAGAAGAGGAGGGTAAGTAGATGCTTTAAGTAGGATTAATTTACCCCCCACATTACCTGACATTTGTCATTGGCATGCAACATTTGAGAAAAAGAACTCAGGTTTGTGAAAATTCTCTAATGTTGGTTTATATTTTTAGGAACATAGGAGCAGGAGTAGGCCATTCAGCCTGTCTATCCTGCTTTGCCATTTAATACAATCATGGCTGATCACCCTCTTCAATGCTTTTTCCCCCACACTATCCCCATATCCCCCTATGCCATTGGTACTTAGAAATCTGTCAATCTCTGCTTTAAACATAATCAATGACTGAGCTTCTGTAGCTCCCTGGGGTAGAGAATTCCAATGGTTTACAACCCTCTGAGTAAAAAAACATTCTCCTCATCTCAGTCCTAAGTGGCTTCCCCCTTATTTTGAAATTGAGTTTTGCTGAAAAAAGAGAGAAGTTGAAGCTTTTCATCTTGCACTCATCAGAACACTGAGCAAGAATATAAGAGGAAACAACAATTTATACTGAGAAGAGAGTGCTGATTGGTTGGCAAGTGGATTCTGGTGGAGGCATTGCCATGGAGAGTGCACCAGTGATGGTGACTGACAGTTAACTGTCGAGCATTATTTGAAATTTAAACCAGGCAGCTTGATCCTGATTGGGCAAGGCATTACCCTGAGGAATGAGTCAGTGAATGGCTGTCACATATTTAGCTGAAACAGGCATAATGGATGTACTTATCCTTTCTGTTTGCAAAGAACAGGGCCCTGTGTATTAATATATGCAGCTTCCAGTACATGCACATGCACCAAACTGCAAGCCCTGACTGACATTTGTCAGAATAATTCTTAGCACACTGAGGATTATTTAGCAAATGTTGTCCAATCGCAGAATCACATCTAATATTGGACACTGTGTTTTGAGCTTTGCAAGCATGGGTACCTTGCCTGTTGGGAACAGCGGCTGGGACATGCTGTTTGATACGATCAACCAGTCTTTGGAACATATGGCCTACATATCTAGCACCATACTGACACTGAAATTCATATACCACATTACTTATTTGTCTGATAGGCAGCATGCCCTTTTGGCTTCACAGCAGCACCCTGTTAGTGGCGAATAACACTTGAGTTGCTACTGCATAGGAGTGGTGTGAAACAGCTAGCTTTACCTATTGCTCAAATTTTTGAGGTACCTTGCCCTTCCAGGGTAATCTGAGATAGACTGGGCACTTTTCAGGGTCGAAAGTGATGGCCTTAGTCCTGTGAGTTTGCACTGTCGCATACATTTAATTTGTTTTGACAAATTTGTTTTAATCTCTTTACAGGAGATAGTCTTATGCATATATTTTTGTTTGCTTTATTAAAATATTGTGCAAAAGAGATGCATTTACTTTCTGCTGGCCACTAACTCAGTAGTGGCTTCCACTGTATCTGAAGGAACAACCTATGATGTTATTTAAATCTGGAACTTGTAATGACTGATTTGTTTTTGTTTTGTGACAGATGCATATGTTTGTTGCCCGTTACTGTGACCTGCTGAATGTAGAGATATCCTGTGACGGGTGTCATAAAATAGCCCCCTGGCATCGCTACCGGTGTCTTCAGTGTCCAGACATGGATCTCTGCAAAACGTGCTTCCTCGGTAAGAAATTGGTCTTGATGTGAAATGAAAATGCCTTGACTTCTGTAGGCAGCCACTGAAGACTTTAAACAGATGGAGTTGAGCATAAACACATTTCGGTTTGCTTTATTTGCCGTAAGCACAAGAATTTAACAGCAATGGAAAAGTATTTTTAAAGAAAATGCCATTTGTTATGCACTATTTTAAAACCTAAGAAACACTCTTGGATGTAGAGCAGCAGTTAACACAGGAGAGAGCACACTGAGCTGAATTGGTGGAGGAGGAGACAGATGTGCTCTGGCTGTATAGCTCATCAGTTAGTCTGCATTTTGAGTATGTCGAAGAGTTCTGGTCACCAATTCATGGAAGGAAATGCCAACACTGTGGATCTGGTTCAGAGGAGTAACACAGAGACTGGTGCCTCCGTTCTCGGGACTGGGCTCTGAGGAAAGGAACGTAACAGGAGAGTAGGACATTCAAGCTCATGAGCCTGCTCTCCCTTTAATCAGATCATGACTGATCTGTATCTCAACTCCATTTTCCTAGCTTTCTTTGATCCATGTCCCTTGATTTCCTTACCCAACAAAAATCTATCAGTCTCAGACTACCAACCTCTGCAGCCATTTTGGGGGAGAGAGTTCCAGATTTCGGCTACCCTTTATGTGAAAAAGTGTTTCCTGATATCCCTCATGAATGGTTGACCCCAGCTTTAAGATTTTGCCCCCTTGTTTTGGATTACAGAGGAAATAGTATCTCAATGTTTACCTGATGAAATTATTTTAATATATTAATTGCCTTGATAAGATGATCATCAGCGTTCTAAACTCAAGAATCAAAGTTGTAGAATGATGCAGGCCAGGGATCTATTATGGCTGTGTCGGCTCTTTGTAAGAGCCATCTAGTTAGTCCCACCATCTAATTAGTTATCTCGTTAGTCCCACTCCCCTGCTCTTTCTCTATAGCCCAGAAAATGTTTCCCTTTTAGTATTTACCCAGTTGTCCTTTGGAAGTTCTTGAATATTCTTCCACCACCCTTACAAGTAGAACATTGCAGATCATAACTCACTGTGTAAAGGTTTTATGTTCCCTCTGGTACTTTCGCCAATTCTCTTCAATCTGTGTCTTCCTGACTCCTGCCACTGGAAACTGTTTCTCCTTTTTTACTCCTACTCCATCTAAATCCTTCATAATGTTGAACACTTCCATCAAATCTCCTTGTAACCTTCTCTGTTCTAAGGAAAGTAACACCAAGTTGCTCTAGTCTCTCTGCAAAATTGAAGTCTTTCACTTCTAGTTCCATTCCTGTAAATCTCTCCAATTTCCCTGAGGCACTGACATCCTTCCTGAAGTGTGTTGTTCAGAATTGGCCGCAATATTTCAAATGAGGTCTAACCTGTGATTTATAAAAGTTTAGCATAAATTCTTTGCTTTTATATTCTATGTGTCTTGTTAAAACCAAGTATTCCACTGCTATTTTAGCAGCTTTCCCAGTTTGTCCTGCTACCTTGAAAGATTTATGTGCATACATGCCCAGATCTCTCCATTCCTGCATATCTTTAAAATTGCACCATTGAGGTTATATTGCCTCTCTTCATTCTTCCGACAAAAATGAGTCACATCACAGTTTTCTATGTTAAATTTCATCTGCCTCACATCTACCCATTTCACCAGTGTCTGTGTCCTCCTGAAGTCTGTTACAACCCTCCTCGCTCTTTGCTACATTTCTGAGTTTCATGTCAAATGCAAACATTGAAACTGTGCACTATGTACCTAATTATCAGGAATTAATGTATAGCTAAAAAAGCAGAGGTCCCAACACTGACTTCTAGGCAACACCACTGCACACATCCCTCCAATCTGAAAAACACCTAGTCACATTTACTGTCTGCTTTCTGCCCTTTATTCAATTTTGTATACAAGCAGCCACTGCCTCTTTAATCCAGTGGGTTTCAGTTTTTCTAATTAGACTATAATTTATTAAACCCTTTTGAAAGTCCACTTGCCCACTTCATTCTCCAGAACTTGAGCCAGCATGTTTGTTTCGTCATTGGACTGGATGCATATGAATTAAGAAAGCTCTATCGTACACATTGCATGAAATTCCTCTGAAGAAGGGTCATACGGACTTGAAACGTTAGCTCGGTGTTTCTTTCTCCACAGACGCTGCTAGATCTGCTGAGATTTTCTAGCGTTTTCTGTTTTTGTTTCAGATTTCCAGCATCAGTATTTTGCTTTTATCATGAAATTCCTTCCCATCTTTGTCCTTTACAGAGTTATTTTCCCAGTTTATATCTGGATAATTGAAGTCTCTCATTATCACTACTCTAAAGCTCTACATCTTTCTGTAATTTGCCTGAAAATTTGCTCCTCTATCTCATTCCCGCTGTTTGTTGGCCTCCTGCAGCATAATAGCTCCTCAGTTTTGCCTTTGAACCCTCACTGCATCATCCCTTTCTAGTGCTTTAACAACATCTTTAATCAATACTGCCATATCCCTTTTTTCCCCCTTCGCTACCTTTCCTGAGTACAATCTGGATTTAAGCAACCTGCACTCATAATTTAACCCATGAGGTCCTGGTATCATTTTGGTGTATCTGTGCTGCTTCCCCTCCATGGCCAATATATATTCTTCCTGGAATATGGTGCTTGGGATTGAAGGTTGTATTCAGATGGCCAAGGCACTGTACAACTGAAGAATAACTTCCACCTCTCTGTATTCTGGCTTCTTAAGATAAGGAGCAATATTCCATTTGTCTTTTTTGATTTTTTTTTTGTACCTGCCCTCTCACTTTTAGTGATTTAGTGATAATCACAGATACTTAGCATGCAGCTGCAGCATCTAATTAGGAAGGCAAATAGTTTGTTAACAAACGGATTGAATTATAAGAGCAGTCTTACTACAGTTAAGCAGAGCATCGATGAGGCCATATCTGGAATACTGCGTGTAGCTTTGGACTTTTTATTCAAGGAAGGTTTTAAATATATTAGAAGCAGTTCAGAGAAGGTTTACTAGACTACTACCAGGAATGGGCAGGTTATCTTATGGGGAAAGGTTGGACAGTTCAGGCTTGTATTCCTGGAGTTTAGAAGCGTAAGAGGCAACTTGATTGAAACATATAAGATCCTGAGGGGTTCTTGACAGGCTGGATGTGGAGAGGATGTTTCCTCTTGTGGGAGAATCTAGAACTAGAGAGTCACTGTTTACAAATAAGAAGACGCTCATTTAAGACAGAGATGAGGGCAATATTTTTCTCTGTGAGAGTCATTAATCTTTAGAACTTCCTGAAAAGGCAGTGGAAGCAAAGTCTTTGAATATTGAAAGGTTATCGGGCGTAGGCGGGAGGTTACAAACAGATCAGCCATGATCTTGTTGAATGATGGAGCAGGCTTGAGGGGCTGAGTGGCTTACTCCTGCTCCTATTTTGTATGTTCGTATGAAATGTATCATGCCCCTGAACAACTAACCATTGCTCATCACAACATTCGGTTTCTTAAAATGCTGTATTTGGTGAATATCATGTGAATGGGCTGGTGTTTATTTCAGGGCAACATTAACACTTGTTATGCAATATATTGAATGTAACTCTTTTGAGTACAAACCCGTTTCCATCTGTTTCAGATGAAGTTACATTGTTTCATAGTTTGCCATTGTGAGATTTGAACTCTTGATTATCCACGTAGTACTGCATCTGCCATGTAACTCTTTCGAGTACAAACACGTTTCCATCTGTTCCATTCAGATGAAGTTATATTGTTTCATAGTTTGCCATTGTAAGATTTGAACTCTTGATCTTGGGGTTACAAGCCCAGTACCATAACCACTTGGCTATTTAGGCCGAGCCCAAATATATTGAATGTAACTCTTTTGAGTACAAACCCGTTTCCATCTGTTTATACAGATGAAGTTACATAGTTTCATAGTTTTTGCCATTGTGAGATTTGAACTCTTGATACTCTTTTTGAGTAAACCTGTTTCCATCTGTTTCAGATGAAGTTACATTGTTTCATAGTTTGCCATTGTGAGATTTGAACTCTTGATCTGGGGGTTACAAACCCAGTACCATAACCACTTGGCTATTTAGGCCAAGCTTTGAACTCTTGATCTTGGGGTTACAAACCCAGTACCATAACCACTTGGCTATTTGGTCCAAGCTATATTGAATGTAGTTTTGCTAAAAGTTTTCCTGCTGCAATCTAAAGTGTTAATTGTCAGGCTAACTGGTTGTTAGCAGCTTTAACCTCAGTGTAACAATGCTGAAGGCCAGTGGTCAATTGGATCACTTTATTTTTTTGATGGTGATTTTATTCTTCAGGTGGAGTGATGCCTGAACATCATGAAGATTATCACAAAATGGTGAACATGGAGTATGCTTGTGATCACTGTCAGGGGCTGATCATAGGCCGCAGGATCAACTGCAATGTATGTGATGACTTTGACCTCTGCTACGGATGCTATTCTGCAAAGAAGTACCCTGACAGGTAACCAATGACAGAGATGTTTAACTTTTTAAAAATTCATTTACGGGATGTGGGTGTCGCTGACTAGGCCAAAGTTATTGCCCACCCCTAATTGCCCTTGAAAAGGTGGTGGTGAGCTGTCTTCTTGAACCATTGGAGTCCCTGTGGTGCAGGTGCAGGTACATCTACAGTGCTGTTGGGGAAGGGAGTTCAGGATTTTGACCCAGCGGCAGTGAAGGAGCTGCAATATAGTTCCTCAGATATGCTTCTCGGATACTGAAGCAGTCCATGTCCAAATGCAGCAAGACCTGGACAATATCCAGGCTTGGGCTGACAAGTGGCAAGTAACATTTGCGCCACACAAGTGTCAGGCAATGACCATCTCCAACAAGAGAGAATCCGACCATTGCCCCATGATGTTTAGCGGCATTACCATCACTAATCCCCCAGTATCAACATCCTGGGGGTTGCTATTGACCAGGAACTGAACTGGACTAGCCATATAAATACTGTGGCTACAAGAACAGGTCAGAGGCTAGGAACCGTGCGACAAGTAACCCACTTCCTGGCTCCTCAAAGCCTGTTCCCCTGTCTACAAGACACAAGTCAGGAGTGTGATGGAATACTCCCCACTTACCTGGATGAGTGCAGCTCCCATAACACTCAAGAAACTTGACATTATCCAGGAGAAAGCAGCCCATTTGATTGGCACCCCATCCACAAAGATTCACTCCCTCCACCACCGACGCACAGTAGCAGCAGTGTGTACCATCTACAAGGTGCACTGCAGGAATTCACCAAGGCTCCTTCAACAGTACCTTCCAAACCCATGACCACTACCATCCAGAAGTACAAGGGCAGCAGATGGATGGGAATACCACCACCTGGGAGTTCCCCTCCAAGTCACTCACCATCCTGCCTTGGAAATATATTGCCGTTCGTTCACTGTCGCTGGGTCAAAACCTTGGAACTCCCTTCCTAACAGCACTGTGGGTGTACCTACACCACATGGACTGCAGTGGTTCAAGGCAGCTTATCACCGCCTTCTCAAGGGCAATTAGGGAGGGGCAATAAATGCTGGCCCAGCCAGTGAAGCCCACATGCCGTGAATGAATTAAAAAAAAAGTCAGGATGGTGAATGGCTTGGAGGGGAACTTCCAGATGGTGGTGTTCCCATGTATTTGCTGGTCTTGTCATTCTAGATCATATCGGTGATGGGTTTGGAAGGTGCTGTCTAAGGAGGTTTGATGATTTCTGCAGTGTATCTTGTAGATGGTGTAGACTGCTGCCACTGTTCATCAGTGGTAGAGGGAGTGAATGTTTGTGGACGGGGTGCCAGTCAAGCAGGCTGCTATGTCCTAGATGGCGCAAAGCTTCTTAAGTGTTGATGGAACTGCACTCATCCAAGCAAGGGGAAAGCGTTTCATTACACTCCTGACTTTGCGTGGTAGATGGTGGACATGCTCTGGGGAGTCAGGAGGTGAGTTACTTGCAGCAGGATTCCTAGCCTCTGACCTACTTCTGTGGCCACAGTATTTATATGGCTAGTCCAGTTCAGTTTCTGGTCAGTGGTATCCCCCAGGAAGTTGTTAGTGAACTCAACTACCACTTTCTGCTCCTTCCTTTGGGATTGGAGTTGAGGGCTACATTGTTGGGAATACGAATCTAGACTGCCTGCAGCAACTTACATTAAAGGTGCTATATTAATGCAATAAAATGCCTTGAAGCTACACAGGAAAGTTATCAAATAAATTTTGACATTGAGCCACCAAAGGAACTATTAGGCCAGATGACCAAAAGCACGATTGAAGAGGTAAGTTGTAAGGAGGGCCTTATAGCAGGAAAGAGAAGTAGAGAGATTAGGGAGGTAATTCCAGAGATCAGGGCTTAGGCAACTAAAGGCCAACACTGGAATCAGGAATGCTCAAGAGGCCAGAATTGGCTGAATGCAGAGTTCTGGGACAGGCAGGTGGGCTGCAAAGCTGGAGGAGGTTACAGAGATGGGAAGGGGAGAGGCCATGGAGGGATTTTAAAACATGGATGAGAAATTTAAAATCCAAGATTTTGTTTATCTAGGAGCCAGTGTAGGTCAGCAATCATAGAGGAGATAGGTGAGTGGGATTTGTGTGAATTAAGACACAGGCAGCAGAGTTTTGAATGACCTCAAGTTTTTGGAGAGTAGAGCAAGGGAGGTCAGTCAGGAGTGTGTTGGAATAGTAAAGTCTAGAGGTAACAAAGGGATGGATGAGGGTTCCAGTAGCTGATAAGCTGAGGCAGGGGTGACATTGGGTAGTGTTATGGAGGTGGAAATAAGCAGCTTTAATGAGGGTGTGCATATTTGGCAGTATCTTTATCTTTTTAAAACAAACTTTATAAGTGGCTACTGTAGATTTGTTAATTTCATTCCCTTAACACTCCACACTCTTGCTGCCATTTGTGTAGTTTGTTATAAACAGATGTGCGCGCTTTAAAAGCATCCCACTGAGTTTGCAGCAAACTTGATAAATTATTTGGTTCCCTCTGTCTCTGGTATGGTGCCTAGGGGAATGAAATGAATGAAAATATCATTCCATCTGGCCATCGAGTAGCTGCCAAAACCGTGCCCTTGAACGTTACTGTCAGCACTTGACACTTGGAGATCCTATTCTTAATTCATTTGAATAATTGACTTACTGGGAAATACTTCCTACTGTTTCAAGCATAAGTTTCACCATGAGGTTTCCCAACCTGTGATATACACCCTTGCGTATATTGGTCAGCGTGTAACTGAATCCAGCAGATGAAACTGCTTGAAGGTAGATTATATTGGCATGACTCTGTTTTATGCCCAGTAAGTATCTCTTGTATCTCTGCCTTGTTTATCTTGCACCGCAGTTGTTCCAATAAAGTCAGCTAAGTTGGGGGCGTGGGATATATTAAAAGAATTCTTCTGCTGAAATTCAGTTGTAAATCACACTGCGTTTCTTCATGGTATTTGCAACTTTTGCTGACTGTAATAAGTTGAGTGCAGTGAATTTGATTGTTTCTTGTACTGAGACTGGTTTCAGGCTCTTTCTATTTTTATTTCCTGCAGCCATTTGCCAACACACAGCATTACAGTGTTCCCCATGGTGACGATTCGGATTAGTGACCGCCACCGGCTCATCCAGCCCTACATTCACAACTATACCTGGCTGCTCTTCAGCGCGCTGGCACTCTACACAGCCGATGTCGTAACAGAACCAAACCCTGCTGAAGAGGAGTTGGACTCCCATGTACGTGCACACGCTGAGGCCCTGGAAGCTCGCTGCACAGAGCTCATCACTGAATATCTACTCAAGGCACATCAAGGAAAAAGTCAGTCATGTGAATGACGCACATTCTTTACTTTGTCTATAAATATACATGGATGTTCAAAGTTTGTTAAAAGCTCTCATAGATATTAAGTTGTTTGTTTTAGCCTTTATATTATCCTTTTAATACATTGACCTTTCACCTCTGTCCTGAATTTGAACTCAACTCAGATTAAAGGGGTGAAACAACTCTTGCCCCCCGGATCCTCTGAAAAATGCTTTTGACAGTCTACCAAAGAAAATCTATGCTTGGCAGTTAACTGTCAGTTACCATCAGTGGTGCATTCTCCATGGCAACATCACTTGCCAACCAGTCAGCACTCCCTTCACATACAGTATAAATTATTGCTTTCCCCCTTATATTGGTATTCTTGCGAGTATCCTGATGAGTACAAGACGAAAAGCTTAGACATATCTCTTTATTTAGCAATACTCAAAACCTATTAGCCAGTCTCTTGGGTGTGTGAGCTTTCCCTGCAAAATATCATCCGATTCAGAATTAAGTTGTCAGTCTTATTCAGCAATCTTATTCACAGAGGTTGTTAGTTTGGTAAATAGAAGTTCAAATTTTGTGCAGTGGGGATGGGACTTCCAAGGTGTGGAGTCAGCTGGAGAAAGAGCAGAAAGAGCAAGAAGTGAATTATGAGCCTTTTATGCCAACACTGGAATCACGGAATTTTAGCGGCACAGAAGGAGGCCATTTGGCCCATCGTGTCTGCACCGGCTCTCCAAATGAGCATTCTGACCAAGTGCCATTGCCCTGCCTTTTTCCTGTACCCTTGTACATTGTTTCTATTCAAATAATCATCTAATTCCCTCTTGAATACCTTGATTGAACCTGCCTCAGCACGCTTCCAGGCAGTGCATTCCAGACCCGAACCACTCGTTGTGTGAAAAAGTTTTTTCTCATGTCACATCTTCTTTTGCAAATCACTTCAAATCTGTGCCCTCTTGTTCTTGGTACTTTTACGAGCGGGAACTGCTGCTCCCTATCTACTCTGTCCAGCCTCCTCATGATTTTGAACATCTCTATCAAATCTAATAAGGGAATGTGTACATTTCTCAGTACAGCGCTTCATGTTGAGTTCCACTTGATTTGCTCCAGCCTTCCACCCATCTAGAACTGGAGTGACTTGTGATGTGAATTATCCTGCTTTTCACCCTGCTGGTGACACTCATCTGTAAATCCCACTGCTTGACTTGAACACATAATCTGGGTTGACATTCCAGTGCGGTAATGAAGAGTGCTGCATTGCTGAGGTGGTGTCTTTCTGATGTGACATTAAGCTGCCTGTTGTACAGTTTTAGCTGATTAGTGAGATCATGGCAATACGAGAAGTATTTGGGCTTCCAAGAAGACAGTGCATAAAGCTAAACCGCTGTGCTGCAGAGAACGTCTGATCAGCTGCAAAAAGAGTAGAGGTATAACAAAGTACAGATAGGACAGATGTTTCCATTTGTGAAGAGGAGTCCAAAACTAGGGGCCATAAACTAACTTGGTAGGGCGGTGAGAGCCAAGAGAAAATATTAGAGAGGAATACCAGGGTGCACAAAATACTGCGAGGGACAGATAGCACTAGTGTAGAGAATAGTAAGTTAATAGGTAAAGTTGGGATAAGGGAGAAAGTAACAAAATCTAAATCAGGGTTACTATGTATGTATGTGAATGCATGGAGTATAGTAAATAAGATTGGGGAGTTACAGACGCAGAGTGCCATGTGGAAATATGACGTTGTGGCGATAACAGAGACCTGGCTCAAGGAAGGGCAGAACTGGATGTTAAATATTCCTGGGTACAAAGTGTTCAGAAAAGATAGGAAAGGAGGAGAGGTAGCAGTATTGGTTAAGGAGAGTGTTACAGTGCTGGAGAAAGAGGATGTCCCTGAAGGTTCAAGGACAGAATCAATTTAGCTAGAGCTAAGGAACAAAAAGGGTGCAATTCACTTCATGTGATATCAAGAAACGGTTGAAGGCACTGGATACTGCAAAGGCTATGCATCCTGACAATATCCCGGTAATAGCACTGAAGACTTTGTGCTCCAGCACTTGCCGCACCCCTAGCCAAGCTGTTCCAGTACAGCTACAACACTGGCATCTACCCGGCTGTGTGGCAAATTGCCCAGGTATATCCTGCACAGAAGAAGCAGGACAAATCCAACCTGGCCAATTATCATCCCATCAGCCTACTCTTGACCATAAGTAAAGCAGTGGAAGGGGTCATCAACAGTGCTACCAAGTGGTACTTGCTTAGCAATAACCAGTTCACTGGCACCCAATTTGGGTTCAGCCAGGGCCAATCAGCTCCTGACCTCATTACAGCCTTGATTCAAACATGGACAGAAGAGCTGAACTCCTGAGGTGAAGTGAGAGTGACTGCCCTTGACATCAAGGCTGCATTTGACCGAGTGTGGCATCAAGGAGCCCTTGCAAAACTGGAGTCAATGGGAATCGGGGAAAACTCTCTACACTGAAGTTAAACTGACTGGTCTGTAATTGCAATGAACAAGGGTGTAATGTTTGCAATTCTCCAGTCCTCTGGCACCTCCACTGAGTCTAGGGAAAACTGAAAGGTTATGGCCAGTGCCCCTACAATTTTTATTCACTTCCTTCAATACCCTTGGATGCATCTCATCTGGTGCCTTGTCAACTTTAAGTATCAATAGCCTTTTCAACACACTCTCCCTTATCAATTTTGAATGTTTCTAGTGACAGACGAGGAAACTCGTGTTTAACTATCTTGCTGGAGTTTTTAGAAGAGATAGCAGAAAAGGTCGATCAGGGTAATGCTGTTGATGTGGTGTACATGGACTTTCAAAAGGCATTTGATACAGTGCCACACAACAGACTTGTGAAAAAAGTTATTGTTCCTGGAATAAAAGGGACAGTAGCAACGTGGATACAAAATTGGCTTAAAATAGGAAGCAGAGTGTCTTGGTCAATGGATATTTTTCAGGCTGGAGGAAGGTTTGCGGTGGAGTTCCCCAGGGGTCAGTATTGGGACCCTTGCTTTTCCTGATATATATTAATGATCTAGACCTTGCTGAGCATGGGGACAGTTTCAAAGTTTGCGGATGATACAAAACTTGGGCACATTGTAAACTGTGAGGAGGACAGTGTGGAACTTCAAGAAGGCATATACAAGTTGGTGGAGTGGGCAGATAGGTGGCAGATGAACTTCATTGCGGAGAAGTGTGAGATGATGCATTTTGGTAGGAAGAACATGGACAGACAATATAAAATAAGGGATGAAATTTTGAAGAGGATGCAGGAGCAGAAAGACCTTGGGTGTATCTGTGCATAGATCATTGAAGGTAGTTGGACAGGTGGAGAGAGCAGTTAATAAAGCATATAATACCCTGGGCCATAAGAGTACAAGAGCAAGGAGGTTATGCTGAATTTATATAAGACACTCGTTTTACCTCAGCTGGAATATTGTGTACAGTTCTGGGCACCACACTATAGGAAGGATGTGAACATATTGGAGACAGCGCAGAGAGAGGTTTACAAGAATGGTCCGGGGATGAGAAACTTCAGCTATGAGGATAGATTGGAGAGGTTGGAACTGTTCTCCTTGGAGAGAAGAAGGCTAAGAGGAGATCTGATAAAGATGCTCAAAATCATGAGGAGGCTGGACAGAGTAGATAGGGAGAAGCTGTTCCCGCTTGTAAAAAGACCAAGAATGAAAGGACACAGATTTAAAGTGATTTACAAAAGAAGCAAGTGTGATGCGAGAAAAAACTTTTTCACACAATGAGTGGTTCGGGTCCGGAATACACTGCCTGGAAGTGTGGTGGAGGCAGGTTCAATTGAGGCATTCAAAAGGGCATTAGATGATTATTTGAATAGAAACAATGTGCAGGAGTTATGGGGAAAAGGCAGGACAGTGTCACAGTCATAATGCTCATTTGGAGAGCCGGTGCAGACATGATGGGCCGAATGGCCTCCTTCTGGACCATTAAAATTCTGTGATAAACATACCAAAGTCTCTAATAAATCCAATAAGGAGTTCAGGAAAAACTTCATTATAGTTAGAATGTGGAATTTGTTGCCACATGGAGAATTGAAGCAAATAGCCTGGATGAATTTAAGTGGAAATGGGATAAAAACTTGAGGGAGAAAGGAATAAAAGGATATATTGATAGTGTTAGATGAAGTAAGGCAGTGTGGAGTGTTAACACCAGCATAGACCTATTGGACCCAATGGCTTGTTTCAGTGCTGTAAATTCTATGCAATTCTATGTAATAATGATTGGGAAACATTGCGAGCCAGACAACAGTGAGAGGCTGAAAAGCCTACTCTTGTTCCTAATGTCATTAGGTCGTATTGTCCACTGCACAGAGATGCTGGCTGATCCTTGTGCTTCCTGCATTTGCTCCTTTTCTTAAAAATAAGTAATAATGATGTTTGCTAAATTTATTTTGGCCAGGTCTAAAGAATTCTGCAGTGCTTTCTTTGCTCTCTAACACGTCAGCTGAGAGCGAGAAGGATGTAGCTGGTGCCTCAACAGATGCTACTGAAACAATACTTTCCACAACTGAACGTAGTACCAGTAACCAGCAGCAAGCCCAGACTCATTCTACTCACTTGGATTCATCTGATGTGAGTAATCAAATTATTGCTATCATTGGTTTCAGTTTGACATGCTTTGTTCAAAGCTTTTCTATGCCAGAACTAAAATGCTAGCCTTTGATCTTTTGAAGCCTCTTTCCTAAACTAGATCATATCGATCTGATGAAAATCTCTTCACTCCCTGTTCAAGCCAGTTAGTGGAATGACTGTGGGCTCCTTCAGTAAAGGTCCTGCTGATGCAGCTTGATGAGCCAAAGCTGCTTGTAGTTTGTGGTGGATGGGCAATGCTGTTCCAGAAAGGAAGTTAACACATTATTCAGGTAGTCTGGTAGGAGCTCTGAATGGGCACCATCCCCTGATCTGTATTTGATAACTGTCACTGGCTTTAAAGAAGAACAATGGCCCTGGTTTTTAGTCAGCAATAATGTGATGGCACTCGCTTCTGATCTCAAAGAAAGTTGCTCACAAAGATCTAGTGATTTTCTGTGGCATGGATTTCCCCTTTCCCATTGTTACTTTCGTTCCAGTGTCAGCTCCAGGGGACCTCAGACGAACAAGGAGCAGAAGGCCACTCAGCCCTTGAGCCTGCTTAAATCGTGGCTGATCTGATAGTAACCTGAAATCTGCATGCCACCTACCCTGATGACCTATCACCACCTTGCTTACCAAGAATCTATGCACCTCTGCCTTAAAAATATTCAAAGATTCTGCTTCCACCACCTATTCAGGAAGAGAGTTCCAAAGACACTCAACCTTCTGGGAGAAAAACATTTGCCTCATCTCTGTTTTAAATGGGCAGCCCCTTATTTGTAAACAGTGATCCCTAGTCCTAGATTCATCCACAAGAGGAAACATCCTCTCCACATCCACCCTGTCAAGACCCCTCAGGATCTTATATTCTTATATGTTTCAATATCTCCTGCATTTAGCAACAATGATGTCAGCAAGCAAGGTTAGCAGCCAATTACAACGAATTTGCACAGTCAGCAAACCAAAATGATTTCCTTCATTTTTTTGGCCATTTACAGACAACAAAATAAAGCTTGGGGTGTATACATGGGATTAAGGTACAAGCTGAAATGCTCATAAACTTTAAAAAATATATAAAAATCTGGATTTTATTTCCACGTGAAGTTTGACACTCCACAGATATAAATTCATTTTTTTAGGGTCAGAAGTTGTTGAGCATTAATTGTGAACTTAACAAGAAGTAAAATTTTTGAGAGTCTTTACACCATGACTATTGATGTGAAAGTGGACATGTACATCAACTCAAGTGATTTCAGAAAATCTCCATCTGTGGGGACCTTAACAGTATAACCTGTAGAGGAACAGGGAATCACAGAGAACAGCTTGTTGACTTCCACATTTAATTGCCCATGTACACCAAAAGTTGCTCTCAGTTTCACAATTCTAATGTCAGTGAACGCAAATGACATCCTCGTCGATTGTGACAAAGGTAAACTATCTCTCGTCGTCCTCCTTCATCTACCTACAACTTCTGACGTTCTTGTCCAACGCATCTCCACTGTTGTCGAGCTGGGTGGGCCTACATTTGCCTGGGTTCATTCTTAACTAACAGGTTGCAGCCTGAGAGTCACCTGCAGTGGCTTCTCTTCCTGCTCCTGCACAGTTGCTTATGATGTTCTCCAAGGATCAGTCCTTGACTCCCTCCTATTTCTCATCCTAATGCTGTCCCTTGGCGACATCATCCAAAACCACAGTCAGCTTCCACTTTTGCTGATGATACCCAACTCTACCAGAGCATCGCCTCTCTCGATCCCTCCACTGTCTCTAAATTTTCAGACTGCATGTCTGACATATAGTACTGAATGAGCAGTAATTTCCTCCAACTAAGTATTGGGAAGACAGAAGCCACTGTCTTTGGTCCCAGCCATAAATTCCAGTTCCTCTCCACAGACTCCAGCCCTCTCTCTGGCAACTATATGAGGTTCACAACTTTGGTATTGTATTTGACCCTGAGATGAACTTCCTACCACATATCGGCACCATCACTAAGATAGCTTATTTCCACTTACGTGACATCGCTTGGCTCCACCTTTGCCTCAGCGTACCTGCTGCTGAAATGCTTAACCTTGTCTTTGTTACCTCTAGATTTGATCAATCCAGCACACTCCTGGCCAGCTTCCCTTGTTCTACCCTTGGTAAACTTGGGGTCATTCAAAATCCTGCTGTCCATGTCCTAACTCTCACTGTTGCACTCACTCATGCTGTCTATGCTTACTGATTTACATTGGTGCCCAGTCAAGCAAGCCACAATTTTAAAATTCTCATCCTTGTTTTCAAGTACCTCCATAGCCTTGCCCCCCATAACTCTGTAATCTCCTCCAGCCTTACAGCCCCTAAGATCTCTGCGCTCCACCAATTCTGGCCTTTTGTGCGTCGCCGAGTTTAATCACTCATTGGTGGCTGTGCCTTGAGTTGCCTAGGCCCTAAGCTCTGGAATTCCCTCTCTTCCAACTATTTACAATCTATATTAATGACTTGGATTCAGGGATAGAAGGTACTATAGCTAAGTTTGCAGATGACACCAAAATAGGTGGGAAAATAAGTTGCAATGAAGAAATAAGAAATTTACAAATGGATATGGACAGGATAGGTGAATGGGCCAAAATTTGGCAGATGCAGTTTAATGTGGATAAGATGAGGTTATCCATTTTGGTCGGAAGAATAAAGAGGCGACTTATTGTTTAAATGGAGAGAAACTTCAGAATGCTTCAATGCAGAGGGACCTGGGTGTCCTCATGCATGAATCGCTGAAAGCTAGTATGCAAGTACAGCAGGTAATAAGGAAGGCAAACGGAATTTTGACATTTATTACTAAAAGAATAGAGTATAAAAGTAGGAAAGTGATGTTGCAACTCTTCAAGGCATTGGTGAGACCACACATGGAGTACTGTGCACAGTTTTGGTCCCCTTACTTGAAGAAGGATGTAGTTGCATTGGAGGCAGTTCAGAGGAGGTTCACTAGATTGATTCCAGAGATGCGGGGCTTGTCTTATGAGGAGAGTTTGAGCAGTTTAGGCCTATACTCGCTAGAGTTTAGAAGGATGAGAGGAGATCTAATTGAGGTATATAAGATGCTAAAGGGGATAGACAAAGTAGATGTTTCCTCTTGTGGGTCATTCTAGAACAAGAGGCCATAGTTTTAGGCTAAGGGATGATAGATTTAAATCAGAGATGAGGAGGAATTACTTTTCTCAAAGGGTCATGAATCTGTGGAATTCACTACCCCAGAGTGCAGTGGATGCTGGGTTGCTGAATAAATTTGAGGAGGAGATAGACAGAGTTTTAATTAGTAACAGGTTGAAAGGCTATGGGGAGAGGGCAAGAAATTGGAGTTGAGGCCGAAAATAGATCAGCCATGATCATATTGAATGGTGAGGCTGGCTCGAGGGGCTGAATTGCACTCTTGCTCCTGGTTCTTATGTAAACCCCTTTGCCTCATCCTTCTTTTTCAGACTCTCATTAAAACCTGCCTCTATGACCAAGCTTTTGGTTACCTGTCGTAATATCATCTAGTGTGGCTTGGTGTAAAAGCTTTGTTGGATAATGCTCTTTGACGTGCCTTGGGATGTTTAACTGCATTGAGGGTGCTATATAAATGCAAGTTATTCATAAAATTGCAAAACTCGGGCTACAGTCTTTCCATACAGACTGGACCAACCAAATTGGCAAAGTGGCCTGGAAGTGAGTCTGTAGAATGCATTCATGACAGTTTCCTGGAGCAATATGTTGCTGAAGCAACTAGAGATAAAGCTATTTTAAATCTCTATTATTGGGCAGTGAGGCAGGGTTAATCAGTAATGTCATTGTAAAAGATCCACTGGGAAATAGTGATCATAATATATTCGAATTTCAAATGAAGTTTGAAAGTGATGTACTCCATTCACAAACAAGAACCTTAAACTTAAAGCCAATTACATAGGTATGAGGGGAGAGCTGGCCAAGGTTGATTGAATAAATAGACTAAAAGGTATGCTGATAAATAAACAATGGGAAACATTTAAAGAAACAATTTGAAATGCTCAACAAAAGCCCATTCCATTGAAAAATTAAAACTCAGTGAGAATGACCTATCTGTGGCTTACTTGGGAGGTTAAAGATAGTATTAGATTAAAAGAAGAGGCTTATAAATGTTGCAAAGAATAGTAGTAAGTCTGAGGATTGGAAGTTTTTTTAGAAACTAGCAAAGGGCCACCAAAAGGTTAATAAAAAGGGTCAAAATAGAATATGAGATTAAACTAGCCAGGAATGTGAAGACAGATTGTATGAGCTTTTACAAGTATATAAAAAGAGAGTAGCTAAAGTAAACTTGGGCCCCCTTAGAGGTAGAGGCGGGAGAAATTATCATTGGCAATGAAGAAACGGCAGAGACTTTGAACAAATATTTTTTGACTGTCTTCACAGTAGAAGACACAAATTATATACCAGAAAAAGGAGGTAACCATGGGGATCATCAGAGTGAAGAACTTAAGGCAATTAATATCAGCATAGGAAATGTACTGGAGAAATTTAAGGGATTAAAATCCAGCAAATCCCCAGGATCTGATGGCCTACACCCTAGGGCTTTAAAAGAGATAGCTGCAGAGATAATGGACAAGCTGATTATGATGTTCCAAAATTCCCTAGATCTTGGAACGGTCACAGCAGATTGGAAGTTAGAAAATGTAATACTTCTTTTCAATAAAGGAGAGAGAAAACGGGGAACTAAAGGCCAATTAGCCTGACAGTCATCAAGAAAGTGATGGAATCTATTATTAAGGAGGTCTTGACAATGCACTTAGAAAAGCATAATATGATTAGAACAAGTCAGCATAGTTTTGTGAAAGATAAATTCTGTACGACAAGCTCACCATCACACTTTCAAGGGCAATTAGGGATGGACAATAAATGCTGGCCTAGCCAGTGATGCCCACATCCCATGAATGAATAAAAAAAAGTTTGAGAGTTTTTTGAGGATGTCACTAGTAGGGCGGATAAAAGGGAACCAGTGGATGTAGTATGCTTGGATTTCCAAAATGCATTCAATAACGTGCCACACAAAAGGTTAATACATAGGACAACAGACTCAGATGTTTACAGCACAGAAGGAAGCCATTCAGCCCATCGTGTCCATGCCAGCTGACAGAGATCTGACTACACTAATCCCATTTTCCAATGCTTGGCCCATAGCCCTGGAGGCTATGGCAACACAAATGAATATCTAAATAGTTCTTAAATATTATGAGAGTTTCTGACTCAAGCATCCTTTGAGGCAGAGAGTTCCAAACTCCCACCACCCTCTGGGTGAAAAGAATTCTCCTCAACTCCCTCCTACCTCTTACCTTAACCTATTCCCCCTGGTTATTGACCCCTCTACTAATGGAAAAAGTGCCTTCCTATCCACCCTATCAATGCCTCTCATAATACTATACACCTCTACCAAATCCCCTCTCAACCTTTGCTGCTCCAGGGAAAAGAACCCCAGCCTATCCAATCTCTCTTCATAGCTCAGACCCTCCAGCCAGGCAGCATCCTGGTAAATCTCCTCTGCACCCTCTCCAGTGCAATCACGTCCTTCCTATAATGTGGTGACCAGAACTGCATGCAATACTCCAGTTGTGGCCGAACCAGTATTGCAACAGTTCCAGCATAACCTCTCTGCTCTTGTATTCTATGCCTTGGCTAGTAAAGGCAAGTATCCTATATGCCTTCTTAACCACCTTATCTACCTGCCCTGCTACTTTCAGGGATCTGTGGATATGCACAGCAAGGTCCCTCTGAACTTCAGTACTTTCCAGGGTCCTACCATTCAAAGTGTAATCCCTGGCCTAATTAGCCCTCCTCAATTGTGCTACCTCTCACTTTTCCGTGTTGAATTCCATTTGCCACTGCTCTGCCCATCTGACCAGTCCATTGATGATCTCCTGCAGTTTACGGTTATCCTCCTTACTATTTACCACCCTACCAATTTTCATGTCACCCGTTCATGTCACTTCTTGTTCATACCTCCTACATTTAATTCCAAATCATTTATGTACACCACAAACAGCAATGGCCCCAGCACTGAGCCCTGCGGAGCCCACTGGAAATAGACTTCCAGTCACAGAAGCATCCCTCTACCATCACCCTCTGCTTCCTGCCTCTCAGCCAATTTTGGATCCAATGTGCCACTTTGCTTTGGATCCGTGGACTCTTACTTTCTTGACCAGTATGCCATGAGGGACCTTATCAAAACCTTGCTAAAGTCCACATCAAATGCATTACCTTCATTAACACTCCTGGTTACCTTTTCAAAAAAATTCGATCAGATTTGTTAAACATGAGCTTCCCTTAACAAATTCATGCTGACCATCCCTGATTAATCTGTGTCTCTCTAAGTGCAGATATATTCTATCCCTCAGAACTCTTTTTAGAATTCCCCACCACTGAGATTAGACTGACTGGCCTGTAATTTCCCTTTCTCCTTTTTTAATAGTGGGACAATGTTAGCAGTCCCCTGGCAACTCACCTGTGGCCGTAGAGGATTTGAAAAATACTGGCAGGGCCCCTGATATCTCTCCCTTTTCCTCCCTCAACAGTCTGGGATACATCTCGTCTGGGCCTGCAGATTTATCCACTTTTAAGACTGCTAAACCCCCTCTCTCTCTGTTAATTTCTTCTAATATTTCACAGTCCTCCACCCTTTTCCATTGTGAAGACCAATGCAAAATATTCATTGAGGACTGTACCCACGTTTTCCAGCTCCACACGCAAATTACCTCTATGGTCCCTAATTGGCCCTACTTTTACCCTAGTTATTCTCTTGCTCTTTATACATTTAAAAAACCCCTTTGGGCTTTTCTTTATTCTACATACCAATGCTTTCTCATGAACTCTCTTAGCTTTCCTAATTTCCTTTTTAAGTCCCTCCTGCACTTTTTGTACTCCCCTAGGGACTCTGGTGTATTGAGCCCTTGGTATCTGCAATAATCTTTTTTTTCTTAATCCTAACCTTTATGTCCCTTGATATCCAGGGCTCTCCAGACTTGATTCCCCCCCCCTTTGCCTTTAAGGGAACATATTTGCCCTGTACTCTCACTATTAGCTCCTTGAATGTCCCCCACTGACCTGACGCAGTTTTATCTGCAAGTAGCCCAGTCCACTTGGGCCAAACCATATCTCATTTTAGTAAAATTAGACTTTTCCTAGTTTAGGACTTTTATTCCTGGCCCAAAATTATCCTTTTCCATAACTATCCTAAACCTAACTGAGTTATGGTCACTATCTCCAAAATGTTCCCCGACTGTTATGCCTTCCACCTGCCTGGGCTCGTTTCCAAATATTAAGTCCAGAACTGTCCCCTCCCTTTTGGGCCTTCTATGTACTGGCCAAAAAAGTTCTCCTGGATGCAACTTAAGAATTTTGCTCTCCCCCTACCTTGCATACAAACGATACCAGTTAATATTTAGGTAGTTAAAATCCCCTACTATTACTGCCTTATTGTTACATTTCTCTGAAATTTTGATTACATATTTGACCCCCTATCTCTCCCTGTTTGGGGGCCTATAGTATACACCCAACAGCATGTTTGCCCCTTTTGTGTTTTATTACTTCTACCCATATGGCCTCATTTGATGATCCTTCCAAGACATCATCCCTCCTCTCTGCTATAATTGATGCATTGATCAATATTGTGACCCCCCCCCATCTCATCTGAATACCCTATAACCAGGAATGTTGAGCTGCCCATCCTGCCCTTTTAGCCAAGTCTCGGTCATAGCTATGATATCATACTCCCATGTGCCTATCTGTGCCCTCAGCCCGTCTGTCTTATTCCTTGGGCTCCTTGCATTAAAATATATTCCATTTAGCCTTGCCAAACTCTCACTTTTTCCTTATCTAGCCTATGTTTCCTCTGCCTTCCAGACTCACTCACTAGAGTTTTAACTTCTAATTCCATTTTAGTTTCTCTTTTCTCTGAACTACTTTTCAGGATCCCATCCCCCTGCCAATTTAGTTTAAATCCGCCCCAACAGCATTAGCAAACCTCCCCGTGAGGATGTTGGTCCCGTTTCTGTTCAGATATAACCCATCCAACTTGTACAGGTTCCACCTCCCCCAGAAATGGCCCCAGTGCCCCAGAAATCTAAAGCCCTCCCTCCTGCACCATCTCTCTAACCACGCATTCATCTGCTGTATCCTTCCGTTCCTATACTCACAACTGCGTGGCACCGGAAGTAATCCAGAGATTACTATCTGGATAAATCTGCAGCCCTGGATGAGATGTATCCCAGGCTGTTGAGGGAGGCAAGGGAACAGATATCAGGGGCCCTGCCAGTAATTTTCAAATCCTCTATGGCCACAAGTGAGGTGCCAGAGTCCTGCTTTTCAATTTACTACTAAACTCCCTAAAGTCTGCTTGCAGGACCTCATTTCTCTTTCTTCCTTTGTCATTGGTCCCAACATGGCCCACGACTCTGGCTGTTCACCCTCCCTCTTCAGAATGCCCTGCAGCTGTTCCGTGACATCCTTGACCCTGGCACCCAGGAGGCAACATACCATCCTGCAGTCACGTCTATGGCTGCAGAAGCACCTGTCTATTCCCCTCACTAATGAATCCCCTACCACTATTTCCCTTCCACACTTCCTATCCCCCTGAGCAGCTGGGCACCCACAGTGCCATGGCCTTGGCTCTGGTTGGCCTCCATAAAGGAACCGTCACTTTCCCTGTTTTCCAAGGCTGAGAAACGGTTTGCGAGCGAGATGCACTCAGGGGAATCCCTCACTACCTTCCTGGTCCCCTTCTATCTGGTGGTCACCCATTCCCTCTCTGCTTGTACTTCCTTAAGCTGTGGGGTGACCACGTCCTGAAACGTGCTGTCCATGAACCTCTCAGCCTCTTGAATGCACCGTAGTGCCCCCAGCTGCCACTCAAGCTCCAAAATCCAGAGCTCGCGTTGCTCCAGTCAGAGGCACCTCCTGCACATGTGGTCATCCAGACCACCAGGAGCATCTAGGATTTCCCACATAGCACAGGATGTGCAAATCAAGGGACTGAGTTCCCCAGACATATCTTAACTAAATAGAATATGGACCCTTGCTTTTATTTTACCCTTACTTCTACTTGAGTATAGACTAGATGCTAGATCCAATAGGTGCTGCTGACTGCATGTCCCGTCCCAGGGTCCTCTTCTCTCAGTCTCCTCCAGGTACTGCTGACTGAATGACACCTGGATACTTGCGTGTACCGTACAAGGAGCACAAAGTTACTATGCAGGCAGAGTAAGCAATTAGGAAGGCAAATGACATGTTAGCCTTTCTTGCCAGGAGATTGGAATACAAGAATAGAGAAGTCTTGCTAAAATTGGGCTTTGGTGAGAGCACACCTGGAATACTGTGCAGTTTTGACTCCATGTTTACAGATGTATATACTTGAATTGGAGACTGTACAATCAAGGTTTACTAGTTTGGCCCTTGGAATGAAAGTGTTGTCCTATGATGAGAGGCTGAGTAAATTGGGTCTGAAGTATCTGGTGTTTAGAAGACTGAGAGGTGATCTCATTGGAAACATTCAAGATTATTAAGGGGCTTGACAGGGTAGGCACAGAGGTTGTTTCCCCTGGCTGGAGAACCTCAAACAAGGGGGCACAGTCACAAGGTAAGGAACCGATGATTTAGGACTGAGACAAGGAAAGATTTTTTCACTCAAATGTTTGTGAATCTTTGGAATTCTCTACCCCAGAGGGTTTTGGATGTGCTGTCGTTGAGTACACTTAAGGCTGAGATAGACAGATTTTTGATCTCTCAGGCAATTAAGGGATATGGGGAGCAGGCAGGAAAGTAGAGTTAAAGCCCAAAATCAGCCATGATCATATTGAATGGTCGAGCAGGCTCGATGGAGCAAATGATTTACTACTCCTCTTCCTTATGTTGTTCTTCAGGAACCAGTGCTTCTTCATTCATCAGCTTTAACCTCACCAAAAACATCATATTTACTAAATTGTTTGCAACCAGTGTATTAACATTTAGTGACTTTCTCAAACTAACTCTTAGATGTTTTTTTTAATAGTGAAGTAGCAACTGAACCTTGCTTATCATCTTTTCTTCCTCTTTAGGAATCCACTCCTGGCGATAACCAGAAAGCAGTTTTGTCCGATACTCATTCCAGAGATGGAGAGGAAGCTGTTAAGTGCAGTCGCGACAAAATCCGAAAGAAGGTAGAATTGCTAGTTGGGAAAAATTTATGTTCGGTAACCAGACCAAGGAAATCTAATTTACTTTGGACTACTTGAACGGTTTAGCCGTCTAAAGTGTGCGGTGGTGTCTAGACACCTATCGTGTTTAATAATTTTTGGGCTCATATTACACAGTTGATTCTGTTGATTCTTGACAGAGCAGCTTCAGCAAGGAAAAAAATGTTACAATGCGCTTTAACTACCCAAAATTAAATATTTTGCAGTGTGGAGAAGCTGAATGTTGGTGATGAATATCAATGATTTATGTAGATCCCCTGAAGATGTTGGGGTTATGTTTAAGAGTAGCATGTTTGTTTCTGGACTTTGAGTTAGAGTTAACTAACTGTATTGCTGCAATATACTCTGGGTGGATTTATTGCAAGCAGCCTGAATAAATATAAATGAGAATTATAGACTAATTTGGTATATTTACTAGAAAAATAGTGAGGGCCAATGGGGATATTGCAAAATTTTAATCGAGCAGCAAGTATATTTAAAAAAAATACAGATTCAGTATGATTTATCTCTTGGTACGTAAAACATAAAAAATTATTACTAAAGTTGGTAACTGTATGTGAAGTGTGATTAACCAAGATTCGATACGCATTGAGCATAACTTCTGTACTTTTCCTTGTACACTGCACCTTTCTGATTGTTGGTTGTGGCAATTCCTTTTTTTAAAAACTTTTGGCAACTGATAGTCTTTATAATATATATGTTAATTACTTATATTCTCTAATTACTTTACAGCTATCCTTTGTTTAGCACTCCTAATGTGTTCCTAAAAAATGGCATGCTAAACAAAAAGTTACCAAAAGAAACCATGTAATAAGGGTGGGTTACATTCCTAACCTGTAAATTTTATATTAAAAACGTTTTGGCTGCCTTGGAATAACTGGTCCAAAAATCCTCTTAATAATTCTTAACTTACTAACTCCTTCTACTTACCTCCCACCCGCCATCCTTCCCACTCACTGACCCTCATGCTCGCCAGAGAAATCATGTTTAACCAATTTATTGGAATTTTTTGATGAAGTAACATGTGCTGTGGATAGAGGGGAACTGGCAGATGTACTGTACTTAGATTTTTCAGAAGGCATTGTGGAAAATAAAAGCTCAGGTGTAGGGGGTAACATATTGGCATGGATAGAACATTGGCTAGTTAACAGGAAACAAAGTAGGCAAAAAAGGGTCATTTTCTGGTTGGCAGGATGTGGTGAGTGGTGTGCCACGGGATCAGTACTTGGGCCTTAACTCACAATTTATATAAATGATTTGGATGGTATGGTTGCTAAATTTGCGGATGACACAAAGATAGGTAAAAAAGTAAATTGTGAAGAGGACATAAAGAGGCTTCAAAAGGATATAGATAGGTTAGGTGAATGGACAAAGATCTGCCAAATGGAGTGTAATGTGGGAAAATGTGAGGTTGTCCATTTTGGCAGGATGAATACAAATGAAGCATACTACCTAAACGGTGAGAGATTGCAGAGCTGTTATATTTGGAGGGATCTGGGTGTCCTAGTGCATGGATCGCAAAAGGTTAGACTGCAGGTGCAGCAAGTAATTAGCAAAGCTAGTAGAATGTTATTGTTTATTGTGAGGGAAATTGAATACAAGAGTGGGGAGTTTATACTTTAGTTGTACAGGGCACTGGTGAGACCACATCTAAAGTACTCTGTACAATATTGGCCTCCTTATTTAAGGAAAGATGTCAATGCACTAGAAGCAGTTCAGAGCAGGTTGACTGGTTACTACCTGGAATGGGCAGGTTGTCTTATGAGAAAAGATTGGACAGACTAGACTTGTATCTGCTGGAGTTTAGAAGAGTAAGAGGCGACTTGATTGAAACATGTAAATCCTGAGGGGTCTTGACAGGGTGGATGTGGAAGGGATGTTTCCTCTTGTGGGAGAATCTAGAACTAGGGTTCGCTGTTTAAAAAGTAAGGCATCACCCATTTAAGACAGATAAGATGAATTATTTTTTCTCTGAGGGTCGAGTGTCTTTGGAACTCTCTTCCTCAGGAAGCAGTGAAAGCAGACTCTGAATATTTTTAAGGTAAAGCTATATAGATAGATTATTGATAACCTTTCACCCCCATATTTATCGGGGCTAGGCAAGAATAAGGAGTTGAGGTTACATTCAGATCAGCCATGATCTTATTGAATAGTGGAGCAGCTCGAGGGGCTGAGTGGCCTACTGCTGCTCCTAATTTGTATATTCATATGCTTCACACTCGCTCACTGACCTTCCTGCTGTCGTGCCCCTCCTTCTCCTGAATGGGCTCTGGAGAGGGATGTAGTGAACAAGGGAGTGAGAGTGACTGCGAGTGGGACGGTTAAGAGGGAAGTGACAAGTGGGTGGGTCAGCAAGCAAGCCACAGGAAAGAGAGTTGCACGAGGTAGTGAATACCGCTGGTCTAAATCAATGGCCTCTCTAAAATAAATAAGTTTTGTCTGACTTTCCAGAAGTTTTATGGTTTGACAACTCAGTCATTATAAAGGGGGTGGTAAAGAAGTTTCGCCCATTTGAGAGATTTAGATGACTGAAACTGTAGGACTAGTTTTTGATAGCATAGCTAGTTTCAACTTCATCAGAATTTTTAAAGTCTGGTTATGGCATGTTTTGGAGCTATATAATTACCAGCTGGTTTATATAAAACTCAAATTTTCTGGCTGTGAAAATGGAGCTTGTAATGTGGCACTTAATTTCACTCCAGCACAGTCCTCCATGCAGGGTCTGTGCACCTCATCCATGTTTTATGAAGTTTAACAGTGTTTTACTCTGCACTTCTTCAATGTTGACTTCTTGTGCACCACCAATTTCCTTTGTTGCAAAGTTGACTCCTGTATCTTCAGTTGCCTCAGCTATAAACCCTGGAATTCCCTTCTTAAATCTCTCTACCTGTCTGTTCTTTAGGACATTCTTAAAAACCTACCTACCCGTTTGACCACCTTTGGTCACCCTGGCCCAATATCTCCTGGCCCAGTACCTCTGTCAAATTTTGCCTGAATGCTCCTGATTTGTCCCTTGCAGTTTTGCTGAAAGTTCTGTATAAATGCAAGGCAGTGGTGTTGAAAGTCGCTGATTCCTGTTTGTGTCTTTTTCCAGTTAAAATCAAGTGAAAGTGATGCCACCTTGGCAAGTATTGACAGCATTGAGTGGGAGAGCGTACAGATACTAGAGGTATCTGGATCCAGAGATGATGCTTCGGACTTTGAGACCAGTAAGGACAATATGATCCATGACTCAATTTCATCATATCATGGGTCTTCACCTACTACTGGTTCCTCAGCAATTTTATCAGCCAGTCAGTTAAATGGCCTGGCAGCAGGTAGCACATCATCAGAAGATGAAGTTAAATGTAGCAGTTCCCTAGTTAGTGCTTCTTCCACACCGCAATCTTCCACTGAGTTTTCCACGAAGGGACCTAAGGTTGAACAGCAGCTCAATGGCTCACAGCCTGAGCACACTCCATCATTGTCTGTGATGCCATCTCCATCAGGCGAAAGACAGCCATCTTTTGCTTCCAACACTATGTCTGACACGGCCCCAAAGCTGTCTCCTACTGATGCATCAGAGTCGGTTGCCACTCAAGTGTCTACAGCAGCTGAGGAGGTGCTTAAAACAGGTAATTCTGCATTAAACTATTCACAGAGGCACAAGAAGAGCCAGATTCATTCCACTAACAAACTTAGTGTTACTGACAGGAAGGGGTTTAAAGCAGCCCTGATTTCTCTTCCTGCCACCCATCATAAACAGAAAGGTGTTTTTGATTTTTGATTTCCCCCTTTATAAGTGGTGGCTTATTTTCCCCAACCCCTTAGTTTTGGAGTGATCCAATCTTCTATTAATAACCCCACAGCAAACTCAAGATAAAGTAAGCTCAGAGGGTTAGCTTATTTTACACGCACACAAAACGCAGGGAGAGGGTGTCGCTACGTAACCCTGACATATTCACACAATAAAAGAATTCACACAATAAGGGAAAGAAAGAAGTACAGGGCAAAGACCACAGGCAAAATAAGAATTATTGTTTCATGTGAGTCCATAGTCCAGAATCAAAAGTCCAATGGTGTATTCCTTCAGAGAGGTTAGACAGCTGAAACTGATACGGGGTGATGCACTTTTCTAGTAGCGCTGACTTCCACAATGGGAGAAGCATATAGAGATGAGTCAATTTTGCAGTAGGCACTGGTACTGAAGTTAAGAAGTTCCAGTAGAAAACAGTGTAGATGAGAGCCAGGCAATTTAAACCTGGACAGAGGTCTGTTGCTGTTGTTGCTTTGTTGATGGAAGATGGCAGACAGAGGCAGGCTGCTAGCCTGGAACCCTGTTTTCTCTTCTAAGGTTAAACTGCAACCGAAGACAAAATCCAAAATCTTTGTAATTAAAGCAATTCAAGCAGCTCAAGTCTCGGTCATGTGACGGTGGTTTTGGGTTGAGCCGTTCAGCTAATGAGGCCCCCTTCTTAAAACTCATTGTGTTTATGCAGGTAACTGTAGGACCATTAGCACAACTTTGGAGATGAGTCCCAGTAGCACTGTTTTTGTTCAGAGCTGGCTGGTGCAGACATCTTGTCTACTAATCCTTTGTGTTGGCTTGGCTGGAATGTTTATGCAATGTGAGGAGTGTTACATTCCAGGAGTTTGAGTTAGCCTTTATCCATTTTTAAATTGCTCAGAAACCTCCAGAACTCTAATCATGTGGGCAGCTGCAGCCATTTTATTAGTCCAGCCATTTGTCCTTTTTTAAAAAAAAACAGAATAAAAACAAGTCAATATGGAAGAGAAACAAATTTCTTTTCGGTTTTTTTTCCTCATGTCTTCTCGGCAAGATATTAGAAAGAAAAGTATTGTTTAATATTCTTAGGACAATTAGGTATGGGCAGTAGATGCTGGCCTAACCAGTGACCCCCACATCCTGTGAACGATTTAAAAAAAAAACCCAAAATATCATTTATTTGTTGGCTAATGATTAAATTCTTTATTGATTTTTTGTGCTACTGAAAGCCAGTTTAGCTATTACAGCCTCGTTACCAGTATTTCTTAAAACTGAGAATTGTTTTTGCAAGTGTTACTGTCACTGTAAAGGTGTTAAGGGATAATATAATACAAATCAGCATATGATCTATTGGAATGCAGAAGAAGCTCGGGGATTGAATGGTCTTTGCCTGTTTTTATATTTCTTGCCGGGGTGAGGAGGGAAGTGCAGTATCTGAGTGCAATCTTGACTTCGAAACCAAAGAAAGTTCTTTTATGTTGGTTCTGTATTATTGGAAATTTTTTCAGGACCAGAGTCTGCTGTGGAATCAGCTGCGGTACACTTGCATGGATTGAAAACTTCCTTCAAGGTACACGCTGACACCAAAGAGTCCATGCCCAGCCAAGACCAGGTCTTTGCTGAATGTTCGCAGGAGAGAATTCTGGGACTGCTGGCTGCCATGCTGCCTCCTGTTAAAAATGTAAGAACCAAAAGTTGTTTTATTGAGAAACACTTTCCTATGTTTAACAATTAAATAAACAGGTCTCAGATACATAATGGAAGCTATTTTGGTTTCTTTTGATTATTTAGTTGTCTGAAAGTTTATGTTTATTGGAGTTGGTATGAGAAGGTGGCCCTGATGTTATTTCAAGAATTGTTTTCAGAAGTTGCAGCTGAAAATGTAGAAAGTTAAACTTTGGAATGTTTGGACTTGTACAACTTTTTAAAATTTATTGTTTCATAGGATGTGGTCATTGCTGGCAATGCCAGCATTTGTTGACCATCCTTAATTGACCTTGAACTGAATGGCTTGCTAGGCCGTTTCAGAAAGCAGTTAAGAGTCAACTGCATTGCTGTGCATCTGGAATAATACGTAGGCTAGACCGGGTAAGGATGACAGATTTCCTTCCCTGAAGGACATTGGTGAACCAGATGGGTTTTTATGACAATTGATTATAGTTTCATGGTTACCATTACTGAGATCAGCTTTCAATTCCAGATTTATTAGTTGAATTTAAGTTCCACTGGCTGCCTTGGTGGGATTTGAACCCATGTTCCCAGAGCATTAGCCCGGACCGCTGGATTACTAGTCCAGTGACATTACCGTTACATCACAGTCTCCCCCAACCATGGTTTTTAAAACCATACAATCTCAATATAAGATGAAGTCCGTGCAGCCCTTTTTGTCTTGTCTATTCAGGTATACAACATTTACCCCGTTGCAGCATTGACCTGTTCTTTAATTGCTTGCAAGATTTTCACCTATACCCAGTTCAGAAGTCCTAAAATGATCCTCTGTTTGCCCTCCAGCTGTTCAAACTGGTTGCCTCCATGTCCTTTTAAAAATTCTTTCAAGGAGTGTGTTGCTGGCTAGGCCAGCATTTATTGCCCATCTCTAATTGTGCTTGAAAAGGTGGTGGTGAGCAGCCTGCTTGAACCACTGCAGTCCATGTGATGTAGGTGCACCCACTGGTGCTGTTAAGGAGAGAGTTTCAGGTTTTTGACCCAGTGACAATATCACAACTTAGTTTGGTTTTCCAGATTCTCCCATTCCTTTTAGTATCTTGTATCCTGTACCTCTAGATCACCATTGAGTCACCTTCTTTGCAGCTAAAAAGGACAAGTTTCGCTAGTCTATGCAAATAACTCAAGTCCTCTGACCACTGGGAAATACATCCTTGTATTTGCAGTAGCTCAGTAGCTGTTTTAGTAATTATCACTAGAAGTTCAAAACCAATTTATTTGCAGACTTATGTTATCCTCAATCCCACAGGATTCAACCATGTGCCTACCAAACCTGAATCAGGTACTGAAGCTCCTGTTTCGAGTGGCAATGCAGAATCCAGGGCAGCTGATTGAAACCTATCACTTGACATTGGGACTGCTTGGACAGCTGCTTTTGAGAATCTCCCCAGCAGAAGCTGATGCAGCAGTAAAGGATGTCCTTTTTGCATCTTGGAAGTTACTTAGCACAGCAGAAGGCAACCTGAAGCATCCGGGCTGGATGACGACACAGGTTTTGTTCAGCCTCGGAGCAGTCTGCTTGGACTGGTAAAGTTTGTTAGTTGATTTGTTTTTGGGTGGTGCAAAGCTTAAAAAAAATCTGTTTCAGCTTAGTGGAAAGCTAATAAAAAGTATTGTTTTTAATTAACCTTTTTGCTATATAAGTGTCAGCTTTGGCTCAGTTGCAGCCCTCTCGTGCCTCTGAGTCGAAAGGTTGTGGGTTTAAACCCCACTCCAGAGACTTGGCCACAAAACCTAGGCTGACACTCCCAGTGTAGTACCGAGAGAGTGCTGCACTGTCTGAAGTGAAGTCTGTTGGATGAGAAGTTAAACTGAGACCCAGCCTGCCCTTTTAGGTGTCCATAAAAGATTCCATGGCACTATTCAGGTAAGAGCCGCGGAGTTCTCCCCAGTGTC
This sequence comes from Carcharodon carcharias, assembly GCF_017639515.1. Lineage (NCBI taxonomy): Eukaryota > Metazoa > Chordata > Chondrichthyes > Lamniformes > Lamnidae > Carcharodon > Carcharodon carcharias. Next base: position 112,837,927 of record NC_054476.1, on the reverse strand, counting down.
TCAGCCGATATATAATCCATCAATCAACAGCACTAAGATTATCTGGTTAATTTTCTTGTTTTCCTTGCTGTGTAGAAATTGGCTGCTGCACTTCCTACATTACAGCAGTGCTTAGGCTTCAAAAATGTTTCATTGACTGTAAAGCACTTTGGGATGTCCTGAAATCATAGAAGGTGCTATAGAAATGCGTCTTTTTTAAAATTCCGTGTATATTTCATGTTCCATACAATTACTAAATTCTTGAACCTTGTCCAGAAAACTTCAAATGTAGCAGGATGGGGCAATCTCTTGTCTGTATTTCTTGAAGAGGGAAGTGCCTTATCACTGTGCTTTTCTCTTGATTGAAGCAGGATTAGCCTGGACTGGGCATCTTCAGTGGCAGACATCCTCAGGGACCTGAACTCTAGCCTGCAATGGCAGAAAGTGATTGCTGCCTTCACAAAGCGCTGCATCGACGAGCTGCCATTCCATCTGAAACGCACCAACATCTTCACATTGTTGGTTCTGGTGGGATTTCCTGAGGTAAGAGCAACCACTTTAATTTGGTGGTTGAGGTAGAGTCTGTGTGGTGTCACCATATTAAAGTGTAATGAATGGTATTAGAATAAGGGAAGGAGTACTAGATTGAACAAACGGCACTGTATCAGGTCCTTCTTAGGAATAGCACAGGCCTAGATAAATATCGTATCTTCCAAATAGTTTTCAAAAAATTTGACCAATTGTATAACTTGGTAGACATCATAAGCTAATCAGTATAGAGTAATAATTAGGAAAATGGGTTATTAGACATTTGGAATTATCATTAATGGTTTGAACTATTACCTTCTAATTTTCAGTTCATACATTACTATTATTCCAACCTTGATGATGATTCCTTGTATTTTATATGCCAATAACTGTAGACAATGTGGTTGTGAAGCAATGGAGCCAGTGCGGCAAATCGAAAGCCTGACCATATAAATTTAGGATGCTTGCTGGTTATCTCTTACTCTAATTTGGTCATCAGTTTTGTTCAAACCTAGCTGTTCAAGCCCAATGATAGAAGAGTCCATTAGCTGCTAGTTAACATGTCAACTCATCTGCTTCAACATATGGTCAAGTTTTGGTTCAAATTCTTTTAGGTGAATATGGAAGCCGACAATTTGGGTTGAGAACAAGTAAAAAGCAGAAGGCAAGTCAAATTGAAAGTGGTCTCTTGCGACATGAGGTTTTGTCAAATGTGAAAGTCTGTTGAGTTGTTCTGCCAGCCATACACAATTATTGTTTATTAAAGGGAAATAAGCGTTGTGTGCTAGCACTATTTTGTGTTTTGTTCTGTGCCTGTATAGCTTTTAAAATCCAAACTCTTATTTTATACAGGTGTTGTGTAGAGGCACTCATACTGTTTACATAGACAACGCAAATGAATCACATGATGTTATTGTCCTGAAGCATTTTACAGAGAAGATTCAAGCTGTGGTAATTGACATCAAGACTCGAAAGCGTAAAACAGGCGAGTCTTCATTACTGCTTACAAGAGCACTTCATTCACTGAACTACCCATGGGGTGCCAAGGTCCAACCTGCAAAGTTCTTGACCTCATGTCAAACAATAGCAGTTGGTTTCCTAAAGGAGAGCTGGGAAAACCCCAACCAGTGCTGAATACACCTCCTAGCAGTCTGTTGCAGAATGCAGTAAGATCTCACTTAAAGTTGTAGTTGCATTCCAGAATATTGCGATTTTTTAAGTGAAACAGCTTTCAGCAAATCACATTATCCCATTAAAACCAACATAAACATTGTAGTTCAGTTCTGTAGGATACTCCTCATCAAAAAAAAGGCATTAAAACGTGATACCCTTCAAGTTGAAATACTTTACATTGTTAAATTCCTATATTGATAAATGAAATAACTTTTAAAATAAAGTTAAAAATATTTTTAAAAATGTTAACTTTCTACTTTTAGTATCTTTTGCTCACTGCTGATCCTGCTTGCCATACATCCCACTTACTTGATCCTCCTGGTTGCTGCAGACCCTTCCTCTCTCCAACTCTCTGACTTGCTCCCTAACTCACTCTCTTGCTGCCGACCCTCCGGTTTGTGGCCCCTGCCCATCCCTAAACCAACCTCACACCAACCTTTGCTCTTACCAAATCTCCTGCTCCCCACTTCCTTCCCCTGAACCCTCTCTGTGAGCACGGACTCTGGAGATGAGCAGTGAGAGCAGGAGGAGCAGCTTCAACTTGCAGGAGGTAAATTCTTTTCAAGTGGGTTTGTGATCAGCTTTGTGATCAGAAATCTCCTTTCCTCCCTGACCTGGGTTTTAAAGCCACGGGAAACTGCTCAGCCCGGGAGGAGGTGGAGTAAACAAGGCCCTGCCCACTAGTTTTACCATGGTGGGAAGGAGTCATATGCTAGCCCAGTGTACCGAGCATATTCATCCATTGTTCAGTAAATTGTCTCATTGTCAGGATCAGGGATCTGTTACCAGGAGATTCCTGATCGAAAAGGGATGAAGCTGATTATAAATGCTCATGAAGAGAACTTGAAACTGAAGCTGCTTCTCCTGCCTCTTGCCGCTGAACTCACAGCGAGGATACAGGAGAGGGGAGCAGCTAGCAGGAGAGTCAGAGAGCGCGAGGTTCGGCGAGAGGATAAGACAGGGAGTGGCAGAGGCCACAGGTCAGGGGGTCGGCGGCAAGAGGTTGTGTTAGGGAGCAGGAGGGGCCACAAGTTGGAGTGTTGGTAGTGAGAGGGAGCAGCAGAGGCTGCACTAAAATGGCATCAATTGAGTTATGCAGCCCTATGTCAGACCAGCGGGAAATAATGCAAAACGAATCTTGTGATGTTAAATGAGCTAACAGCCCCATGAACTTGCTGAAGTTAAGGTGAAACAGTTAAGTGAGGGCTTAGTGAAGTTATTGATAGAAGCCTGGGAAGAGATCCACATTTTGTCTTATTGTCAATTGTGGCATATAGGGATCATGAATCTGAGTGGGGTTAG